>NC_134157.1:5471153-6077115 GCF_033958435.1 Carettochelys insculpta
TGGCACATTTTTTTTTAAAGTAAGTAGCTATCAGTTCTTTGCACATTTTAAAAATTGTTATGAAAATACAGCAAGGTCTTAAAGAACCAGATTTCCATAACTCAGCATGATATTAACACACATCAGACTCTATCAATGATTTGTTCAGCACGCACCCTGAAAGCGTGTAATTAAGATAACACGAGATAACATCAGCCAGAAAGAAAAAAAAATGCAACTGCAGTTTTTGGAGTAAGCCACATTGAGATCGACCCTTTTGAGGTCAGGACATGGCAGCGTCATGGGAACAGTGACAATGCTATGCTGATAATGCTATAAAACGAGATGAGCAATGTGCTGCACTTCTCATTCTCAGAACAATAACAATGAGCACAGCCTGAACAGAAGAACTGTAGGACGTGTAGGAAAATCCTCCTATAGAAATAACTAGGCAGACCATTATGGAAAACTCCTTGGGAATTGTAACCTTTCCTTTGAATTTTCAAATCAATCTCTCTCTCTCTCACACACACACACACACAGATTGAACCTCTCCAGTGCCTTACCCCTGGAACCCGATGGGTGCAGAACAAGAGAATTTGCCGAACCACAGGAGGTCAATATTGTCTTGCAGCATTACCAACTCTTTGGTCGTGTCTACACTGGCACGAAACTTCAAAATAGCCATGCTAATGGCCATTTCTAAGATTACTAATGAGGCACGGAATTGAATATTCAGCGCCTCATTAGCATTAGCAAGTTTCCGGCAGCAGCGCTTCAAAAGCACCACTTTCAAATGCCTGAGGCGTGTCTACACAGGGATCCTTTTTGAAATGACCCCACAGATTTTAAATCCCCTTATTCCCTTCAGCTGAAGGGAATAAGGGGATTTCAAAATGTGTGGAGTCATTTCAAAAAGGACTCACCTGGACAAGCCACGCGGCAGCAGAAAGCGGCAATTCTGAAGGGCATGCTAATTTCAGCATTTCAGCACCTCATTAGTAATGCAAATGGCCATTTCGAAGATTTGTACTAGTGTAGACACAGCCTTTCTCTGCTTACTAGGGTCTTAGACGTTTCAGAGAGGTAGCCATGTTTGTCTGTAGCTTTGTAAATAATGAGCCATCCTGGGGAAGTGGTTTTACCCATGAAAGATCACGACCTAATAAATTTGTTAGTCTCTAAGGTGCCACAGGACTGTTTCTTATTTGTGGGCTCTTAGAAGACATTTAGAGATAAATTAGAGCTAAATAACAGCGCAAAGCACCAAGAACCAGGCCTGGTGGCTGTAAACAAACTTTATGGGACTTCAGGAAACTTGGCCATATCCATAATAAGTGAACATTCTGCAAACTAAAATCATGGTGGATCATGGATGTTGTCACACCAGAGAATGCTGCACTAGAAGGAGCCTGGTTGGGGTAGGATGGCATGTAATAATCAAACAGCAATCATTATTTTAGTATGCACTTTTAAAAATCAATCTGATGGCCTTGTAAGTCTATAAGACTCTTTCCATTTATTTTAATGGGAGCAACTTTCGGGCTATATATGGCACTTTACTAAAAGTACTTTGAGATCTTTGGCTATAAACATTTATGGCGGTGCATGCTTCTTCATTTAGCCATCTCCTTTCATCTCTTCATGGTGATATGTTTTTTGTACTTGCGAGAGTGTAGCTGAGAATGTGTTTGCTCTGCTTGGTTTTGGAGGTACTGCGCAGGGCTTTTTGCATATTGGGTATGTGTGTTTGCAACATTTGTTATGCTCATATACATGGATGGGGTTAGCTGTGTTTCTGCAAGAGAATTTTCAGCACATCTGGGTAAATAGACTTTCTTTTCCACTGGAATTCGCTTTCAATGTGGGGAAACTTTCCACACTCCCTCTCTGTTCTGGAAATATAGAAATATATTTCCAAACAGCATCAATGAGGAGACCTTAAAAATCCTAGACCGCAGGATGCAATGCAGGAGGTTCTCTGAGCTAACAAACCCCCCCCTTCACCAGCCCGCCCCTACTGCCTGGCATGAAAAGTAAACCAATTTGTCACTGCCTCTGCATAATGCCAGGATAAAAGTGTGTGCTGTTCCCATTCCTTTGCCAGAGGTCACTGGATACAGTGTCTCAAAGATTGTCTGGAGGAAAACAAATGAGCGCAAACATAATAAATTGCAAGGAAGATGCTCTGTCGTGCCTCGTAAGGACAGGGGCGGGGGATGACAGCTTTCGAAAAAAGGCTGTGTACAGTTCCACCAGCACGAGACTGCTTTAATCAGTTTGCAGGGGGATCACTGGCTTCAAGGACAGATGGATAATACATGTTTCGCACGGGATGATATGAGATAGAGAGTATGTTTCAATGCACTGAAACAGCAATTAAGCAAACTAGTGTCCTTGAGCAATTGCTGAGGGTTAGGCAAGAGTTTAACACCACCTCGGTCTTTCCCAGCTGGCTGTAAGGAGCCCCAGAAGATGTCCCATGGAAGCAGCTAATAAGACCTGGGCGCATGTTTGGGGACATTGAAGCTGAGAGATACTGAGTCTGCAGGAAGAAGAAAGACCAGGCGCTGACTTTGACAGGTCCTATTTCTAAGCCCTCACCCCACAGCAGTGGGAGGGGGCTAGTGAAATTTCAGCCTTTGGGCCCCAGCCTGTTTTCTTTCACAGCCAGAAGGACACGTTTCACTTCCCAGCACACTAAGGTGGGGTTTTGCTCTTGGTACTCTCAGCAGCACATGCAGTGTTTTCTTTGGGCAAATGCAACCTCTGCTTTTATGCAGTGAGTGCCATGACATTACCTTACACCCAAACTGCTGGTTGACTCAAGTCTCCAAAGAGCTCTTTAGAGAAAGGACAGTGTAAGGTCTGTCGTCATCACCCAGCACCAATGGGGGGGTGGGATGGGGTGGGGGGGGTAGGTGGGGCCCCAGCCACTGCTGCAGTACCTCTGCCTGCTCTGGGGAAACTGTCTCTTGAGTCAAAGATGCTTTTCATATGCTCCATGCAGGTTCTGGGGCGGGGTCAGTGGGCCACAGAACCTGCATGAAGCATATCAAAAGTGTCTCTCCATCAAGAGATGCTGCTTCAGCTTTTGCCCGGCAGGCAGGTCCGGTCCAGGGAAGGGAGGGTAGGCATGGTGCAGCAGTTCTGGAGCTACTCTGAGCAGATGGGAGACAGGGCTGGGTCAGCCCAGGGCTCTTGTGGTGGTGAGGTGCTTGGGGCTTCTCTGAGTGGGAGGGGGGCTTGTGACCCCAGACGATGGAGGGGACAGAAGGCCCATGGATTGTTCTGCACTGGGGCCCAGAATTGCTGTTGGTAGGCCTGTCTGGCATGCCAAGCATGAGACTCCCAACTACTGGGGCTGACAGCCACCGGAGGCCTGGTGGCAAGATGTAGTGGCAGGAGGAGCACACCGTGCTCCCGGCAGGGACAGAGCCTTGGGTGGAAGGGGTGGTGCTGAGGGCAGTCAGCCCTGAGCATTGCAGAAAGCATGGCGTTGGGCCCTGCCCCCAGCCCTCGGAGCCGTGGGGGTGACAGAGTGGCGCTTCTGCGGCGTTTCGAAGCTGGAAGTATTTATTATTTCCAGCTGTTGGCCAGTTCTTTTCCAGGGAAGTTTTTGGTCCAAAGCTTATTCGTATTGTTTGCTCCTTGCAGCAAGAACTATTTTTTTTCTGCATTGGGACAGCTCCTAGCCTCCTATAAAGCAGTAGCGTCCTGGCAGATAATCCCTATCCCAATAAAAGGCCACAAACCTGGGTCATTGGCAGGAGGGGAAGAACCTGCGACCATAAGGGCTAAAGCCCTGAGGTCTATCACATGAGCCAAAACCCAGCTTCCTTTCAGCCTAGGCTGTAGAGCAGAGACCTCACACCCACTTGTCAGTGGTCTCGTTGCCTCTAGGGTTACATACAATTCAAGTTGTGCTGGTTAGTAAAGGTTGCACCTCTGTGGTCCAGCATGGTCAGGACTTGACAGGTCTTGAACAAGGGACTGTGTTGGACCAGGGCAGGTCCAGGGCTTCTGCCCCCATGTGGCCCCATTCCCAGGGCTGCTCCAGGCCAGCCTCAAGCCTCCAGCCTCCATCTCCAGGGCCCAGAACAGGCTCCCCATGGCTGCCCTGGGTCCCCAGCCCCAGCCCCAGCCCCAGCCCTGACCCTGGCCCCAGGCTGCTTTGGGGTTGCCAGAGGGCTTTCACCTGCCCCATGGGGCCACAGGGAACCCAGGGACTCCATTTCCATCCCCTGTCCCTGCAGGAAAGGCAGGGAGCTTCAGCTCTGACTTCTGCATTGCCATGGGGCAGGCAGGGGTGCTGGCTTCCGGACCTTCCTGCCCAGCCAGGGGCTCTGACTCTGGGCTCTGTCCCTCAGCTGCCTTGGGGCAAGTGGAGGCTGTGGCATGGCCCCCAGCCAGGCTGCCGGCTGCCACTCCTTCCCTGTCCCAGCTTGTGGACCCTCAGAGGCCAGTAGCTCCAGCCTGGTATCCTCTTGTCCTGGAACATTCATGGTCCTGGTGGATTATGGATGTTGCCAGATGAGTACTGGATCTGAGAGGTGCAGCCCGTACAAATATAACATGTAGATCACATCATTTGTGTGGTTTTTTTCCCATGATTGGTTAGGCCTTACTGTTCTGAAGCCATTTCTCAGTGCAAGTATCCAAGTTTACAAACAAAATTATTTCCCTGCCAACATTGTCAAAGAGTCACTTACAATTTGCTGTTATAGTCATCATTACTGCCAGCCAACTCCCCACCTCATGGAAATATTGGTAGAAAGAGGACACAAAAGGAATGTAGACACAGGGAAAAATCCAATATGAATTGGGCCAGAATTTCTTGAAGGCATTTTGAAATATTCTCTCATCTTTCCTTTGTTTCCTCTGAGGAATACTTTGGCCTGTTGACCTGGCCTAATGTTCTCACAGCCATCCATGGCTGTTTAGCAGACCTCCACAGTGCCACTTCCAGAGTCAAGAGGTCCCTTTATCACACAGACCAAAAAGACCTTTATCTTTAGGGGAAGAAATAAACATTTGAACACCATCACACTCTTGGCCATTGTTAACAGGGCTGCACTAGAGGAAGCCACTCTAGAGCACAGAGGTCATTTGTGCAAAAATGCCACTGCACAAGATGTCAAGCAAAGGACACAGGCTTTATGTTGGCTCCAGTGGGTTAAGTGGAATCCATTTGGATCTGCACTACTGAGAATAGGGTTTCACCTAAAGCTGGGACTTTATTATCTCATTGTGCCAAGCTGGGAAAATCCTCAGAAATCAGATCCAGGAGGGAAAAGGCGGAGTCCTCCCATTCCTCACACAACCTCTGGTATGTATGCAGAGACAATGAATAAGAATTTGCTCTGATGTCAGTACAACCATTCAGGTATCTGTTCACACCAGTCATGTCTTTCAGGCTTGTCCAGTCTCTTGGCAGGGAAAGATCTCATAAGAGTGAAATTCACCTCCAGACAGCTAATGGAAGCAAGAAAACCTCTTATCTGCTCAGCAGTGTGTCTAACAGCTCCGATGAACGAAGTGTGACTCAGAGCAAAATTCACTCAAAAAGGGCGAGTTTCATCTGCATGCAACCATCAGCCCTGGTTTAGCTTACCACAATGCTCCCATGATTGCACACGAAACAAAGCGACACATGGTTCAGGTATTACAAACCCTTAAGATCTAGGGTCAGTTTCTCAGAAGTTGTAAATGAATCGATCCCTAGTAAAATAAATCGAACATCAGGGTGTGGGTCTAGCACCTAAACTCACATATCCCAAAGCCATAACCATGGTTTAGATCAATTGGCTCCCGCAATCACTGCAGGCTACCCAATCCTATTGAAAGGACAACTTCCAGGGATCGTCTAGATAATGCTCAGTCCTGTATCAGTGCAGGGTACTGGACTCGATGACCTAGTCACTTGCAGTTACATGCATTTCAATGATTCTGTGATTCTCCCTTCCTTTGATTTAGTTACAATGCCTGCAGCAGTTTCGATTTTGCCTCTCTCTCCTTCCTTCGTTTTCCTATTGATATTTGCAAGTGAGCAAGGAAACAAAAACAAAGGAGCAGGCAAGGGGAAAAAACTCATTACTTAATTATTTTCAAATTAAATCAGGGGCCGCAGTTCTGTAGGAAGCCTGGCCTAAAGTTTAAAATAATAAGGGGAGAAGAGAGGAGAAACCTTAGGGAATTAAAACCATGCAGTCAAAAATAAAAGTAAGTGATAACTATGTGAAATATTAAATCAATCATAGCAGTCAAACTCTGATACATTCAAGTGATATTCTGTGGTGGTAGGGTGACCCCATTGCCCTATGGCAAATATGGGACACCAGCCTCAACAGATGGGGGGGCTGATCTTCCATGGGATGGCTGTTCAGTGATGGGGGCAGCTGCCCCATAGAGAGGCATCTGAGATGGGGGCTTTGCAGCCTCCAGATGAGGGGAGAGAGATGAGATGCCTTGTCCCAGGAGGTGGTAATTTACCAGTCTTGAACCATCCTGGGAGAACATTCTTTCTACCCCATAGGGAATCTTTACCCTTATCATTAAGGCTGTGTATACATGGGCAGCTTCTGTTGACAAAAGTTGGCTTTTGTCTACAAAACTTGTCCAGCGTCTACACGGACAAAGCCTTCTGTTGAGAGTTTGTTGACTGAACTCAGCTGTTCAGCTGGGAGCATTATCCATCTCCCTGATCAGGTATACAGCCCCTGTTGACAGTATTTTGTTGTCAGAGTGCTCGTGCAGACACTTCTGTCGACAGAGAGGGCTTCTGGTTCCCTGGGCAGCCCTGTTTGCAGAGCTCCCAGTTAGCTGTGCTGTTGAGAGAGGGCTGGGCAGTGTGCCTGCTCTCTGTCAACAGAGCAGGTTGTGTTTTCAATCTCCTCTTGTGTGTAGATGTACACTGTCAACAGAAGTTTTGCCAGGGTTTCTCTGTCAACAGAAACTGCCCATGTAGATGTAGCCCAAGAGTACTGCTGAGTCCAGAGGATTTTAGCCCTCCTCCAGAGCAGCAGTGGTTTAGGTATGCTGGGTCTTGGCCATGGAATGCTTTGCAAATAAGAACCAAAACCTTGAGCCTGAGATGATATTCTATGGAAAGCCAACGTAGGAAGAAGCGGAGAGGTGTGATGTGAACACGGTAGCCAGTAATGCTGAGGAGATGTGTTGCACTCTGCCTTACTATTTGGAGTCTCCTGGGGGCTCAAGGTGTACTACCCATGTCCGTTTTCCTTCTCATATTTTCCATCCATGGGTGGATTAAATTTTGTGATGTGCACCAAGGCATGTGAAGATGTGCACCACAAATAGACACATGCTGCCCACTATGGGCTGTTGTGGGCACTCAGCTAATCAGTTGTGCAACACCTGACTCTCTCCTGGATGGACGCCCCAGCGCTTAGGTTATAGGGAACCTTGGCCCACTTGGGTCACGTTGTCGTAGTTTGCCAAGAAGTGACGATGACTGGGGCCACGTCTTTGTGCACCAGGATGGGATGGAGTCTCCCAGCCAAGCGAATGTGATGGAAGACATGACTCATAGCCAAGGTGAGTATGGCTGCGAAGGAGAAACTATGGGAATCAGTGTCGCAAAAGTACAATTGGCTCTTCCCTGGGGTGGCTCAGGAGACCTCTTGTGTTGTCTGCTGACCCAGGGTAAATGTGGAACACAGCCTTGGATCCGCACACTGCCCTGTCCAATATCATCCCTTCGCTGGACAGAAGCAACCAATAGCATTTGTTGACTTTACTACAGTGGGCTATCCCTTGCCACTAGACCACAATGCTTGGCATCCAGTGGCTGGCAGATCGCAAAAAGGCTTGTCTGTTTTTTTTTTTTTGGCCCCCTCCTGACTAGAATTTTGTTATTTGTGCAGCAGCAATGGAAGGAGGACAACAGATGTGTGCCAATGGGTGGCAGTGCTAAACAGGCTGCGGAGATTCAGGATGCTGCACCCCCAAATCAGGAACATCCTCTGGAAAATTGAGATGGTGGCACATTTGCTGTCTGAGAGGCTCTTCTGCTCCTGTCAGAGGCAATGAGAACTTGGCTGTTGCCTTCAGTGGAAATTGGATTTCACTCTATTTATCTCACCTTTGATTGGGTGGGACAAAATTAATGGACCCACCTGATCATCTCCAGTGAATCCTTCTGGGGTCATCTCCCTATCTTTGTCACTGATAAAGATTACCTGCCTTTTCTGGTTGCAGCTAAAGGAAAAAATGCAGTGCGCAAAGGAAGGTGATTCTCACTCATTGATTTTAATTTGGATGGGAAGTGAGAATTGGCAATAAGATCCCCAAAGGCATAGGGACAGAGATGTTAGAGTGAGAGCAGCACCAAGACACAGGAAAATACAGTTGTGTAGGTCTAGCTGTGTGTTCTCCCGCCACTTCCACCATCCTGCCTGAGCAGCTCTGGCATCTGCTCCAAACAGTGGAGACAATAGCATGGAGGGTATGGTTACATTGCAGAGAAAATCCATGGCACCATCTCTAAGAGTCAGAGTGAATGGACTCAGGCTAGCAGGACTGGGGCTGCAAAGCTAAAAATACCAGTGTAGATATTTGAGCTCAGGTTGGAGCACAGCATCTGAGAATCTCTCCCCTTGCTGGGTTTCAGAGCCTTAGCCAAACATCCACACTCGCCCAGAGCCTGAACCCTGCAGGCCTGAGTCAGCTAATCAGGTTCTGAGTCAGTTCTGTTGGTTTCTCTTTGCAATGTAGACCCACCCAGAGCTTTGATGATGAGACAAGTACCGAGCTTCTTCCTTCCTCAGCCATTATGAGCTTTTTGGGTGCTAAGGGTAAATATATCCATGTGCATATAAGGTGTATAATTCCTGACAGCTGTCTATCGGTCAGTCCAGCACCCGTCCTTTTAGAAAATGGGAAACTTTTCAAAATCATTTAGATTGTTTTTGTCTTAGGCTGCTGCTGCACTACCACTCTCCTGTCAGAGGTGCCATGGTAATGAGGCAATTAGAAGCAGGCTAATGAGATGCTAACATGCATATTCAGTGCCTCATTAGCACAATGGCAGCCACATGAATTTCGAAGTGCAGACAGTGTAGATGGGGCAGCTTCAGAATACGTGCTCCACTTCAACATCCCCTTACTCTGACCTAGTCCTGTGGGAGTAAGGGAAAGTCGAAGTAGGGCACTTATTTCGAAACTGCCCCCATCTGCACTGTCAAGCTGCAATTCGAAGTCTGTACTTCGAAATTCGCGTGGCCGCCATTATACTAACAAGACGCTGAATATGCACATAAGTGCCTCATTAGCCTGCTTTGAATTGCCTCATTACCATGGCTCCTCCGACGCAGCCCTGTATTTGTTCACATCACACACTAGAACCAGCGCCAGCTCGTACACACGCGTGTGTATACACACGCACACACCTACACACATGAGATATTGCAAGGAAAGAATCTGTTACTAAGGATCTATGCAGCCCTTGTACTGGGCAGACATGATATTCAGTCCCACACTAGCACCAGCATGTGCAAAACAAGGACAGTGGGGGAGGCAGCATTCAGCCAGCTGGAGTTTAGTCTGATTCACGACATCAATAGGAAGGACCTGACAGGAGGCATCAATGACACAGACCCAACACGACAGTCACAGCTGGATTGTCTTCCTTGCTGAGCCTCCCTTCCTCCATGTGAAGCACTGACAATAAGTGTCTCTTGCCTCTCCAGATGCCAGACTCCTTCTGAGGTGCCCCTCCCCCACATAGGATAATCCAGCTCCCACAAGGTAGGCCACACCTGGTTTTTCTGCTAACTGGTCCTTGTCAGAGCAGAGGTCTGTGCCCACTTTACAGGGACTTTTTTGAACAGCCCTGGCACTAGCAACCAAAGGCCTCTGCTGACCTTGGGGGACTCTTCTTTTCCAATCCTCTTATCACACTCTGCTGGATTGCTGGCTGCAGCAAAACTCCCTTAATGTCCAGCAGAAGAAATGGATAGCACTGACATTCAGGGAAAAGAATTCAGGAGCTATTAGAATGGAGCTAGTTTAACTTCAGTCAACTTTAGCATTAAACCCTTAATAGGAGGCCGTGGTACCTGGGAGGCCACCTTGCCATTTCTGCTTCTGGAGCACTGCCTGCAGTTAACTCTTCATTTCTGAGACACCTTCAACCTCCCATTTTACTCTGTGTGCTTGTGTGTTGGGAGGTGCAGCTCTCCTGTGGAGGATCCTGACCTCTGTTTGGTGTGAGCCGTACTCCTCTCCCTTTTCTCACTTGGCCCTGGGAGGAGAAAGAAGGTATCCTCAGAGCTTACACTCTATATCATGGCACATGCCAGCTCTCTCCTCCTGCCGTGGTGCATGGCATTAACTCTTCATGCTCTGTAGCTCATTTTCTCTCCCTCCTTTGTATGTGCACCATCAACAGGGGCTTATGTAACACACACACCTACTGGGTGTGGTTCACCGTGCCAAATAGTCCCATTACAGAGAGAAACAATCACTTTATAACCACACAGAAGCAGACTGGAACCTGGGACCTCTGCGGCTTAGTGCAGGAGCCTGGACAGATTGAGCTAAAAGGCAGGCTGGCTCTTTCCCTCTGTGTAAGTGGTCTAGGTGCCGCTATATGGCACGGTGACTCATAGCCCTTGGTGTGTCGGTTACGCTTAGAGTGTATCACTTCATATGTGCAATTGAGATCCACGCAGACAGTTAATAAGATGGGGTGGAGGGGCAGTGCATGTGAAGATGTATTTATTTGTCAAGACTGAAGCTGCGTCTACACTAGGCAAAGTAAGTTGACTACAGATATTCAGTTCTAGCTACAGCACTTTCATAGCTAAAATCAACCTATCTACTCTTGGCTGACTTGGCTGTCCATGCTGTGGAAGGTCAATGGGAGAGCTTCTCCATTTGACTTCCCTTACTCCTTGCATCTCAGAAAGAGTACAGGGGTCAACGGCCACCCTTGAGGGGTTGATTTTACATGTCCATACTAGATATGAAAAATTGAACTCTGGAAGATTGACCCTGAGGAGGTCAAACTTCCAGGGTAGTGCAGACTTAGCCTTTGAAACACACCTTGCACCTCTGCTAGAATGTGTGTAGCCCTGGACCCTATGCAGCTGTTTACATCAGTGCAAGGTGATGGCAAGGGCTGACAAGTCAGGGCTGTAACCATTTCCAATGACACACCTATTGTGTCCCTGGCCCTTGCACTAGCTCCATTTGCAAGCACCTCTCACTGAGGGGGCACAGACTTTAATCTACAGGGACACTCGGACATTTTGCGTTTTCCTGGGAGCACTTTTATCACCCGGCCGAAAGCCCACTGAAGTACAGGAAAAGATTCCCATTGACATCAATGGATGAGGAAAGAACCAATGAACATCTCACCCTGTGTTTTTATTTTACTCGAGTGCATTTTGCAGGCACTTGAAATTAATATTTACATAGGGTGACGTTCCTTGAAGCTTGCAGGCTTGAGGGATTGGAGAGAGACATGGAGAGGTTGAAACACAGAGACCAGACAGAAATGGTATGTTCTAGAAAAATCCCTCTGGAGCTTTGGAACAGCCATGGAAAGACACTGAAAATTCCCTGTCAGGTGTCATCCTGTCATCCAGTGTGGTGCAGGACACCTGGGGCAGGTCAGCTTTCCCCCATGCCAGCCCCTTGTGTTTTCCCCTCACCACCCCAGTCCTTCTGCACTTCCTTGTACGACCAGGTGCTTCTGCCTGATCTCCTAGCTTCCAGCTCTTGTTGCCTCCCACCCTTAGACACATGTGCCTTCAGACATGAGCAAACCCTCTCCTGCATGGTACCCCCCCAGCTCTAACCTCTCACCTGTGCAGTGGGGACTCTAGCTCAGTTTTCAGTGAGTGATCCCAGGGGACTGTGGTAGTCTTGAGATCTCTCCCTGTCTCACCTTGGACTGCCCACCCGGGAAAGTCAGATGGAGTTTGCTGACTCTCCTCCCCCACACCACAGAAGCTGACACTCTCTGTCACGGTCCCCAGGCAGCTGCGGGATGGTATATCTGACACCCTGTATGAGAGGGAGTGTCCAGTAGATAGACCCCAGATGCCTGCCTGGCCCACAGAAAGAGAGGATTAGGCTGCAGTGAGCTATGGCTGTGGGGGTAACACCAGGGATTTCTCATTGGTATCAATGGACTGTAATAATTTAAGTATAGGCTCCTTGCAACAGCTCCTTCATTTCCAAGCCTCTTCACTTGGCCCTCCACTCTAGCCTGTAACGACTGACTCTCTCTCTGGAGACAGGAGCCTGACAGCACCCAGTGACAAACAGCTCACCTCGTCAACCACAGCATTCTTAAACCCATTTTCATCCCCTCCAAACACATCCCTTCACTGGATGATGCTGGGAGCACTTTACAAATCTTTCAGTTGCCTGGTTACCAGGTTAATACTAATGTCAAACGCTGGATGAGAGTGGTTTGAAAAGTGATGTGTCCAGCATCCAGTCTCCAGCTTTCCTCATTGCCAGCATCTCGCCTGTAGCCCCCCGGTGTGAGGTCTTCACACTCTTCTGTTCCCAGTGTGATCCCCAATCCCAGCAAATGTTCGTTCGTGTGGCAAGTCCAGTAGTTTATGTGGTCTCCAGCTTTCAAACATCAGAGGGGTAGCCGTGTTAGTCTGGATCTGTAACAGCAACGAAGGGTCCTGTGGCACCTTATAGACTAACAGAAAAGTTTAGAGCATCAGCTTTCGTGAGTTATTCGTGGGCATCTGAAGAAGTGAGTTAACTCACGAAAGCTCATGCTCTAAACTTTTCTGTTAGTCTATAAGGTGCCACAGGACCCTTCGTTGCAGCTTTCAAACAGTATCACAGACTAGCCCACTCCCAAACACTGCAGCTCCTCTGGTCCCAGGATGGCTCATGGAGGGAAAATATGTCTGGAGGACCTGAGTTCTTTTTCTCCCCTGCTGTTGTCTCATGGTACTGCTAGTCCCCAACAATATAAGTGCCCACTTCTGAGCAAGGCCTGCCTTTTATCTATCTTTTATCACCCAGCACAAGTGGGCTCCAGGCCTCAATAGGTCCCTTGTCACTACTGTATTATACACAGATAATAATAATCAACAATAGGTAGGCTTGGAAGGCTTAGATTTTTATCAGTTAATGTTGGTAAACACTGATTACATAGTATGCCCAAGCTGATGAAAAAAACATTTCCAGTGGCGGTTATCAATATAGGCAAAATAAGGTGACTGCTATTTGGGAACTGACTGGAGTTTGCTTTAAGAGCTACACTTTTTACAACTTTGACATGCGATGTTGTCAGTTTGTGTTGTAACGCTTATAGAGCTTTATCTGTTTGATCTCAACATTGACGGTCATTAAACAATTATTGTCTGACCTCTTTTTATTGTCTGACCTCCCGCTGTAATTTCTTGCAAACTGTGAAAATTGAAATCAATAAAACATGAAGAAAGGGCTTAAAATAAACTTCAATATAATCCATTGAAATTATTTAAAAAAAGAAGAAAATGAAATACTGCCAATAGTAATAGACATGTCCCACAGACACAAGCAGGAAATTCTCAGCTCCAAGGCTGTATTCCTGCTTAATTCAGACTGTAACCTTTTTGGGACAAAGTCCCTTCTATATTCTGGGTTTGCACAGAACCTGATCCATGACTGAGGTGTTACTACACTACCAACACTGAATCAAACTCTAACGTCCAAGTCCTTTCTGTGCTGTACTGGAGGAGGGTTTCCTGTTTCATTAAACTTTAGTGAGCTTCTGTCCATTTGTACCCTCAATGGGCCGGGGTGTGAGTGATACATGTGTCTCTGTCTCTGTTTTGCTAAATGCAGCTCTCATGTCAGCACAAGATGAGCAATCTCTCTAGTTCTCATCCTTATAGACACCTCTTCCTGACTCTGGAAGAATACAGTCCCTTGCCTCCGCTGCCCTCAACGGTCTCACATTAAGGCTTGCTCTGCCACCCTTAGCAGCTGCATGGAGAGGGTTGTCTTCCTGAAAGCTATGAAATAGGAGGCTGTTCAACGAGAGTGCAAATTGACCAGAATATATTTCATTCTCTCAGTGTTGGATCTCAAAGCTTTTGGATGAATATGTGCTTAACTATTTATAATTGACCTTTGCACAAAAGAACATGAAATTTTTATAGCCCAAAGCTTCATTTATTAACTTTACTGGAGTGTAAAATATTGCTGTTTGCTATAAATTTATACCAGGACAAACAATATATATGCTAATTAGTGGTTGTGCAGCCATTTGGGTGAATATCTGCTCGCCGGTCATTTTCAGCAGGCAAAAGTGAAGATGGAATAGACAAATGACAATTGAGTCGTTTGATACTCAATTCAAACAGTGAAGTCAGAAGTGGTGAATTAATGCTGTTCATTGTAATGAGTCCATTTCCTTTTCATTTCCTTTTTGAATTAGTCCAGGTAGCATGCTGTGGCCCTGAAAGAGACACTCCTGGGCAACCTGCTGAGATGCACCTGCAAAACCACCTAGGCAGGAGAGCTCCGTATTAATCCTTTACTGTGTGTTCACCTCCCACCCATTCCTCTTTTCTTTCATCCCTTTCCTCTTTGTCTAAGTCCCTCCCTTTTCTGTTTACTTTTATGTTTCTTCCCATATCTTCTTCCATCCCCTTTTTTATTTCCTTTTCTTCTTCTTCTTCCTTCATTTCTTTCCATCATCATTTTCCCCTTCCTTCTCTTGTCATCTACTCTCTTCCCCTCTTTGCACCATCTTTTCATACCTTGGGCTAAACCTACGGCTCAGACACTGAAAAGCATCAGAGAGGTAGCCGTGTTGGCCTGTACCTTCAAAAACAACAAGAAGTCCTGTGGCACCTTATAGACTAACAGATATTTTGGAGCATAAGCTTTCATGGGCAAAGACCCGCTTCATCAGATGCATGATTTGGGGAGGGAGGGTTTCAGAGGAGGATTTAAAGAGGGAATGGGTCCCAGTAAAAGGGAGGGCCAGAGCTGGCAAGGTCTTTTCAGTCATGGTGGAAATGGCCCATTATCTGTAGCATACATCAAGAGAGGAGAAAATAAATCAGGTCGGGGGGATGTGGCCCATTGTCAGATTCTGATGTGGAGATGTGAACATCCAGAGCAGAGAAACTGCTTTTGTAATGGGCCAGCCACTCCCAGTCTCTCTTTAATCCTTGGTTGATAGAGTCGAATTTGCAAACTAATTGCAGCTCAGAGATTTCTCTCTCCATTTTAATTTTGATTTTTTTTTGTTGTAGGACTCCTCCTTTTAAATCTGTTACTGAGTGTCCAGGGAGATTGACATGTTCTCCTACAGGTGTTTGTATGTTACAGTTCCTGATGCCTGATTTACATCCATTTATTCTTTTATATAGAGACTGTCCAGTCTGGCCAATGTAAATTGCAGTGGGGCACTGCTGGCACACAATGGCATATATTATATTAGTAGACATGCTAGTAGTAGAAAGATCCCCTGATGGCATGGTTGATGTTAGGTCCTGTGATGATATCGCTGGTGTAGATATGTGAGCAGAGTTGGCAGCGAGGTTTGTTGCAGGGATTGGTTCGAGGTTTAGAGTTACTGTGTTGTGGTTTATAGTTGCTGGTGAGAATTTGTTCAAGGTTGGCAGGCTGCCTGTAGGTGAGGACAGGCCTGCCTCCCAAGGTCTGTGAGACTGAAGGATCGTAGTCCAGGATGGGTTGCAGATCACTGACGATACACTGGAGAGGTTTTAGCTGGGTGCTGTATGTGACAGCCAGTGGTGTTCTCCTGTTTTCCTTGTGAGGCCTGTCTTGTAGCAGGTGAAAGGCACTCCTACAGCACCTCAGAAAGCCGTACACGTGTAGGAAACAGTGGAGAAAAATACGAGCACAATAGTATGATGATAAACGGACCATTTTCAGTGTTGACAGGAAGCCAGCAAATACAGGGAGATAAGACTGGGATTGCTGGATTACTGAATCCAATCCTACCCTCATACAGGCATCTGACGAAGTGGGTCTTTGCCCATGAAGGCTTATGCTCCAAAAAAATCTGTGAGTCTATACGGTGCCACAGGACTTCTCATTATTTATCTTTTGCACATCCACATCCCACTGGTGATGTGTAGTCATCCTGCAACTGACCAATGTACCCAGGTCATTCTCTTCTGTCGTTGCCAAAGGAGGAGGGACAAGGAGAAAAGCATTTCAAGGATGAATAGAGAAGTATGATGGAAGTATCTCAAATGGTTAAAAGACCATAGCCGCACACTGAGTTCTGAGACCTCTGTGCCTGTGGATCGACCCCTAAGATCAGCATGTCTGTGGAGGAAAGGAGATGGAAAGAAACTCATGGTTCCAAGGGGGTTCTATAATATTGTCCTACATAGCCAAGGATGGGTAAAGAGCATGTGGTGTGTGGCTGAACAGACACCAAAGCTGGCATGGATCTCGGCTGACTGGCACAGAAGTCAGTGTTCATAGAAAGCTTCCCAGATGCTGTCTAGAGGGTATAGCCTAAGCAATGAAGACACGTGGTGGGAAGCAGCCAGAACCGTAGCTGTGCTCATAGAGAGCATCATCGGCATGAATCATAGAACAGAGGTAATAGAGAAGCAGAGCTGCAGCAGATATATAATTAGGCATCATGTGGAAAGGCAGATATATTTTCCCTGGATTTAGCTCCAAGGGATTGTCAGTGTTGCTTTTCAGCACCCCATGAGCTCATCTGAGCCAGGCATTCTCATTTGCTATATGTTTGTGTAGCACCTGACACACAGGAGCCTTCTCCCAGCTGAGGCCGCCAGGTGCTCCCATGATATAAATAAATAATATTTTGAGTCAGCCTGTGCCATGGTGGTGGAGAATATGGGAAATTCCTGTATTATCAGTTCTGTGCATTTCTCGGGCTGCAAGAGTTCAGTTATTTCTAGAGATTCCCCTTGTGCTCCAGTGAGAGGGACAGGGGCCTGAGTACCTGTCTTCAAATAAGACAGTTAGGATGATCAGTAAATGAATAGGATGGGCCCAGGCTGGCCAATGGGGAGGCAACAGACAGGGTGAAACCAGTTTTCTTCAGCTTGTCTGCAGGGAGCTAGCGGGAAGAAGAAATTCCCCAACAACAGAATAAAGAAGACAGAGATGTTGGCACAGGACTTTAAACTCACAGAGTCTGAGAAGTTTTGGGGACAGGATCAAGGGGGGCACATTCCCTGAGGGAAAGGGAATGTTTTCCCCTGCTTGACCAACCACAATAAAGACTGCAAGGATCAGAAAAGAGACACCATGATCTGGAAGAGGAATCAGCTGGAGCGGAGCTGCCTGGAAGAGAGGACCTGGAGCCCTGGAAGGACACACACCACATATCTACAGAGTGGTGAGGAAACTGAGGCAGGGAATGGCCTACTAGTGTTTAGTATTTTGCTTAGACCCACCTGGCTCTTGTAATAATTGCTTTGTAGTGTCTCCATTTGCCACTACTACCGTGTGTTTCCAAACAGGAGGGCTGTAAATCCTGAATTATCACAGCCAGAGAGCTCTGGAAAGGGTGTGTCACACGGGTGCATTGGTCTTGCTTTGGCAGTTGAGTGGTGGCCCCTAGTCCCTGCCACTGGAACACAAAGAGAACCTCTAGAAATCCTTGGAGCCCAGGCAGGGGTCAATATAAACATGACAGCACTGTGTAAGCTGAGCCGCACAGAACTGATAATACAGGTCCAGAGGGGGTTCCACTTGCAAGGAGGAGAACCAGACAGGAAGTGTGCCAGAGGGGCCAGAGCTGGAGACACTGAATAGAACCTCTTGAGTGACTGAGGGGAGCTACAAGCACATAGGCCTATTGTGTGGGTCCAAAGACAGCAACCATGTGAGTGTCCAGCAGGAGGAGCTGAACCAGGGCTGAGCCATGATGTCAAGCACCGCCACACATGCACGTAAGAAGCAGAGGGCAAATGTAATTTTCACCCGAGGTTCCACAGGGCATGCAGGAACCGATGCGCCTAGTCAGCCTCTATTTGACTCGCCCTTTTGCTGTGCCCCTTCCAAGGTGAAGCCGACCCACTTTTCGTGCTCTGTGGTGTGCCTGCAAAGCAACCCCACTGGCAGAAATTATGCTGCCTGGCATCACACCCATCTTCCAGGCCTACCAGCTGACCCCATGCCCACGTGGGCCCTGTGCTGTTGGAAGGTATCAACGGCCCTGGGGAATAGCACAGTCTTGTGGACCTGTTTGGTCTGTGGCAGGAATTGGTTTAGAGACAGAGAAAATTTAAAAGTTCTCAATCTGGTTTCATCCATTATTAGAGCTCACTGGGATTTTTTCATTAAAACTTTTGGAGAGAAAACATCTTTTTTTTTTCCAAATATTAAAAAAAGGCAATATGGAAAAATACCCACCTGAAGCTGTTGGGCTGTGGGCAGTCTGACCTAGTGGGTACAGGCAGGAATAGGAACTAGGAATTGGCGCCAAGGATCAGAGCTGGTGTCAAGAATCAGGCAAGGGCACAGGGCTGGAGCAGAATGGAGTGGGACAAGAACAAGGTAAGTCCTGGCCTGAAGCAAGGCTGGGAACAAGACAAGAGCCCAGCTGGAGCAGAGCTATGAACAATGCGGTCTTAGGAGAGCTGCAGCAGCAGGGTAAACAATAGGAGCTGGCAAGTTGTCCCTGCTGCTTTGCTTAAATGCAGACCCTTTGTTTCCTTGCAGTCAATGAGATGGATAGGCCAGTCCGGGGATTCTTCTGCAGCCTACCTGAGCTCATTATCCAGCCTGAGGTCTGAGCCAGTGAAGTCCAGGGTCATCAGAGAGGACTCCCATGCATTGTTCCTGTTGGACCGGAGGGGTGTAGTCTGATCAGGTGCTCAGCCTGTGTAAGAGAATGCAGCCTGATGGCTCCTAAACAAATCCCATGAAGAAGCACGGTGGCCCACGAGGACTCATACTGATGTCTACCCCAAATTAAGCGTTCTGACATTCCAAAATTGAACATTTGCCCAATTTCTCCTTTCACCAAATGTTTTTGGTACTTTGAGGTTTCATCTGGAAACAGGATGAAAACAAACATTGACATCTTGGAATTTCCCACAGGATGGTTCTATTTTCAATCAGCTCTACCCATCCAGTTGTCATAATTGTTCGATAAAAGCCTTTCCCTGAAATCACAGACTCCCTGTTTCCAGGAAAATAATATATTCCCTGCTGTGAACCTGCATTTTTAAGATAAACAAAAGACAAACTAAACAATTAGAAAATAATAATGTTTCTAAAATATTGGATCAGCAATCTCCTGGAGTTTGTATGTCTTAAAAGAATAGGTTCATAACAATGATTTTTGGTTGCTTTTTTCCCCATTAATTTAAACAGTTTTAAATGAACATTAAGCAGTGATTGAAGCTGCAGGGTTTTCCAAATCCTGATATCTCCAAGCTGTTGATATCTCCAAGCTGTTGAAAGACATTTAGGGATAAATTACTGCTAAATAACAGCAGAGAACACTGAGGGCCAGGACTGGTCACTGGAAACAAGTTTCAGCTTCATCCCACCCAAGCAGTTTAAGAGGAAAAACAACCATTTGGCTAATGCAAGAGACTAGGATTGAAAGTAATGAACGCACTTGTCTAGGATGGCCATCAAAGTACTCTAGATAGGTAGAGTCAGCTGAGTTGGGCCCATTTCTACACTTGGCTGCAGACTCCATGTAGAGTCTTGGGCAAACCCCTTAATCTCCCAGAACCTCTGTTCCCTAGAGGTATAACCCTAATAGCAGCACTTCTGTTCACCTACTCTTTCTTTGAATTGCTTATTGAGATTGGAAATCCTCCAGGCAGATACTGTCTCTCACTATTTGTGTTGACAGCATCTAGCATGGCTGATCTTGACCAGAGCCTTTAGGTGCTACAGGTTGAATGTCTCTAGTCCAGCACCCTCAGGACCTGATCAGGGCTGAATGAGAGAATTTGCCAGACCACACGAGGTCAATCTTATCTAGCACATTACTAATACTTCCACTGCTTACTGGGCTCTTAGGGGTAAATTACTGCTAAATAACAGCAGAGAACCCTGAGGGCTAGGACTGGTCACTGGAAACAAACTTTATGGGACCGTGGGAAACTTGGCCACACCCATGATAAGTGGTTGTCCAGCTAACAACTCATGCCAGATTATGGATGTTGCCAGTTGAAAGAGTGCTGAACTAGAGAGTTTCACCATGTACTTGGAAAGATAATAACAAAACTGACTGGGGCCTGGAGTCTCAAAAGTAGCAGCAGCTGTGGTTGGATCTGCTCTTAGTCCAAAACGGCAAACTCTTGTATATGAGGGGGGCAGTGGCCACTGCTTTTCTAGTTCCCATGGAGGGGTAATCTGGACAAGATTTTTTTTTCAGAGCTAAGGGCAGCTCCTTCCCCAGGCTGTTCTATTGCTGACACTTGAAACAATAGGTGCTGCAGTGTGGGTGGGAGCAAGGAAAAAAATGTTAGCCTGTGCAGAGTGCCAGAGTCAGCCCCCTCTGTCAATATGTGAAATTGCTGACAGCTAATGGACATTATGGGCAGGCTACTCTGTGTATGTAATAGAGGATTTGACACCAAATGGTTTAAGGCTAACCCCAGGTTCTTCAAAATCATTGAGCCAGTCCCATCAAAACTGTAAGATTGTCTCAAAATTGTAAGTTTTCTGAAAATATTATTATTTGGCGTTCTTTGTATTTATTCACTGATTTTTCAACTTTTAAGATACACTGAGGTAATGTTTTCAATGTATTCAAGCATGCAGGCTAGACTCTTTTTTTATGTTTTTAAACGAAAGCAAAGCATCTCATCTAATCACATGACTGCAGGCTCTGAGACTTTAAGAAAATGAAAGGACTAAATTAAACTTGCAACAGTAGAAATATTTATGATGTTGTCAATCAATGAGTGAATACTGTACCACAGAATTTTTTCCTAACTCCCTGTTTCCGTTTTTATGATTATTTTATTATTCCAATGTCAGTTGAATTGTATGGAGTGATTTGGGGATAGCAGTTCTCTTACTGCACAATTATCCACATTATCACAATCTTCATGGCAGATTCAGCAAAGAGGAGAATGACCAGGGGGACTGTTAGCTGGATTTCAGTAGGGCTGGCATGCTAGTGCTGTTCAGTAACTCTAAATTCATCAATGTGAAAGAAAAAAAAATAAACCATCCATATCTCCCTTTTATTGTTTTAGGAATATGCTGCATTACTCAGAGGTTTCTATAGTTAAACATAAACCATGTTTTATGATATATTTTTATTTTTTAAAGCAACAATAGTACATCAATGAAGGATGCTCATAAAAATATTGAGACAAATTCATCCCTACTATAAAACTGCATTGATTGCAGAGAAGCTGGGAATTTGAACCAATAATGTCGACTTTTCCCATTAATGCCAATTCTACAAAGTGCCTGAAAGTTGTCAGTTGGCCTTCTATGTAGCATTTGAATTGAAGGGGCAATGGAGGAAGATTTCCTTTATCCTGGGATACATCTATGAATGCAGTAGAAGCACACTTACTTGGGAAACATAACTCTAGGATCAAAATGCATGGGGTCAGATCACCTTTGTCGTCACAGGGACTATGCCAATTGACATGCTGACAGTCTGACTTACTGCCTTTAGAATGCATCAGTTTGTAATAGAGGCAGATATTAATTTTCCCCCACCAGTGTCTATTTCAGGGGGTTTCAGGGTTTTGTTTCCTTTTGGGAACCCACTGAGATTAGACCCTGACCCGATTGTATGCAACCTTTTGTTCCTGTCCCAGAACTGGAGGATCTGCCTTTCTCCCAGAAAAGAGCAATAAAGAATGGAACTGCTCAACCTGCCTCAGAGCTGGCTGGTGTCTCTGGATTGGATTCAGCACCCAATATGCCTGGCAGCGGAGCTTGGGTGTTAACCGTTGCAAGTGAACAAGGTGCTTGCCCTGATGACTCCCTCACAATGGTGCTGCTGCCACAGCTAATACTGGAACAATGTGTTTGCCAATTACATTAATGCAGACAAGTCCCCTGCCTCCACAGGAAAAGGCAGAGCCAGCTCAAAGCGAAAGAGATACCGGCCTGTGGACTGCTCCAGAAGGCATGACAAGAAGGAGAAAAGACAAGGACAGCGTGTCCCACTGCGCTCCCTGAATTGTGCAGCAGAAGAGTTTCTCTGAATTTGCAGCTGTACAGTGGCCAAGATAGCACAATGAAAGACATGCAGGGGAAAAAAAAACCAACAACAACAAAAAAACGAGTACTAGAGACCTCTGTTTTCCCTCCCAAACACTGCATATCCCTTTCTCCTCCTCTCTCTGCGTCACGCTCCTCTCCCCTCGCCATCTTTGCCCATCTCTTCACTCAGCTTTGTGCCCATCTTCTCCTCAGAGTATATGATCGTCGCCTTGTCTCAAAACTTTGCTCCTCTCCATGAGCAGATACATAGGACCTCCTCTTCTTCACCATAACTTATGGCCCGAAGTTTGGAAAGTAAGTGAAAGGGAACACGCTACCGGAGGGGGAAATAAGCAGTCTTACTGTTCCACTCAGAGCATCAGAGTGCAATGTGCATAAGATCCTGCAGCCATGTGATTTAGGGCTGATTCAGCTTGGAGTGCAGACTTCCAGGACTGCAGGAAGTGATATTCATCATTATTATTAATAATAATTATTAATAATAGATGCCTAGTCAGGAAAGCCCACAGATTTGCCAGACCTCCAGACTAGGTGGTGTGGTGGCGGGGGGAGAGCTTCATGGTCCCAGCAGAGGTGGGGCCTCAGGCAGAAGGGATGTGACTGGGGCTGCCTGCCCTCAGCATCACCTGGGCTATGCCTCACTTCCTCCTGCCAACCCTCAGAGCTGTCTGAAGAGCGTTGTGTGGGTCTGCAGAAGAGATCTAAGGGGCACAGGGCTCCAGTCACTGCCGCTGCTGTAGTAGCAGTGGCAGTGGGAGCTCTGAACCTTTTTGAATTGCTGGACCCCGGAGCAGTTGTTCCCTTTGCCCCCGCATCCCAGAAGGTGGGTGCATGACTAGCTTTCAAATGGCACGTTCCCTCCATTGTTCTCAAAGTACTTTAGAAGAGCAGCAACATTATCCCCATTTTACAGGTGGAGAAACTGAATCAAAGTTACCTGCCCCAGGTCACTCATAAGAACATAAGAACATAAGAATGGCCATACTGGGTCAGACCAAAGGTCCATCAAGCCCAGCATCCCATCTGCCGACGGTGGCCAATGCCAGGTGCCCCAGAGAAGGAGAACAGAAGACAAGTGATTTATCTCCTGCCATCCATCTCCTGCCCTTGTTATGAAGGCTAGGGCACCATACTTTATCCCTGGCTAATAGCCATTTATGGACCTGACCTGCAAAAATTTATCAAGCTCTTTTTTAAACCCTAATAGAGTCCTGGCCTTCACAGCCTCCTCGGGCAAGGAGTTCCACAGGTTGACTGTGCGCTGTGTGAAGAAAAATTTCCTTTTATTAGTTTTGAACCTACTACCCATCAATTTCATTTGGTGTCCCCTAGTTCTTGTATTATGGGAAAAGGTAAATAATTTTTCTATATTCACTTTCTCCACACCATTCATGATTTTATATACCTCTATCATATCGCCCCTCAATTGCCTCTTTTCCAAACTGAAAAGTCCCAGTCTCTCTAGCCTCTCCCCATATGGGACCCTTTCCAAGCCCCTAATCATCTTAGTCGCCCTTTTCTGAACCTTTTCTAATGCCAATATATCTTTTTTGAGGTGAGGAGACCACATCTGCACGCAGTACTCAAGATGTGGGCGTACCATAGTTTTATATAGGGGAAGTATGATATCTTTTGTCTTATTATCGATCCCTTTTTTAATAATTCCTAACATCCTATTTGCCTTACTAACTGCCGCTGCACACTGCGTGGATGTCTTCAGAGAACTATCCACTATAACTCCAAGATCCCTTTCCTGATCTGTCGTAGATAAATTTGACCCCATCATGTAGTACGTGTAATTTGGGTTATTTTTTCCAACATGCATTACCTTACACTTACCCACATTAAATTTCATTTGCCATTTTGCTGCCCAATCACTCAGTTTGCTGAGATCTTTTTGTAGTTCTTCACAATCCCTTTTGCTTTTGACTGTCCTGAACAACTTGGTGTCATCTGCAAACTTTGCCACCTCACTGCTTACCTCATTTTCTAGATCATTGATGAACAAGTTGAACAGGATCGGTCCCAGGACTGAGCCCTGGGGAACACCACTAGTTACCCCCCTCCATTGTGAAAATTTACCATTTATTCCAACCCTTTGTTTTCTGTCTTTTAACCAATTCCCGATCCATGAAAGGACCTTTCCTCCTATCCCATGACCACCTAATTTACATAAAAGCCTTTGGTGTGGGACCGTGTCAAAGGCTTTCTGGAAATCTAGGTATATTATGTCCACTGGGTGCCCCTTGTCCGCATGTTTATTAACCCCTTCAAAGAATTCTAATAGATTAGACAGACACGACTTCCCTCTGCAGAAACCATGCTGACTTTTGCCCAACAATTCGTGCTCTTCTATGTGCCTTGCAATTTTACTCTTTACTAGTGTTTCTACTAATTTACCTGGTACTGATGTTAAACTTATCGGTCTATAATTGCCAGGATCTCCTCTAGAGCCTTTTTTAAATATTGGTGTTATATTGGCCGTCTTCCAGTCATTTGGTACCAAAGTGGATTTAAAGGATAGGTTACAAACCACTGTTAATAACTCCGCAATTTCACATTTGAGTTCTTTCAGAACCCTTGGGTGAATGCCATCTGGTCCTGGAGACTTGTTACTATTCAGCTTATCAATTAATTCCAAAACCTCCTCTAATGTCACTTCAATCTGAGTGAGTTCCTCAGATTTGTCGCCTAAAAAGGCTGGCTCAGATTTAGGAACCTCTGTAACATCTTCAGCCGTGAAGACTGAAGCAAAGAAATCATTTAATCGCTCCGCAATGGCACTGTCTTCCTTGATCGCTCCTTTTATATCTTTATCATCCAAGGGCCCCACTGCTTTTTTAGCAGGCTTCCTGCTTCTAATGTATTTAAAAAACATTTTACTATTGTTTTTTGAATTTTTGGCTAGCTGTTCCTCAAACTCTTTTTTGGCTTTTCTTACTACATTATGACAGTTAATTTGGGAGTGTTTATGTTCCTTTCTATTTTCCTCACTAGGATTTGACTTCCACTTTTTAAAAGCTGCCCTTTTCTCTCTCACTGCCTTTTTAACATGGCTGTTTAGCCATGGTGGTTCTTTGTTAGGTCTCTTACTGTGTTTTTTTATTTGGGGTATACATTTAAGTTGGGCCTCTAGTATGGTGTCTTTAAACAGTTTCCATGCAGCTTCCAGGGATTTTAGTTTAATTACTCTACCTTTTAGTTTCTGTTTAACTAGCTTCCTCATTTTAGTGTAATTCCCCTTTTTGAAATTAAATGCCAGAGTGTTTGACCGCTGCGGTGTTCTTCCCAACACAGGAATATTAAAAGTTATTATATTGTGGTCACTATTTCCAAGCGGTCCAGTAACAGTTACCTCTTGGACCAGATCCTGCGTTCCAGTCAAGACTAGATCGAGAATCGACTCTCCCCTTGTGGGTTCCTGTACTAGCTGCTCCAAGAAGCAGTCATTTAAGGCATCAAGAAATTTAATCTCTGAATCCCGTCCTGAGGTGACATGCACCCAATCAATATGGGGATAATTGAAATCTCCTATTATTACTGTGTTTTTTATTTTGATAGCCTCTCTAATCTCCCTTAACATTTCAGCATCACTATCACTGTCCTGGTTAGGTGGTCGGTAATATATTCCTAATGCCATATTCATATTAGAGGAATGAATTGTTATCCATAATGATTCTATGGAACATTTTGATTCCTTTAGGATTTTTACTTCATTTGATTCTATATTATCCTTCACATATAGTACCACTCCGCCACCCGCACGACCTGTTCTGTCTTTCCGATATAATTTATATCCCGGTATGATAGTGTCCCACTGATTGTCCTCATTCCACCATGTTTCTGAGATGCCTATTATGTCAACTTCCTCCTTTGATATGAGGTACTCCAGTTCACCCATCTTATTAGACAGACTCCTAGCATTAGTGTAAAAGCATATTAGAAAACTACCACTATTTATATGTCCGCCTTTCACAGACGCGTTGGATTTTTTTATATGCAATTGTTTCACATCTGATCTTGCCCATATATTATTTCCCACGTTCCCTATCTGACTAACTTCTAGGGAATCCCTGTCTATGAAGCCTCGTGTAAGAGAAGTCTCCGTCCGATCCAGGTGCTCCCCCGCACCAATCGGCTTTCCCCCACCTCTTAGTTTAAAAACTGCTCTATGTCCTTTTTAATGTTTAATGCCAGTAGTCTGGATCCACCTTGATTTAGGTGGAGCCCATCCTTCCTGTATAGGCTCCCCCTACCCCAAAAGTGTCCCCAGTTCCTAATAAATCTAAACCCCTCTTCCCTACACCATCGTCTCATCCACGCATTGAGACTCTGAAGTTCTGCCTGTCTATCTGGCCCTGCGCGTGGAACTGGAAGCATTTCAGAGAATGCCACCAAAGATGTTCTGGATTTCAGTCTCTTTCCTAGTAACCTAAATTTGGCCTCCAGAACATCTCTTCTACCCTTCCCTATGTCATTGGTACCAACATGTACCACGACGACCGGCTCCTCCCCAGCACTGCCCATAAGTCTGTCTAGATGCCTCGAGAGATCCGCAACCTTCGCACCAGGCAGGCAAGTCACCATACGGTTCTCCCGGTCATCACAAACCCAACTATCTATATTTCTAATGATCGAATCCCCCACTACTAAAACCTGCTTCTTCCTAACAGCTGGCGCTCCCTCCCCCGGAGAAGTATCCTCGGCACGAGAGGATACAACATCACCCTCTGGAAGGAGGGTCCCAACTACGGGATGGTTTCCCTCTGCTCCCCTTGACTGCTCTCCTTCCCTGAGCCTTTCATCCTCCGTAACAGCCTCAGGACTGTCAGATTGGAGGTGGGACAGCCCTACTATGTCCCGGAAAGTCTCATCCACAAACACCTCTGCCTTCCTTAGCTCCTCCAGTTCAGCCACCCTGGCCTCCAAAGCACGCACTCGGTCTCTGAGGGCCAGGAGCTCCTTGCATCGAGCGCACACATACGCCACCCGCCCACAGGGTAGGTAGTCATACATACTGCACTCGACACAATAAACAGGATAGCCCCCACTCTGCTGCTGGGCTTCTGCCTCCATTTCCTACTCTAGTTATATATGAGGGTTAATTAAATGTTTCAGATAGAGGTTGTTATAAAGGATTTAGTTTAAGGGCAACAGAAGTAAGTCACTGGCTCCCTCCAAGCTCCCCCTCTAAACTCCCCTCTCCAAACTCCCTCCTGTTAGCACGCACCCTGTTTGCCAGCACCCGGTCGCAAAGCTGATGATCAGATAGCTCAGATGATCACTCAGATGATCAGATAGCTCTTTTCCCTCCAACAAGCCCTGAAACAATCCCAAACCTGGCTGTAAAGATGCTGTGGGATGAGCCATCTTTGGCATGGGAATTTGACCAAAGGCCACAAGCTCTAGAAGTCATCAGAGTTCCCATTCCCTTTTGGGGAGTGGGGGATGCCTCACCATCTCTCCAAAGGAGCTTAGCACAGAGGTACTCCATAAAGAAATACTAGTGAAATACTGTTGCCTAATATCCAGGCTAGACCTCTCTCACTCTAACTTGAGACCATTGCTCCGTGTTCTGCCATCCCTCGCTACTGAGAACAGCCTCTCTAGCAGAGGGAAATGCTGGTCAGGGAGCAGCTGCTGCCCAATCGCAGGGCACTGATCTCAGACTGGAAGAGCAGGGAGTGAGGATGTGGTTGGGTTCGTAGTGGATCAGCAGAGATGTGTGCTCGGCCAGGATGGGAAAGTGTAAAGTGCCGCAGGTCAGGACTGAGTTGGGTGTGCATGGCTCCCAGACTAGAAGAACAAAGCAACTGATCCCAGGAGGGGTAAGATGTAAGGGCAGAGCACTGTGTGTGCCGGGCAGGGAGAAGTCCAGGGTAGCAGAGACGTTGCAGAGCAGGGGTGAAATACAGCAGTTCTGGAAATAAAGAAGCTGCCAGAGAACAGCAGTAAGATATGATGACAGAATTGCAAGGACTAGATCAGCAGGAGGTGCTGCAGAAGAGGAGTGGAAAGGATCAGCAGACACAGAGCTGAATGTCCTAGGGTTAGAATAACAGTGGCCGCTTGTCAGGAATGAGGCTGATTTGAAAAGCAGGGAGGAGGCAGAGGAGAGTTTAAGTATTATATCTACGCACTATGCTAGCCCAGAGGCTCCCAAACCAAGGGGTTGGCGGGAGATGGAATTTAGTGAGGGTGAGGGCTTGAGCAGCTTCAGGAAAAGAAAACCTACTGCCCAATGAGTAACTAGCAAAGCTGATTCCACCAGACGTATCAGATCCTCAGACAGCACTGGGCATTTGGCTCTAGACAGCGTTGTGCATTTTAACTGCGTTCAAACGGCTTTCTCTTACCCTTGCACCGCCTTGCAGACTCATCACCATCTGTGTGTTAACCTATTTACTCTGACACAGTGTTCGCATTTATCGGTATTCATCCAACACCATGGTGGGTTTGCTCTTGCTCTCATTACAGTGGGTCCTTGGCTGACTTGTGCAACGCGTGAAATCACTTGGCTCCAAAAACATGGGCATCCGTCACACTGTGGTAATAGCGTGATGTCAGTCACTGGTATCTCACTTAAAAATTGCATCACTCTTTAATGGCTGTGTTGCCTTGGTGTTTCAACTGTCAGTGAGAGCTTCATGGTTTTTTATCTCTGTATGTCAGTGTTTCCCAATTTTATTTGGCCATGGAACCCTTTTAAAGTTGAAAGAATTTTGAAGAACCCCTAATAACAGTCTTTTATATGGCTTAGACCCCTTCAGCCCCAACCCCCTCACCACAATCCCAGGACTAGCTCACCTCAGCCCCAAACCAGCCCCCGGGACTAACCCATCCACCCAAAAGAGGCCCCCAGGCTAGCCACACCTGAACAAACTCCTCCCAAGTTAGCTCCTCCCATTACCTCATCCAACATGGTGGACGAACCTACCTTAGCCACCACTGCTTCTCCAACTCTAGTCTCAAGAGTCTAATTTCATGGTCTACCCCATGGCCACGTGAGAGGCCAGTTGCAACCAATGAAAGCTGAGGATGATACACGAACTGCAAGACTCATCTGTCTCCCCTTCTGGATAGCCACTGGCTCCTTCTCCCCCCCATTCCACACATGTGGCTACTTTTGCAAGTGAGGGGCTCTCTGCGGCTCCCTGCCCTGCCTCTGCTGAAATAATGGAACTAAATTCAGTTGGTTTAATGGCTAGATCCCTCCCCCTGTCCTGCCAGCCATTAAACCAATTACATTTAGTTCTGTTTCAGAGGCAGCAGGGCAGGGAGCCGCAGAGGAGTCAGTGGCAGCAGCATCCACAGCTGCAAAAGACTCCTTACAGCTGCACGTGGCTCCGGAGCCACAGGTTGCCAATCCCTGATCATTTCTCGCAGAACCCTTATTTTCACTGTGCAGAACCACAGGGTTCTGTGGAACACTATTTGGGAAATACTAATGTACGTACTTGTGTGAGGGGAGGGGTGTTAACTACTGTAGACACAAAGAAGTGGGTAGGTGATCAGAAGAGTTTGAGAAGCTCTGCTCTAGCCAAAGCCATCAGCACTTCCGGTACAGGAGCTTTGGATTCATCCATGCTTTTTCTTTAAAAAAAAAAAAAAGACCAAAATATTGCTTAGTAGACCAGACCAAACTGTATTTCAGGGTTCCCAGGGTGAATGCACACAGGTGGTAGATGAATTGCTCCGGGTATCACCAGCAATATGGCAATCATCACGCTTTGAACTGGAGATTCTTTGGTAGGTGAGAGCAGTGGTCCAGACTTTTTCATCACCCCTCAAAACAGCTGCCAGGTTCCTTTCAGGCAAAATGAGGAACTCCTGACTTGCACCTCATTTTCAAGGTTCTATCAATGAACCTGGCTTTGTCCTGGTAAACTCCAGAGAGCCTCATTCCTCAAACTGTAGACCAGAGATAATTGCAAAGAATGCATTGGAGTGGTACTGGTGTAAGAGGAGAATCCTACCCACAATCCTTCAATAATTCCTTGTCAGCCTCTGTCCCATAATGCTCCAATTAACACTGCAGTCCCCTGCTGAGGCTCTGTTACAAAACACAGCAGCTTGGTTAGCCTCTCATTTGGGTCCCCACCATTGTTGAATTCAAACTTCACTCACTCTGGGACAGGTGGTCCAAGAATGCTGAAAACTGACATATAGCAGCAAGGATCACCCAGATGGGAAGGTTATCGGAGGCTCAGGGATTCGGAGAGAAGGAGCACGGGCCAACTGGACAGTCAGGTGGAAGAGGGTGAACAAGGAATGTCAAAGGAAGAAGGGGAGAAAGAAACAGGCATATTCCGTCCATTAATGGTTTCTCATTGCTTTTCCTTTCCTGGAAGTATCCTAAAGGCAGGCAGGGTGGTTCAATGAGGAAGGTGGCCACTACGTGGCAGGTTTCCCCAATTGCAAAATGAGGTTTGTGGTACTTAATCTTCTTTTGTGAAGAGCTTAAGAGAATGGATTGCATGCGCTAAGTGATATCATTAAAATTTACAGGGCCTTCCCCAACTCCCTGTTTCTCTCTCTCTCTCATGTACACACACCCATCACCACCTTCTTTCCAGTCCAGTTTTCTCTCTCACACAGGGATCTTTAACAACTGGCATTGGCCAAGCTGGTTCCATTCACATGTAACATAAAATATTGCCCAGCTGGTTTAATGGCCTTTAAAAGTTCCATTCAGAGCTGCTCAGGAGCTCGCCCACTCTCATCATAGCTGCACACAAAGCTGCTCGTAAAGCTGTCACCATTAATCGTCACCCAGAGTCACCACAGTTTCGGGGTCACGCTTCAGGGAAGAGGGATGTGGATTTCATTTGGGGCTCTGGCCCACTGCCAGAGGTGCCTTAGCTCTGATTCATTTCAGCCTCAGAACTCCAGGTGCTGCGCTCGCCTAGATACATGTACCAGAAGTTCTCTTTCCTGACCCCCAAATACATGTTTTTTCTCGTTCTCCTTTCAGCTGCTTCATCCACGCAACTATCCATCTGCCTCCAGACAGTTTCTAAATCAAGGCTGAAGAAACTCCTTTGGCTACATTCTGAACCCACTCTGAAATCACGGGGTGGAAAGTTCAACTCAGACTCAGCCATTATTGGCTTTTCCTTCCTCTTAGAAGGAGATTGTGGATCTGGAAAAGAAAGGGGGAGGGAGAAATAGGCCAGTGAAAAGACTGAACAAGTAAAGCCAGTGGAGCTTTGGGAGATTCTGCTGGCCCTCGTTTTAGAACAAAATCTGCTGCTGTTGTTTTCCAACTTGTGTCACCCTCAAAAGAGAAAAGGGAGCTGATCGGGGTGGGCTTGGAATGCCAAGAAGTAAATGTCATAAACTTGAACTAAAATAACACAAAGCATTTGTAAACCTTCCATCTCCAGGTGGTTTACCCATCCCTAATGGAAATTTGTCCAGTGAGTGCTTCTGTGCCCACCCTGCCCCCCCCACCCCGTTTCACCTCAAGCCTTGGCCCCAGTGGTCTGAAACCTCAGCACACAGATGAGCCAGCCTTGTCCTACCCTGCTGTGCGCTCTCTCTCTCAGTGGCCAAAGACTTCTTTGAAAAACCAGGTCAGCACATAGCTGGTTCTTTTATGGCCTTCATGTAAAAGAGACCCATTCCCCAGGCAGACACCAGAGACTCAGCACTTAAGCACCACCGAAGATGGAAAAGATCTCAAAAAAACACCATAGTTAGGCATTCCTCTACAGCTAAGAACTGTTCCTTTAAGGATACACGTGGAGAGGGTCTGGGAACGTTGGGATGGGGATATGTTTTTGGAAATGTCTCTTAGATTGTAAAAGTCAATGACGATCTTTCTGAAGACCTTTACAATCAATGCATGGATTTCCCTCCTAAACTTAGTAGGATTGAGTTTCCTTTCACTTACTCAGGTGTAAATCAGGAATAGCTCCATTGAAATCCATGGACAGACAGCGGGCTAAAGCCACTATAAATGGGAGGAGACTCTGGCACTCTTGCTGGTCTTTTTAGGAATTTTATAGGCCCCTATTTAAGTCCATGTATCTTTAGGGGATCCGGCAGAACTTTTCCATAACATGTAGGGAGCAGCTCTCCCCCACTATTATCTCCCTCCATGCAGCCATGTGTTTCAAATCCATTGTGGGGGATTCCTTCATATGGTAAACCATCAGTGAGATTCCACATCATTCCACATACCTGCTACATGTTTTCCCGTGGCTGCAAGGGCTGCGGGGAGACTAAGCTCAGGTTTGAAGTTGTGGGGGGAGGATATGGAAGAGGTTAAAGTGTCAATAGAGAAGTATCCCACAGTGCAACTGCAGGCTTTTTTGCACTTTCACACATCTGGCACTGAACTAGGCAGAGCACAGATCTGATCCACTAAGGCCAACTCCAATGCACCTCTGTTGTTTAGAACCCACAGCCAACCAGGGGCCTGCCAAGCCTCTACAGAACCCAGCAGGACATTGAAAAAAAGATGGTAACTTCTTTGATCAGGGCTGTCTCCAGCTAAAGTGCTGTTGTAGTTCACTCCAAGGAGGAGAAGGCTCCTCTGGCTAGTTCACTGCACTACTTCAATCAGAAGCCCTTAGGGAAGTGCCCTCCAGCATACAAATACCTCAACAACATTACAGCAGCTTTCCCACGATGGCACAGGGAAGGGATGGGCCTGGCATAGGTTGTCTGCAGCCCTTTGCTCTCACCCTTTTGAAGTGGCAGTGCCCTTTATGGACTAGTTATCTTGTGTCTTGCTTCTGGGGCCATTTGCAGGTTGTGAGGTGGAGGGGCAACATGACAGCCACTCCCCAAAATATCTGAGGTGCTGAATGTGCTAGGACCATTGCTGCTTACTGCATGTGTTTTTCCATCAAGTGCCAGCTAAGGTGATTGCCTGCTCCTTGCTGCACCTCAATTCTCCGGCACCTAAAACAATTCTCATCCCCTTGGCTCTCTCACTTCCCTCAGCTTCTAGGCCTCCCACTTTCTTTGGAGATCAAAGATATTCATAATCTTCTCTCTCCACAGCCCCAGTCCTCCACCTGTGACTTCCCAGAGCCCTCATCCCATCCAGCCTTCCTGTGATTCCACACCGTCCCACAATCCTCACACTCTCTGACTTCACATAGGCTCCACCAATCCATCCTCATGTGAATGCCTGCAATTTCTGCCCCAACCTCAGTCTCTGTGGCTGCACATAGTCCTCCATTCACCCTGCCAGTTCTCTCTCAGTCAGTGTGATTTGATTTTCTGCGGTGCCCTGCTCTCACCATTCTCAGGGACCTCAATAGATGTGAGTACTCAACATTTCTGAGCCTCAGACTAGGGCCTAGGTCATCAAAGGCATTTAGGTCCCTTACCATCGAAAACCATGACAACAGGGCACCAAGTCCTTCCAGGGTGTGGGCCTCAGTGCAGCAGTATGGATTTTAGAAGCCTACTTTTAAGCTCCTCTTTTTCAGAGTTGTCCTGTCTTTGCTGCCTTCAGCATGATGATTTGTGACAGGCATCTGTTATGGCCCACCCTTCTCCGCTAAGCCACTCGCTAAAACAGGCACCTTCTTACAAAGCCTGTACTCTTAGGCTTCCCCTCACAGGAGCAGTATCTTACAAGAGGAAAAATTAAACAAACTTCTAGATGTGCAGATTATTAACCACAGCAACTGCATGATCTTGATGCTGTAGTCTTTGTCGTCCTTCATGAGGTTGTGCAATAACTAAAGGCCCACCAAGCATTGTAACTAAGTTCAAAAATCTGAAGGAAAAAACCTCACACTGAATTTATTATTATTAATGTAATCTCATGATGTTGGAGATCTGCCTCATGCTTCTGTGGTCAGCAGTACTGCTTACTTCTCTGAGCAGTCCCATTGACTTGCTGTAGTAAAAAAACGACATATTGTAGCAAATGTAGAAGTATTAAGAAAATAAGAATGGCCGTGCTGGGTCAGTGGAAAGGTCCATCTATCCCAGAACCCTGTTTTCTGACAGTGGCCAATGCCAGGTGCTTCAGGAGGAATGGGTAGAACAGGTGACCAAATGAGCCATCCCCTATTGCCCATCTGTACTGAAAAGACTGGGCTGGAGCCATGGCCCTGACATTCTTCACCTGTTTGCATGAGCACTGAGAGGAAGTGGCTGTGAAGAATCTTCCTTCTCCCTGTCTTTGGGGCCAGATAGTTCCTGCATAGCCACGGAAGGCATAGATGTACGATGCCAACCAAAAACAGAGACACAGGCATCCAGAACTGATGGAGAAGCTTTAATGAAGATAACTCAGACGTCACACAGAATGCACCCTGGTCCTTTCTAGGAAGTGGAGGATCAAAAGCTCTATGATTGTAACTTGACTCCAAATCCTTGGAATTAGATATCTTTCCTCCATTGAGGATACAAACCAATAAACAATTATTCAAGGTAAAAATCAGACCCTTGAGCACTATTTATAACTCTCTAGGAACTGAAAGACTGAGAGCGCTACGGTTTCAATTTCATGCCACACCAGGAAACATAATGCATGCCTATTCCCCTGTGCACTGCACAGAAGGGAGCCTGAATCTAGCCCTGTATAAACGAATAATACCAACAGTAATCAGTTCCTGAGACTAAGACATTTTCCATAAAAGCACAAAAATCCATCACAAAACTTTTTAAAAGATAGCCCTGTGGAATAAATTAATCAGGTAGCAGCACAGTAAGCTTGAGATAAATGGCTGGGAGGCTTTATTTTTTTCATTTGGGGGAAAAGATGACACAGTATGATCATATTTATAATAAAAGTCATTGGCATAATAAAACGCTCCCATCACATCAGTATTCATTTTTGCAAATAGAGCAGTGACGTTTTATAATATTAACGTGTGTTATAAATGTCATTGATATATTAAGATTTTCAGACTCTCTAACCAAAATTATAGAGAGAGATGACTGAGGGAGAGATGACTAATTCATGGAGATTAGAAGGAACATTTTCTCACACAATCAAATCAATTTTTTGTCTTTATAAGCAGGGGGAAACAGACACTAGTCTGGTTCTTTTGAGCCTCGAATTCTCGCTACCTGCACAGAGATGGCTAATGGTACTGAAAAATTGAACTTTCACAGGATCTGAGGGTGCTCATCAGCACAAAGGAATGGTCCTATGTATAGGTAACTAAGTGGAAGTCCAGGACATTAATATAATGACCTCATCAATAGATCATCAGTGGGGACTAAACCTAGAAGCAAGAGCTCTAAGGCCCTGGTTATACTAAGGCAGGCTGTTGCACTAAGAGATGCCACCTTAGCTATGTGAATAAGGTAGCTAAAGTCTATGTATTTCAATCTGCTTACTGTGGTACAGTATCTTTACAACAGTATGTCATCAGTTGATGCTCTCCTATCATATCTGCCCAGTCTTCACAGTTTGGCGGAGTAATGGAGTAGACGGGAGAATGCTTGGTAGTCCATTTGTTATGCCTATACTAGACACGATAAATTAACCCCAGTTGGATCAGTTGCCACCCGTGTAAAGTCATGCCCTAAAGCACAGATCTCCAAAACCACAGTGAAAAGATAGAGCAAGAAGGGACTGAAATTGATCCATCAACTCTATGGCTGATTTTTCCTAAGAATTTTCTTTAAAATATCAAGATATATCCAAACTATCGGAATACTGAAAAATACTTCCAGGAAAAGACAACTATGCAGCTCACACCAGAGCTGAATTTAGTCAACCAGCTCTGTTCAGGACTATGTAATGAAGCTATCTTAAGCAGCAGTATTCTAGTGGATATTGAAAATGTATTACATGTATGAATTCATGGAATTTAAAGCCAGACAGGCCCAGCGTGATCAACAAGTCTGTCCTCCTATAAAGCTCAAGACAGACAATTTCATCCAGTAATTTCTGAATGGAGCCCTGTAACTTATGACTGAGCTGGAGGAGCTCAGTGAGAAAGAAACATACAAATTTTGTGTAAGGCATGGTCTATATGGAGCTGCTGTACTGGTAGAGCCGTGTTCGGATACAAAATTGGTATCCCCATCTGCAAAAATGATCTGTGGATATCCACATCCACACCTGCAGCTGCCAATACCTGTGGATATAAAGCAAAGAGCTTCAAAATTGCAGAGGTGCAGATACAAAATTTTTATCCACAGACACAAAAATGAGCCACAGACATGGGGATGCAGATATCTGCAGCTATAAAGCAGATATCTGGAGATTGGCAGGTCTCTCTGTATTGGCATGGCAGTTATGGGTGTAACTTTAACAGTCATTATGCCACTACAACTCCAAATATAGACACTCAGGTACACTAGTATAAAAGTGCCTTACAGCTACATTGGTTATGCTTGTTGGGAAGTAGTTTATACTTTACGTACAAATCTGTTGCAAGGCTTTTGACTCAAGCGCTGTCTGTTATTATATGTTTGTTCAGCACTTAATATTGTATGGTCCTGGTCCACGAGAGGGGCTTGCATGAGCTACAATAAGTCAAATAAATGACATAAAAATAAAGAAAAATAATTGTATACTGATATAACTGCATCCGCGGGAGTAGAGTTGTAATACTTTAAGTGTACCAGTGTATGTAAAGCATTATAACTTGAGTGTACAGATAAGGCCTAAATAAATGAAGCAATTAAATAGTCCAGTAACAGAATTTGATTAGATTCCCAGCTTCTCCCAGCTCCATTGCTCCAGCACTGCAGCTCACTGGCAGAGAACAGCTGGAAACAAACGGGATCAATGTGCTGCAGATGCTTGGCAGCTGCATCTTTAGTGATGGCAGAAGCATTTGTTTAAGAATAATTTGGTCCTGGGGTTTCTCCAGGGCTTTCTGATGCTGCAGGTCTTGGAAAGGGCCTGGCAGGGTTTATTTGTGTCACTTGTCAGGGCTTTCCTCTCCCGGGAGTCCCAATTACAGCTGCATCTAGGTGGTGTAAATTCAAATCTTCAGGCTGTGCACATCTCTGCAGATGAACTCACTGGTGCCTAGGAGAACAGTTCCTATTATAAAATATCATGTAAAATGACAGAGACCTCAGACCAGTAGGAACAGAAAAAAACAATAAGCATCCCAAGGAGAGGAAATTACTTCCCCCCCAACCCTTTGCTCCAGTGAATAATAAGAGTGGATGTTTAGATTGTAAGTGGGGGAGGGCAGAAGCAGTCAGAGATGGAGATTTTATACCTACCAAGTCAGCAAGATATTTCTCAATTGCTCAGATCTAAAGTTCACCACTGAATTATTAAGTGCAGAAAGCTCAGAAGCTGCTGCAAGGCACAGGAGCTGTATTTCATTGGAAAAGCATGTGCATCCTGATCCTCTGCAGGAGTACATCAGAGCAGCAATAATGAGCTGAATGGAGCCAGGCCAATTTACATCACCCAAAGGATCTGTCCACTTGCCACTTCCCCTACCAGTCTTCTCTCCCCTCCCCAGAGGTGGCCACCTTTCAATGGTGGGAGAAGTCTCTGTGGATGAGACACAGGCAGACCTGCCAACCACACTCCCATGTTCATTCCCACTCTGCTCCTGGTTTTCTTCATGCATCCTTTCACCCATTTGCAAAAGAGGTTAAATAACTGTTAGCCACAGTCCTCTTCTCTGTTTTCTTACATACGTTGTCTAGCAGCAAAAGAGTTAACAATATTGACATATAAATATCACCATCAAGTTTCAGAGCTACTCCCCCACTGAGCTGGGTAGGTGGGTGAGCTCACACTTCTCAGAGCTATTATTCCAGGGGGGTATGCAGACTTAGGGCCTGAATTAGACCTGAAAGCCAATCTTAGATATACAGTTCCAGCTGTGACACTTGCATAGCTGGAATTGGCATATCTGAGATCAATTTAACAGGCTGTGATCACAGAGGAAGGCCTACAGGAGAAACTCTCCTGTTGGCCTGGTGAGAATGAGGAGTAACAGGCTTGACAGCTGAGTCCCAATGGTTCAATTTTGCATGTCCCCACAAGGCACACTAAATCGAACCCTGGAAGATCGACCCTGGTAAGTATAGACTTACCCTCTGATACACATCACTACTTGCACTCAGTTGACATGCTGAAGGTTGCTTTCATCTCCCTAAGTGCTAGGGACTTAATTCAACTTTTAAATTAGAGTTTAGATTGTAAAGGACAGGCAAGATCCTGCCACACAAAAGTACTGGCTCCATTAGCCACCATGAAACAGCTCAGTTCAGCCCATTTGAGTGCCATATGCGATTCCTCTGGGGTTAAAAACTGGGACAATACAAGGGATTAATGTATTTCACAATGAATTCTGTTTGATCAGATATGATGAGTGAGTTATGAATATGGATCTGATTTCTAAAAAAAACCCAAATGGACATTTAGATGGCTCTCCCTTATTTAAAACATAATTTAAAAATATTAATTAAAATTAACCTCAAAGAGAAAAAGCAGCAGCTGGTAAAACTGAAGTGGAAAGTCAGGAGCCACTGAGAAAGAGTGAGCAAGTGGGAGAGAGAACAGAAAGATCAGGTGTGTCTGGGGAGGGGGTGAAATGTGAGCTCAAGCAAAAGTTGAATCACTCTGCTCAGCCCGGTGCAAAAGTTTTAAGAATGGGAGGAGAGGTGATTTTAAGTCAGTATAACATCTTATCCTGAAGTGGTCTGCTCCCCATGGGCATTACTTACTCCCAGAGATGTAAGGCTCCAAAAAACAATTCCTGAAGACACATATTGCCGGATTTTGGATTGCTCCAGCCGTGACCAATTTCCCTCTAATTTTTTTTCCATTCATGGATAGAATAAATATTATTAAGTGCACCAAGGCATGTGTGGATGTGCACCATCAATAGAAAAACATGCTGCCAGCTGTGAGCATTCTGCCAATCAGCTGGGCAGCACCTGAATCCGTCCTGGGCAGGTGTACAGGTGCTCAGCTTACAAGGAACACTGGCCATGACCAATATCTCCATAAGCCCATCTCTCTTGGCTGGGGTCCAGATGGATTTGAGGAGGGTCTCACTGTCATGGGAAATGTTAAGGAAGCTCTAAACCACAGGACTGTTCCTTTAGGAAGGGCATCCACCACCTGCTGGTCTAGCTAGCATTCCATTACTGAGTCACACAAAAGAGCTGAAGGGGAACATGATCCCACTCATCAAGGGAACTGACTGGGGACCAAGTGATTAAGTATCGTGACTGGGCCTGGATCAGCATCAGGGCTGGGGTGTTTCCATGGCAGAAGGATGGCTACAGAGAAAAGGCACCAAGAAACCAGGTCCAAAGCCCACTGAAGTCAACAAGACACTTGAATTTCACTGGGATTTAGATCAGGCTTTTGTACAGTAGACAGGAGAGAAGAGTGACCCCACGTTTGTGGAGGAGCTCTACAGCTGAACAATAGGATATTTATCAAGCCAGGGCTCTGCCTAGGCATGCCCTGTCTGCTAAGCTCATCACCATGGTATCTGAGAGCCTCATTTATTACAGAAACAAACAACTTCCCTTTGGAAACCTGTTAAGGTTGCTAAGTGACAACAATGTACTTACCTATCACATCATTTGCAAACGCCTCACACTTAAAAGTAAGCAAATGAATGATTACAGACTTCAGAAGCTGTACACTGCCCAAGTATGTGTGTGTGTGTGTGTGTGTGTGTGTACACACTTTAAATCAAATACAAAGAACTGCACATTTTAGCTCAGCAAAACAATCTTCAGTTTAACCCATGGATTCTTGTGTTTGGTCTTTTCAACCCACTCGTGAAATTTTTGTTGTGTTTTGATATGTAAATATTTTCTTTTAAGGAATACTGTGAAGTAAGAAATATCAGTTCAAGTACTGTTGAGTGCTGTTACTTTAGAATTATTCTGTATGCTTAACAGGAAAGGTGCACAAATTATCTGTGGTAAAATATGCTTTTATATAAGCATACTTGCATGTGTTTGTATGCATTTCTCAGGATTTTGGTTGAGATACTGATGAAAGAAAAGTATTTATTCTGGGTCAGAGTTAAAGTTGTTGAGTTGTTATAAAATAGACATTTCTTTGCTTTTGTGGGACATTCTGGTGTATATGAAGTCAATGAAAGCTTGGCCACTGATTTCCGGGAAGGCCAGATTTTCACCTTTTATTGTTATTATGTAGGCAATCAAATATTGTTGCTATCCTGACTTATTCATTAACAACTTTCACTTGTTTCCAGAGAAACATTTTTATTGGTATATTTTTGCAATTCCCTGACTGGTTTATATATTTATTTGTACACCTTTCAGTCTTTTATTTTGTGTAGATACATTAAGATCTGGGGACAGAATTTCCTCAACTGTTATACATTGGAATGATGTCCTATGTCACTTTGCATGCTCAGAGGAACTGGTACATTGTTCAGAAACTGTAAATAAAGGGGGTGGAATGATTGCCAGTTTATTAAACTAAAGACATGAACAACAAGGGGTTTGATTTCAGCTGGAGGTAGACGTTCAGGTTGGTTCTCATGTTGTCAGACACCTTAATCTTTCACCAACAAACTGCTTCCCTTTCACTTGGAGATGAAAATGAAATATTAAAGCTGACAGTAAACCACTAAAAATATAATAGACTGAAGGATGACGCCCATAAACCACTCAGTGGAAGGATGAGTATCTCTACTGGGTGGTGCTGGAGAAGAACATTATGGACAAAACTCTACTGGCATAATTCTGTTGAAGTTAATGGACTTCATTCCAGAAGAGATTTTAAATCTTTGCCCACACAAGGCAGAATCAATTATTCCAGAGGTTCACCTCTTAGTACACCTGTTCAAAGCCACCCCATGGTCTCTTTCTTCCCAGAGTAGACACAGCTGAGACTATTTTCCCTGGATGCCCAGGCTCATACTATGTTAGAGTGTAGAGGACATTTCAGGACGTCTAGAGAGATCTCGAAGCCTTGGACTCAGGAAGCCAAATTGCTCTTTTATGACTGCCTCCGGTATGGATTTGCCATGGAGAAGGAAGACACCATGACAGTCCTGACATAAACTGTCTCCACCCCATAGGCAAAGTACATTAGACAGTCGACCCTGATCAGAAACCCATTTACTTCTCACTTGCTCCTGAGCTATGTGCACTTCTTTTGCTCATGGAAATATGCCTCAAATCCTGCTGCCCATAGTGAATGCCTTCCCTCTGATGTCTCTTGAGCTCAAGAGAAAAGCACCAGCGCTTTGGGGAGCCCCATGAACCCCTGAGACATGTCTCCTGCCTTATCTGTAGGTTTTTTGTTTAGCTTCTTTAAATCTGCTGAGGTTTTACCAGAAAGACATTGGATTTTTGTAGACCATTTACACCAATTATCCTGCCAGGATCTCCTTATTGATTGATTCCAGGAATGCTATTTGCCACTATGTGTGTATCTGGAAAACACATCGAGCATCAGCTGGTACTCGTCTGTTACCTTTCCCCTTCTTCTGGGTCATTTCTCTTAGCTGAGTATCAGAGGGGTAGCCGTGTTAGTCTGGATCTGTAACAGCAATGAAGGGTCCTGTGGCACCTTATAGACTAACAGAAAAGTTTTGAGCATGAGCTTTTGTGAGCAAAGACTCACTTCATCAGATGCTGGAGGGGCTGATAATGGATGAGAGATAATGGATAAGAGATGCTCACTTCTCTTAGCTGAGGGGCTGATAATGGACCCCTATCCTGCAGTGACCCTGGTGACCTGGATAACAACTGTACAACAATGCAGTCCAAGAGTGGAGCAGAATGAATCCCAGATCTTCCCAAGCAAAGTCTGCAATGTTAAACCATGAGTTGTTTGCTTTCTGATGGTTCCCCTCCTTTGGCCCAAATTTCCTTAAACAACTCCTCCTGAGATGAATTTTGCCAAGGCAAAAGAAAACAGATTTTCCTCCTCTTTGTTTGGCAAGCTGGACTGGCTCCAGGCAAAAAAGCCCTGTACATCACAAGGCAGGCGAAGATTGTTGAGGAGGTTGGGAATATAGGATGTTTGGGGCAGAGCTGCAGGCATATTTAATGCTGGAGATAGAAAGGCAACAATGGTAGGTTTGCTTGTGGAGAGATAAGACTGCTCCTGCCAAGTCCCTGCTGAGGAGTGAGTGTATGTGGGAGGGAGGACAATTTGCTCTCTGGGGGTAGGCACACATCAGGTGGGAGTGTGGCTAGGAGTGGAGGGGGAGGAAGAATATCTTTGACAGCCTGAAGCCAGAAATGCAGGTAGATGAACCCAGCTGCACAAGGCAGGCTCCATCGCTGCCAGAGGAGGCCTCCTTTTGGAGCAGCTGTCGCTGCAATCCCCTAATTGGAAATAATTGGGATTCTGTCTCAAACCACAAAGCCCAGAATTAGCCAGCTCATCCTCTACCAGGAAGTATCTGTTGCCATCTCCAATGGCAACAGTTCAATCCCCTCTCCACTGCCCACATCCAGTGCACCGTCTCCACCTGCCAACTGGCAGGCAATGCCCATTCAACTGGAAGCTGTCATCCCTCAGCCTCCCCAAGAGACACAGGAGGAGGGAGCAGAAGTGCCATGGGAGGCTACAAGGTGGCGAGACATTATCCAGGGTTTTTGGATACTGTGTGGAAATCAAGAACAATGCTGTAGGGCAGAGGGCTGGGCGGTAGGAAGTTTGGAGGGCCACCCCATTTCCCTGAGTACCCTGAGGTAACGGCTGTTCACACATTACACGCCACATGGGGCCCTGGAAGGAGTGTTAGAATTAGCGCTGTCTGTTGATTATGGTAACAGCTCCTTTGTGTTGCTTGGTTGCTTATGTATAATTAAGATGGCTTTTTTGGCTTTCCAAAGCGTTATGACAGGCGAAAAATAAACATAAAGAATTATTTGTTTGGAGTGGGAACAAATAATAATTGGAAACATTTGGAATGGGGAAGGGGCAAAACCCAGCAGGAGGGGCGTCGGTGGAAGCATGGTGAGCAGGGAGACTTTTGCCTGGGAAAGACAGACATTCCCAGAGAGCCAGGGGACAGGAAAATTCTGCTTTGCTTTCCTCACATCCTGCCTCTGAGTTTATTGTGTCATTGTTCTGGATGGGGTTTAGGGTTGCCAACCTTCCAGGACTGGCCTAGAGTCTCCAGGACTTAAAAACTATTTAAAGTAACGATTACAGCATAAGGACATCTCCAGGAATACAGCCAACCAAAATTGACAACTCTAGACTGGCCAGGAGAGTCTCTCAATCAGGGGCTAGAAAAAAGTCATGTGGCTTGGACCCGTGGGGACAATCTAATACTGCTTGGGGCCCTGGTATTTGTGAGTGGCCAGCAGGCTGTGTGGTGTGTGTAAAAACCACCTGCGCAATCATTCAAAACAATGAACAGCTTTATAAAAAATTCAAAGTCTGAAAAAGGGCTATTTTGTCCAAACCCTTGTTCACTGCAAATAGCTGATTAGGCTACCGTCCCTGCTCACCCCCATGACTCCTTTATCCATCATTTCATCCTTTATGCCCCACTCATAGCTGTACAGTCTGAGGCTTCCTCACAGAGTTTATGGCTAGCCGGGACAACCAAGCCGTCTTCTTCAGCCTCCCCAGCTGGCCCTCGTGCACCTTGATGCATTTATGCTTCAGCAGTGAGCTTAGGTGCCAGAAGTCATATAAATTGTGGCACCAGCCAATGGAGCAGAAGTTGCTCAGTTTCCCTGTTATGTGTGAAGTGGGGCAGAGAGAACAATGAATCTGGAAAAAATTATGGCAAGCTGCTTCTCTGTGACATAAGTTAAATACACAGTGTTATTTTGGTAGGGAGAGGAAAAGCCATTCTGCCTCTCTCTCTATCCTTGCCACTGCTTTTGCTCAGCTGACCTTTTCAGTTCGGTGTTCCAGATTTCTCCCTGATTTCCGGGAAAATTTCACCAGCACCCACTCGCACTTTGTTTACTGTGTGGGTCTTAATTTGCAGTGTGCGTTCCCTTGCTTGCCTGCCTGTTCTGACAGTGTGAAGTTCAGCACACCATGAACACAACCAAAGTGCAATTTGCTTTTCAAACTTCTAAAACACACCAGCTGATTTTCAGGCTCATCTTTGCTGGAAATAACAAGAGTAGAAGGGGAAAAGGTGTCTTCCCTTTCTTTGTCTGTGTTACAGTGGAGGCTAAAGACCTCAGCTGAGAGCAAGGCCTTGCTATGCTAAGCAGTGTACAAACATATACTGTGAGAAATCCCTGTCTTAAAAAAACTTAGTCTACATAGGTAAAGAATGGGAGGGGTAATAAAAGCAAAGTGAGTTAATACAGCTTGCCTACAGGGTGTCAAAGCTGGGACTAGAGCAGCAGTCTTCTGATATATTATTGGACATGTTATCCACCAGACCATTCTGTGCTCTTTGAAATCAGACAGCATTCCTTTGCGGGCACGTATGTGGCAAGGTCTTGCCTGTGGACTGCAGACTGCTGCTGTGGACATGTATACTCTGCTAGAAATTGTGGCTGGCACACCTAGGGCACCAGGGAAGAAATTGACTTAGCTGCAGCCATCTCTTGCAATGCTCTGAGCAGGCCCTCTCAGCGGTCCAGAGATGCCCGGGCCACTTCCAACTTTTGAAGCCTCTATCCAGAGTGCAAAAAAAGGTAGCCCATGAAAACAAACAAAACAGGGCACCAAATCACAGCTCTTGTTTGCTTACATTTGCAGCCCTAGGCTGAGAGAATGTGCCCCATTTGGGTCCAATAGGGATGCCCATGAAAACAAGCTGCAAAACTTACCAAATGCCAAAAAATGAACAAATGTCGAAATATGAGGCCCCCTTTGAGCTTGAGGTCAAGACCAAATGGCTGTCCTGTTCCCCCCAGTCTGATTGGTCCTGACCTCTGAGGAGGCTTATATTGCTGGAGTTATGGCGAGTAGACAGTGGGGTCTACAGCCACAAGGCGCCCCTGGGCAAGGTGATAAGGAGGCCCTGCTCCATGCCCCCTGAAGGGGTGGGGCCAAGGGAGAATGAGCAGGCCTAGGGCAGTCAGACACTAGCGTTGCCCAGACCCTGGCGCTGGGCTTCCCCTCAGAGCGGCACTTCCACAACGCACCAAAGGGGTCGCAGCTCTGTCCCCTGAAGCTGTCAAAGAACCAGCAATGGCAACTGGAGCTCCAGGTCCCTTTGAAACTCCAGGCCTCTGTGCGCCTGCCTCCTTTGTCCCCCCGCCTCAGTGGGCCTGCTGATAGGCAGGAAGCACTTCTGCAAGGGAATTCACGGAGCTGGGATCCTGGTTTGCTCTTAAAACAGAAACTTTTCAGAAAGATTACCACAAGGGCTGGTTGAGTTATCCATTACAAGTTTGCCATTGACAGAAAGGTTACCCCTTTCCCCTGTGAATCTATCCCGGTTTTTAAACTTAGGTGGATTTTTCTGACCAGTTCTACTATTAATAAGGGGAAAAAAACACCCACACTTTTTCACTTGGATTTTGACAGCTTTGAAGTGTTTTGACCAGCCCCATACAGAAATATTGCCTGGACTGTCACATTTCAGCCTGTGAATTATTTGTAGTGAGGAAGTCCGTGCTGTTGGGCGCTCCGGCATCGACAGTACCCCGCTGTGAGGCAGCTCGTGATGTGCAAGTTCCAGCCCTGACTGACAAGGCATGAGCGTGAAGATGTAAGCAGTGCTAGAGTGCAAAGGAGCTCAGCATTGTCTCCTCGCTGTAGCATTCCTCCATTTACAAGAGTCCAAACTGGCAACCCGATGCAACAGATTTAAACTCAAGAGAATAGACGCAAAGGCAGACAAGTGTAGATATAACAGTCTTTGGATGAGAATGCCCCTCTTTTTTCAGTGTGAAGGAATTGAGATGAGCTTAGTGCATGTCTTCCACTTAGGGAGTTTTCTTTTGGATTTTTTTTTTTGTTAAACACTAATCCAGTCTCTGGTTTCTGTAGTTCGAAATGCTGCTTTCCATTCCCGACCCTCTATTCTCCAGACCACATTAATCCCATTTATAAATTAGTTCATTTGCAGAACGTCACACACAAAGTAAACAGCATGATGGCATCTTTACCCTGCCATAATCCTGGATCAATAGTATCTCTTTCTTCTGCCTCAAAAAGCTCTGTGCATCCAGCCAGGCCCTCTCAGAGATACAGAGAGGTCCAAACCACAGCTTTGGAGACCCCCTAGCCATAATAAAAATAAAAAATGACAACACAAGAGAACAAAATAAACCACCAAAGAGAGTGAGACACAATTTGAATATTTTTAGATTTAAGAAATGCTTTTCTAGACTTTTTCTGTGCAAATGCCTCAGTTATTGAGGGACGCACATAAAAAAATGTTGACAATCTTCTAAAATTCAAAAAAATTAGAAAGTGTCTATATTTGAGGCCCCCTTTGAGTCTGAAGCCAAGGCCAAATGGCTCTCCTGGCTGCCTCTCTCAGTGGTCCTGAATCCAGTAACACTGCCTGTCAATGTGCTTATAGTCAGTGAGTGCCTTTATCACTTACCCAGGAAACGTTACCACAACACCGTCTGTGGGTCAGTGACATAATGCCAGAGATGTACCCATTTCCTATTCATAGAATCATAGAATCATAGAACAATAGAGCTAGAAGAAACCTAAAAAAACCATCAGGTCCAGCCCCCTGCCCTAAGCAGGACGAAACCCATCAGATCAGCCCAGCCAGGGCTTTGTCGAGGCAAGACTTAAACACCTCCAGGGATGGAGACTCCACTACTTCCCTGGGGAGACCATTCCAGTGCTTCACCACCCTCTGAGTGAAAAAGTTTTTCCTAATGTTCAACCTGGACCTTCCCAACCACAACTTGAGACCATTGTTCCTTGTTTTACCTTCCGTGACCACTGTGAACAGCCTCTCTCCAGCCTCTTTGGAACCTCTCTTCAGTAAGTTGAAGGCTGTTATCAAGTCCCCCCCTCAGTCTTCTCTTCTGCAGACTAAACAATCCCAATTCCCTCAACCTTTCTTCATAAGTCATACGCTCCAGCCCCCTAATTATTTTGGTCGCCCTCCACTGGACCCTCTCCAGTGTGTCCACATCCTTCCTATAACTGGGGGCCCAGAACTGGACACAGTACTCCAGATGCGGCCTCACCAAAGTCGAATAAAGAGTAACAATCACTTCTTTGGATCTATTGGCGACGCTCCTCTTGATGCAACCTAATATGCCATTAGCCTTCTTGGCTACAATGGGACACTGTTGACTCATGTCCAGCTTCTCATCCACTACAACTCCCAGGTCCTTTTCTGCAGAACTGCTACTGAGCCAGTCGGACCCCAGCCTGTAACAATGCTTGGGATTCTTCTGGACCAAGTGCAGGACTCTTCACTTGTCCTTATTGAACCTCATCAGATTTCCTACAGCCCAGTCTTCCAATTTGTCTAAGTCGTTCTAGACCATATCCCTACCCCCCAGCATATCTACCCCTCCGCCTAGCTTTGTGTCATCCGCAGACTTGCTGAGGGTGCAATCCAAACCCTCATTCAGGTCATTGATAAATATGTTGAACAGAACAGGACCCAGAACCAAACCTTGGGGCACTCCACTAGAAACCTCCCGCCATCCCACCATCCATTCTTCTGGAGCCTAATGGCATGTAAAGGTGTACCTCTCACATGCCCCAAAGTCCTCATTATTTAGGACCATACCTTGGATCTTCCCAGCACTCGCTGATACAGGCCTGTCGGGGAATTCTGGCTAGGAACACCAGCAAACAGAGGCAGGTAATTGCTACATATGAGGGGCAAACTCAGGTTTCAGAAATGAGGGCCCTTTCGCTACATTCATGTCCTTTTATACACAGAGAACGATCATTTAAAGCCAACAGGACCCAAAAGACAGAAGTATTGACTAGAATATGAGCTTCCTTCTACAGATAAGGCCACAGCAGCTGCAGTTTTTGCTGGGTATTGAGTCATGCATGCCCTGTCAGAATCTTCCATTTGTTACTACACTTGTTTAATCAGATTGGATGGGAGCAGAGTTAGAGGCCTTGAGCCCCGTGCGAGTAAAGGTCTAAAAAACTCTACACTGTTGTGAGCATTGGCAGCAGCACCCAAGAAGGGGGTAGTTAATGACTGAAAGCTGTGAGTTACTTAACTCCAAGGATGTCTGCGTTTAAGAGGGCTCCTTGGGGAACAAAGAGGAAACTGGACAACTTATCTTTGGCCATGAAATCCCAATTTTTTCAGCTCTCCATGAACTGCTTTGTCCTGAGCTCTGTGTGTGTGTGTGGGAAGATGTATGCATGTGCACATGTTTTGGAACCAAGGGAAGGTCGTGAGACAATTAAATCTGATAATCAGAAGCCCACTTTTAAGTTATTTTCTTCTAAATATTAGGCACTGTTCCCAATTTGACCCAAAGCTACGTGTATCTACCTGTTTTGCCTGTGATGATTTTAGTTTCCTATCCATATAAAAATAAATCCTTTCCCTTCAAACCATCTGATACAAAGTGTGGTGCTTCTTATAATGTTCTGTCATCAAAGCCAGCCACCACAACCAAAGCTGCTATGCAAAAGAGCCATGAAGTTTAAGAAGCACCAGCATGTGAAGAGCTGGTGAATTGAAGCGAATGCATGTGAAGCCCTTATCATGGGGAAATATTGCCAGAGTTTCTTTCTCACTGGGAAAGAAAGTTGCCCCACCACACCTGCACCAGGAGTCCTGCACCACCTCCAGACAACTCATCAGAACTTCATACAACCTTACCCACCCACATGCAATCAGTGATGGTTTCCATCTGCCCAGGAAATGGGCCTCCATTCCATTTCAAGGAGGTGGTCTAAGATCTAATATAATATACGGTGATATACCTATCTCACAGAGCTGGAAGGGACCATCAGAGGTCATCAAGTCCAGTCCCCTGCCCTCTTGGAGGGGCCTATCACCATCACTGGCAGATTTTTTTTAAAACCTGTTTATCCCAGATCCTGCCCACCTCAAGAATTGAGCTCACAATGCTGGGTTTAGCAGGCCAATGCTCAAACCACCAAACTACCCATGCCCACAACAAAGATAAGGCATCACCAGGAAGAATCTGTCCTCTAAAGTTTGCAGGCCAGCTCTGTGAACCCAAGAAAGTCATTTGGCTTTTTTGTGCCATCCCACCCAGCTAGAAATGAGGGAGGGAGTGTGGGCACCTGGCTTGCATGGGTGGAGCCCAGAATGAGTCCAAGCAGAGCTGTCCTGTCCATAGGATGGACTGGGGCATCCACCTAGGCCTGTGCTTTGGATGGTACCATGCTTCAGGGGGCCACAGGTCCAGGGAGGTCAGTGGGGTAAGTGATGAGCAGGGCACTAGCAGCAGCAAGTAACCCGGCACCAGCCTGTCCTGCTCCCCTCCACCCTTCCAGCTCCTGGTGTTGCTCGGGGGAGAGGACAGAGGCTAGAAAAAGATGAGTTGGAGGTTAGAGAAGGGGTTGAAGAGGGGATGGTGATGGCAGAACAGGGATGGTGGGGTGAAGCAGGAGCAGGGAGGGGCAGGATGGAAGGGGACTCACTGCTGCCAGTGCCAGGTCCCCCTGATAATGCCCCAAGCCCTCCTAAACCTTGTGTCCCCCTGAGGAGCAGGGGTTGGGGCAGCTGACTATGAATATGAGGCCTCTGAAAATTTAAGACCAAATACTGGTGGAGCCAGGCTGAGACTTTTGGGGTGCGTCTATGCTAGTCAGCTACTTCGAAGTAGCTGGCATAACATCCAAATAGTATGTTTCGCATCTACACATGCCGTGAGCTATTTCGATGTTGAAATCAACATTAGGCGGCAAGATGTCGAAATCGCTATTCCTATCCAAAGATGGGAATAGCACCCTACTTCGATGTTCAACATTGAAGTAGGGCATGTGTAGATGATCCGCGTCCTGCTACATTGAAATAGCGGGGTCCTCCATGGTGGCCATCGGCTGAGGGGTTGAGAGACGCTCTGTCCAGCCCCTGCAGCTCTATGGTTGCTGCATGCAGCAGCTGCTGCTGGGGGTCCATGCTGCATGCATGGGGTCTGCAACTGGTTGCTGGCTCTGTGGATCTTGTGCTGTGCAGGCCGAGTGTGTCTGGGAGGGGCCCTTTAAGAGAGCGGCTTGGGGCTTTGCTGGCCCCTTATTTCAATGGGGAGCGCTTGTGTGTGTGGATGCTCTGCATTTCCTTCCGGGGTGGCTCCTTTGAACATTCTCTGTCGCTACTTCGACATTGAACATCGATGGCACCTGCCCTGGAGGACGTGTAGATGATATGCGTCAAAGTAGCCTATGGCCGTGTCTACACGTGCCCCAAACTTCGAAATGGCCACGCAAATGGCCATTTCGAAGTTTACTAATGAAGCGCTGAAATGCATATTCAGCACTTCATTAGCATGCGGGCGGCAGCGGCGCTTCGAAATTGACGCGCCTTGCCGCCGCACGGCGCATCCAGACAGGGCTCCTTTTCGAAAGGACCCCGCCTACTTCGAAGTAGCTCATGGGAATAAGGGGACTTCAAAGTAGGTGGGGTCCTTTCGAAAAGGAGCCCCGTCTGGACGCGCCGCGCAGCGGCAAGGAGCGTCAATTTCAAAGCGCCGCTGCTGCCCGCATGCTAATGAAGCGCTGAATATGCATTTCAGTGCTTCGTTAGTAAACTTCGAAATGGCCATTTGCGTGGCCATTTCGAAGTTTGGGGCATGTGTAGACGTAGCCTTTTTCGATGTTCTTACATTGAAATAGGCTACTTCGATGTAGTGTGCTAGTATAGACGTAGCCTTATTGTTTTGAGACTTTGCTGCTGAGCTTGAATTCACCAGGGATAGAGGGGACTTGCCACTAGCTCTTTTCTGCCTAGCCAGGGACCCTCCCATTTAACAGTATGGGAGTGGCTTGGGGATTACAACCCCCGGTCTGTGGTTACAGTGCCTCCACAGGAGAATCACTGCCATAAAGAAAGCCAGAAGAATGGCCTGTGATTTATTGCCTTCTATCCAATGATTCCTGTCCCTGTCCAGTCACTCTTTCTCAGCAGCCACATCTCACGGATGTTCTTAGATGCCCTTTGGGTTTTTGCTTCCTGAGAAGGTGACTCACATCTGAGGCAGAGCTGTGGAAGAGAGCACAGCAGGATCCGGCTCTACTCAGCCATTAGCCAGCACCTTGATTAATTATATAGGCAAATGACTCTCCAGATGTGATGATATATGGGGCGCTGTCAGTGACAAAAAAAACTGAACTTCTGCTAATTAAATAGAACATCTTCATAGGGTGAAAGGTTTTGCTAAGAAAAGTAACTCACAAAGAGTTATGTTGGTTGAAGACTCCACTGGGTCAAACAGAGGAGAAACAGAGAGGCCGAGAGAGATGGAGAGAGAATATTTCTGTTGGATAGCAATTTGCTCTTTACTCTCAGGTTATCTATGTGCAATGGGGATTCTCAATATATGGACATGAGTGCTGGTGTTCCCTTAGGTAACATTATTTCATGCACTGTCTCTGACCCAGCTACACAAAAGCACAGCATGACACATTTGAAACTGAAAAATTGAAAAAACTGAAAAAAAAATTGAAAGTCGTAGCACACTAGAAACTCAACATTGGATGGCATGACACACTGGAAATTGGTTACTACCAGCCATGGCACCCTGGAAACTGAACATTGCCATGTGCCTTTTGGGGCAACCTCAGCCATATGGGGATTTCTGAAATCAAGGCTCCATTGTCCATAAATTATGAGATTTATTGATCTTGCTTGTGCTGAACAAACATCCTCCCTCCCTCCAGTTCTCCCTTCACATTCCCAATCCTGTCCTAGCATGAACCAAGCTCAGTGTAAAACCCCAGAGTGGATTAACTGGGTGAGGAAGAGGGAATCTCTGCTTCCTTTTCTACAGAGGTCAAGAATAGAAAGACTTGAGTCATCACTCTCACCTACGCTCATGGAAGGAGTATATAAGCCAGATTTCCATCAACATTGGGGTCAATTGACTGATGGTGTTGACCCTAACTGAGATGCTTTGCATCTCATTTTTGTAGCCTCTCCTCACTGCTTTTCCCCTTCTCCTTTTCTGCTGCATGTCTTCTCCCGCCTCTCCCCACCTCCTTGTTTACCTGCTCTCCAACTTCCCTCACTCTCTGACACTCATGACGGCAGCAGTATTATCGTCTCCCTTTCACACAGAGATCTGTGGCATTTTATCCAGGAAACCTACATTAAAATATTGAAGTGGATCATTAAATATTTAGTTTTTTTCAGCTACTTGTTAAGACAGAGGAAAACAGGGGAGGGGATGAACTGACAGAAAGAGCTGAATAGTTATAGTTTTTGAAGAGACTGTTTATGATTATGACACCCCTGAGGGACTTGAGGGGCTGGGATTTGTGAGGCAGTGCCTTTAACTTCTCCTCCTTCTGCCCCTCCCTGCTCTGTCTAGTGGCTTTTTTCTGTTCTAAGGCTCAGCTTGATGTAAGTCAGCTGGAGTCAGTGCCTCATCCTCTTGTCGACCTCCCCAACCTAATGGAGTAACTCCACTGGAGTGATGGCTTGATGCTCTTCTGTCTTGCACTGGTGTAAAACAGGAGCAACATTTTTGGAGTCAATGGGGGAGATTCTCAGATCAGTGACTCTATGGTCTTTTATACGCCCTTTGAATCTGGCTCAGCATCCTCACACCATGCCTGTGGCACATGGGAATAACACCAGCAAAGGCAATACAATTACATGGGTATAAAATCAATGTGAGGTCAGAATTGGGCCCTAGAGCTAGGGTTCTAGCTTCTGCAAGGCAATTTTTCCTTTTCTCACCAGCAAATTGTGAAACACTGCACCGGGTGAGCTGGCAGAAAGGATCCCTGCTGTTTCTGCTGGTCTGAATTACAGGCCAGAGCCACATACTCCACTGTATCACTATTAGAAGCTGCTTCCCACCCCAGCAGGAATCCTGAAAGATGGTAATGCTACTTGCCCCACAATGAAGGGAGTCCACCTGGGACCCATGGCAGGCTGGCACATGTTCCAGCTTCAGTTTTGTGTATTCAGCCCAATTTTCTACCTCCACTCTTAGGTTCCCTCGGCAAAATTTCTACATTTAAGATCAGAAGGGATGATAAGAATTGTCAAACTGGTTTCAACCTGGGCCTTGTCTGTAAGGCTGGCTGGTGCCACAGAATTCATAGGGAATGAATAGAACAGGGCAAAGTATCAAGTGATCCATTCCCTGCTGTCCAGTCCCAGGTTCCAGAAGCCAGAGATTTAGGAATACCCAAAATATGGGATTGAATCTTGATTTACCATTTTGACCAACAGCCTTTGAGGGACATATTCTCCATGAAAGTATCTAGTTCTTTTTTAAACCCAATTATATGTTTGGCCTCCACAACATCCCCTTTCAGTAACTTCCACAGGTTGACATTACTTTGTGTGAGGAAACTTCCTGATGGTTGTTTTAAACAGGCTGTTCATTAATTTCATTGGGTGACCCCTGGTTCATGTGTCATGTGAAGGCATAAACAACATTCCCTCTCCACCACCCATGATTTTATAGACTTCTTTTGTCATCTCTTTTCTAAGATGAACAGGCCTCGTCTTTTTAATCTCCTATGCTGTGGAATCCATTCCATATGACTAATCTTCTCTAAACTTTCTCCAATTCTAATTTATCTTTTCTGAGACAGGGAAGCCAGGACTGCACCCTGTGTTCAAGGTGTGGTTTTACAATGTGTTTATATAACAGCCTTATTCTATTTTTTTGTCTTATTATCTGTCCCTTTTCTAATGGTTCCTAACATCGTTAGCTTTTCTGACCACTGCTGCACATTGAGAAGATGTCTTCAGAAAAGTATCTGCCATGTTTCTCCATTCTCCTTCTTGAATGGTCACAGCTAATTTAGATGCCACTGTTTTATTGTATGGTTTCCAATCCATTTGCAGTTACCAATATTGAATTAAGCTGCCCAGTCACCTTTATAACTCTTCACAGTCAGCTTTGGACTAAACTGTCTCAAGTGATTTTGTATCACATGCAACCTTTGCCATCTCAGTTTTCACCTGTTTTTTCAGATAAGTTGTGAATATAGTGAAAAAGCTGGTCCCAGTACAGATCTTTCAGACCCTCCACTATTTTCCTCTCTTTCCTGTGAACACTGAATGGTTATTCATACTCTCTGTTTCCTGTCTTTTAGCCACATATTCATCCATGAGAGGATTTTCTTATCCCAAGACATTGCTGAAAAACCCTTGGTGATGGACTTTGTCAAAAGCTTTCTGAAAATCTAAGTGCAGTACATACACAGGATCATATTTGACCACATATTTGTTGACCTCCCTCAAAAAGTTCTACTAGGCTAGTGAGGCATGATTTCCCGTTATAAAAGTCATGTTGCATCATCCCTGACATATTGAGTTCATCTTGGTGTCTGATAATTCTGTTCTTTACTATAGTTTCAACTGGTACTGAAGTCAGGCATACTAGCCAGTAATTCCCAGGATCAGCTCTGGAGCCATTTAAAAAAATATGTTAGGTTAGCTATCCTCCAGTTATCTGGTTTCATCTTGATTTAGGTGATACGTTATATTTTGCAATAAGCAGTTCTGCAATTTTATATCTCAGTTCCTTCAGAATTCTTGGGTGAGTACCATCTAGTCCCGGTAATTTATTAGTTTAATTTATACATTGATTCCAAAACCTGCTGTATTGACATATCCATCTGGGACAGTTCCTCAGATTTGTCACCTGAAAAGACTGGCTCAGATACAGCAAAATCTTACTTAGTGTCTGTAGTGAAGATGAATGCAGTGAATTCATTTAAATTCTCTGGAAAGGCCTGGTCTTTCCTAAGTGTTCCTTAGCACCTGGTTTGTTGAGGGACCCTGCTGATTGTTTGACAGGCTTCCTCCCTCTGATGTACTTTAAAAAATACTGTGAGATTTGATGTCTTTTGCTAGTTGCTCTTCAAATTCTGTTTTGGCCTGTCAAACTATACTTTTACACTCAAATTGCCAGAGTTTAAGCTCCTTTCTACTTTTCCTCACTAGCATTTAACAATTTTTAACAAACGATGTCTTTTGTCTCCAACCCCCTTTTTTATTCTGCTGGTTAGCTATGGTGGCATTTGTTGGAGCTTTAACTGTTGTTTTCTTTTTTCTTTTTTCTTTTGGGGCATACATTTCATCTGAGCCTCTATTAGTGTGTTTCCAAACTTTCCATGCAGCTGCCGAGCTTTTGGCTCTTCTGTCTGTTTCTTTTAGCTTTCATTTAACTATTTTCCTCATTTTTGTAAGATTCTCCTTTTCAAACTTAAATGTTACTTGGGTTTCCTTGATATTTCCCCTCCCACAAGGATGTTAAATTTAATTATGTTATGGTTGCTATTGCTGAGCCGTTCAGCTATATTTCAACTCTTGAGCCACATCTTGTATGCCATTTTGGACAAAATCAAAGTTGCCATTCCCCTTGTACGTTCCAGGACTAGCTGCTCCAAGACGCAGTCATTCATGGTGTCTAGAATATTTGTGTCAGCATTCCATCCTGAGATTATATGTATTCAATAAAAATGGGGATAGTTAAAATACCCCATAATTATTGGGTTTCTGTTCTTTTACCTTCTTTAATCTCCCTGAACATTTCCCAGTTACCATTACCATTTCTACCCTTAGAGGTTCTATGGTACAAGTAGGGTCATGAAGATTTTTACTGTATTTGACTCTATTTTAACTTTCACACAGATGAGCCATTCTGTCACCAGCATGACCTGTCACTCCTATATATTTTTGCACCCTAATATTTCTGTTTCCCATTGATTACCATCAGTCCACTACGTTTCTGTGATGCCTCGTATATCGATATCCTCATAGAATACCAGGCATGCAGGTTCACCCCTCTTAGTACTTAGACTTTCAGCATTTCTATGCTGACACTTACAAAAGTTGTCAATATTCAGTTGTCTGCTTTCAGAAGATGTAATTGAATAGGATATTTTTTTATTTGACTGTTTGTCTTCAGCTCTTATTTTGGCTCTTTACTGGAATAGTGATATCACCTCTTATAAATACTCCTGGAAGGGATATTTCTATCTGAACTGTGTGCCCCTCTGCCCCTCAACCCTTAACATAGAAACTTCTCTACAGCCTTTTAAATTCTGTGTGCTTGCAGTCTGGTTCCATCCAGAGAGGCCGGGGTCAGTTCCAGCTTTGGAGGCCACCTGGCCATAAGCAAACTAAAAAATGATGACACATGAAAACAAAATAAAGCACCAAATTAAAAAAAAAAGCATGAGACATAATTTGAATAATTTTGTTTGTAACAAATGATGTTCTAGCCTTTTTCTGCACAAATGTGCTAATTATTGAGGGGTGCACATAAAACAATTGTGCAACTTTTCAAACACCAGAAAAGGTAACAAGTGTACATATTTAAGTCACTGACTGAGTTTGAAGCCAAGGCCAAATGGCCTTCCTGGCTCCCATGCTGATTGGCCCTGTGTTACATTTTGTTCACTTGGACTTCCCTCCCCTTCTGCATGGATACCATCTCTTTCCAAAAGGTTCCCCAGTGCTTAATAAATCTAAATACCTCCTTGGAACATGGTTGTCTCTTCCACACATTGAGATGCTGCAGCTTTGCCTGTCTAACTCTCCCTGGGCTTAGAACTATAAGCATTTCAAAGATTGTTACCTTGGAGGTCCTGGACTTTAGTCTCTTATTTAGCAGCCTAAATCTGTCCTCTGGGATGTCTTGCCTACCTTTTCCCACAGCTTTGATACCAATGTGCATGACCAGTGTTCCCTGTAAGCTGTGCATTTGTTTAGCTGCTCAGGAGAGATTCAAATGCCGTCTAACTGATTACTGAAGTGCACCCAAAATAGGTTCTGTGTTTCTGTTGGTGGTGAACATTCACACATGCATCAGGCATGTAAAAATTATTCTGTGTGTGGATGGAAAAAATCAGCATGTGGATGGAAAGGATTAGAGGGAACATAGACCATGACCACCCTCTCTACATTAACACTGCACATAAGCCTTTCTAGATGTCTCAAAGTATCTACAATCTTTGCACATTTTCAGGCAATTTGCCACACAGTCCTCCTGGACATCACATAACCCACCTGTCCATATTTCCAATGATCAAAACTCTCATTATAATTACTGTTACCCAAGAGGGGTATCCTCAGCATGGATGGATGCCAGGACATCACCTGGAAGAAGAGGATCTAACTACGGAATTATTTCCCTCCACCCCAGCTTGATGTTTGCCTTCTCTGAGATTTTTTCTCTCCTGCAACAGCACAGAAGTTGTTACAGTTGGGGTGGGATCAGTCTACTTTGTCCCTGGAAGTTTTGTCTATGTATGTCTTTGTGCTGCTTAGTTTCCCTGCTGTTTAGTTACTCTGGTCTCACACAAGAGCTTGTGATTAGGCTCTCAAGGCCATGAGCTCCTTGCACCAAAGGAATACATACGCCACTTGCCCATGAGGCAGGTAATTATACATGCTGTATCCAGTGCTATAAACTACATAGACTCCATTCTGCTGCTGAACTGCTGCCTGCATTATTTTGCCTTTTGTAGGGCTTGGGTTTTTTTTCCTGTTTGTTCATGTTTGAGGGGCACAAGGGAGGATTACTGACTTAGGTATGGGGAGTGTTTTTAGCTGTATTTAACTCTCATTCTCTCTCACACACTTTCTGTTGGCAGCTGCTTCTGGTCTCTTATAAGCTGGCTTTTTAAACCCAGTTCTCCTTCAGTTAGCCCAGCTGCTTTGTCCAGGGATCTGAAGGGGATTGTGGAGCACAGGATGGCAAGCTAGAGCCTTGTGAAAAAACTGTCAGCTTTGCCTAGGCCCAGCACAGAGCTCCATCAAAAGTGCACAATGACAAACACGCCAAGAGACACCACACTCACCCAATGCCCTATAGTCTGTGGCAACCCTTGGGGGCACTAGTGGGGGAACACTGACCACATGCCCGTGTCCAGCTCCTGCCCCATCCCACTCTACCCCCACCTACCTCTTCCCTCAGAAGCCCCATGCTGCTTCTAGTGAGTGTGGGGGCGGTCTCATCCCTCCCCCAGAGTGGTACGTCCTGGCAGCCACACCAAGTAGGAGGCTTACACTGCTTTAGGGCCACACGGCTCTGAGGGAGGATCAAGACCACCTCTGCACTCGTCGGGCGTGGTGCAGCGTGTATGGTAAATGCAGGGGGGTGGATGCTGGGTGCCGCACGTGACCTCCTGTCCCCACCCCCGACATGACCCCTTGCCTATCATCTCTTCCTTTCACCCAGAGGCCTCCCTCACAAAACTCCTGTTTGCTGCTCTTGTTCGCTAGCTCCTGAACAGATCTGTATCATCTAGTCTGACCTCCTGCACAACACGGGCCAGAGAACTTAACTGAGTTGCTGTGCATTAAGCTCTGGGACTTGTGTTTGACTAATGCATATCTTCCAGCATGTCCAGGAAGCATCAGGTCTGTAATGAGTGGTTGCGGCATTGAAGAGGAGGTAATGTCCTCTCTCAAACAGCCACTGCAGGGTTAACACTGACGGAGACAGTATCTCCTGTATACAGTGTTAGAAGGATGCTGTCTGTCTGTCTCTTTGTTGTGGTTTCACTAATGCACACAAACACTCAGCTGTCTCCAGCATGCAGGCAGTTGCCCAAGGCAGCACAACGTTTAAAGCTGTTGACTGTGTGGATGACTGTGCATTATCAGGAGCATTCATTTCCCATTGTTAGAGCAGCCTGCTCTACCATGCACTCTCTCTCTCTCTCCTAGACAGGCTGGATTTTTGTTACCTTCTCTCTATAGTTTCTCATTTTCATCTGTATAGCAGCTGGGCAGTGCAAACAACAAAGAGCACATCCACTGGCTCCAGGCACTTGTTCAGCCTGAATTCATCACCTAGTCGAGCTACCTGTGCGCATTCCAGGTATATCTAGGTAGTGTTCTCTGCCTGACATCTCCATCTGTATAAGACCTCCTGGCAAGGATGGTTACAAGGAGTGGGGAAGGCTAGCATGCAGTGGTGGCAGTGACATAAAGGCCTTTTAATTCTGTATCAGAAGAGTCAGGAGTCAGAAAAACTATTGAAAAAGGAAGATGAATCGAGAGGTGGGATGGTCTAGCAGTTAGGGGCCTAGTGTGGGACATGGGGAATCTGGATTTGATGATCTCTGCTCTACCATGCTTTTTCTGTATGATCTGAGGTTAACCTCCATTTAACCTCTGTGTAACCCATTCCCTGCTCTAGGGTGGGAGATGGGCATTGTAGTGTCTACTTCAGAAGTACATGGTAAGGATAAACCCAATACTGAGCGGGATGCTCAAACACCATGATGATGGGGGCCATATGTGAGAAACAGCGCTGGACAAGGATCCCTAACATCCCCTAAGAAAACAAAATAGCAGAAATGTAGCACTTTAAAGACTAACAAAATGATTTATTTGGTGATGAGCTTTCATGGGAGAGACCCACTTCCTCAGATCAATCACTTTTCCAATAAGGACTGACATTTACAGGTACAGAGGACCAAAAAAAATTGCAATAAAAACTAACAAATCAAATAGGACTGAAGGACGGAGATGAAGGAAGGGGGAATGTTAAGTGTCCTGCCTGAGGTAATTACGAGCACCAAAGGAAGGGAAGCAGTCCCGGTAATGGGAGAGGTAATTGATGACTCTGTTCATAGCCTGTGTTAATGTGTCAAATTTGAATATGAATTCCAATTCACAAATTTCTCACTGTAATCTGTTTTTAAATTCTCTGTGCTCCAGGACACAAATTCTCAGTCCTTAACAGAATGGCTCACTCCATTGAAGTGTTCATTAACTGGCTTATGTATATTGAGTTTCTTGATGTCTGCTCTGTGTCCATTTATTCTTTGGTGAAGGTTTTGCCCAGTCTGTCCAACGTACATGGTGGCAGGGCATTGTTGGCACATAACAGCATATATAATGTTGCTGAAAGTGCGTGAGAATGTGCCTTTGATCTTGTAACTAACATGGTTTGGTCCAGTGATGGTATCCCCAGAATAAATATGTGGACAATGTTAGCAGCGGGGTTTGTTGCAAGGAAAAGTTCCAGGGTTAGTATTACTGTGATGTAGCCTGTGATTGCTGGTGAGAATCTTTCTTAGGTTTGGAGGTTGTCTATAGGAAAGGACAGGTCTGTCACACACAGCCTTCTGGTGTGTGGCATCATGATGTAGAATAGGTTGTAGGTTTTTAATGATGTGTTGCAGGGGTTTGAGTTGGGGGCTACCGGTGATGACAAGTCATGTTCTGTGATTAATCTTCTGGGGCGTATCTTGAAGGAGCTGGTTTCTTCCCTTAAGAAGACATAGATACTCACACTTCAGACATTTCATGGCTGTGGCTTTGAACTGACTTCAGAGACTCATTCACAGCTCTATTAGAAACAGACTATGGCCTTACAGCCTGCAATGGCAGCAGCAGTCTCACCACACCACTGGAATCTCAGGAGCACAGAAATCTGGTGCATAGGAAGTGTTTATGCTGACCCACCTATAGGCTTTGTCCCGCCCCCAGTGCAGAGGGTACCATAACTCCATAATTTCAGTTGCATCCCTTCGCTCCTCATTGGAGCTAATCAGGGAAAGTTATTTGCTCCAGGAAAAGTTTTGGCTTTCCTGCTGGCGTTTTTTTTCCCCCAATTGAAACCCTCACAAAGCTGAAACAGTTTTTGGGAGATGAAAACTAAAACTTAAAAAGAAAAAAAAAATCATTCAATTCCCCTTTCTATTTTCCCAGCTTGCACTGCATCTGACGAAGAGGGTCTTTGCCCACGAAAGCTGATGCTCCAAAATATCTGTTAGTTTATAAGGTGCCACAAGACTTCTTGTTCTCAAAGCGACAGACTAACATGGCTACCTCTCTGAGACTTGCAAAAAACAGTTCCTGCTTTTTTTTGGGGGGGGCTGACATTTTTAGCTTTTTGGGGACCTCTCCAAAATAAAAGTAAAGCCAAACAAACATCACCCCCTCCCCAAAAACTGTAATTAAAAATATGCAGTCCTTACAGGACTTTCTTTTACTAGGAGGTCATTTTTGGTTAACGTTTTAACTGTTTTGACTGATTTATGTTCTTCTGTACTGGAGCAGTCTCTGTGCTTTCCCTAGTTCAACACCAGATACTGTGTCTGACCCTTTTGCAATGGGAGTAAGCAGGGCAAGGTTTCTTTAGTTCTCTTGCCATTTGTTTCACTTTATGCATGACTCAGTAAGCAAGATCGAAATTTGACTCATATGAAAGCGAACACAGCAAAGGACTGATCACAATGAGCAATAAGCCAAAAATATACTAACAAGAGGAGCATGCTCTTGAGTTCAGAACAGACATGATGACTACAACAATGCAAGATAGTCACACAGAGACAAAAAGAAAACTGAATCCAAGAGAAAGGCACCTTCAAAATGGGTCATTTGCATTTTGCTTGGTTTTGACTCAAAAGTAAACATTTCAAATTTCACTGAAAAGCTAAAACATGAGGCATGAAATATTGTCATAAAAAATCAAAAGCTTTTGTGAAAGATTTTGAAGTAAGGTTTTTATCATTTTCTCCCAGCTGCAGTAGAGACAGATGTGATGGAGGTTCTGTAATCTTTCCCTAGGTCTCCAAGCCCAGGAGGATGGCCTAATGGCACGTGTTGAGGGTTGTGTGAGTTTAATCCCCTTATCTGCCACCACTTACTGAAGAAGTCATTTGGGGCCTACATGGTTTGGACATACCTCAGTGGACCGCCTGAGGGGACAAATTGCTTTTAAAATCTGGTCCTTAGTTGCTCTGTGCCTCAGTTTCCTATCTGTACAAGGAATGGGGGATAAGAGCAAGGCCTTACTTCAGAGTGGTGTAAGGATGAATACATTAAAGAGTGTGAAGTGCTGGTCTACAACACAAATGGATGCCAGACAAATACCTTCAATAATCTCACCACACACACATTCACTCTCATCTTCAGTGCAAGTAAATGTTCTGTGCAGAAAAGGGCTACTACGCCAGGTAAGGCCAGCTGGCACGTGCTAAACACAGCGTGATGTGTGTATGAATTTCCAGAAGAGCCCAAGAGCAGATTTTCAAGTTCTCGATATTAACATTTGGGATGAGAGTTTTCAAAAGGGCTCAGTCATTTGCAATTTGGTTGTGACACGTATAAAAGGGTTTTCGAATGGTCTGAGCTCTTTTGAAAATACTGGCTCTCATTCTATTGTAATAGGCCCAGCAGCACAATATGTGATGTCACTCTTTTCTTTCTCTTGTTCTCTGATTTGTATGTACAGATAATTTTCCTTTTGTTGCTGACAGGTCCTGTTCTTCTCAAACACCCTCCCTGTCCTGCCTGTCGTGCTTCCTGCATGATCACTTAACTAACACATTCTTAGTGCGAGCAACTAACATCTATCTCAGTTAAAATTTCTTTCCTATTCTGCCTGTGCGCATGCTGTTCCTCGTCTATAAAAACATTTTCCAAGGTATATTAGGCGGTTAATACACCAGTAGGACACACAGCTGGCTCTCCAAATTGTAACAGGTTCCACATTTTATAAAACAGCTCTTTACAAAATTCATGATCCTACCCTGAACACTCTGCCTGAGCTTGGCCTCTCGCTCCCAGTTTCCCCTGAATATCAGGGTGCCACTCTGCCTCCCAACTCGTGGTTTGGGGCCTCCTGAATATCAGCATGCTTGCCTCTAAAAATGCCGTGTAAGATAGAGAAGGATTCTTATTTCTGTTCCACACACAGGGAAACACAGAACAAAGAAACGGATATCCAGGGAGGCTGTGGCAGAGCCAATGCTGGGCTCTCCTGATTGCAGCCCGCTGTTCTAACCACAAAACCATTCTTGCAGTTGGAGGACTCTGATTACATGAGCCTCAGACAATGTCTGGAGTGGAACAGATCCCCTGTCCATTTAGTTCAGTGTCCTGTTAGGACCTGCCTTGACACAATTTTGGAATAACCTACCCCCAGGAAAAGATTGTCCAGAGCTCAGTTAATTAGAGCTTGCCTCGAAGCAGTAGTATTTACAAACCATCTGTCACGGTGGTAGCTCCTGCAAGCCAGCCCTTTCTGAAAGGGAATTAGCCAATCCAACAGAAATAGGTCAAATATTTGGCCACTTCTCCAACACACACCCTCTCTCATGATGGTTGTGTTAAGACTACAGAAGACATTGAAAGCATGGATGCAAAGGGATGTAAAGGAAGAACTATAGGAAGCTCAAGAATGCAAGAACAGTGAAGATTCCTAGCAAACCCTTCTTTGAACAGAAAGCTCCAAGGTCAAACATGGAAAAGAACTGTAGAGTGAGGGTTTGTTTTTTCTAAGAGGCCATACCTCTGTATGGCCATCTCATTCTTCCTGCTGGCAAGAGGTAGAATACTGTTTTCCAGGTTGTTACAGAAAGGCTACGTCTACACGTGCACGCTACATCGAAATAGCTTATTTCAATGTAGTGACATCGAAATAGACGAATAACGTCTACACGTCCTCCAGGGCTGGCAACGTCGACGTTCAACATCGACGTTGGGCAGCACCACATCGAAATAGGCGCTGCGAGGGAATGTCTACACGCCAAAGTAGCACACGTCGAAATAAGGGTGCCAGGAACAGCTGCAGACAGGGTCACAGGGTGGACTCAACAGCAAGCCGCTCCCTTAAAGGGCCCCTCCCAGACACAGTTGCACTGAACAACACAAGATCCCCAGAGCCGACAACTGGTTGCAGACCCTGTGCGTGCAACATGGATCCCCAGCTGCAGCAGCAGCAGCCAGAAGCCCTGGGCTAAGGGCTGCTGCACACGATGACCATAGAGCCCCGCAGGGGCTGGAGAGAGAGAGTCTCTCAAGCCCTCAGCTGATGGCCGCCATGGCAGACCCCGCTATTTCGATGTTGCGGGACGCGGATCGTCTACACGTGCCCTACTTCGACGTTCAACTTCGAAGTAGGGCGCTATTCCCATCCCCTCATGGGGTTAGCGACTTCGACGTCTCACCACCTAACGTCGATTTCAACTTTGAAATAGTGCCCAACACGTGTAGCCGTGATGGGCGCTATTTCGAAGTTGGTGCCGCTACTTCAAAGTAGCGTGCACATGTAGACGCGGCCAAAGAGTCAATAAATCAGGTTGGAGAAGTGCAAAATCAAATGGTCACAGATGGAGAATCCATTTCTCCCCATCTCAGGAGACTAGCTCAAGAATGGAGAGGCATTCATGGAATACAGGAACACTATATGCATTATGTTTTTGTGTTGCGGTAACACCTGGTGGTGCCAGCCAGGGACCAACACCCCATTGTGTACAAACCCAGGACTATGAGACTTCCCTTATCTCCAACCGTTTCCTGCCTGAAACCATGGAAGTTGAGTTTGATAGGGTGACCCTCTGTGACTGCAGAGAGGAACATTACAGGAAGCACCTCAGTGCAGACAGAATCTGTCAATCTGGCAGGGCCCTGTCTCTTTCAGTTGCTGAAGCTTCCATTTCACCTCACTTTCAATTGCAAATATCCACCTCCGCTCTGGTGACAGGTTTTCTTCATAGTTGTTGTTCTGACTCTTATTAGAATGAACTGTTTCCAGCTCACCCTTGGCTCTTTGTTTGCATCTTACTCTGATATTTATTCAGAGAAATTAAATATCCAAAATATTATTGTTCAAGGGATTAGAGAGGTGGCAGTAGACATTCCAAATGGGCATACCAACTCAAAGAGCTTGAAGGTGATTACCCAAACCTTGGCTGCTTATTCAGAGGTCAGAACAAAGCTGGCCCTTGCATTTTATGGAGGGGCTTGTGAAACCATTCCCTTGCAACACAGTTGACTCCTGTCCAATCACATTACTGAACTGCCAAGGTCAAAAATCTGCCCATTTTATATTGTTGTGTTGTTCAGGCTGCCAGAACCATGGACACACTCATGGCTTTGGACTCAGGGGGCAGTAGAGAGAAAAGGTGGAACAAAACCAGTGAAATCATCATGTACAATCCCAGCACTGTCCTTCAACATCTCCTCTTAGATTGCTCCTCTCCATCCTTCTAAACTTGTGTTGAAGTTGCACAGACAATGGGATGGCCAAGCTACAAGGCACTGAAATAGAAGCTGAGTGAGTATTACTACCGATGGGAGACAAATGGAAGGCCACACTCACTGAAGTGGAAGGGGGAATCTGCAGGAGGCACATGGGAAAGTTTGCTCCACTATACAACAGGGACTCTAGTGAGACCTTCCCCACTCCCATTGATGGAAAGAATGGACACCTGATTTTTTTTGTGGCAGGGAGGGGCAGTAACAAACAGTCTGTGGCATTGGGAGGGATTTTGACTAAAGGTTAGAAGACATCACAGGGAGTCAGAAGACACAGAGTTTTTCAAGATCTTACATTAGCATGGGCAGAGATGAAAAAAGACTCATACTCATCCACTTTAGTATAGCACTTGGAGATGCTCACATACAACACTGAACTGTGGGTCACATTCCACTTTCAGCCTTAAATCCTGAGGAACTGGGCTGTATTGGAAACCAGGAGACCTAGGTCCAGGTTATATCTCTTCCATAGATGCCTTTGCCAGCTCCCAGATTTTCAGAAGTGCTGAGCTCCTGGAGTTCAAATTCCCCAGAAGGTAGAAATGGCCCTGATTGGGTTCTCTATAGGAACTAAACTCTGGACCTCTGAACTAAAATACCTCTAGTGCACAAACCAAAGGATCAGGTCTGTTGGCTCAAAAACTATAGAGTATTCATAATCCTCTAAACATGGTCATAGTGTCAGAGAAAAAACCACTTTGTGTAAGTATGGGTTATGCATAGGTGAATGTACAGCCAGGCAGGAAATGATTTCCCATCTTCCAATTCTTATTTTGACATTTTAAAAAAAAGGACTGAGGTCAATCAAAGCAGTTTGTTAAGCTAATTTTAACACATTTTGTTTTGATTGTGACCATTTTTATAAATGTGTTTTTGCTCTAATTAGATTATAGTTCTAAACCAAAAGTCAGAAAAAGCACCATTTTTCCTTTCAAGAATGTCAAAACAATTTCAACAATTTTAAAACTTTTTGTCCATTTTTTTTAAGTTGAGAAAGTTGTTAAAACCAGCCTTTTCCTACAAAGATGTTTTGGGTTTCATTTTATTCACATTTCCCAATTAAAAAAAACATTGACAAATTCTCTGCCAGCTCTATGCAAGGCACAATCTGACTCTTAATATGCCAAGAATATGCCATGTACAACTGCTCAAGAAACTGACCAGGAGCCATGCACAGCTTGACCTGTTGCTCACAAACAGGGAAGAACTAGTAGGAGAAACAACAGTAGGTGGCAACCAGAGCTGCAGCAAGCATGATATGGTAGATATCAGGTTCCTGATAAGAGGAAGAGAGGTGAGCAGTAAAAGTCAGACCCTTGATTTCAGAAGAGCAGACTTCAACTCCCTCAGAGAACTGATGGGCAAGATCCTCTAGGAAGCTAATGGAAAAATGAGTTCAGGAGGATTGGCAGTATTTTAAAGAAGGCTTATTGAAGGCACAGGAACAAACCATCCCAATGCACAGTAAGAAAAGCAAACATGGTAGGCAACAAACTTGGTATACTAGGGAGATCCTTGATGAGCTTAAACTCAAAAGGGATGTGTATAAGAAGTGGAAACTTGGATAGATGCCTAAGGAGGAGTATAAATATATGACTGGAGAATGCCGGGGAGTAATCAGGAAGGCAAAAGCATAATTGGAACTGCAGCCAGCAAGGAATATGAAAGGTAACAAGAAGGGTTTCTACAGGCATGTTAACAATAAGAAGGAAATCAGGGAAGGGGGGCGACCTTTACTGGATGAGGGAGGTAACCTGGTGACAGATGATATGGGAAAAGCTTAAGCACTGAATGCCTTTTTTGCCTCTGTCTTGACTGGCAAGTTCAGGTCCCAGACTTTGGCACTAGGCAATGCAGTATGGGAAAGAGCTGGGCAGCCCTTGGTGGGGAAAGAAAAGTTTAAGGGCTTTTTAGAAAAGCCAGATGCGCACAAATCCATGGTCCAGATTCAATGCATCCAAGGGTACTGTGGGAATTGGCAGATATCATTGTAGAGACTTTGGGCATTATCTTTGAAAACTCATGGAGATCGGGAGAGATCCCAGATGATTGGAAAAAGGCAAATATAGTTCCCATTTTTAAATAAGGAAAGAAGGACAATCCAGAGAACTATAGACCAATCAGCCTCACCTCAGTCCCTGGAAGAATAATGGAGGGGATCTTCAAGGAATCTATTTTGAAGTACCTGGAGGAGGGAAAAGCGATTAAGAGCAGTCAACATGGATTCACCAAGGGCAAGTTGTGCCTGACCAATGTGATTAGCTTTTATGATGAGGTAACTAACTCAATGGACATTGGGAAGTGTATGGATGTGATAGAATTTGACTTTAGCAAAGCTTTTGATACAGTCTCCTACAGTATTTTTGCCCATAAGTTAAGGAAGTATGGATTGGATAAATGGACTCTAAGGTGGACAGAAAGCTGGCTCGACAGTTGGGCCCAACCAGTAGTAATCTCCTCTGGTTCAAAGTCTGGTTGGTGATCTCTTTCAAGTGGAGTGCACCAGGATCAGGTCTAGGGCCAGTATCGTTCAACATCTTTAATGACCTGGATGAGGGGATGAATTGTAGCCTCAGAAAATGTGTGGATGACAGTAGGGGGAGAGGTAGATACATTGGTAGGTAGGGATAGGGTTCAGAGTGACCTAGATAAATTGGAGGATTGGGCCAACAGTAGTCTCATGAGGTTCAACAATGACAAGTGCAGAGTCACCTGACTGGCTAAATAGCAGTACAGCAGAAAAGGACCTGGGGATTATAGGACATGAGAGACTGGATACGAGTCAACACTTGGCCCTTGTAGCCAAGAAAGTTAACAGCATCTTGGGGTGCATTAGCAGGAGCATTTCCAGCAAATCTAGGGAAGTTACTATTCCCCTCTATTCAGCACTAGTGAGGAAATCTGGAGTGCTGCATCCAGTTCTGGGTTCCCCAGTATAGAAAGGATGAGAATGCATTGGAGCAGGTCCAGTGGAGGGCAACAAAAATGATTAGGGGCTGGAGCACATGACCTACAGGGAGATGCTAAGGGATTTGGGCTTATTTAGTTTGTAGAACAGAAGAGTGAAGAGGGATTTGACAGCAGCCATCAGCTTCCTGAAGGGGGCCTCTGAAGAGGATGGAGAGAGGCTGTTCTCAGTAGTGGTGGTTGGCAGAACAAGGAGAAATGGTCTCAAGTTACAGTGGGGGTGGGGGTGGGGGTGTAGGTTGGATATTAGCAAAAAAAAAAATTCACCAGGGGAGTGGTGAAGCACTGGAATGTGTTACCTAGACAGGTGGTGGAACCTCCATCCCTAGAAACTTTTATGTCCTAGCTTGACAAAGTCCTGGCTGCAAAGACTTAGTTAGGGTTGATCCTGCTTTAGGCAGGTGTCTGGACTCAGTGACCTCCTGACGTTTCATCCAGGCCTAGGATTCTATGAATCTGTAAGATTCATAAGTTATTAATATAGGAAGTCAGATGGCTGCCATTAAATTATATGAATTATTAATGTATTGTTCATAGGTTCTTTCTTCCTTCCTAAAACACTTCTAGCCCCTCCCTCAGTTTCAGGGATCTCTCCAAATCCCCCAAAAGTTTATTGCATTCCCAGCAAGAAAAACAATCTCTGTCTTTGAAAATTTAGCATGGCATTTTCTTGCTGTCTTGGTTCTTCTCTGCTTGTCAATAATGTTGTTAATTCCACAAATATTAAATCTAATTGCCAGAGCCCTTAATGTGACAAGAAGTCCATGCCTGAAAGTGCTATTACTCCCAAAGTATGCATCACTTTTAATTTATTACATAACCTCATGTTATGGTCTTTTCTGATGAACTGTGTTGTGCAAAATAATTATTTGTTAAAGATTCTGCTGTAGTTAAAAGAAATGTTGTGGCTCTGAGAAGCTGCCTATAAATGTATTGTGAAAGGAGCTGGCGACAGGAATTTTCTAATTGCCCTGATATTCTGTTCTTCTTATTCCTAATGGCTTTCTGCTGCAAATCACAACAGCCTTATTTTACACCCCTTCACAGAAATCAAAATGGGCAACATAGGAGCTGTTTGTAGTATTTGCAAATGAGAAATGTTTACACTGCACATTTCCCTGCTCTGCAGCGCTAAATTCAGAATCAGCTGGGGCAGGGAGCACGGTAAATTTGAACAGTCCTGGAATTTGCCTCTCTGCCCCATTTTCACCAGTATCTTCCTACTGTCAGTACTGCTCCTGGGCCCTACACCTCTGCTTGGTCTACAGTTCCACAGTCTGGGGCCCACCTTCCCTAGCTGGAGTTCAGACTTTGATCCCTTCGTTTGAAGGGCAGCGGGTGGGAGTAACCAGTCTGAGTAACTAGCCCCTAAGCTGAGGCCTAACGTTACCAGCAGCTGGGAACCCCAAACATTTCCTGCAGGAGCTCCTCAGCTCCCCTTCTGTCTCTGATACTGTTGGTATTCTCCTTCACCACTCTCTCCTCGCACATCTCCAACTTCCTCTTTTACTCTCTCCCCTGGCAAGCTAGCCCTCGGGCCTGGCCCTGTTATATGTGTCACAGCTTTATTATTATTAATCATTTGTATTGCAGTAGCGCTGTCTAACTCCAGTCAAGAGTCAGGATCAATTCCCTCAATATACACGGCATGAAAGACAGCCTCTGTCCCCAAAGAGCTTACTAGCTAACTAGGTGAGGCAGACAAAGAGGAGAGACGAGGAAGACTATTGTCTCCATTTTCTAGGTAGAGAACAGAGCATAGAGAGATCAAAGTCACCAAGAAAAACTGCAGCCAAACTGGGAACTCAGCTCAGTTCTTTAGACCCAATACCATCCTCCTCCTTCTGTGAGTGACTACAGATGCTAAACAAGAAAAGAGTTTTGGGGTGAAGGGAGAGGGGGCTAGATGTATTGGAAGATTGATAAAGGTGGAAACTAAGAAAGGAGTCATACCACATTAATCCAGCCCTTAAAAATCCTTCCTTGGCCTAATCCAGGCCCATTGAAGTCAAAAGAGGACTTACCCCAAATCTCCATCACCAGACAATGATATAGTTCTTTTGGGCAAAGAGTGTTTTGAATACAGAGCCTGCGCAGGGTAAGAATGATGTGCCAGCTCAACAACAGACATGGAGAGGACAATGATCCACCCAGCTGAGCTCTCAGGGATGTCTCAACTATGCAGAAGATCGACCTGGGCAGGGTCGATCTGGGGTTCAATTTTACATGCCTTGTAGAGATGCATGAAATTGAACTAGCTGGGGTTGACTGCCAACCCCTGTACTCCTCAATCTCGTGAGGAATAAGGGAGGTTGAAGGGAGATTTTCTCCCATCGACCATCCTGTGTGAAGATAGCCAGGTAAGCTGATTGCAGATGAGTCGATTCTAGCTACAGAATTACCACAGCTAGAATTGCGTACCTACAATTGACTTACCTGCCCAGTGTAGACCAGGCCTCAGAATATGTTGGTGCGAAGTGTGCTTAGGGGATGAGGGAGTGAATTTGCTGGGTGTCTGTAGCTTGTTGGGCATAGACAATATCTCTGGCTGAATCCAAAGCATGAAAAAGCCTACTGAAATGTCAACCAGAGGGCTGTTAGGCTCTCAAGTGGATGACTGCTCAGCCTGGGGTTTTCTGAAGGGAGGGACAAATTGATTGGCTAAATTGCTGCTTGGCCAAGCAGGGGCAGAGCTGAGGCAGGGCATGGTGACTGGCTTTTCCCAGGCCAATTTGCTTATTCTGGCTACATGGGCTATCCCACCTCCTCACGCCCCTCCCTGTCCCCTCTCACATATCATCTCCTGCCTTCCACAGCCAGTCTGGCTCTACTCCCCGAGGGTACGACCGCTAGCTTAGGAAATGATTTCTCTGAACAGCCATCCCTGACTCTATCCATAGCAAACCAAATGATCCCATAAGTCAGAGGAAAGCTGCTCTAGGAGGGGTTTTTTTACCCCTCTTTCTGGGATACAGCCAACTCTTTCTCAAATGCGTCTTGGATTTCTGCTGGGGACACAGCGGTAACCTCCTGCAGGAGCAGAATGATTGCTTTGTTCCTGTGCCATGCTGAAGCACCACACAACTCATTGAAAATCCATTAATTCTCTGCCTGCGCCCTATCAGATTAAAATTTCTCTTCAAATAACATTTCAAATATCTGCTGCTTCACCTTAATATCTTTCTTCCATAAAATTTCTCTCGGCTCTGCACACATCCTCCACTCCCCTGGGTAATTCCCCCCTTTTTATAAGTTGTGTTGATTCTGTAAGAGAACGTGTGGTCTCCACTCCCTCTTCAGGCAATATTTCCGTCTTCTTAGGCCTCCTCTGACTTCTCCTTCGTGGGCTCTGGGAACAGAGAAAGTAGGTCTTTTCTCTTTCTTCTGCTCCCCACTCTGTAAGTGTGCTATGTCTCCCTCCCCTCAGCTAAATTTCACCCCATCCATGCCAATTGCATCTTCCTCACATTCAAGTGCTACTTCAGTGCCTCAAACACTAACACGCAAGTCACAGGGAGGAACAAGTCAAAACCAGCAATTTGCTGGACCTCCACAGATCCCTGCAGGGAATAAGCCTGCTAGTTGATTGCCTTGCTGCAGTCCAGGCCTAAGGAAGGTCTGCCAAATGTGGAACTAGCGGCTATGCATGAGAACAGGGTTTCTCAACCAGGGGTCTGTGTACCCTTGTGAGTATACCAAGGGCTTCCAGGGGGTACATCAACTCATCTAGGTATTTGCCTAGTTTTACAACAGGCTACATAAAAAACACTAGTAAAGTTAGTACAGTCTAAAAGTTCTTGCAGACAATGGCTACGTCTACACTAGCCCCAAACTTCGAAATGGCCACGCAAATGGCCATTTCAAAGTTTACTAATGAAGCGCTGAAATGCATATTCAGGTCTTCATCAGCACGCGGGCGGCCGCAGCGCTTCGAAATTGACGCAGCTCGTGGCCACGCGTCTCGTCCCAACGGGGCTCCTTTTCAAAAGGACCCCGCCTACTTTGAAGTACCCTTATTCCCATCTGCTCATGGGAATAAGGAGACTTCAAAGTAAGCGGGGTCCTTTCGAAAAGCAGCCCCGTCAGGACAAGCCGCGCGGCAGCGAGCTGCGTCAATTTCGAAGCGCCGTGGCCACCCACATGCTAATGAAGCTCTGAATATGCATTTCAGTGCTTCATTAGTAAACTTCAAAATGGCCATTTGTGTGGCCATTTTGAAGTTTGGGGCTAGTGTAGACACAGCCAATGACTTGTTTCTACTGCCTCCTATGCCTTACACTGAAAGGTAAGTACAATATTTCTGTTCCAAATTATTTCTTTGATAATAAGGTGGTAGAAAGTCAACAAGTTTTCACTAGTAGTCCTCTGTGACATTTTTGCATGTTTTTGCAAATAAGTAGTTTTTAAGTGAGGTGTAAATTGGTGGTATGCAAACCAAATCTGACAACTGAAAAGGGTACAGTCATCAGGAAAAGTTGAATAGCACGCATTTCAAGACCTCAGATTTCCTTAGGACCATGTTTCCCAACTGGGATACATGAGAGACATCTGGGGAGTACTTATAATGTTTCTTTTTTTTGAAAAAGGCATACTTTATAAAAAAGGTTTGAGAAACACAGCACTAGACGTAGGAAATCTGAGCAATAAAACACCATCAAAAACGAAATATGTGCAACCAGTGTGAGAAGAGATGATATTCTTTTCTTCTCCCATATCACAGACGTAAGGTTGTGAGAGAGAAGGAGACCTGTCTCAAATGCTCAGGAATCCTAAAAGACTTCCTACCTGAAGGCAGTAATGAAACTCTTCTCCTAGCCCTGAGAGAAAGGAGAGAGATTGTACTGTGACAAGTACCAGCTGGCCATCAGCGCTGGAATGGACAATCATGACAAATGGATCCTGGGGATAATGCAAAACTGATCCACCCCTATCATGGGTGGAGCTTATGTCCCTCTGCCAGAGACCTGAGGGACTGTCTCTGCTATGTACTGGCTTCTCTATTGTGTCATGCCAACGACGTTGCATTGAACTGAATTGCAAATCATCTTAGTCTGGCTTCTGAGACTTGGGGTGAGATTCAGAAATGCCCCTTCCCCAGTAGAGACCACTGCCTCCCTGCCCAGGGGTTCCATTGGTTGTGGGCACTGACCCTCACCAAAACTGCTGCTTCAGGGATGCACTGAATCACTGCATCCCCAACCTGCCGTAGCCAGGTCCTCAGTGAAGCCAGTTTTAGGGCTGCGTGGCTCAGGTGCACATCCCTTGTGGAATGTAGGATACAGTCTTCATGTGCCATTGGAACCTCTCTTCTGATGGACATGTTTGCCACTGCTGACCTTCCAATCTCTGCCCAGAGCCGGTGATTGATCTGTGCCCGGGACATTTGGTGGTGGCTTATCCAGTCTACTTTTAAACCTGTCCAGCACTAATTTTAAGTCTCCCACTTCCATCATCCTCCCCTGTCAGCTCTCAGACTGGCAGAGTTATGAGGACTGCAGGAAATTATGGCAGGTGTCACTGCTGGACAAAGTCACTTTTCATTCCAGGAAGAAAAATGAAGCACATGAAAATGAGCGTGAGGGGTCAGTGTGGGCAGCAGATGTCTCTGCCGTGGGAATGGTGTGATCTCACAATACCATCTCCCACACAGGCAATAAATATAATTAGCCAGTAAATAAAGATAGAATTGAGAGACGCAATGGGAAGGCACAGAGGAAGAGGGTGAGGCCAGCACATGCCGCAGCAGGGAGAGGGTGAAGATGTACACACCTTCGACTGCGTTGAGTAGAATGAGACAAGCCCAATGACATGCGTCCAGGGATAAGCAGGGAAACATGTGGAAGTGGGAGATGTATGCGCCGTGGAAAGCAGCAAGAGCAATACAGTGCACGAGCCCCCAAAGAGGGAAGCGGTGCTGCCATGAGGGGCAGACGGGTAGGGATATGTGCTCCATTTCCAGCTCCACTGCTGTCCTGAGGTAAATTGTTTTCCTCCCGTTCATTGTTTGCCTTGTCTATTTATGATGGAAGCATTTGTAGGTACTTTACACCAAACTGAATCACTAACTAGTCCCCTCTCTACCTTTCTGGAATGACTCTCCATCTCTTCCTAACACCACGTGGCTTTGTGAAGGACACATGGGTCGTTAAGGATGGGACAGTAAGCATACGTTTCACAATACATCACTTGCCATCACTTACCCAGCACGTTGCTTTGTGGACATGGTAAGCTATTAGCAATTGTCTGCTTTTTGGGGGTAGAAGAAGTCTGCAAAGTAGGGGAAACCACGAGGTGTCCTGACCAGGTGTTCTGGGGGAGTCCTGTGGCAGTGAAAAATGGATGATTGCATAGTGGGGTTCGATGTACAATAAAAGTAATGTAAAAAAAATAAGCCAAAGAAAGGCTGGATGTAAAGGGACATGGGAGGGGAGAAGCACAGCAGAGTATGGCAGCTGTGTGGCACTGGGGAGCTCTGAAAAATCAAAAGAAATGTTGGTTGTAAAGGGACATGTGGGGGGAAGCCCCGCAGAGCCGTCAAAACACATTGTGGGATGGGGAATGGAGCACCCACCGGCTGCTGCAGGCAAATGTAAAGGACAGGAAGCATGTTAAAAAAAATTGAATTCCTGTGCTTCTGCAGGTTGCCAAGGAAGAACATCACCCTCCTAAAATTAACAGATATGGAGAGAGAACAGCTACTCCTGCTGTGTGCCCAAAAGCCTAGAAAATTTGCTAAAATGCTGTTTGGCGCCATGACACCAGATCACTATCTGGCTGCCTGGGGTGGCAAGGTGCGCTACTATGGAAACTGCAACAAGTCAGGCATGCCCAAGAATCTTGTGAAAAACAATACAAGGGTGCTTGTGTGAGGCCTTCAACGAGATCTCCAAAAAGGAGAAGTGCTCCATCCCAAGAAACATTAACATGCTATTCTGAGGGGCACAGAACCATAGTTAGCAAACCTGTACCTATGCAAAACCCTATAGCTATACTCACCCCCAACCCGCTTCTAACATGCAGAATAAATATTCACCTGAACCACTTGCTCCAGGGGGATTGGGGACCTGCATGGAGGTGACCGGTGTGGAGGGGCCCAGCGTGGAGGAGCCTGGCGTGGATGGGAATGCTGTGAAGGGATCCGGTTCAGGTCTTGGGTAAAGAACTTTGAGCTGTCTGGCACAAATTTCTCTGTCCTCTGATGGTTGCACCCTTCCTTCTCTCCACTGCCCTCTTCCTCCTGGGCCACCCTGCTTTTCTGGGCTCACCCCAATCTCCATACCAGGGCCTCCACAAGTGTCATAATTCAGATTGGGCTCCATGGTGGGGCCACTCCCCATAAGCATGTGGAGCTGTTGATAATAGCAGCAGGTCTGTGGAGCTGCCCTTGACTACTGGTTGGCTTCCCAGACTTTTTGATAGGCCTGACAGAGTTCTTTCATCTTCACCCAGCATTTCATTGAGTTCTGGGAATAACCTGGGGTGGTCATCTGGCACAACATCTGCTCATATATTGCTGTGTTTCTCTTGGCCACCTGAAGTCTCTTCACCATCAATTGGTCTCCCCAAATGGCAATGAGATACAGAATCTCCTGGTGGGTCCAAGGTGGGGCTATCTTGCGAGCCTGAGAAATGCTAGTCAGATCACTACCATGAGTGCTCATGATTGCAGTACAGGGCTACCGATAATTGCTACCTGTGCAGTGCGATGGCTGCCTATGCGCTGCAATGTGATGGGAAAACGACTTTTTTTGTAATGGGCGCCCTTCACATTTGCAGGGCTGGGCTGCTGAATTCCAATTCTAATTCTAATTCAATCAAAACTTCGCGGGCTTACTTTGACATTCTTCCTGCACACCTGAGCGCAGTGTGCAGTGAAGTGGCCATACTTGGAGGGTCACCATGTAGCTTTGTGGGATACATCTGGGACACTTCTGGAGGCTAATAGATTTGAATAAAAGACATTCTGCTTCCACACTAGCCTTCAGTCAATATTTTAAATTTGAATTTGATGCTATACCCATTGTGCTGAACCCTCTCCAATGCATCCACATCCTTTCTCTACTGGGGTTGGGCGGGGGTGGGCAGGGAAGAACTAGTCAAAATGCTCCTGATGTGGCCTCACCAGTGCTGCACAGAGGGGAACAATAACTTCTCTAGTTCTGCTATACCCATCCCACTGAAATGCTTCTCCTAATGCACCCCAATATGCCATTAGCATAATTGCCATTGAATAAAGGTGAATAATCACTTGCCTAAATCTGCTGGCAGTGCTCCGACTAATGCAGCCCAATATGCCACTAGCCTTCTTAGCTAGAAGAGCACACTGTTGCCTCATATCCACCGAGGGCAGCCCACCTACTTCCCATATGGCATCACCTAGTGCTGTAGTCTGGGAGCTAATCTTGTCTATGAAGACTGAGGCAAAAAAAGCATTGAGCACTTCAGCCTTTCCTACCTCATCTGTCACCAGGTTACCTCCTTCATCCAGTAAAGGCTCCATACCCTCCCTGATCATCCTGTTATTGTTAATATGTCTGTAAAAGCCCTTCTTGTTACCCTTCACATCCCTTGCTAGCTGAAGTTCCAATTGTGCTTTCGCTTTCCTGATTACTCCCCAGCATTCTCCAGCCATGTATTTATACTCCTCCTTAGTCATCTGTCCAAGTTTGCACTTGTTATACGCATCCCTTTTGAGTTTAAGATGGCTCAGGATTTCCCTGGCAAGCAAAGATGTTTGCCTACCATATTTGCTTCTCTTATTGCACTTTGGGATGGTTTCTTCCTGTGCCAGCTTCTTCCTCTCCCTCCTTCTCCTCCATTACAGGGTACAGAAGGGAGAGAAAAAGGAATCCATAGGGTTTGTGCATCATGTTGACAGAGATGAGGGCTACGACAGAGCCTCCCCACCCAGCTATGTAGCTTCTGGTTATTCCAGTGTAGAGTAATAAGAGGTAAGTTCTGGTTTGTGGAGAAGGAGTAGGGTTAAGAGGCCATTCTGTATTACTCAAGTCATGTCCGTCACATATAGGTCTAGGACTATGAAGTCGATCAAAAGGAGAATTATTAACTGTTTGGGAATGACTGGCTAAGGAGCAGTGCAGCAGAAAAGGACCTGGGCATTATGGTGGATGAAAAGCTGGACATGAGTCAACAATGTGCTCTTTGAGCCAGAAAGGCTAATGGCATATTGGGTTGCTTTACTAGGAGCCTGCCAGCAGATTTAGGCAAATGATTATTCCACTTTATCCAATGCTGGTGAGGCCCCATCTGGAGTATTGTATCCAGTGCTCCTCCCCACCCCCACCTGCCCCCATTTCAAAAACAATGTGGATGCATTGGAGAAAGTCTGGTGGAGGACAACAAAAATGATGAGGGGGGGCTGGAGCACATGACTTCCAAGGAGGGACTGAGGGATTTAGGTTTATTTAGTCTACAGAAGAGAAGAGTGAGGGGGGATTTGATAGCAGCCTTCAACTTCCTGAAAGGGGGTTACAAAAAGGATAGAGAAAGGTTGTTTTCGGTGGTGAAGGATGACAGTAATGGTCTCAAGTTGCAGTGGGAGGGGTGTAAGTTGGATATTAGGAAAAAACTATTTCACCAGGAGGCTGGTGACGTGGTGGGATCTCCATCTCTAGAGGTTTTTAAGTCCTGGGTTGACGTAGCCCTGGCTGGGACGATTTAGTTGGGGTTGGTGCTGCTTTATGCAGGGGGGGTTGACTTGATGACCTCCTGAGGTCTCTTCCCACCCTATGATTCTAACTCTCCTGCTATGATTTGGGACTTCCATTGCAGAGGCCAGCCATGCCCCAAGACCCAGGCCAAAACCCCAACAACGCACCATGGTAGGGAGTTGTGTTCTCTCTAAGCTGATCACTCAGGCAGGCACCCAGGAGAGATTCAAATGCTGCCCAGCTAATTAGCAGAGTGCCCACAGTGCCCAGAGCTGGCAGCATGCATTTCTGTATGGTGGTACACATTCACACTTGCCTTAGTGCACATAACAAAAATTCATTCTGTGCCTGGATGGAAGAAATAGAGGGAACACTGATAGAGAAATCCCTTTTACAGGGTAAGCAGTCCAGAGCTATCCAGGGAATAACAGCACATTCCTCTGGATCAGTAAAGTCAGGAACTTTTGCGGGAATATTTTACCTATGCATGTGTTCTTATATGTGTCAGAAAAACACAGGGTGATCGTTCTCTGAGCCTCGTTGATCTACACAGGAAAGAATTTTTCAGTTTAAACCTCTTCCATTAGAATGGTCTAAAGATGAGTGAATAATTTGCAATGAATAATTTATCAGATGAATTTAGCTTCTGTTTCTGTTCATGGAATTTATCAGATCACAATTTCTTTTCAATATAGTCATTGTTTAAATGTGTTTGATAAATTATATATATATTATAAAACATAAAAAAATATAAAATATCCATTTACTTGGGGTTGGTAAATCGCCTTATACAAACATGCACATTACTATTGTATATTTCATGGTAGAACCAAGAGGCTCAATTTTGCTCGGCCTTATGGTGGATATATTTTGACATAATGAACATTCTTTATCAATTTGAAATGTTTTTGAGTCTTTCCCTCTGTCCCATCTCTGGCCACAAACTTACTGCAGGTGTTTTCTTCACTTTCCTAATCCCTCTGCTGCTCGGAAAGCCAGGAGAAAGGGAGATATTTGCCAGAACTCCTCCAAAGCGAGTCTGTGATCTTCGCTTTCCTTGGCTATTCTGGACTTCTCTGGGGAGAGAATTCCACCCAGGAAAGAGCCTAAAAATTTCAATTTTGAAAGTGACTACAGGTTGAATCTCTCTAGTACAGCACCCTTGGGACTGACCGGTGCCGAATGAGAGCATTTGCTGAATGATGGGAGGCCAATATTGTGTAAAAGCATTACCAACCCTCCCACTGCATACTGGGCTCTTAGAAGACATTTAGGGGTACATTACAGCTAAATAACAGCACAGAACACTGAGAGCCAGGACTGGTGGCTGTAAACAAAATTTATGAGACCACAGGAAACTTGACCACACCCACGATAAATGGACATCTGGGTAATTAATATTAAGCCGGATTACAGATGCTGCTGAAGCAGAGAGTACCGGACTATAGAGGTTGAATCTGTAGTGAGTTTAATTCCCTCAGATTTTGGATTTCTGATTTGAGATGCCTGAAGGGGGAAGTTTTTCAGAAATCACTGGTACCTGGACTCCAAAAATCAGGCTTCTTTAGATTGTCTCCTGTTGGGAACCCAAAATTGCAAGTAACTTTTGAAAATGTAGGTCTGTGACATTAGCCTAAACAAGGTGTTTCCTAACATTCACATCAAGCTGTGTGAAGTTCCTCCTTGCAGCCTGGGATGGGGTACTGACCTTGGGATGCACGGCTTTTCTTTTACTTGCTAGACTTCAGAGTAATGGAGTCTGACTTGGCATTCACACAGCAAATGTTTTCACTTCCTCCATAAAATCTCCTCGTCCCTGCTCCCAACCCCAGTCTGGAGTCTAGAAGCTGCTAGTATATCACCACCATTTTGAAACCCAGCTATAATTTTTTGGCTAATGGAAGACATATTGGCAAAAGTTGACATTAAGTGGAACTAATTACTCTGTAAATGCTAAATAACTAAGAAATAACGACTCTGGGATTTATGGTGCGGCACGGAGCCTGTGTAGCAACTTCAGAGCTGTTAGAGCTGCACAGCGATAGCTGATATACATGAGCCACAGAACTTTTCCCCAGCTGGTCGGATCCAGACACTGTGAAATCTAAAGCTCAGTAGATCGACAGCATTATGATTACAGCATAAACCCACCCCTGCGTTACACACCACACAGCTGCCCTGCTCCAGCGTACTGGGAGAAACTGCTGGCAATACACTCCCAATGGATCATTAATTTTATTTCCAATTTTTTTGTTTAAAACCCCAGTCCCAGGTGGGATACCATGAGACAAATGAATGTTGCCCACGGTGTCTCCTGCTGCCTCTTCTTTCTATAGATTCACTTTGCTCCCTTCTGGAAGCTGGAGGTCTGTTTGGTGGATGAAGGGGATAGAAGAAAAATGCATAGTTTGCTGCCTGCTGAATTGCTGCTATGAGCAAGAATTAAGGCCCAGGATCAGTGACCCATGCTGGCTCCATGTTGATTGAGTGCCATGCTCTTTCCTGAGGGGTGGAAGGATCTGGCAGTAAGTTAGGGCAGACCCTAATTACGATGAGGGCCCCATTTTGTTAAGAACTCTGCTGAGTGCCAGAGTCCCAGCCTTGCAGAGGTTACAGTCTAAATAGTCAAGCTAATCTAAGGGTAATGGACAATGGGACTTAACCAAGGTCACATGGCAGGTCTGTGGTAGAGCAGGGATTCAGATTCAAGTTTCTTGCTTCCCAGTTCAGTGGCCTACCCATATCATGTTATCACCTCAGACTTCTACATCCTTTAATTATTTTGTGCTTGGAGAGATCGGAAGCTTCTTCTCAAAAGGCAGATGGACAATGAGAGAGAGGAAGACAATGGGATAAATCCACTTCTCAGTAACGTTTGAACAAATCTCTGAAAACCTAGAGGACCAAGAGAACTTCAGTGAGACTTCTTTGGTGAGGTTTTCCTCTTATTATCCCTCTAAGAAAATGTGTCCCCAGCAAAGCAAACTGTGCTTCCCCTCAAGATCCAGGAAATGCTGCGCTTTCACGTCATGGGGTTACCTGCTACCCTCTTTGCCTCTCAGAAGCACCCCCTCCCCGGGACATCTGCATGACCTGTACAAAAGTCGAACCTCTCTAGTCCAGCACCCTTGGGACCTGATCAGTGCTGAATGAGAGAATTTGCAGAACAATCGGAGGTCAATATTTTCTAGCAGCATTACCCACACTTCCACTGCTCACTAGGTTCTTAGAAGACATTGAAGGGTAAATTATAGCTAAACAACTGCAGAGAACACTGATAACCAGGACTGGTGGCTGTAAAAAAAACTTTCTGGGACCACAGGAAACTTGGCCATACCCATGATAAGTGGTCATCCATCTGACTAAAATTATGCTGGATTACACAGTTTGTTGGACAAGAGATTTCCAGAGTAGTGAAGTTCAACTTGTAGTTGTATTATCAACGTGAGGGATACTCCTGTGGGCAGGAATACGGCGCATCTTGCAACCAGACATTCTGAACTTCAGGGAGGGGCCCCCGATGGGGTGCTAAGAAAGGAGGGGAATACAGTGCTATGGTGGACGCTGAATCTTTGCAGGGAACTCCTAGTGTACTTCAGTTAGCATGTCAGCCTCTGGGGCAGTCCTGTGAGTTGAAGCTGAGAACTGGTGAGAACTGTCTTATTGTTCCTTTGTACTCACCAGCTGTTATCTTACATGAATTCATAGATTTTGCATTCAGCCCAAAGCTCCTGAAATTTCAGCATCAAATTCACAACTTCTGTTTGAGCTAGTGCAGTTCATCTAGTACCATCTGGGGAAACTCGGGAAGTATCAGAAATCATCTTTACAGCGGACTGGAAAATGGAATGCCAGATTTCTGAAATACATTTGTGTCTGTTTGGAATGAAATCTCAAAATATTTTGCTGAGCAGAAAATCTGAAATATTTCCATCTGAAAACATGAAAACAACCACACTGAAATGTTTTGTTCTGATCACATTAAAACATTAATATATAATATACAGTGCATTATGTATTAAAATTAAGGTGAGACTATAAAAGATAAAACAACACGTGAACGTCAGCATAAACAAAACAGAAGAGTCAAAACTAAAAAATCACTTATTTGCTTTGAACATTTTCCCTTTGAAACCAGCATATTCCTGCAAAACGTTTAGTTTCTGATGAAACTAAATTTTCTGATGGAAAACTATTCCATTGAAAATATTTTGCCCAGCCCCTCTCATCATATATTTAGGTTGTAAACACTGTGCCGTCTACCTTTTTCCCTGAATGCATGGAATAAATTTTGTTATGTGCACCAAAGCATGTGCAGAGGTGCACCACTGGTAGAAACACATGCTATCGAGTGTGGGTGCTCTGCTAACTGGGTGGGCAGCATTTGAATCTCTCCTGGGTAGCCACCCAATCACACAGCTTACCCTGGCTGTAAGCACTGTGTGAGAGGGGCAGTCTGTTAGATTTTTCCACAGTGAGGAGCACAAAGGGACTGGGACTCTAGACAACACTGCAGTGCAAAGAATATATAATGGTGGAGTCTCCCTAAAGGTACACCAAGCAGACTCAGCAGAATTTGGAAGTGTGTGTGAGAGGGAGAAGGAGAATGAGTGTGTTGGGGAAACAGGGAGAGAGGAAAAGTGTGCGTATGTGAGAAAGGGGAAGAAAGACACAGAGCGATTGCCAAGGTAGACAGTGAGGGAGAAGTGCAATACAGCAGTCACCTGTGTCTGATTTGTTCCACCTCCATTATCATGCAACAGAATGTCTCATTCTTCTTTTTTTCAAGAAAGCCTAATAATGTTCCACAGGTGAAGGAGTTATCTCGGCTTTTCTCTTTCCCAGCAAAGCTAACACTCGGTACATGAAATAAAGGTTATCTTGAAAAATAGGTGCTGCAGCTCGCATACAAAAGAGCCCTTTCCTGAGACAGGGAGCCTTTTCTGAAGGGGTGCCTTAGGTTTCTCTCTTAATAGAAGAAGAGGAGGAAGAGGAAGGAATTGACTGCTTAGTACCCTCTCCAGGTCTCTAAATTAGCTTTTGAAGAAGACCTAAGAGACTCCCCTTCTGCAGCAAAAAAGAATGGGGAGCTGCTGGCTATGGATGGGGAGAGCAAACCTGGCTGATAAGGCTAGAAATTAAAATGGAAGAAATTCAACTTACATTTCGCTTCACTCCAATGTAGCATGGAGAGGGCAGTGGGTTAGACACCGAGTGCCATGGGCTCTGCTCCTGATTCTGCTGCATGATTTCCATCAAGGCCCATCTATGCTGCATTTTCCCTCCCACATACTGTCTACATATGTTGTCAGCTCTTCCGGGTATGCCCTGTCCCTCCTTCAGTGGTAGTGCACCATGAGACACCGTCAATGTTCCCTCTATTGTTTTCCATCTATGGTCAGAATAAATGTTGTTATGTGCACCCAGGCTTTTGTGAATGTGCACCACCAAGAGAAACACATGCTGCCGGCTGTGGGTGCTCTGCTAATCAGTTGAGCTGCACCTAAATCTCTCGTGGGCAGCTGTCCAACCACTCAGCTCATAGGGAACGCTGGACCCTGGCCTTGCCTGCGGGGCTCTGATGTGCTACTGTTAGACACATTAAAATACATATCTTCACATGGCTCTCTCTGCAGTGCAGTCTGGGCAGTCTTAAAAAAAAGTTTAAGAAAGCCTCCTATCAGAGGCAAGCAATTGAAATGAATACACAGTAGATTTGTCCATAGTCTTTAATTAAGGCCCAAGTGAACTAATATGCTTTGCACAGTGCCCCAAAGCTTGTTAAATAAGAAGTTAAACCCTGCCAAGTCATCTATAGCACCTTCCCAATAATGTTTGTAAGCGGCATTGTATGGAGTAGGAATAAAAAGGGTGGGTTCTAGGCAGCAACATCAGAAATCTCAGGTGCTTGTTTGGTATTCAGCTAAAAGATCAGTGCATGTTTGTACATAATTTCATTGCAACAGCTGCCTGTCACTTCCCTGTTCCCGGAGATCTGCAGAATTAGTTCCAAAGAGGACGTGTTTTCTTTGCAGGGGCTTTATTTAAGTATCATCATAGCGTGGTTGAAAAAAAAGTGTGTTCTGGGGAAAATTACATTGTTGATATCTTAAATTTATTTTTAAAAGTTGCAGTATTTTCCCTTCATTGAGGGGGAGGGATAGCTCAGTGGTTTGAGCATTGGCCTCCTAAGCCCAGGTTTGTGGGCTTAATCCTTGAGCAGTCCATTTAGAGATTGGGGAAAATAGATGCCAAGAGGACAGGAGACTGGATTAGATGACCTCCCAAGGTCCCTTCCAGTTCTAGGAGATGAGTATCTCCAATTTTTCATCAACATAGTGAAATTTTCTGACCAGCTCTGAATGTTACTAAACTTTTCACATACCGATTTGAACCTGAAGTACCCCACGGTACCTGATGCACTTTAGGCTCAGTCCTGTGTATTTTTAGCATCTAAAACTTGCATTATTTTGGACCAACAAGGAGTTCAGCATCCTGGAGTCTGCCGACATGCAGCCACCTCTGACATGGAATGCAGAGATAACTCTTTTCTCCACTGACTGCAGAGGATGCTGCATTGAACCCTGTCCCAGCGATTTAACATTACTTCAGATCTGAGGATAGTAAATGACTATTTTATTTCCAGACTAAAAGAGCAACAAGGAGGCTGATAGTTAAGATTAAGGTTAAAAACCACAAATCCAGAAAGAACAAATGTAAGGTTTCCAGGAGAGAGCACACTGTGCCTGTCTCTTCTGTACCAATGCTGCCACAGAAAGTGTCTGTTGACCTTGCTTACAGGCAGACTCCTAGACACAAAAAGGGACAGTGCACAGAAAAAAAAAAAGTTTACCTTTTGCAGTACATGCAGCAAAGAGAAATGTAATACACCACTTTGTTGAAGTCAGCTGGTGAGGCATGACCTGAGAGCCACGAAGTAACAAGAACCATGAGTATGTAAGCTAGTTCTGATCATATGCACAGCTGATGCTGGTGTGATGCAAGGGTGTTGGGTAGAAAAAAGTCACATGCACATACCCCTCCAAAGCCACACTCTCATTTTCATGCCAGTTATACAAACAGTATCTGGTAACAAGGGAGAGAGAAGAACTGGACAATCTATTAGAGCCAAGCACTGTGTCTGAATAGGATACACAGACTGACAGCCTGCGACCTCCTCCAAAGTCATCCCTCATGCATCCTGTACTCCACCTGCAAAGTCCAAGTTCCAAGCAGGCTGCTACAAATACCAGTCTCCAGTATTTTCCCGGTTGGTCCTAGAGGGTTCTGTCCATCCCTGTCCTACACAGTCACCCCACTGTGACTCATGATTGGAGCCCAGAACGTGTAGGTGGGAAAACGTGTGTGTTCAGCAGCATGTTTTATGGGTGTGAGACATGGGTGATAACAAAAGATTCGAAGAGAAGGATATTGATATTCGGGAGGAGTTGTTATAGAAAGATCCTGAGAATAAGATGGATGCAGAAAGTCACCAAAGAGGAATTATATAGGGAGATACAGCTGAAAGAGAATCTACTGCAGAAGGTTATACTATGGAAGCTACAGCTATTTTGGCATATCTGCAGAATGAACAATGAGCGAAAAGTCAAGACCCTGCTATTCGGCATAATGAACGGTTCAAAACAGGAGAGGCAGACCCCACAGAGAATGGGTAGATGATACAGTAGATTGGTGCGGAGCTAGTCTACAGAAACTAAGTCACTCCGCACTGGACAGGGAAAGATGGAAGGAAATAATGAGGGAGGCGTTGGACGGTGAGCCCATGGTTGTTGATGATGATGGCCAGAGGGAGTGAAAGGAGCTGGTGCTTGGACTTTTCCACCCAGCCAATCTAGACAGCCGGGGTGGGTTTATTCTTTTGCCCTGTTAGGTTTGTGTTCTGTTCTTTCTCTCTTTCCTGTTTACAAGCCAGGGGCTTATTTAAAGTGGGATTTTTATTTATATGATCAGAAGAACAGAACTAAAACCTTAAAAAATACAAACTAAAGGCGTACGTCTTTATCAAAAGACAACATCAAATTAATTTCTCTTTGGTCTCCGGAACTCATGTAAAATTTATGGGCTGTTTTTTAATTTTCTCTAGTGCGGGCAGCATGCTGCTCGTGGTGCAAAGGGGAGGGGGAAGAGAAAGGCAGGCAGCAGGGGGGGAAGCGTGCAGCAGAATTGGCTGCTCTGACACTGGCCCATACATGGAATGACCTTGCTCGCATGCCAAACTTCACATGGAACAATAATGAGAAGCCAGCAGAACTAATCAATTTGGAACAGGGCCCATTCCCTCCGTCTCCCTTGCGCAGCCTGGCCACTTAGAATTCAAGCGGTGTCCCCAGCTTTTCATACAAGGCTGCCCTTTGAACACAAACACAATGACTTCTCTTACATAACCCAACAGGCAATTTAGCAGGTTCACAACCCAAAATAGAAGCGGAATTAGGTTTTGTATTAACGCACCTTCTCCCCCCACCAGCTCTCTCACCCCCGTCTTCTTTTCGTTGCTTACTTGGCTCTGAAGCATCCGTTTCAAGAGCTATAAGGGAATTGAACTCACTGTCCATTAACTAGAGCCAAAGTAAGGACAAGTACCAGGGGATTAGCCGTGTTAGTCTGTAGCTGTAAAAACAATAAGAAGTCCTGTGGCACCTTATAAACTAACAGATTTATTGGAGCATAAGGTTTCGTGGGCAAAGACCCATTTCGTCATGCACTCCATGCATCTGACAAAGCGGGTGTTTGCTCACAAAAGCTTATGCTCCAATAAATCTGTTAGTCTATAAGGGAAGGGTAGGCATTTTAGCCAAGTTGCAGCACTCCAAAAATCCAACAGAGTGCGACTGATGTTTTACTGATAGGTCAGACATCCTTATATTACTGGGTCCATCCTGATATTAGGGGTATTGTCTTAAATATGCAACTTTACTCCACCGTGAAGCCTCTTCAAGCTCCATGCCAGGCCCAAGCCTGGATGAAGGAGGAGGGTTGGTCAGATGAGTGTCAATGCACTGACCATCAAACAACAATATGAATGAAATCTGTTGCCAGTACAACTAAATGTTGGAAGGAAATAGTGGGAGAGGCATCAGACACCAACGGGCACTGAGCCCACGGTTATTGATGATGGTGATGATGATGAGCCCCCATTCCCCCAAAAAACTGTCTTGATTCTTCATACTTGCTGTCTGGTCACTCTAGCTACTGCAGGACATAGAGCATGGTTTTGTATATGTGATTTGTATATGTGCCTCAATGTGGCAAGGTCATTTGATCCAATGTTTCAAAAACCTTCACCAAATCTGGGGACTACTGATTTTTTAGTACTCAGAAAACACAGCCAAAATGTCAGCATGAATTGTGAGCCAGAGGCAGCAACTGACCTGGGTTTGCAAATGGCCAACATACACATAGGCAAGCCGGGAAGATTTGTGGTACGTTTGTCTTTAAACTCCTAGCATATTTTGAAACACCAGCAAAAACCAGCTGAGCAAGTTGGTGGATTGAGAGATTTTAAAAAAGAAGGAGCCATTAGGATGGTCCATTCTGGCCTCCTGGTTCATGCAGGTTAGAGACAATCACCTAGAGATTCCTGAATCAACACAGTTGTCATATCAAATCCCCAGCTACTGGAATTATGTTACTAGCATAAAATCTCAGCTTCTATTAAAAAGTAGCTTGCTAACCCAGTGGATTTCAACTGGTGTGTGGTGACACACTGGTGTGCTGTGAAAACTGTCCAAGTATGCCATGAAATTTTATCAATTTCCCTTCACCACTGCTCTATGCAGAGCCACCAATGGGGCGGGGAAAGAATTGACAAGCCAGCACCAGCTGGCATGAGATTGGTCCATTTCCCTTCACAGTGGCTCTCTGCAAAGTTGCTGCGGGGAAATGCTGACTACACAGGAGCCTGTTTGCACTGGGAAGCAACTGAAATGCTGCTTTCTGGCCTGAACCAACAGGTGGGGAGTCCAGTCCCCCTGCTGTGGCAAGGAGGGAGGGTTGGAACCTGTTGGAAATGGGACACAGTTTAAATCCTTATGCCTCCTCCTCTTCCTCCCCCACCCAGCCAGTAGAAAGGTGGGTGTGCCATGGAATAGTTTGTCCCATGATTATCTTTTTCTGATTTGTCCTCCTTGCTTACTGTTTTTGGTTCTCTGTGTCTTAAATATTGAGTCTGTTCTGGTCTGGCTATGGTCTGAAGAACTGGGTCTGTTCCACGAAAGCTCACCTAATAAACTATTTTGCTAGTCTTTAAAGTGATACTTGACTGCTTTTTGTTTTGATAGGGTATAGACTAGCACAGCTTACTCTCTGTTACTTTGTCTCATGAGGAAGTGTGTCATGTTGCTGAAAAGCATGTTACTGTGTTATCCCTTATGGTTCTGGTGAAAAGCTGAAAGATGTGTGCACTTAAAGTTTCAAAAACCAGGAAAAAAAACCCAGAGCTCATCCTGTATTATTGTTAAAACTTTATGATTTCTAAGAGCTTGAAGTTTTTTAAATCTGCAGTAATGTTTGGTGGACCTACCATATATCTGCTACTAACAGTTCCAGTCCTGATTTAAAGACTTCAGGGACCCACTTCATGATTCAGCAGCGTCCCCAAGAGTCAGTGACCTTCACTGTTAAAAATGAGTGGTTTTTTTGTTTGGTTGGTTTTGTAGTTTTAATTTGTCTAGCTGCAACTTCTAACCCCTGGATTTTGAACCTAGAGGCAAAAGACTGGGTATGACTCTTCTGATCCTCTGAGTCACCCATTCTCGCTATAGATAGAACAAATTGTGTGTGAGTACCAGCATGAAAGGTGTGTTGGAAGTGATCAGACAGACAGAAGAGAGAGATCAGATGCATATAGCAGTGGAATTGCATCCAGTTTTTTTGGTTACACGATTGAATGTTGCACCTCTTTACTTCCTGATACTTCATTTTAAAACATAATAAAGGACCGTCCCATGCTATGAACCAATTCCATCATTTCCCACACCCACTTCTGCCTGGGCAGAGGTGCAAATTCCTCCTTGATGGAGATTGGAGGCTTGAGATGGGGGTGGGGGGAAGTAATTTGCAAAAAGAACTTCTCCATCAGCTGAGGGAGATCTTTCTCCTCTTCAGCTGCAGCATGAAAGGCCTGGCTTCGCAAACACACTTCAAAGATGCCACACTATTAAAAATACATGGCCATCGTGTGGATCTAAGCTAAATACATATGGCCTTTGATTGTCTGGCATTTCCAATTCATACAAGAACATTACTAGGATGCATTATTGATGATCAGTAGCATTTCACTATCTCAGGCTGAGGATGATTTTTTTTCCTCCTCCCCATCTCCTTGCTCAGAGATTGAACTGTTTAATTAAGCCTTGATTAACTGTATTTACAATTCTAACTGTCACTGATTTAGTTCTGGAAACTCGGTGGCTGCCAGCTGCACTCCTCAACGTCAGAGCCAGGGCGCGGTTCATAACGAAGCTCACGCCCCAGACGTCTCAGTTTCTGGTTGTGTCTTCCAGGCTCACATCTGTCTGGTGTGGTTTGTGCTGGCATGCCTTGTAATAAGATTGGAGCACTGGTCTGCAGTAATGCAGCTCTCCAATGTGGCTCTGGGAAGCAGAGGACAAGCCATACAGCTACTGAAGAGCAGTGTAAAAGAATCATTTCTTCAGTTAGGGTGGGCATGAGACTGCAGTGTTGAGTGACAGGGTACTGCTGTGGGTAGGGTCATGCTGCTGACAGCCCCAGATGAAACTGACAGGACTCACATAAACTCTCACTATGGATAAACTCACATAAACTCACATTATGGATAAGCTCAAGTAACTTGGCACTATGCATAAGCTTGCACCATGGATAAACTCATGTAAACTGTCACCATGAATAAGCTCACACTATGGATAAGCTCACATAAGCTCACACCGTGCATACGCTCACATAACCTTGTACTCTGCGATACTCAGCTAGCACTTATCAATGCAACATTGTACAGAAAAGCCACACAGCTACCAACCCAACTAGCATTTTGAGTTCACTGCTGGCAGGATGCACGCACTGCCAGCTTCCCAGCTAGGACTGGGCAGAATCTCAAATGGCTATGCTTCCTGTTTGCCCTGACCGGGCACAGCTTTGGAAGAGGCTCGCACTGCCGGAGGCTTCTTTTTAATTCTTCTCTCGCCTTCTGTCTGGGATTTATTTATTTATTCTTTAGAGAAATTCTCCAGAAGCAAGAATCGGGGGGTCGGGGAGAGAGCTTGAAAAGAGAAATCCAGCATCATTACAGCTGAGAAACCACTCTTGAAACATATTAGCTGATGACTCATCTCTCAGAAAGGAGCTAATACCTTCATTTCATATTTCTCTGCTCAGATGGAGACCAAGGCATAAACTGAAATGAAACTTTACACTAATGGCTTCTTAATTACACCCATCCAAAAGCAATTGCTGGAGCTTTAACAGATGCAAAGTTAGGGCTGATGAGACCACTAGATAGGAACCTGTGCTGCAAGGTCACTTGTAAAGAGAAAGGAAAGGTAGGAAAGGACAGGCCAGAACAAGGCTGGAGAGGGGACATTTTTGTTAAACCCCACACAGCCTGGTGCTCTTTGTGTAGGCTTGCCTACCTGTCTGCAAGCGCAGAAGGCATCGGCTCTGCATAGGCAAAGCTGCTCAGGCATCCCCCTATCTTTGTCATCCTGAAACAAGTGCAAAGTAGAGTCCTGTGTCATTAGAATCCAAGCTCTGATAAATCAACTGCCAGCTTGCCTCTCTGGTGTGCCAGGAGTAGAAGCACTAGCTAATGATTAGGGCAGGCTATGGGTAGTCAGGCGTCCAGGGTTCTAACTCCCGACGCTGTGACCAATGGCAAGGCGCATCACCTCTAGGTGCTGTGGCTTCCTTGTCGGCAAAAAGGAGGATAATCTGTAGCTGTCCAGGCTGGGGACTGAGGGTTAATTAACACCTGTCAGAGGCTTTAAGATTCTCTGCCGAAAGTCACCATAGAAACTCAAAGAGTTGTTATTCATAGGATTAGTTGGAATCAGTTTCTTCTGGTTCTTGTACCTGGTCTAGGGCCTTTTCGCCAACTTTGATAAATCTTGAACTGTAAGTGTGCTCGTTGCTTTCTAAGACCAACAGGGGTCTGGCTCTCAATTTCACTGCTTTCCTGAAAGGCAGGAGCTCCAGCAGCAAAGGGACTCTGAGAGGGCTTACTGAACGGCCCCCGCTGCTTACTGCCTGTCTGGCAAGGTCTCCGTCATCCTGGCTCAACCTGCTCAGAGGAGGAGCAGTGCCCTTTAAGAGCCATGAAGAGCAGTGAACACATGATGAGGAGCAAGAGGCCTGGGTCCTCTCAGTCCCTTGAGCTGCATCGCACCGCTGAATGAGATAATACACTGACTGGATAATTAGAGTCATCAGGAAGTGTTCTGCAATGGCAGCCTTTTAATTGACTTCTCCATTATTGGATAATGATCATGCTCCTTCTCATGCCAATGCAGCCCTCAACACCACTCCTCACCGAAGCAATGGGAGCAGGCGGATGTTTGATCTGAAGGGGAGAGCACACAGATGTCCAGTCTGCATTCTGGGTTACCTGACTCCTTCCAGTTTGCATGGGAAAGTGAAAGGAAACCTTAGGCTTAAGACAAAAGAGGGGAACAGAGAGAGATAGAGACTGAAGATTTCATCAATGGCTAGTAGCCAGGGTGGGTGGGAATGGTGTCCCTAGCCTCTGTTTGTCAGAGGCTGGAAGTAGATGAGAGAAAAAGGATCACTCGGTGACTCCCTGTTCTGTTCGCTTCCTGTGTGGCACCTGGCATTGGCCACTGTTGGCAGACAGGATACTAGGCTGGATGGACCTTTGATCAGCAGAGCACCCACTGCTAAGTTCTATGTTTCTATGGGTGGTGCACATTTGCACATATCTTGCTGCACATAAAATTTAGTCTGAATGTGGATATTAAAAATCTGCACATGGACAGCAAAAATGATAAGGAACATTGCCAGAGAGCGGGCAGTTCTGCGTGGCTATTTCTTCTGGGGTTGCAAAATAAGACATTTTGTTTCTGTTTGGACTCCTGCAATGGTTGGGTTTGTAAAGGCAGCGCTTCCTCAGGCATCTGGAGCAGGTGGCCTCCCGCATGGAACAAATGAGAGAGAGCGTGTCCATTATTTCTCAGCATTCTTGGGCCAGACTTTCAGCAGGAGCAAATCAACTCCAAAATCAGTGGCACTGTGCTGAGGATCTGGCCCTCTCTGTTTTTTGCTTTGTTTTGTTTTGTTTTCTTCTTCAAGTTGAACAAATTCCTGGCAGTGCACCAATCCAGCCTCAAGGCAGAACCTGAGCTGGGGAATGGAACCTGTTCCAGGAAGCTGCAGCAATTGGAATTTACAAGGTTTTGTGGGAAGCGTGTGCTTCCTAAAATGTGCCTGTCCCAGTGAAATGGCAAGAAGGAGGCGGTGTTGGCCAGTAGTGACTGGACCCCTGGACTTACTCAGTCTCAGGAGGACAGCTGCATTAGTCTGTAGCGTCACAAAATGACAAGCAGTCTTGTGGCACCTTAAAGACTAACAAATGTATTAGGTAATGAGCTTCCATGGGTAAGACCCACTTCTGCTTATAATATATAGTGTATTTTAACATAGATTCTAGTCTGAAACAGTGGGTCTTGCCCATGAAAGCTCATTATCTAATCTGGTTGCATAGTTTATTTCTCTGTAAATTGACCATTGTTATACTTCATTGCCCAAAGGATCCTGCGAGGGGGTAAAAAGGCTAAACTGATGTCAGCTTGCATGACAGCATGCTTGCAAATACATCGTCTATCCATCAGGCCAGGCATTTATCACTTGCTCATCATCACGCGATCTTTATGGAGGGCTCAGTTGTGATGTACCTGATAATGGTCATGCAGACTCTACACTGCCTCTTCCTTCTGGTGCACAGCATAGACCAGCAACCCCTGGCACGGGTGCCAAGAGTGGCATGAGCTTGATTTTCATCGGCACATCGGGTGGGAGCTCAGCCCTGCCCCTCCTCCCCCATGCAGCTGGGAGCTTGCTCAAAGCTGTGATACCTGTGGATTAACAAAAGACCAGCTACTGCTGCCAACCACCCCCTACACAGTAAAGCTCTGCGTCTGAATGTATTTATTAATGAAGCAGTTGCAAATAAGATGATTAGTGACTTTAAAAAGTATCATTGGCACTTAGGAATCAAAAGGGCAAATTTCAGCTCTCTGTCTTGGAAAGGTTGCTGGTACCTGGCATAGACCATCTGCCCCACCAGGGAGCTGTAAAGCGGCCACTGCTTGGCTTGTACTTTTGATCCCTATGCAGGGGGATGTATGCATTTGTGTGTGTGTGGGGGGAGATGGGTTCAGCTTATCCTAATCACTTGTCAGTGCTGTGATGCAACAAAGGGGGAAGTAAGAGGAGACGCATTTGGACAGCTAAGGGATTCCTAAGCCCAGGTCTCAGGGTTTCCATGCCTGTGCCTGGGTATCCACACTGCATTATACTGCTGGGTTACAGTTATTGGATCCAAATCTCACAGCTGTATTAGCCTGTCCATACCGTGACTCAGCTGTGATCATACCACAAAACGACAGGGCTTGAACAGGAGTCACAGAGGAACATGGCCTCTGATGCACCTCTCCCCAACCCAAAAGGGTCCTAACACCCAGGCTGTGAGAGCTGGCTGATCTGAGGGAGTCTGATCTGTGCGTGGATGAAAGGCAGGTTCTCAGACCCAAGCTTGAGTCGAAACCTGGGCTTAGTGTGCATCATTTACATATGCTTTATGATTCCCGTGGGGGAAGCAGGGACCAAGCTATGACTTTTCAACATGTGATTCCTTAGTTTGTGCACACTGCCAGATGCTAGTTCAGACCTTAGCATTTTTTTCTACTAACATAGAAACCCGAGACCCTGGTCAGAAGTAGGACACCACTATGCCTGATGTTGTACACACAGAAAATCCATGTCCCAACAGGTTGCAATCTCGACAGGGTTTTCGAATGAGTTCCACATGAAGAAAGATTTTAAAAAACCTGGGGCTTTTCACCTTAGAACAGAGGAGGCAAAGCGGGGGGGCGGTTACGACATATAAATCAATAAGGAAATGTTATTTACTTGCTTATTTACTTACCATTCCATGGCCGTGTCTACATGTGCCCCAAACTTCGAAATGGCCATACAAATGGCCATTTCGAAGTTTACTAATGAAGCGCTGAAATGTATATTCAGCGCTTCATTAGCATGCGGGCGGCAGCAGCGCTTCGAAATTGACGCGCCTTGCCGCCGCACAGCAAGTCCAGACGAGGCTCCTTTTCGAAAGGGCCCCGCCTACTTCGAAGTCCCCTTATTCCCATGAGCTCATGGGAATAAGGGGACTTCGAAGAAGGTGGCGTCCTTTCGAAACGGAGCCCCGTCTGGACGCGCCGCGCGGCGGCAAGGCACATCAATTTCGAAGCGCCGCTGCTGCCCGCATGCTAATGAAGCGCTGAATATGCATTTCAGCACTTCATTAGTAAACTTCGAAATGGCCATTTGCATGGCCATTTCGAAGTTTGGGGCACGTGTAGACGTAGCCCATGAGAACTAGGGGGTCACCAAAAGAAATTAATAGGTAGCAGGTTTAAAACAAACGAAAGGAAGTTTTTCTTCATACAGAGCACAGACAACCTGTCCTCACCATAGGATGTTGTGAGGAGCAGGACTTTATTAAGATTAATAAAATGAACAAGATACATTCACATGGGTTCGGTCTACCAATACTTATTAGCTAGGATGGGTAGGAAAGGTATCCCTCGCCTCTCTTTATCAAAGGCTGGAATTAGATAACAGGAGACAGATCACTCAATGATAACCGTTCTTTTCACTCTCTGTGGGGCAACTGGCATTGGCATCTGCCAGAAGACAGGAGACTGGGTTAGATGGACCATTGTTCTGACTCAGTATGGCTCTTCTATTGTTATGTAGACAGACTGAGCAGACAAAGAGGCAACATCATGATCTTTGAGGGGCAGAGCGATGATGAGACAGGCCTAAGGTCACCCAGCGAATCTGTGGCAGAAAGACAAAATGACTCCAATTCTTCTGAGTCCCAGGAGAGTGCCTTATTCACAAAACCAGCCTTCTTCCCTACAGTCTGTATTCCCAGGCCCACCGATGCACGGGGATGAGGGGCAGGAATGAGAACAGTTGATCCTGGGATGGGTGCTTTAAAAGGGCCAGGGGCTCCCGGCTGCCACAGCTGCTACTACATGTGTGGTGGCATCTGGAGCACCATGCTCTTTAAATTGCTGCTGGAGAGCTATGAGGTGTACCCCAAGCAGCTTTGAGTGCTGGGGTGGGGCCCAGTGTGGTGCATTCCAGGTGGTGCTGAGGGCTGGCTGCTCCCAGCCCCACCCTTCCATGCATTCCGAAAGTGCAGAGAGGTCCTATCCTTCACCATATGCAGGGGCCCAGTAAGTCGGTCAGTCCCTCAGGATATTCCGAAAAGAGTCCCCAATTACTGTGTTCACCGTAGTTCCTTAGCCCAGGCAGCTCACCGTCATCCCCAGAGTGTCATTCTGTTTCTTCCTTAAGGAACCCTCCAACAGTGGCTCCCTCCCTGAAAGGGGTCAGGAATCATTTCCCAGGTCTGCAGGATGGAGAGGGTTAAAAGGGAGGGACAGGGGGAGAGGCGCCAGCCTTTCTGGTGATGGAATGTAAATAGTGTCTTGCAAAAGAGCCATTTATCAGTGAGATTATGGAATCTGTTTGAAGATTTCCCTGGAGGATGCACTAAAACGATGGCTCGTATGGAACTTAACGAGAGGTTTCATGCAATGTGCCGGGCTCTGTGTAGGCAGGAGTGCTTGCCGAGAATTAAATCTGTGTTGGAAATGTTAATAAATGCAGACACATGTTCTTGTTTGTACGACGCTCCTTGTTTGATTTTTACCCCCCAGTCTCAGGGTGTTGTTACAATATGAGTCCTCTTCTCTGGTGTGTCTCAGGAGAGAGACCTCCTCCAGCCCTTCGGCTGTTCAGATTTACTTTGTGTTCTCTTGTTTCCCCTTAGAGGCAAGTCTATTTTCCAACTGTCCACATGTCTGCAGAAGATGTAGGGAATTTGATCACAGAATCAGACGACTAGAACTGGAAGGGACTTCAGGAGGTCATCAAGTCCAGTCCCCTGATCTCCCGGCAGGACCAAGCCTCACTAGATCATCCTCAACAGATGCCTATCCATGACTGTACAATTTATTCCAGTCCTTAACCACCCTGAGAGTTAGGAAGTTTTCCCTAATGTCCAGATTAAACTTCCCTTGCTGCAATTTAAGCCCATTGCTTCTTGTGTTATCCTCAGAGGTGGAGAAGAATCATTTTTCTCCTTCCTCCTCCTTCTCCTAACATCCTTTCGAGTACTTGAAAGCTGCTGTCCAGTCCCCTCTCAGTCTCCTCTTTTCCAAACAAAAGAAACCCAGTTATTTCATTCTTCCTTCATAGGTCATGTTTTCTAGACCTTTAATCATTCTTGTTGCGCTTCTCTGGACCCTCTCCAATTTCTCTCCATCTTTCCTGAAGTGTGCACAGAACTGGATATAATATTCCAATTGAGGCCCAATCAATACAGCATAGAGTGGAAGAATTACTTCTTGTATTATTCTCACAACACTATATGCACATGGCTTCCCGTAGCCTGCACTGAAAGGAGGAGGAGGACAGTTAGGGGTTCCAGAAAACTCAGTGTGAAGGGCCAGGCCAAGTGAACCAAGGGACATCCTAGTAGAGGTGTGTAGAATTACTGTGGAGCCCTGCTGGATCCATATTGGCCACAGGATTAAAAATAGCCCTGTGCAGGGCTCTGCTCCCTAATGCTTCTGTCGCTTGAGAGAAGGTAGAGCAGGAAATCCTGACAAGGGTTCATCATGAACTGATCTTCAGCAATCAGGGCCAGGTGGAAGCAATCTGAAGCTAGGGGCATGTCACCGTATGACATCCCTATATTGCAACTCAATCCCTCGCTGAGAGCTGCAGTGACTGGGAGGGGTCTGTCTTTGCAGAGAGGCTGGAGCAGTGGCAGAAAGAATCTCTGTCCTCCACAGAGCCATGGCAGCAGCCTCATTACGGACTTTCCCAGTAATTCCCCAAACTGCTGGAATTTATCTAATTGGCAGGGTGGGTAGGATCCCTGCATTCATACAAAGTCCTTTGCTGGGGGTGGAGCAGGCCTTGGAGTTATCACACCCACTGTGATGTGTGAAGCAGTGTCATGGTTCCAGAATGATTGTTTCAAGCTTGCTGTACTCTCAGGCGGATGTTGCTGTTTCAGTTATATTGATAAACTTTTTTGCAAGCATGAGGGCAAATAAGGAAACCAAATTTCTCCGCTAATCACCTGACTCCAGGAGCTAGGGTCCAAGGTTGGGGTGGTAGTTTCTAAGCCTTAATCTGTACCTAGGAAGAATTACACTTCTGGAGGCAAATAGAATGGTTTACTGGGAATAAATTTCAAGTCCTACTTATGTGGGTGCTATAAACAACCCCAGGAAGGAGGACCTGAGCAACATTTCCTGAGGCTTAGAATGAGCCACCAACAACTCTGTATAACTTTTCAGGATTGATGTGCCTGAATATTTTTATGCTAATATCTACAATGTATTGTTAAATTTATTCACCTAAATGTATGTTAGTGCTAATTATGTTCTACCAGGGCTATGTCCAGATAATGCCCTAACCTTGAAATAAGGTCCGTAATTTCTGCTACACATGTTGCATAGCCTATGTCAAGTAAATTTCAAAATAGGCTATTTCAGCAAGTTTTTTTTTTCTTCTTCCCTATAAACTCTTATAATTTGCTGCATGTTAATGAAAAAAGGGGTTATAGTAAATTTAGTTTCCATCAACCTTTTCTTCTAGTTTTCAAACCTTAAACATGGATTTACCTGTGCCGATGCAGAACACTACTCCAAATTTCTCTATTTTATCTCTTTTCGGTAAGGTTTTTTGAGAGGGTCCATTCCATTTTTCTGGCTCATCTTGGTTCAGTTTCTTTCAACATTTGCTCAGTTATGTCAATTTCCAGAACCGTATTTGACTTGGTGATCCTGTGTCTTTTCTGTTTGGTTTGATGAGAAGCAATCCCATTTTGGGCACACCCCATTTTTTCTGGGTACAACCAACACTTTACATTGTTTTAAGTTATGATAAGAGGAAGCTGCATACCAAATTTGGTGGTCCTCTTATCATTTAGGAGGAGTTCTTGACCAAACAGACCAACTCTCTAAAATATATGGCAGATATGTATCGTAACTTTTAGAAAAAACCTTTGTATTTGTGACTAATGTGAGCACTCTGCCCAGATGTCCAGACTCTTTTCTGAACCGGTGTATCAAACAATTTTTTAACATTACTGCTAATAAAATTTTGAATTCTGTAGGTACCGGGCTGGGAGAAGCCACTGTGAACTAGAGTGTCATGTTTGCTAAACTGATGGCGTTCCCCAGCATGAACTTTGTGGGTGGGAAACACCACTAAACTCTGAGAGTAGGCCATGAGACCAGAGTCAAAGGTGGAACTTGATGTTTCTCTGATGTCTTGATCGTTATAACTCCTGCCATGAGGGCTGAATTTGGCCTTATAATTTGAGGCCAGCGTTTCCCACAGTGGCCACTCAAGTTTCAGAGCCTCCATTTTTGGTGGCCCAACATGAGCAGCTTTCTTGAATTTCAGAAATTGCCAAGCACCCACCGCTTCTGTGGCCTCCAGTGGATACTCAGTGCCTCTAAAAATCAGACCCCCTTTGGGCAGTTCAATCTGTCGGCCATTAGGATTCATAGAAGAAACCTCATTAGAGTTGCTAACAGTTCCTTATTACAAGGCACATTCCCTTGTTTTTTCATCGCTGAATAAGAAGATTGGAAGTTGCTGAGTGCTGCAAAATGCAATAAGCAATACCCCGGTGAATCTGAGTGACTGCCGCTTATTAGTGCTTTTGCTACTACTAATGATGATGATAATGATGAGATTGGGCAGAAGGGTGGGGTGAGGGTGTTAAGAAAACAGCCGATTTATTTGAAATACAAATGCTGACAAGCTTCAATATTGCTGACTTCTGTGGGAGTTTAACCAGGCTTCCAAATGTGGAGGTATTCCAACTCTCAGGAGATCAGGCCTTAACATCTCTGCATATATGCAAACTTTGGGCTGTTTTATACCAGGAAAGAAATTTAGCCTAAGATACGCAACTCCAGCTATGACAATAACATAGTTGGAAATGACTTACCTTAGGGCAAATTTCCAACGTGGTGCCGCTGTGGAAGGCCAAAGGGGAGAAACTCTCACATTGACTTCCCTTACTTCTTGTGACAGTGAGGTGTACCGTGGTCTATGGGGATGTTCTCAGGGTTCGATTTAGTGCATTCCTACTAGGCACGCTATATTGAACCCCAGAGGATCGACCGCGGCAGCATCAACATTCCCTTAAATCTCCATTTCTACTTAAGGCTAGACACTACCTGTCCATCCCATCGCTGTGCTGCATCTCCTACCCTTACGCACAATGAGCTCAATCAGCCCACTTCCCCCATGGGATCCATGTTAACCACAGGTCAGTATCACTACTGTCCTGACCTTCACCCTGCAGGGTCGTCACGTCATCATAATCCCCTCAAAACCCATCCTGTGAGTCCCTCTTGACTCTGTTTTCCTACACGTCTTCCTTGGGCCTGTTTATTATAGAATTCAGGAGAGATTAATTAAACAGCTTCCCCTGTCTGTCTCAGACTCACTCCTGGGCCCTGTAAAATCAGGGAAAGCCATTGAATGAAACACAGTCTTGGAACTAATCTTTCTGCATCATATTATTTTCCCTTCCTGTAACTTAATTTACAACATACTTTCATGTTCTTGCTCCAAGCTGAGGAGCCTTTCTTCCTTCTGATATATATAGTTTATCCTGCCAGGCCTAGTCTGGAGCTGGCTTTTCTTGATACCAGAGGACTCAGATTCATACACAGCTTGTTTTCTTGAACCAGATAGGAGGATAAATTTCAATCAGAGTTGTATTTAGGCATCAATGGGCAGAATTTGGGAGGGGAAAATAGAGAGTGCCTTAATCAGGCATTTCAGCCACCAGGACTGAAGGAAGAATGGAGTTTTCAATATCAAGTCTTGTCTACACCATCTCTCACCGTTGATCTATTTGTTATGCCAATGGCGCGGCTGAAGTTTACATGCTGCAGTGTCTTGCGTGCAGTAAGGGCAGCAGGGGCTGCTCTTCCATTGATGCTGGCTACCCTTCTTCTCTTGGTGGAGCATCAGCATCAACAGATGAGTGCTCAGAGATTGATTTACCATGTATAAGGAGGTGCGATGAATCAAAAGCCAGTAGGTCAATGGCTGTCCTCTCTGAGGCCTTGTGTATTCTATGCCTAGGATTGACGCTGCAGCAAAGACCAAAGGAGGCTGAGCTGTGATACTTACACCTGATTTTTAGCCTTTGAGAGTGTGAATAACCTTTACACCTGTATCAGAATTCTGAATCTCACCCTACTTCTTTCTGATATTACAACCCTCTTGTTTCCTTTGCCATTGTAAGAATGAGGGCTTTGCTGTCTTGATGAGCCTATTTTTACAGCACCTAGTACAGTGAACAGCAGGGATATGGTGCAGACTACCTAAGGAGGTTATGGCAATATGCACCCATCTCCCCACTGCAGCAATCCATCAGGGTCAGACAGATCATGTCACGTCTCAGTGGCACCAACAGCAGTGGCTTAGATGGAGAAGTAAACTCTGGGAAACTCTGTCATTGGAAAGAGTTCCATTGGAACTGGAAGCCAAGCGTAGGAGCTACCGGCTCCCCAAGCACCACCTCCGAATGCTCCATGAAGTGCAATTTGGTAGTCTCTGTTGCAGGGAGTTCACGTTCCATGCTCTGTGGAGGATGATTTGGATGGATGGAGAATCTAGTGAGGTTACAACCTGCCATACCCATACACACACATCCCCATCTATCCTATCCTAATGGAGCTCCGTGCTGGAATGTCCTGTGTGAGCATCCACCTGGAATAATACTAATTAACACCTCCCAATATCCCATCTGTCTCAGATCCTTACGTGAAGTTGGCTGTCCTATAGCCAAAAGTGGAGCATCCTCCTTGCCCTGAAATTGGCAGAAGGTCAGCACAGCACCAAACCAAATTTCTCTCCACCCTTTCACTCTCTGCCACCGCTTAAGAAATTGACTCATCTGCGGGCAACCTGTGTGTGACAGGCACATCCATCCATCCAAGGATTCATCCCAGGTGGGATGGGCTGTTTAGAGTGTGAACCAGATTGCAGCTGACACCCTCAATGCTGATTTCTCCTTCTCCATATAATCATAATGGGATCTCGGCAATAAAGATGGATTTGTTAATTTCCATCTCTTTTCACTTTCTCTTTTAATCACTGTCAGGCATAAATTAGTTTCAACTTAAAGAGCTTTCAGAGAGATTCTGTCTTTGTCTAGAGTGCTTAAAGGTTGCAAAGGAGGATGATCCTGGAATATTTTCTCCTCAAGCACAGATGTTTGTGCTGGGAATAAAGTTTATCAAGTTGTTAGATGAGTGGTTTTGCTCCATCTCAAGTTGAGCTTTCAGGCAATAGTTTCTGTTCCCCTGACTGCAAATCTTATCTCAAACCAGAATCTGTGCTACAGGTCAGAGCCCATCCAATTCCCTGTCCTATAAGATCTTGAGGAGCTAGTGGCCCCACCGCTTCACACCTGAGGAAATGCAGTCTTTTCCCCAAACCCATGCAATTGCTGTGTGGAGGCCGTTTCAGTCCCATGGCTGGTGGAACCTTCTCCATGTCAAGGCCAGCAGCATTCCAGGATTCTGAAATAGTATCCTAAGAGAAACTGTGGATGCTCCATTGCTTGAACTTTTAAATGCAAGACTGGACAAAATCATGTCATGCCACCACGAGGCCTGTTACCATCTCCTGTTGTTCTCTTTGAGACTTCCAGGAAAGTGCCATATATTCCATAGCTTCCCCAGACTAAGGGCAACTTTCCAGATATTAATGCAGGGAGCATGCCACTAAAATGTAGCTTTTGTTTATCCCCAACTTGTAACTGCTCCCAGTAAGACATTCTTATTCACACAATCATCTTTCAGCCTGTGCACATGTAATTTTATTCTGTCCCGGTGGGTGTGCCTGAACTTTTGGTGGGCAACCCCCCGGGTGGGATTTTCAAAAGCACAATGATATTTGCGCTTCTAATTACTTAAGACAGTTATGAAAATCATACCCCTTGTGATGCTATGGTAGAAGGCTCCTTAAAGAAACCAGTGGGAGTAAATTCATTAAAAAAAGAGTTCCTCCCAAAAACTGCTATGAATAAATTATAATTTCAGCTATTAAAATTCAGTGGAGATGAACATTTGAGGATGATAATTAGCAAATATCTATACTTCAGCAAAGTGTTCTAAATGAAGAATTATCTATCCATATCTATAGCTCTCATTCTGTACCTAGCTAGCTAATCAGGACACATGTACAGTGACTGCCCCTTAAAAATGTGTATAGTATCTCAAAAATGCCAATTATTTTTCAAAGGAAACTGTGAAAACAATAGCTAGTTTTTGATGGGACTGGGAATTGTTTGTGCTTTATTCCCTGTGAAAATGTTTAGTTGTTCAGTCAGAAACCAAAACAACACAATATTTAAAATATACGTAGTTTTACCTTTTTTGTTTGTTTGTTTCTTTCAAAACCCAGGAAGTTCTGATCAAAAGGAAAATTTTTGCAAATAAAAACGAGGCTGATCAAAAAGCCATTTTTCCTCCACAAATATTTGGGTGATAAAAAATGATCTCCTCTAAAAATACATCATTTTCCCACAGAGGATTCTCTCTTGTTACCTACTAATGTGTGATGTTCCTTATCTTTACCGTAGAGTAGTCTGAGGAAATGCTGAAATGACTAGCATGACCTAATTTGCTGAAGGCAATTAGTATGTTTGAGGGCTGCCTACTTCAATACCATAAAACAAGAGCTCTCCCTTCTGCCCAATCTTTTCTCTCTCCTTATTCAAGACTCTTCCTTCCAAACCTTCCCATTTTTAAACCCATCCTCCTCTTCTTTTCCTGTCCCTCTAAAATTCAAGCCACTTCACTTAGCAAGTGACTATCCCCATTTGACTATCTCTTGAACTTCAGTCTCCTGTACGTCCCTATACCTATGTCAGAAGCCCACCCCAGTCTCCTCTCAATCCATCTCCCTGTTCCCAAGGAATCTGTGCCGTTCCCCTTCCTCTCCCCAGCTGCATCTCCTTTTAAGTGCTTTGAAACACTGCAGTTTCCAGCCTCCCAGGCAGCCAGTTGGCACCTTTTCAAATGAGCCGCTGAATGGCAAATGCACAGATACACTGGGATAAAATGAGCTCCTCTTATTGATTTTCCAAACCAATATGGCACTGACGCTGCCTCTTTGTGCCATTTCCCTCCTCTGCCAGGAGGCATTCTCACCCCTTCCATCATTTTAATTAGACATTACACCTGACACAAATGCGAGTTGATTAACCTTAAAGGAGCAGAATAGGTTCTCCAATCGTTAACACGGGGCCCCTGACACATTATAACTCACGCTAACATGTGCTGTTGCACAAACTCACAGCTTCGCCAGCTCACTTTCCAAAGCCACAACGCAATGTAATAACATCTACAGAGAGCTTTTTATGAGACTGTCTCCCATAATAATGCTATAAAAGCCAGATTTAAAAGATGGATTGCTCTGGACTCTGCAGGCTTCACTTTCTAATGTTTACCTAAACAAACCTTTTCTGCGGTGGTTTCAAATCATGGGCCTTGCCAGCGTGCCCAAGGCTCAGCCCAGATCAACCTTTCCTTCCCATGCAAGTGAGTGTCATGTGGAGGGGCGGCTCTCCACTGGGCTTTCCTCCCATGCAACACACGTATCTCCTACTTCCACTTCTTGTCAGGTGGGAATAAAACTGCGCAAGAGTCAAAGAGAGACATTCATCACACCTTTAGCTCTCCCATGAGCTCTGAATTTGCAGTAAGCATTCCCAGTGTCAGAAAGATCTGTTTGGCATTAATGTTCCTTTATCGTGTACCACACAGAAAACCAAAGGAGAAGAGTGTATCTGGGAAAGCTCACCTTTATTAAAAGCCGATAGTTGGATGAACTGCTTTCTTGTTTTCTTACAGCAAACAGTCAACCTCCGTGATTCTCTGCCAGGAGATGCTGCAAAGGCCAAAAATATATAACTGGGCTCAAGGACATCAGTGGCAGGACAGGGAAAGCAACAGCTGCATTCAGGACTCTTTGTCCAATATGGAGCTCACACATGATATCTGCAAAGACAAAACTGTGGATCTTCAACATAAATGTGAAGAGTGAGCTCTTGTATGGATGAGAGACCTGGCGTACTAAAAAGTCTTCAAATCACAAGCTATAGGCATTCATAAACTGATGCCTGAGGTACATCCTTTGTATCAAATGGCAAGACTTGGTCACAATGAGGAGCTTTGGAACAGAGAAGACAAGAACCACTTGATGTTTAAATCAAGACAAGAAAGTGGGGATGGTGAGGCCACATTCGCAGAAAACCATCATCCAGCATAGCCGGTCAGTCTGTCAATGGAACCCACGAGGAAAACACAAAAGAAGAAGACCTCAGACAATATGGAGAAGTTCTACTGAGATTGAAGGACAACAACTGGGGTCAGCTAGAAGTGTTGTCCCAAGACAGAATGAAGTGGGGGAGACTTGTAGATGGCTATGCTCTACTCAGAGTACAAGGGTGTAAGTTAAATCAAGTCAAGAAAGAATGAGATAATTTCACAGAGGGTGAGTTCATAAAAGCCTACTACTCCAAATTGTCAGGGATGCAACACCAGGCTCCTAGACTGTCCCTAAACCCTCTGACTTGTAGGAGCTGGGATTGGACCATGGGATAGATCACTCAACAAATTGCTCCATTTTGTTCCCTCCCTCTGAAGCATCTGCCTTCTCATGTCAGTGTGAATAAGGACTGTATAATACATGAATAAGGACTGTATAATTATGGAGGAGGGCTTGGTCCTTTAGTGCTGACATTCACTGATTCAAAGTCTCCCTTATTCATTGTGGCAAAAACTTCTGTTGACAGATTGCGTCTACACATAAGAGTGGATCAATCTTTGGATCTGCTCTGTTGACAAAAGGGCCCCCCCAGACCACCTACGCAGCTTTTTTGTTTTTGAGTTTTGCCTACACAACCCTACAAAACTCTCTAGTGTAGACATAGCCACACGTGGGGGTCAGCCTAGGGGAGTCTCCCAAAGCAACTTGGTTTGATGCAGTAATAGCAAGGGAAGCGATAACTAAAACAGAGAAAAAATAAAGCTCTTCCAGTGAAGACAGAGGGACAAGTGACTCCAAGGTCGTACAGGGTCGTAAGATCGCTTCTATTCACTTTTCTTTAAAATGCAGTAGATTCTCAGATACAACACTGTCCACTTTGGTCTGGGAATGAATATTTTAATTGCAGCACATTTTTTTGTCTGAGGTACCAGGGTCAGACTCTTAGCTGGTGCAACATCCTGGGAATAAAAGGAGTCGCGTCTAGTTACAACCAGTGTGTGACAACATTGAGTCACCAACTTGTGATTTTCAGGGCCTGATACAAGATGCAGTTATTTGCCAGGGCTTTGGGAAATGGAGGGACCTGGTACAAGGCTAAAAGCTGGTATTGGGCAAACAAAAATTAACTCTCCTTCTCCCCACCCTTCTGTTCCAGTCTGGGGAAACTAGCTCTGCTGTTGTTCACAGCTATTTATTTCCTCAGGGGAAGGGCATGTAGCTCTCACCAGATTTGCTTTGCTCCTTAGATGAGTGTGTTTTCAATTCATGGCACAGGGGTCTAGAGCCCAGGAGAAGCCTATTGTTAAAGGTTTACTGTAAATCCTAACAAAATAAATAAACTCTTCATTCACTTCAGTGGGAATTGAGAGTATTCAGCCCCTCCTAATCACAGGCTCTAAATCTGTATAACTTCTAAGGTGACCCAGTGGAAATAGATCCATGACCTTTAATCTCCATCCATTTGCTTAGGAAGCAAGTTTCCTAGCTCAGGCTCCTTCTGCCATATGCTCAAATATGTAGCCTTATTTAGAAAGCATCTTAGCTCAGAATCCAGTTTGTTTCCTTCCCGGAGTAGGGTGGAGGCCGGTTCATTCATCTGCTTCTCCAGCACAAACACACCCTCACAGTCTCCGTCAAGCCAGAGGAATTAATCTGTCTGTGTTTGCCTACATATCCAAGAGCAGCTGATGCAAGGGTGTGCATTGTTAGCACAGGGCAACAAATGATACAAATGTCTATTGGAGCCCAGTTAATCATAACTAAATTAGCTCAGTGAGTCTTTGCGTAAATCAAATCAAATATCACTTTCGAAGGCAGTGCGAGAAAAGCCAATCTTTCTTTGCCGTGGAGAGGAGACAGAGAGAGAGGGAGAGGGGGTGGGAGAGGCAGATGCCTCTTTCCTAGCACAGGGGAGGAGTGGTTAAAAATGAGATGTTTGGGTGTAACCTAATCCATCTGGGCTGGGTGGGCAACTCCTGATCCAGCAGGCTGTCCCAGGCAGCAGATGGAAATAAACAACTGCTCTCCCATGAGGAAGAGAAATGAATGGAGATATGTGGATTCAAATGAGAACTGCAGCTAGCTAATCTGTAACACCGATTTCTTGGCACATTGGGTTACTTCTTTAAAAATGATCACCATGGGGCAGCATGCAGTTTTGTATTAGGCTGCTGAATTGCCATTTAGCTGGGATCGCAAGGAAGATGCACCATGAATTTCCAGGTCTGGTGGATGAGCAATATGGGGTGTTTCCATCACCTGGGAATGGAACTTCCTCTGAGGTAAAATTGGGGAAAAAAATCCCTCAGACACCCATCTGAGGTAATAACGGGAGGGAAATTCTTGCAGAGAACCACAGCTTAATTCCCCATGAGTACTTTCTGGGATACAATTATTGGAAAATACATCCAGGTAAGATGTGACATTCACTTATTTGATGTTAGTTTCTGGGGTTCTATAGGGGGACCATTCTGTTTTCGGAAGCTGGGATTCTTTAGCAGACTGTTAGGTATTGCCCTCCCACATTCACAGCCATGAAAAATGCATCAGGGATAGTAAAATCTGATCTCTTCTGTGAAATCTGGTCTCTCCTATGAAATCTATCCATGGTAAGGATGCCACCTTGCTTCTGTGCTGCCTTAAGGGGTGGATGACCTGAGAGAGGGGGCTGCTGGTCAGGCCCCCCCAGGTCAGAAAGCAGCACCACTCCCAGCCGCAGTGCAGAAATATGTGTGGATTAGAATGGAATTGCTACCTGTACTTCTGTGCTGTTCCTGGTGGTGGCACTGCCTTTGGACCAGGGTTCACAGCCAAGGTCACAGCTCTCTGGATGCCATGCTTGAAAGACAGCAGCAGTTCAGAAGTAAGGGTGGCATGGTATGGTATTTCACCCTTATTTCTCCTCTGTTGCTGGCAGCAGCACTGATCTCAGAGCTGGATGCCTAGTCAGCAGATGCTACTCTCTGGCTCTCCAGCTCTAGAGGTAGTGCAGAAGGGTGGCTGCCCCACTACAACAGCCTTGCAACCCTCACATGTGGCCATCTTTTGGGTCAGGATTTCCATGGTCACAATGCCATGAAATGTAGGATTTAAATATCTGAAACATGAAATTCAAGGGTCCTTAGATGCTATGACTGGATTTTAGCAAAATGGACTGTGGACAGGTTACATGAGGCCCTTCTAATAGGTAAGGTTACATAGGGCCTTGCAGGGAGCCTGAGATTCTCTATGGCATGCAATTTTCTGTGGAGACATATCCCTCGGGGCTTTCTTGCAGGAGACAGGTTTCCAACAGAGCCATCCATTCTATAGAATGCGGGAGGGGCCTCCCCAGGCCCTGCGCTTTTGGGGGACACCTGGCAGCCACCCCAGCTGTGCTGTGGATGGAAGGAGAAGGATTACCTGGTGGATGCAGGGACTGGGTGGTGGGACAGCAGGGTCCCCTCCCTCCATTGACCCCGCGCCCTGCACTCACTACACCAGATGAGCAACAGCCGGCTCCACTCCACTCTGTCACAGCCTCCTGACCTGCCGATTTCCGATTCTCGACAGCAGCAGGAAGCAACCTCTGCTGTCTGCTGACCACTGTGAAGCAGGGCTCAGTGGGCTGGGACGATGTGATGGAGTGGAACAGGCTGCTGCTCATGTCATGTAGGGTGTGAGAGGTGCAGGCTGAGGGGAAGGGAATCCCTACTATTGCTGCCATTGCTGCCACACCCTGCCCCAGGTAATCTTCTGCCAGGCTGGTTGGGAAGGGGACAGGATGTAGTCAGGGAAGGTGTGAGGCCTGCAATGTGGGGGATGGAGGTTGCTGAATAGAAGGGTATAATAATTTCTCTCGCTTTGCTGCAGATGCTTCTCCTAATACATCCCAATATGCCATTAGCCTTCTACAAGGGCACGCTGCTGACTCAGATCCAGTCTTTCAGCCACCACAATCCTGAGGTCCTTTTCTGTTGGACTCCTATTTATTTAGTCAGCACCCAGCCTGTAACAGTGCTTGGGGTTCTTCTGTTTCAAGTGCAGGACTCTGCACTTTTCCTTGTTGAAGCTGACCAGATTACTTTTGGCCCAACCCTCCAATTTGGCTAGCTCACTCTGGAACTTATCCCTACCCTCCAATGTGTCTACCTCTCCCCATAGCTTAGCGTCATCTGAAAATCTGGTGAGGGTGCAATCCATTCCCTCATCCAGGTTACTAATAAATACATTTAACAATACTGGCCCCATAACCGATCCTCAGGGTACCCCACTTGAAACCGACCAGTAACCAGATATCAAGCCATTGATCCCTACTCATTGGGCCCACCCATCAGGCCAGCTTTCTGTTCGTCTTACAGTCCATTTATCCAACCCGTACTTCCTTAACTTATGGGCAAGACATGTGGGAGATTGTATCAAAACCTTGGCTAAAGTCAAGGTCTATCACATCCATTCACTTTCCCATGTCCTCAGAGACAGTTAACTCATCATAGAAGCTAAACAGATTGGTCAGGCATGACTTGCCCTTGGTGAATCCATGTTGACTACTTTTGATCATTCTCCCCTCTTTCATGTGCATCAAAATGAATTCCTTGAGGATCCCCTCCATGATTATTCTGGGGACTGAGGTAAGGCTGACCAGTGTATAGTTCCTTCGATTGCTCTTCTTTCCTTTTTTAAAGATGGGCATAATGTTTGCCTTTTTCCAGTCATCCAGGACCTTTCCCGATCTCCACAAGTTTTCAAAGATAATGGTTAAAGGCTCTGCAATGACATCTGACAATTCCCGCAGTACCCTTGGATGCATTAAATCTGGACATAGGGATTCATGTGCATCTAGCTTTTCTAAATTGCTCTTAACCTGTTCTTTCCCCACCAGGGGCTGCCCACCTTCTTCCCATACTACATTGCCTAATTCCACAGTCTGGGAGCTGACCTTGTCCATGACAACTGAGGAAAAAAAAAAAAGCATTGAATGCTTCAGCCTTTTCCATATAATGTCACCAGGTTACCTCCCTCATCCAGTAACGGCCCCACACCATCTAATAACTCTCTTATTGTTAACATGCCTGTAGAAACCCTTCTTCTTACCCTTCACATCCTTTGCTAGCTGCAATTCCAGTTGTGCTTTCGCTTTCTTGATTATCCCTGGCGTTCTCCAGACATATATTTATAATTCACCTTAGCCATCTGTCCAAATTTCCACTTCTTATACGCATCCTTTTTGAGTTTAAGCTCACCAAGGATTTCACAGGTAAGCCAAGCTTGTTGCCTACCATATTGGCTTTTCTTACTGCCCATCAGGATGGTTTGTTCCTGTGCCTTCAATAAGAATTCTTTAAAATACTGCCAGTTCTCCTGAACTCCTCTCATCCCTTTATATTAGCTTCACAGGGGATCCTGCCTATCTTTTCTGCTTGGCTCTCTATAGACAGCAGAGTCAATGACTGTCACAAAAATCTGATCTGGAGTGATGCAGCAGGAAAGCTGCCCCCACCTCTTGAGATGAGAGGGGCACAGTAAGAGTCCCTTACTTTGCAGGACATTGAATACTGTATCCAGCAGCAGGGTTCCCCATAAGCTTAGCACTTGGGCAGCCACCCAGGAGAAATACAGATGCCGCCTAACTGATTAGCAGAACACCCACAGCTGGCAGCAGGTGTTTCTACTAGTGGTTTATATCTGCACATGCCATGGTGCACGTAACAAAATTTATTCCACCCATGGATGGAAAAAGATGGAAGAAAACCTGTCCAGCTGCATTCCATTTATCCCTATAAATGGCCTATTCAGCCCCCCAGCAATGTTCTGGCAGTCCCTGGGAAATGAGTTGGTGCTCCCAGTCCAGGTTCCAGTGGAGAGAGGTTCACATCACAGATATAGCTATTGCAACTTCCACTAATTGACCCTATTAGGGCAGCCCCATTAGGTAGGGCAAACAGCGAGTGGCCTTCAAATTACCACCTTATATCCTGGCCCCTCCAGGACACAGTTGGGTCATGATGATGGTTTGGATAAACAGGCCTTTGACCTGCAGAGCTGTCAGTATCATAAATTTTAATTTTATTGCCTGTTTACCTAAATGTTAGTGCTGGAGAGATCTTAAGACCAGCCACACTCAGAGGCAGGATTCTAGGCTATATGGACCACTAGCCTAACAATTGCCTGCTCCAGAGCACCATGGGGACTATACAGAGCAAGGTAGTTTGCAGAAGCCCAACCATCTTCCTGTGAGGGGTTCAGACAGTCAGAGGTTTAGGGATGCCCCAGGCATGGGGTTGCATCCCTGCCTAATAACCATTGATGGACCGGCCCTGTGTCCTGGGCTATGGGAGTTCCCTTAGCAAAAGTGCCCAAAGATAACCCCAATCTCCAGCACAAAAGACAGGCCTGAGCCACACACCTCAGCAAGTATCAGATCTAGCATACCTTTGTGCAAAAGCTTGTCACCATATCATGCATGGTCTTGTGTGTTGAGGTTTCCATGTGCTACCCTGTTGCTCCATACCCGACCGGCCAGGGAGAGAGGCAAAATGAGAACAGAAGATGATGGAAGGCTTTGCTGCTGTTTCTCTGCCACTGACTGCTCCAAAATCTGTCTTACTGCATGTGGGTATAGCTGCCGCAGTGATTCCTGTATCTAAAATGTAGAAGCAGTGCTGCACATAAAAGACCCATCTACCCCGGCCTGGCCATCCAAATGCCCTGGAGAGAAGTGGCTACTGCTGAGCAGTTTTCCCTTCAACTCCTCCACTGGGGACAGTGGGCAGATGACTGGCCCAGTAATGCATGCACAGTAGAAATCTAACACTAACACATCCTTGGTGGATTCAGAGAGAGAGATGGAAAGAAGTCACTGCAGTGAAACATTGTCTATCCTGTCTATGGTCTCTGCTTACATAGTGTGAGTGTATGTGTGTGTGTAGAGGCACACATGGAGGGATCCTGTGGGAATCACCACTACATGACAGAGGCAAAAACATTATGCAGAGTAAGAAGGAGAAGGACAGGCAGCGTGGTCCAGAGAGTCAGGATCTGGGCTGGAAATCAGGACCTCTGAATTGTACTCCCACCGCAACCTCCTGCGCTACTACAAAGTTGCTTCATTGCTCTCTGCCGCAGTTTCCCCCATTTGTCAGTTTTGTGTGGGGCAGGGGCTCTCTCTTATTGTGTGTGTGCAGCACCTAGTGGCTACGTCTACACGTGAAGCCTACATCGAAATAGCTTATTTCGATGTAGCGACATCGAAATAGGCTATTTCGATGAATAACATCTACACGTCCTCCAGGGCTGGCAACGTCGATGTTCAATTTCGACGTTGCGCAGCCCAACATCGAAATAGGCGCAGCGAGGGAACGTCTACACGCCAAAGTAGCACACATCGAAATAGGGATGCCAGGCACAGCTGCAGACAGGGTCACAGGGCGGACTAGCGCTTCCGGGGCAACAGCTAGCCGCTCCCTTAAAGGGCCCCTCCCAGACACACTCAGCCTGCACAGCACACGGTCTGAGGAGCCATAGGCACGCAGACCCCGGGCGACGCAGTCATGGACCCCCAGCAGCAGCAGCAGCAGCAGCCAGAGGTCCACCCAGCCCTCCCGGCAGGAGCAGGGCTTGCCCTGGCTCATGCCATGTGGGAGGCAGCTGAGCACCTCCTTGCTACACTGGAGGAGCAGCTGCCCCCAGGGCAGCAGGGCTCAACCCCCAACCCTGCAGCACCCCGCCCCCCCCGCCTCACACACCAGCGGCTGTGGAGCTACCCCACCAGCACCGACTGGTGGGAGTGGCTGGTGCTTGGGGAGTGGGACGACAACCGCTGGCTCAGGAACTTCAGGATGAGCCGTCAGACATTTATGGAGCTGTGCCAGTGGCTCACCCCCGCACTCAGGCACCAGGACACTGCCATGCGGCGTGCCCTCCCAGTGGAGAAACGGATCGGCATCGCTGTCTGGAAGCTGGCCACTCCCGACAGCTACTGATCCGTGGGGCAGCAGTTTGGTGTCGGCAAGGCCACCGTCGGGGCTGTCCTCATGGAGGTAAGAGAACCCACGGGGGGAGGGCAGGGCAGGGGAGGGGGGCCCAGGCAGAGGAGGGCAGGGCAGGACAGGGCCACGCACACCCTGCTCACCCCTCATTGGTGCTGTCCCATGTGCTTTCCCTGCAGGTTGTGCGTGCCATCAATGCCATGCTCCTGCACAGGCTCGTGAGGCTGGGGGACCCAGATGCCACCATCGCGTCCTTTGCCACCCTGGGCTTCCCCAACTGCTTCGGGGCTCTGGATGGGACTCACATCCCCATCTGCGCCCCGCATCACAGCGGAGGACGATATCTGAATCGCAAGGGCTACCATTCTGTGGTCCTCCAGGCCTTGGTGGACAGCCGGGGACGTTTCCAGGACATTTATGTGGGCTGGCCTGGCAGCACCCATGACGCCCGGGTTTTCCGGAACTCGGGCCTGTGCCACCGGCTGGAGGCGGGGACCTACATCCCCCAGCGGGAGATCCCTCTGGGGGACACCACCATGCCCTTCTGCGTCATTGCAGATGCTGCCTACCCACTCCGGCCCTGGCTCATGCACCCATACACGGGCCATCTCTTCGCTAGCCAGGAGCACTTCAACCAGCGCCTGAACCACGCGCGCCAGGTGGTGGAGTGCTCATTTGGCCGCCTGAAGGGACGCTGGAGATGTCTCCTGACCCGCCTGGATGCGGACCCCAACAACATCCCCCTGATTGTGGGTGCCTGCTGCACCCTGCACAATTTGGTGAAGAGCAAGGGGGAGGCCTTTTTCCAGGGCTGGGCTGTGGAGGCCTGCAGGGCCGACGTGCAGCCACCCGCTGCCCCCAGTCGGCAGGTGTACCCCGAAGGGACCTAGGTCCGGGAGGCCCTGTGGGCCCACTTTGATGATGAGGCCGCGGGGTGAACTCTGCCAGGCCCCGCACTGCCCGCCCCTTCCTCCACCACACTCCTGCCCCAACGCCCACACCATGGAGCACCCAACCGCACCCCGCTCCCACTTTTCCTGGACAAATGACAGCACGCACTTGTGGCTGAACTTAAACTGCTTTTTCTTTTAGAATTTTTTTTTTAACTATAAATATAAAACAAGAACAAACTATCTACAACGTGTGGAACCAAACTAATATGTACAAATAAAACAATAGTAATAAAAAAGTGTGCTGAGTAATAAAAAGAAAACCAGGGAGGATAAAGGGGAGAACTATTTACATGGGGGGGACGGGGCAAACGGGGGGCACAAAATAATAAGTCAACTATATACAAGGGGGGGGCCACGTCCCAGGCCCCTCACCCCTAAAGTCCGGCACTGGGCATGGCCGGCCGGGAGCCCCGCCGCGGCCGCAGCCTTGTCCGGGGCTGGCTGGGGGTGGGGCAGACCAGAAGATATGCCCGGCGAGTGTCAGCTGGCTCCAGGGGTCCCTCGGCACTCCGGCCCTCGCCGGTGGGTGGCGGGCTGACAGCGGACGGGACGGTGACGGGTGGAGCAGCTGGTGGTGCGGCGGGTGGAGCAGGCACATCGGGTGCTGCGGCGGCCGGCGCGGCATGGGGGGCCAGTTAGTCCAACAGGCGGTTGAAAGTCTCCATGTAGGCCCCCCATGCCTCTTGGCGCCAGGCCAGCGCGAACTCCTGCAGCTGCAGGTGCTGCTCCGCGACCTCCAGCTGCTGACGGTGGATGGCCAGCAGCTGGGGGTCCGTCGCCGTCGGCTGGTGGTGGCGCGGGGTCCGCCGTCTAGCCTGCCGTGGGGCCGGTCGGTCCTCGGCCGAGGGGCTTGCCTGGAGCGATGGCCCCGGAGGGCTCTCCGGGACCACTGATGCCTCGTCGGCGCTCTCTTCCGGTCCTTCTGATGGTGCAGGGGCGGGACACAGGAGAGGAGGGGGGGAAGAAGAATGGAGACAGGCGTTAGTGTGGGCCCCGAGCCGTGGCCTTTGTCCCCCCAGCCCTGTGCTGCAGGTTCCCCCTCTCCGTCCCCGGGAGATGGTGCTGTGATGGATGGGGTTCAGGGGTCCCCCTGCCCTGCACCCCGTCCCCTGGTGGGAGCGACTCTCACTTCACCCCGCAGGGTCTGACAGCAGGAGAGGTTTCTTAGGCCACAGATGCCCAGTTTCTGGCAGGAGTGACAGCACCAGCTGTCGGAAGAGACAGTCCTTCCAACCCGTCGTGGGGAGAAGACCCCAAGGGGGGCCCCTCTGGGATGCAGCTTTCCCCCTCCTCAGGCTGGCTGCCTTCCAGCTCTCCCTTCCCCTAGCCTCTACCTGTGGCCCCCGCCCTCCCCCCCCAATTCCAAGCCAGCTCGGCTCCTCCCTCCTCTTTGTTCAGGGCAGAGGTGTCACCTGCCAGCTGTAGCCCCAGGATCTTCCTTTGCCCCTGGGAGCTATTCGGCTCTTGTTGCTCATATCTAACCTGAGTCTCCCTTTTGCACTCCCCCCACTCCATCACATGCTGCTGCTGCTGCGGGGTGTCCCACCCCCTCCTCCCGGGGGCCCCTCAAGGTTCTGCTCCCCCCTGGACTGGGGATGGGGCATGGCACTGTCGTGCGGGGTGGCAGGGGGGCAGGGGCTGATGCACTGCTGTGAGGGATATGGCCCTGCTGTCCTTGGGGCCATGGCCATGTGAGCATGTGGGGGGCCCTGGACACATATCTATTACCCCCCGCCTCTCAAGCCCAGGGGTGTACACCAGAGGTGGGTACATACCTGTCGGTCCACTCCCACGGTCCGGAGATCCCTGGGGGGCGGAGGCCCTGCTGCTGCTCCGGGATGGCAGGAGGAGGATCTGCAGCCTGGATTCTGCGGAGGAGGAGCCCCCCTCCTCCTCCTCCTCCTCCTCCTCCTGACGCGATGTCCCAGGGGTGGGCTCCGGGGGGGGCCCCCGGGGTGCGGGGCTTACCTCCGGGGTGGACTCCAGCTGCAGGGCCTGCTGGGGCTCGTTGGCCAAAGTATCAAGGGTGGCCAGAGGGGAGGAGGTGTGCCGGGGGCCCAGGATGTCCCTGAGCTCCCTGTAAAAGGGGCAAGTGACGGGGGCGGCCCCAGATTGGCTGGCCGCATCCCGGGCCCGGGAGTAACCCTGCCACAGCTCCTTCACCTTACTCCTGACGTGATCAGGAGTGCAGGCAGGGTGACCCCGGGCAGCCAGGCCGTCGGCCAGCCGAGCGAACGCATCCGCATTCCGCCTCTTGCTCCCCATTACCTGGAGCACCTCCTCCTCGCTCCAGAGCCCCAGCAGGTCCCGCAGCTCGGCCTCCGTCCAGGAGGGGACCCGCTGCCGCGTGCCAGCCTGGCTGCCCACCTGGCTGGGCTGGCTGCCCTGACTCCCCTTGGGGGGGGTCCCCTGGGGGCGCTGAGGGGGGCTGCTGGGCAGCCATCGCAGGTGGGGTGGCTGGTTTGGATGGCTGAGGGACGTGCAGGCTGGCCGCATGTCTGGGCTGCCGCCTGCACGTTCCCTCAGCTTCCTGCACAGGAAGGGAGGGGGAGGGCACCTTTAAGGGGCCGCTCCACGCGGCCACCATTGAGCTGAGGGGCTGGAGAGAGCGTCTCTCAACCCCTCAGCTAATGGCCACCATGGAGGACCCCGCAATTTAGACGTTGCAGGACGCGCAACGACTACACGGTCCCTACTTCGACGTTGAACGTCGAAGTAGGGCGCTATTCCTATCCCCTCATGGGGTTAGTGACTTCTACGTCTCGCCGCCTAACGTCGAAGTTAACTTCGAAGTAGCGCCCGACGCGTGTAGCCGTGACGGGCACTATTTCGAAGTTAGTGCCGCTACTTCAAAGTAGCGTGCACGTGTAGACACGGCTAGTGAGTGCAGTGAAGACTGAACTCAGTTGACTGTGCCCAGCTGCTGCAGGGACGGAGTAACGACAGCATCACTGGTCTGGCTTATTGCATGAAAGCTACTGTGTGCATCAAAAGGGGCAGGGTGTGTAGAAATAAATGGCATGAAAAGAAGCAAAGGAAAATTTCAGGTGAACATCTTAGAAAGTTCGCTGTGACTGGGCTGTGTAATACTGTCCAATGGCATGTAGTGAGAGCCCTGCTACTTGGGACATTGAAGTTAGGCTTCCCCGTACATAAAATGTGTCTTGCATGCATCAAACCTGCACTAGGTGATGGAGCTAAACCTCCGAGTGCTGGTGTAAAAACAGTGGCTCCTCTACACCTTTGCTGAGGCTTTATCACCCTGCTCAAGATCATCTTCCCAGGAGCACTAATAAGCTTAGTAGGGGTGGATGTATATTAATGCTCTCAACTGTCTGGAGTGGGAAGGTCTGTATCCTGACTCATCACCATCACCTGCAGCATGTGACAGCTGTGAAGTTGCTAGGTGGACTTGGATTTGCTAGGATGCTGGTGTTTTCCAGGGTCAGGTGGGATGAAGTGACCAGGCTTGATAAGTGTGCATGTGAAATGCTACAATACTGGTGTTTTCCAGGCCCTGTGGGTGGAACCTGTAGGACTTACTGGTCTTGCATGTAGGTTCTCTTCTCAGAACCCCTCCTCAGCTGCCCTGCTTTGATAGTGAGGGGCAGGGGTGTAATTCGTAGAGGGAGGCCTTACAGACTCCTGCGCACCAACCCCCTGCTCCTGCACTTATTGCCAGGAGGAAAGGAGCCCAACAAGATTGAGGGATCAGCTTTCCTGAATGGGAGACCACCCTCACACCCTGCCCTCTTCCCCTTTGTACCCCCCAGGCATCATCCTGCTGCAAAAGCCTCCTCACTTCCTCTGGGTGAATCTCTTGGTAATTAATACAGCTGCATCACCCTTTGTGCAAAGAGTCTCTAGTGGCTGTGGGTTTTGCAGACACTGGAGGCTGGAGCCTCTTCAGCCTTCCAGCTCTTCTTTGAAGACTCAGGAATTGACAGCCAACAGGCAGCTAAAAGCAGCCAAACAGCAGCAGCAGCATGGACAATTTTTTCCCTCGGTAGCATCCCAAAGGCCATTTCTATGGCTGAGCTTGTGCAGAGAGACGCACAGGTGGGTGTCTGTAACGTGCAGGACCATGCACAATACAGATCTCTACTGGAAATAATGTGTCAGGCCTAGTCCCCTGTCAACAATCCCCCTCAACTAGTTAGTCCAAGAGAGCTCTCCTTTAGTTCTCTGAGGAGAGGCCCGAGTTCTTAAAGAAGGTTCCAGTGGGGCACATAAAAGCCATTCATCCATTCATTTTCTGCTAGGGGGGAGAGAGTGAGAGAGAGTGTGTGTGTGTGTGTGTGTGTGTGTGTGTGTGTGTGTGTGAGTGAGTGAGTGAAGGGCCTGGTCCTTTCCGTCAGGGGCCACGCTGACTTGCAGTACTGCTGACACCAGGATCTGTAGGTCTTCGGTGTGGTGGGCTCCCTGCCCCCAGCTTTCAGGAGGGTTTGTGCACAATGGATTCCCATCTGGGTCGGGGAGCCCATGCAGTACACAGTTCAGATTTCACAGTGAGAGAATCATGGGAATTAGAGGGACAAGACCCATTAGATTATGAACCAGCTGAGACCATAAATGGAGAGAGGCTGTGCAAACCCAACAGCAAGAGCACCAGACTGCCCAGCTGTAGCCTCCTCTCTTCCAGCCCCAGCTGCCTGTCTATTCTCCAGCGTCCCCAGCGCCTGGTGCTTTGGCTGGGTTATGCATATGTGCCCAGCAGTTGTGCAAGCTCCACTTCTGGCCCAGCGCTAATAGAGAGTCATAGCCAGGATGCATCTGAAACATGGCTAGAGTGGAATCAGCATGGCCATGCCCCGCTGCGCTGGATCTGGCTGCTTTCCAGCCAGCTAACCTTTTGGGGACATTGATGCTCTTCTGCAGGGAGGTAGGAGAAGGGAATGTGCCATCTCCTCCAACGGCAGCTTTGTCCAGGGAGGCTTTCTGCTGCCAGCGCTCTGCACATGGGGACAGACACAGGGCTGAAGCCAGCCTAGAAACCCTAATGGCTGCGCAGTGAGTTCACACCAGTCACACCTGTCCTATTTACAAGCTTAATTCTCAATCCCATGCTCAGGCATCTTGACCTTGATGTCCTCTCTCACATCTGGCTTTACTATCTAAGCCTGTCTCACTCCCTCCACCAATGTTCCATGGGCAGAATAAATTTTGTTATGTGCACCAAGGCATGTGTGGATGTGCACCACCAATAGAAACACATGCTGCTGGCTAAGGATGGCTGTGGCTGCTCTGGTAGTCAGCTGGGCAGTACTTCATTCTCTCTGAGGGTGACCGCCTAAGCGCTCAACTTATAAGGACCACTGCCATTCAGCTTATTCATGGGTTTGGTCTGACGCACCCCGTTTTGGAAATGTCCTGCTGTAGCATAGGAAAAAGAATGTCTCTCATGGCTCATCCCAGCAAGAAGGAAAGTTCCATGTAACCCTTCTGCATCCAGATTTTACCCAAACCTCCAGCCCCCGGGCTCCAGATGCTGTCCTTACACAAACTTCAACCATGTTGTGCAAGCAGAGAAGATACCCATTATGTCTCCCTCCTCTACTTCTAGCTTCACCCTTTCTCCTTTACTCCTGTCCTCTCCATTGTCCTGCCTTCCAGATTCTCAGGTTCATAATTAGCATCTGCAACCTCTTCACAAACTGATGAGCTGCTAAAAATACAGCCCTCGTTGGCATCCATTCAACTTCTATTTCTGTAGTGTTTTATTTGTTTATTTTTACCCATTTCAAGATGAACAAAGCAGTGACACCAAAGGGAAGGGGGAACTGCTGTGACAGTGAAGATGGAACACGGCGTGTACTTGGCTCATTTTAATTACACAAAGTCATCGTTTAGTGGGGAGCCTGAGGGCAGGAGAAGAAAAAGCTTTTGCATTTGTACCTTCTTTAGACAGATTCCATTTAAGGCCTCCTTAGACATTCCCAGCAGAATTAACTGTGTTGTCACTCTGAAAACATCTTAACTTACCAGGAGAAATGGCTCCAATACCTTCCGATGGGGGCTGCCCTTTGGAAAGTCGTTGGTGCTCATTGCCTCTGCCATGAATAACTAAGGGACAGGAGCAGGAGTAGCTATCAGTTCTCCCCCAGCTGGTACTTGAGCATCATCCCTTCCTAGGATAACTGCAAGGAGATGGGAAGGAACATCTGTGGGCTTCTCCAAGGTCAGTGCTCTTATACCATTTTCAGAATTGCCTTGGGCTGGGAGACTAGGACTGTAGTAAGTAGGGGCATTGGAATAGCCATACCCAATCACAAATTATAGGATTTCAATTTCACCTTTGACTTTTTAAAGCTTTAGACTGTCTCCAAATGGCTGTTTTAGTTTCTCACATTGATTCAAGCTCCTCTGCCTCTCACTTGAGGGCCATTTGTGTGTGTGTTTTATTAGGAATTCCTTTGAGTTTGCAGCTTTCTTCTTTTCTGAGCAATCCTGTTGTTCCTTCCCTAATCCATGAATCTCCCTACAGTTTTGCTGAGCGTTTGGAGCTCTCCTTTTGCCCAGACTCTGGAACTGTAGCTGCCACATAACTGATGCTTCTTTGTTTGACCCAGGGTTAATTTTTTCCTCTGCTGCATAATAATCTGTAAGCTTGTCCCATGTTTAACTTCAGGGCTAATGGTCCTGTGCTTTATGCCTGTATTTTATAAAAGCCTGTATTTGCCTGATTGTTCTGATGTTTCAGATGTGAACATTGCCTTTTTTAGCACCAAGTCTGTGCCCCTGTGCATTACTACTACTACTTAACCTTTGTACTCTGTGTGGAGTACAGATCATATACAAGTCTCCTCCACTTCACTCTGTCTTGGGACAAAACTTCTAGCCGGCTCCAGGTGTACCCCAGTTGTTGTCCTTCAATCTGAGTAGACTTTTTCCACATTGTCTGAGTCTTCCTCTTTTGTGTTTTCCTTGCTGGTTCCATGTGAAAGCTTGATAGGCTATGCTGGACGAGGGTTTTCTAAGAGTGCGGCCTAGCCGTCCTTTGTGTGGCCTTTCACATTTTTGTTGTTGTGCATCCAAAACTACAACTTTGCCATTAACGAAATCTTGTAATTTTCAACTTTCAGAACACCCGTCTTTTAATTTTAAGTCAATTATTGTCAAAAATCAAGTCTTTGTAACTTCTCCTTTGCTCAGCGCCCATGTCTGGAAGATATACTGTATATTTTATAGATTACTTTTTTCCAGGGACCCTCAAACATTTCCTTTACTTCTTTCAATCCTTCTTTCTTTTCCTCCTCAACCTTTGGGCTGGTCAATTCCAAAGCCTGTGTTTTCCTAGCTTTTCTGCCGTTGCACAAGACTCCATGGCTTTCATATACAGTTTAGGTGTCTGCTTAACCTTGTCCTGCTCCTGTCAGCATCTCTCCCTAACTGTTAGGGCTGGTGAGGAATTTACATGTTGTCATTGTATTGCCTCTGCCACAGACATTTTTGTTTTCCAAGGCATGCTTGTTAAGTCACCCACTAGTGTCCAAGACACTCATAGAGGCTTGAGTTTACAACATGCTTTGAGCATCCTGAAGTGACTCTGTCAGCTCAGGCAGCAGCACTGGTGCTTTTTAGATTCAGGGTTCAGGTCCCCCTGACAACTCCTCCAACACAAGTGTGTCATTATGATTTTCTTGGAATGGTGAATAAGTGTCAGTTTCATCAGTTTTCCTGGGTTCACTAGCACTGCTGGGCTCCCACCCAGAAGCATTTCAACAAGAAGAGACACACGAAGGCTGCGAATCACTGACCCTACTGGAGTCTAGACCAGCTGAATTCCCTGACGCTCTCTGCAAGCGGTTACCGTATCACTGACCTGTAGGCCTGATTTGACACAGTGGGCATAACAGGCAAGGAGAATGGAAGGTCAAATTGTCAATAAGGGCTGGAGTCAGGATATCCGTGCTAGCTCAGATAAGCAGCAACAACCCAATTCTAGGAATCGTGGGCAAGGCAGACTTGTACAGTAAAGATCAGGTTCTGCATGAGTGGCACATTGACAAAGCATGTTGTACAGGGATGGGCTCCTGAACACACGATTTAATGTACAGCAAAGGCAATGTGATCAGTATCCATAGGCAGAGGAAGTGGTTGTCAGTGTGACTTTGGATGCGTGGTACACCCTATACTCACCCCAAGCTTGAGTCCAATCAACTCCACATAGCTTTGCCACATGGCAGCTTAAGAAATGAATGACAAAATCCAGGTTTAGATCCCAGAGAACTGGATGAATCATTTTCCCAGAACTGGGTGAGGTGTTGTGGATAAACCAAAGGGAAGAAGGAATCCCAAGAAGAGGCTGTCATGTAACATGCCAACAGACCTGTCTGCAGGCCTAAAGACCTTAGAGACAAGCACTTTCATTCCTGTGGCACAACCAGGTTCGCATTCCTGAGTTACAGACTGTTGCAGCCTTGAACCACCAAAACATAAATATGAGATAGCCATATCGGTGCCTAACACCTGCCTTTAGATGTGGGAACCTAGGGAGATACCAGTAGCCAGGGAAACCTTGGCTTGAGCCCCCTGATAGTGCGAAAAGTGGCTTTGAGCCAGTATGTGCACACTCAACAAACAGCTAAGGGATAGAATCAGTGAGGTTCCACCCAAGCGGAGTTTTGACTGGGGACTCTCAGCCTCAGGAGCACCCTCAACCTTTTTGCCCAGCTGGAGCAGCATCCGCCGTGGCCCTGATGTGAGGCACCTCGGAGCTGGAACTCCCCTGCAGCAGAAAGGGATGTAAGCTTGCCAAATAGCTTCCTGTCCAGACATACACATTCCTGCGTACTTTGCTTGCTAATTTGCACCTTGTGAACAATTTGCAATAACTTGGAGTAGATCAGCTTAATGAAGTACGGTTACCTCAAAGTGGCTCAGTGTGGAAGTGAATACCATAGACCCTGTCCACCCTTGGCCTTGTGAGTTGACAGAGGCTCTCGACAAGGCAGTGTGTGGCCATTTTAAGATTCTCACTGAAGCTTAACCCTTGGTAGCGCACTGTAGCAGTTCATGACTCACTGGTGTGGAGTCTCCCAGGCTACATCTACACTTATAAAAAACTGGGAAATGGCCATGCTAATTGTCAAATCGAAGAATACTAATATTCAGCACCTCATTAGCATGCCACTGGCCACAGCACTTTGAAAGTGTTGTGTTTCACTCCCCCACAGCTTGTCTACATGGGGGTCCTTTTCAAAAGGACCCTGCCAACTTCGAAACCCCCTCATTCCGAGCAGCTGATAAGAATTAGCTCAGTCCAGAGGGGGAGAACCCACTTCAGGCTGGTGCCTCACCTGTGGTTACCTTTATGCCTGTTTTCTACCACTCCTCTGGATGCATGTCCTGCCTAGACCATGAAACATTCCCTCAGGGTGCTGCCTTGAAGCACTGCCCACACACTCTGGGGTCCTCCCCCTTGGGATGCTGTCCTGCAGCAATACCACCCATTCTGGAGCCCTCCCCTTCCCTCCCAGGGAATCCCAACTCCTGATACCCCACTTTCCTCAGTGTCCCACTGCAAATCATCATCTAGCCCCTGCCTCAGAGGCAAACAGCAATCTGAAATGGCCACTCATCGACAGGGTGTCTGGGCCTGCTGCCATCTCTTGCGCTGGTTGCTCCTCTGAAGCCCTACTACCTGCCAGGACACCTGTAGCTGGGCCTTCCCCTGGGGGTTATTCAGGCCTGAGCTCCCCTGGTTCACCATGCCTGCTCTCAGCACTGCTGTGCCAAAGTTACCCCTGCTAGCAGGAAGATAGATCCCTAACCCTTTCACTCCAAAACTTGAGCAACACTAGGCTTTGCTCCCTCAGGAATCCTTTTTATAGGGCCTAGCTGAGCCCTGATTGGCTGATTTTAACCCACCTCTGATTGGCTCCTGGGACTGCTCTCTCCCAGGGCTGTCTTTAACCCCTTTTATACCCGGAGCAGGGCTCCGGATGTCGATTTAGTCAGATTTGTTTTTTTTTTTAAAAAAACCTGATGGAGCTTTAAAGCTGAAAAATACTCATCTTAATAATGAGAGCTGTCAATAAGAGGTTAATGTGACAACACCTCAGGAGAAAGGCATTACTGCAGGGAGGAAGTCTGGTGCTCCACCCCTTCTGCCATCACCTCTGCCACCTCCCTGATCAGGTCCTTCAAGCACCCAGAACTAGTGCAAGGAGTTTCCTGATCCTGCTTTCAGACAAAGGGGCTTGATTAGGATGAATGTGTTTTGTGTCTTCAAAAGTCAGTCTGAAAAGAGCCAGCCTAGAGCAAGAAAGAGAAGCTCTCTCTTGCAGTTGGAGGGAGCAGCCTGCTTTGTCTCTCTCTGGTTTTGATTTTTGTGTATTCGGGTCCTGGATTTCATGAATAAAGTCATGTGACATTGCAACCTCTCAAAAATGTATTCTGTGTTTTTATTTACCTTTTCTGGTTGTGCACCATGAACATAAAAAGGGAGGGCCTATGAAGGCAAATGTCACCCACATATTGTAGAATTGAAGTGTCACTCTGCTTTATAGCCACAAAATAAGCAAGCCTTACAAACAAGTATCCCTCCTCCAGCTGAGGCATTCCTGACACAGCTGTTCATCAGTCCAACCAAGCAGCATGCTAGGGCTGTATTTGCACAATGCACTGGAACACTGCCTTCCCAATTACTAGCTGAAAAGATGCCTCCTTCATTTAGAAAGGTCCAAAAAGGCTTCTGCAGTCTTTGTCCCCAGAATGAAGTCTCTGTGGAACTGGAATGCAGTTTTCCAGGTGGCCAATGTGGAAAAGGCTGTCTGCAGAGAGCAAATACAAAGGAGTGAAAGTCCCCCTTAGAGGCCCCTCTCCTTCCATGTGGATACACTGTGCTGATGGATCACGTATATGGAAGCTGACCTGCAGATCCTCATACTCAATAAGTGGCTGTGCAGTCCGTATATGAATACATGCTCCTTTCCTCTGCAGGACTGGAAAGATTAAGTCTTCCTGACACAGCATCATGTGATCCTTCTACTTTCTCTCTAACCAGCAGAGATGGAGAACCAAAGACTCAGCGTGGGGCAAGAAGCATGACTACTCATTAGGTGATTGTGCTACCCAAGGGGTAAAATATTAAAGTAGGATTCAGAAAATCCAGGCCCTATTCCGGCCTCTGCAGCTATCTTTGGTGTGGCTTTGGGCAAGTCAAATCAATGTTTCCTTTCCTGCCCTTGGCCTTGTGAGATCATAAACTTTATTGGGCGGGGACTTACTCTGTTTCTGTACAGTGCCTTGCATAATGGAAACCCAGTCTCAGTCAGGGACTTTGAGTGCAACGGGAATGCAAATAATAGTGATAATATAAACAAGTGTTTTGGTGTCTTTACTTATACTGCAAATGCAAGGAGTGACCTGGGTTGTTACTGAAATACAATAGTCATTGGCTTCTCTAGCAAACGAGGTAACAGGGCATGAGCTGGCAGATGAAGTTATCACAGCCAGAAGAGCTGGAGTCCCAAGCTTTACAGACTGCAGACAGGAGAGGAGAGATTTCTTTTAGGGAGTTGACAGTATTTGGGCCTTGTTCATATACCAGACAACTGCTCCCGCAGTGACCCCAGCAGCACTCATGCAGGGGTGTGGGATTAAAATTAAAACTTGTAAGTGGGACGTGCATGGCCTGTTGCCAGCCAAGTTTTATTTGTTCCTGAACAGATCTATTATTAACGCACTTCTGAAGACAGATGCTGTACCTCAGTGCACTGACTGTGCTCGTGATCAGACTGACACGGATTCTGAACTTCCACCAGAATTAATCAGTAACGCTGCTGAAGTAAAAGGAGCTGCTGTGGAAAAGCAGCATGGCTGAGAGGAGGCAGGGTTGAGCCCACTGATTTCCTTTGCCAGCCTGATCCAGGAAGGCAGCAAAGAAGGAGGTCACCTTCAGAATGTTCTTTTTGCTATACAAGGATTATATCCTCACAAGGATTAGATGCTTGCATTTTGCAGATGCTAATGGGACTCCCAGAGGTGTGCCTGTGCTGTGCAGCACCTAAGATTGTCTACGTGCCATCTGTGACTGCTGGAGTTTACCTCAGCACTACCCCAGGTCCTGTAAGTGCGCTACCCTGCAGACTCTGAGAAAAAACAGTGGCCCTCTAGGAGCTGTCAGGATGCTGTATCCCACCACCAATCAGAACTTTATAGTAACAGTTCCCCTTTTCCGAAACACACAGACTCCTATCACGTGAGCTCAAGGAGAATCACCTTCAGCTCTTTGCAGTCTAGGGCCTATGACACACATTTTGCCAGGATGATTCTATGCTGGGGAAGTGATCAGTTTAACTGCACATTAGCCAGCACATTGTAGTATCATTGAGAGGGAGGGAAATGACAATGTGGGAGTGCAGTGTGGCACTTAGCTCGTTTCAGTCCTGCTGATGCCGGCGCATACCTGGAGTAGACTCCTCTGGAACACACCTAAAAATAAAACAGCACCTGGATCTCAGCGGCTGAAGAGAACCACTGCAGTATGCAATCATCTGCCTTTGTGCAAATGCTCCAAGCATGTGAGAGCATGCAAGGGGTCAGCCCGAGGCCCTCTGCTTCCTCAGCGGCTTACAGACACGGGCTATGTCTCCAACCAAGCACGTTTCCCTGCTGCTGTAGTTGACACATTGTCATTCTGCTGTGGATTTTCACTTCGATCGTAATCGCACACAGACCCAGACGGGTAGTGTAATGTGACTGCACCATGCCTACTAGCCTGGAAGGCAGGGCAGGGAAAATGAGCTCCTCTTTTCCTAGCAAGGCACTTTTGGGTGGCTTGTGAATACAGGTCTCGGGTTTCAGCAATGCAATATGAATAGCAAAGCAAGGGTGACAGCAAACAATAGGCTGACAGGAAGGTAGAGTGTGGTACAACACAGAAGGGATACCTAATCCAATAACGCCTAATACACCAGTGTGTAGGGCTGGATACAGGTTTGGCTGGCACCCAGGTCTGCTTCTTATGTAAAGAAGATTCCCAAACATTTTCCAGTATTTGGGAGTGACCTAGTGGTTAGAGGAAGTAACAGAGTGTCATTTCTGATGCTGCCATTATCAATAAGGGATTCCCCATTGCTAGGATTAGGTTTCCCTGGGGCTAGGGTTAGGGTTAATGTTTCCTGCAGTTAGCCTTTGTTAGGGCTACAGTTAGCATTCCCCAGGGCTAGGGTTAGGGTTCCCTGGGGCTAGGGTTCCCCCTGGCTAGGGTTAAGGTTCCCTGGGGCTAGGGTTCCCCCTGGCTAGGGTTAGGGTTCCCTGGGGCCAGGGACCTTAAGTCACTTGGTATCACTGTCTTAGAACAGAGGTTTTCAACTTTCTTTCTTCAGAGCCCCTTGCCCTTTCCATGTGCCATAATTGCTTCATGGCCCTGGGGTGCCACAGCAACTGTTTGTATGGAAAAGCTGGGGTAGCAAGCAGGACAACTGCCCAAAGTTCCATATCACAACTGCTCAGGCTTTGCGTCAGTCCTGGCTGGGAGGGCTCAGAAGCCCAACACGCCGTCCTGCTCCTCAGGGCTTTGGTTTTCTGCCCTGGGATGTCTAATGCCAGCCATGTTTGGCAGATCCTCTGCAACCTGCTCGCAGCCCAGAAGGCTGAGAAACATCTGCCTTGGAGGCTTAGAAGCAATTTTGGATTCTCAAAGAGAAGCTACTGTGGGCCTGATCCAACGTTAATGTCAACTTTTGTGTTGACTTCAGCGAGCTTTGGATCAGCTTCTGCATCTCAACAGGACAGACACGATCTTTATGTAATATGCACTAAGGGAATCAGGTCCTTGCAACCAAGGAGGTCACTGAGCAATGGCATTTCAACTTGACCAGCCTGCTGGAAACACACAGGCAGAAGACGCTGTTTCAATTCAAATCAGCCCTTACTCACTTTGTGTACCCATGGAAGCTGCCCTGATGTGCAAGAGAAGAGAATCTAGTCCCTGGAGCACAGGAAACAGAATTTATGACATAACCTAATCTACCACTCCCGAAAGTCAACAGGAACCTCTTCACTGATGTAAACAGGTGACAAATCATTCCCATAGGATGCACGATATTGTCAATGACTGACACTTTCCTGTAGGGAAAGTCTGCGGGAGCTGATAAGAACCCACAGGGAAGCAATCCAGGGCTGAACTGAATGGATCTCTCAGCCTACGGGTACATTTCCTGGTTAACCCACTGCTCAGCCTGCCAAGAAAGGAAGGGAGGAAAGAGAAAAGCAAAGCTGGAGATGGAATATGACAGTGCTATGCAGACTGGTGGAGAAGGGCTGGAGCTCATCTATTCAGGTACGTTGAGAAACCTGGTCAGTGACTCACGGGTGCACAAGGTGGAGCTGGACAATTTCAGCTAATATGCAGAAATATTTCTATGGCTGTCAGGGGACCTGGGGATAGAAAGGGAAATGGGAAAAAGGAAAAGTGAATAGGAGAAAGCACAGGAGAACACATGGGCTTGGTCACTAGTGAAACTGGAACTCACTATGCCCACTCCTCCCTTCCCCATCTGCACACACATAGGCACACTTCCTTCCTTTTGCCTCTGGTGTATCTTCATATCCAGTTTGGTCTCTCCTGTGGTCCCCACATGTCCAACTGAGAACTGCTCCCTTGTCTTAGCTCACATGGGCTTTCCTTCCAGTTGCTGGCACCCCAAGCCTCAGGCGCTTCTGTTTTTCCTGTATAAAGACATAACTTCTGGACAAACTAGTTTTCATTTATGTGTAAGGAATCTGGGTGATCTCACACAGATGGCTCTGGGGCATCCCGCTTAGAGGGCTGTGAAGTGGCGACACAGAGATAAACCTTATGGCCACGTCTACACATGCACGCTACTTCGAAATAGCGGTGCCAACTTCGAAGTAGCGCCCGTCACGGCTACACGTGTTGGGCGCTACTTCGAAGTTGAAATCGACATTAGGCGGTGAGACGTCGAAGTCGCTAACCCCATGAGGGGATGGGAATAGCGCCCTACTTCGAAGTTGAACGTCGAAGTAGGGCACGTGTAGACGATCCGCTTCCCACAACATCGAAATAGCGGGGTCCGCCATGGTGGCCATCAGCTGAGGGGTTGAGAGACGCTCTCTCTCCAGCCCCTGTGGGGCTCTATGGTCACCGTGTGCAGCAGCCCTTAGCCCAAGGCTTCTGGCTGCTGCTGCGGCAGCTGGGGGATCCATGCTGCATGCACAGGGTCTGCAACCAGTTGTCGGCTCTGTGGATCTTGTGTTGTTTAGTGCAACTGTGTCTGGGAGGGGCCCTTTAAGGGAGCGGCTTGCTGTTGAGTCCGCCCTGTGACCCTGTCTGCAGCTGTTCCTGGCACCCTTATTTTGATGTGTGCTACTTTGGCGTGTAGACGTTCCCTCACAGCGCCTATTTCGACGCTGCCAGCCCTGGAGGACGTGTAGACGTTATTCATCGAAATAGACTATTTTGATGTCCCTACGCTATTTCGATGTAGCGTGCACATGTAGACGTAGCCTATGTGAGCAGCCAGTCCCCTCTAGGCAGTCCCAGTTGGAGGGCCCAAGCTCATTTCACTTTCCCTTCCACCGCAGTCTTTTCAGTGATGTAATCTGTCTCCACAGGGCCTTGACAATCCGAGTGGAAGCACTCCATTCCCAAGGCTGCTCGGTACCATCGCACCACCTGTACCTCATTGGTTGCCTGGATTGTACGCTGGCCCTGAGATGACTCCAGGGCACCAGTGACATTCCAGCAGGCCCAGTTCCCCTCCACCTGCATCTGCATGTCCCTCTGGAGTTTTGCCATTTCTTGTGGGACTCCATCACTCCTTTGATCAATTCCAGCCCCACTTGCATGGATGCAGAGTGGATGATTTACAGAATGCTGTAAGCCATTAGCAAAACCCCTCCACTCCCAAAAGCATCCCGAGTAAATCCCAGCTCCACAGCAGACTGTAACTGCTTCCATCTCCAGCTACTTCCTTCCTGTCAGCACCGCTGCTCTCTTCCATTTCGCCTGGCCTCCTCCCCTCGAGATATTGATGCTGGCTGGAGTTTCCCATTAAACCAGGCACTCTTGTAGAAAGGGGAACTGACATGATTAATGCTGTTCGGTGGGGAAGACAGCGAGTGAACTTGGGGAGAATTAGGAGGCAGGCACATTCTTATCATCCAATTATTAGCATTTCCCAAAAAGAAGCAGCCCCCGGTTGCACTTGGCACAAACCATCTGAGGCCCAGCAGGAAGGAAGGAAGGAAAGAAGAGAAGCCACTGGTTTGAAGTGTCCTTTTTATTATTTAATGCTAAAGCCAACGTGTTCTTCGCTGGGCCCTGGAATAAAATCTGAAATGACTTTTCAAAGCACATCCTACTGCAGGATTTTCTCCACCTCACTGCTCCTGATGGGCCCAGCCCGGGTCATCTCCCCACAAAACACAGCCTCTAGCAGGGCGCTAAAGAGGACGGAGAGAGATTGTTTTCAGTGGTGATAGATGGCAGAACAAGGAGCTGAAGTTACAGAGGGAGAGGTGTAGGTCAGATATTAGGAAAAACTATTTCACCAGGAGGGTGGTGAAGCACTGGAATGCGTTACCTAGAGAGGTGGTAGAATCTCCATCCTTAGGGGTTTTTAAATCCTGGGCTGTCAAAGTCCTGGCTGGGATGATTTAGATGGGGTTGATCCTGCTTTAGGCAGGAGGCTGGACTAGATGGAGAGAGGGATGGGCCAGTTTGATACAAAAAAAAATGCCACCTGCAGAGGAAGTGGGGAAAAAACCGTGCCCTTGTTGCTTATTCCTTTCATACCCAAGGAAAAGAAATATGCAGAGTGTTCCTGAAAGCTCAGAGGCAGGGAGCTATAATACCAAGGCTGGCATTTTGCTATTCTCTTCCACTGTACTCCTAGGCAAGTCAACCTACAGATTAATATGGAAAGAGTAGTACGGGATGCAAACTGCTAATCTGCACCCCTCCTTATCCAGCGATGCTCACATGTGCAGTATGCTCTGCAAATATTATGGGAAGAGCCTCATCCCCGTAAAAATGATTCTGCCTTTATTCAAGATGCTGATAGAAATGCCAAAGGGTCAGGATCAGGGCCTCAGACCCCAGAGGAATCATTGTAGGGGTTAACACAGGCAGTTTTGCTCTAGAACTCAGACACCAAAAGCACTGAATTCACCCCACTGGTGAAATGGGGACTATTGACTCTTCCCTTCCCCTATCCCTGCACACACACATACACTGGGCACTGAGGTTCTTCTGTCATGAGGAATGTGTCTCAAGCAGCCTCATGTTCAGCATGCCCAATGGATTAATTCAGCAGAAAGGCAATCAACAACTGCTGTTCTGCCCTCTGCAGTGAGCTAGCTTGTGCCTTTCTGCAAGCAGCAGAGCAGGGATGGGGAGAAAACCTGATGAATGAAGTATTATCCTGAGACCAGCACGCACACACGCACACACACACACACACCACAGTAAGCGCAGTGCAGAAAACTCCATCAATAAAGGGGAAGCCAAGACAGATTACATACTGATGAAAAAGTTGCCTTTGGCCTGATTCTTCAATCATTCCCAACAGAGGAAGGGAAGAGGAACCCCCAGATGATGGGTTTACATCAGAATAAGGAATATCACAGTCAGGGCCCATTGGAGGCCGTGACCACACAGATGAATACAATAGGCCAATATCTATCTTTGATTATACTGGTGTGTGCTCCACTGGCTTTGTTGATACCTACAGTTTAAGGTCAAAAGGAGCTACAAGAGCATCTCATCTGACATCCTGAATACTATCAGCTGTTCAGTTTCCTGCGGTTACCCCTTTATTGAGCTCAGTAACATGGTAGGCTTAAGCATCTCCTCCAGAAAGGCTTCTAGTGTAGAGCTGAAGACGTCAAGAGATGGAGAAACCAGCACTTCCCTGGGAAGCTCATTCCCATTGTTAATCATCCATGCTGTGCAAAATATGCACCTAGTTTCTGATTTGAATTTGTCTGGCTTCATTTTCCAACCACTGATTCTAGTGATGCCTTACTCCACTGGTTTCAACAGTACTCCAGTACATGCTATTTGGTTCCTGCAAAGGTACTTATCTAGCCAGGTCAGGTCACCTCTCAGGTTTTTTTTTTGACAAAAAGAGAAGCAGATTTAACTCCTCAGGTCCCTTGCTGTAATGCAGTGACCCCCTGAATTATTTCTGTGGCTTTTTTCTGCACCCTTGCCAATGTATCCCCATTCTTATGAAAATGTGGTCACTAGATCTGGATGCCTAATATCAGCCTACCAATGCTGGATACAGAGGTAAACACCGGCACCCCTCCGATCCCTACTCCCCTATTTAGACATCCAAGGATTGCTTCAGTTCTTGTTTCCTCAGCCTCGCACTGGCAGCTTACACTCCATTGCTTGTCCACAATGAACCCTGTATCCTTCCTCTAGTCACTGCTTTACAGGTTGCAGTCCCCCATCCCAGGGCCCTGGCTAGATGTAAAACTTGTATTTGGCTGTATTAACGTGCATTTTGTTGAATGGGCCCAGCTAAGCAAGTGATTCAACTTACACTGTATGTCGGTCAGCTCTGATCAGTTATCACCACTTTGCCAATCTTTGTAAGTCATAAATTTTATCAGCAGCCATTTTATTTTGGCATCCAGATCATCAGTGAAATTGCTAAATAGCCTCAGGCCTCATAGCAATTGATTAACATGGAACAACCCGAGAAACTCCCCTCATTCAGTGTTGATTCTGCGGGGACAACCACTTTTTGAAGTGTGTCTGACAGGCCTTTATCAGCCTCTTTACTGTGTTATGCATTAATATTATACTCTGATCATTTTTAATCAGAATGTCATGAAGCTCTAAGTCAAACACCTTACAAAACTCGGTGGCAGCTCTGCAGCTACTTCCATCAACCAAACGTGTAATCACCTCCATGAACTAAACAAGGTGTGTTTGACAAAATCTATTTTCCATAACACTGTGTTGTCTAGAATTCATTATATTTCTGTCCGTCCTTTAATGCTTTATCACTTTAATCCTGTTTTAACCTTTAAATTTTTTTACCCAGGATAGTCAGGCTGATGGGCTATCTGGCTCATCCTGGCTACGTCTACACGTGAAGCCTACATCGAAGTAGCTTATTTCGATGTAGCGACATCGAAATAGGCTATTTCGATGAATAACGTCTACACGTCCTCCATGGCAGGCAACATCGACGTTGCACAGCACCACATCGAAATAGGCGCTGCGAGGGAACGTCTACACGCCAAAGTAGCACACATCGAAATAAGGGTGCCAGGCATAGCTGCAGACAGGGTCACAGGGCGGACTCAACAGCAAGCCGCTCCCTTAAAGGGCCCCTCCCAGACACAGTTGCACTAAACAACACAAGATCCACAGAGCCGACAACTGGTTGCAGACCCTGTGCATGCAGCATGGATCCCCAGCTGCAGCAGCAGCAGCCAGAAGCCCTGGGCTAAGGGTTGCTGCACACGGTGACCATAGAGCCCCACAGGGGCTGGAGAGAGAGCGTCTCTCAACCTCTCAGCTGATGGCCACCATGGTGGACCCCGCTATTTCGATGTTGCGGGACACGGATCGTCTACACGTGCCCTACTTCGATGTTCAACTTCGAAGTAGGGCGCTATTCCCATCCCCTCATGGGGTTAGCGGCTTCGATGTCTCGCCGCCTAACGTCGATGTTAACATCGAAATAGCGCCCAACACATGTAGCCGCGACGGGCGCTATTTCGAAGTTAGTGGCGCTACTTCGAAGTAGCGTGCACGTGAAGACATGGCTCCTGTGTGCACATTCTGAAAATTGGTACAACATTAGCAGCCTTCCAGCACTCTGGAATTTCCTTTATGAAGCCTGAGTTTCTGATCTTGGCCTCATGTAAGAGATAATTAAAAGATGAATGTCCCCTCCTTGAGGAGATGGTGCTTCAAAAGGTTGAGTTCTAGAGTAACCAGGGGGGAATGAGGCAGAGCAACAGCTTCTATGGGGTCCCAGGCAAGGTGTGTGGGGGGCAACTCTGTGTGTGGGGCTTTGGGTGGAAGGGGTGGGGCAGGGATGGGAGCATTTAGCCTTCAGTGCTGCCCCGCATGTGGCACAGCCTGCCTCCCCACTCCAGCCCTCATGGAACAATGCTCTGGCAGCAATTTAAAGGGCCTGGAGCTCTGGTTGTTGGTGCTTCTGCAGTGACCGTGGCAGCAGCTAGGAGCTCTGGACCCCTTTAAATCACTGGGCCCCAGGGCAATTCCCGCCACCATCAGTGGGCCTGTAGAGGGGTACATTTTTATACCTCCCTGTGGCAGACCACAGCCTGCAGGCTGCAAAAACCTGATAGAATACAGGTATATTGGGAGCTGGGTTAATGCCTTCTTATTCCACAATGAAGCTCACCTGAATGCAGCCCAGCAATCAGGGCAGGCAGCTGAGGCCTCATTAGGAGTCAGCCTGCAACAGGGGCTAATCAAGCACCTATTACCAGTTAAATCCCCCAGGTTCCCTATAAAAGGCTTTCCCCCAAGCAGTAGGGGGAAGGAGTTGAGAGACACACAAGGAATAGAGGCTGGAGGTTTGAGAGATGGACCTGACCTGACCTGACCTGACCTGACCTGACCTGACCTGACCTGACCTGACCTGACCTGACCTGACCAGCACAGCACAGCACAGCACAGCACAGCACAGCACAAAGATATAGGAGGAAGGTACCAGACAGAAGTGGTTGTCAAAGTGGACCAGGGAAAGGTAACTACATGAGGGCAGGGATAAAAGCACCACCAGCTGTCTCTTCCCTAGGGTCCTTGGGCCAGAATCCAGAGTAGTGGATGGGCCTGGGCTCCTCCTCCCAACACTTCCCTGGGGGTGGGGGTGTCCTACTGAAGCGACAGGAGCAGCCCCAAAGGCCAGCTGAAGGGGGATTTGCTTTACTCTCCTGCCCACTTGAGGACTCACCTGTGATGAGAATGGGTCAATAAGAAGAGACTCTTGCCTTTGGAAAGATCCCAGGCAAAACAGGGGCCACCGTGAGTCTCTGAGGCACCCAAGAAACTGCCAGGAAGCACAGAACCCCAAGGGGAGCTTATAAGGGGCCTGCCACACTCCTCCTATAGAGATTTTCTGGGAAATCTGCTCAACTTTAAAGTTTATTCATATCTGGCCCATTGTTTCAGACCCCCAGTGTAATTTGCCCTCTTTCAATAAGGTTCAATTTAATAAAGTTTGTCCAAAATACTGCAGGAAATGGCCATCCCTGTAACATTCATAGCTAAGGATCATCGAGATCTTTACAGACAGAATCCATTAAAGCCTTGTAAAACCCTTGTGTAATAGATAAGTGTTGTGTGTGTTTCCAGACCCAAAGATAAAATATCTACTCTCAGTCAGAATGACCTTTTCTTTGCACTGAGAGAATGACAAAACACGGTGACAACCTAAGCAGGGTCTTTGTGCGGTGCTGCACATGTACATTTTCTCTCCAGCTCTGCATTGGCCTGAGCACAAAAATGTAGCCCATCTCTGCAGACAGCATAGTCCTTACCAATTTAAACCTGCAGCCTTCCCTTCCCCCCAAAATGTGCGAGGATTATACGAGTTGTGTAATAGGGCCAAGCCAGAGGACTACAGAAGTATGACTGAAGGGAAATATATTAGCCCTAGATTAAATATGTCCCTGTTCCCAGAGTCAACTAGCAACAGCCAATGCAGAACCAGCAGGAATTTGCTAGAATTAATCAGGGTAATCAGGCCAATTAAACACCTGGAGCTAATTAGGAGTCTTTCAGACTCAAGGGAGCCAGGCTAGCCATGACACCTGGAGCTAATAAAGAACCAGCTGAGACAGACTGAGAGAACCAGCTGACTGAAAAAGCTCCCCTTCTGTTGACTCAGTGGGCATGAGCAGTTGGTGAGGAAAGCAGCTGTGGAGGATCTAAGAAGAGCCAGCCCAACCATGTACCAGAGGGAAGAGTCTGATGCAAGGAGGATGCTGTGGACCACTGTGAGAAAGAGGCCCTGAGAACTGTAGCTATCAAGCAGCTTATACTTGAGACATTGCAGGAAGCAGCTGTCATAGGATCCCAGGGTTGGAGCTTGAGTAGAGGATGGGCCCGGGTTCCCCCTCATTCTCCCTTCCCCTATCCAGCACAGGAAAAGAGCTGACATTTTTGGAGGGTTTTGTCCTGCCCAAATCACTTGGAGAGGCAGCAGAGATTGTGGAATTTGTTCTCCCCTATTTTCTTTATGCTGCCCAATGCTGAGAGTAGCTCTCCAAACAGCAAGCTGGTGTCTAAACTCAGGGCTGATGTGAGCCTCCAAGGCAATTAGTCCACCAAAAATTGCCAGACCCATTAAGGAGGACCTTTGCCATAAATGATATACCACTTTGGAGTGCACTGGGAACTTTCTGGTGAAACATTTATTCATGGGGAAAATGCTGATTTGCCAAATCCAAAACTCTGCTGAGAAATGGACAGCTTTGATGAATTTTTCAGAAAAAAAATGTCAAAATAGTTAAACCATCCCATGTTGTGAACAAAATAATCCAGCTTTCAGTTCACAAGGACTTTGTTTCAAAAAAATAAGCCATGGTCAAAAGAACAGTAGCAATAAAAATTAAACTTTTTTTTGCTACATGTCAGGAAAAAAAGCCTTGGATTCGCCCCAATTTAAATTCAGAAAGGAAAACATTTCAAAATATCATTTTTTCCCCCCAGGATTGGAAAACCACATCTCATCCAGCCATGAATTATACTCCTCTATATTTGTTTTGCGGAACACGTGTGTTTGCATTACAGCTGAACACAAGGAACAGCAATTTGAAATTTCCTTTCATTCTTCATCTTCAATGGAGGTGAACCTTCTGTGGGACTTTGTAAATTTCTGTCATCCCTAGTCTAATTAGATATGTAGGACCAGATCTACAGATGATGTAAATGCCACTGAAATTTGATAGAACTACACCACTTGTTTCCCAGTAATTACATGCCATGCAAATTAAGTTCAATTCCTGGATCTTTCTCCTTTCTTAAGCCTTTGTCCTCTAACAGCTCATCAGTGTGTCTCATCATTCCCTCCCCTTAGTTCTACCACATATATCTCTGATGTGGGATCTTCCTCCATCCTGAAGACCATCTATCCCTTTTTTCTACTAAGTAACCACTCACACTTCTTATATTCCATTCTACTAGGGAGTGCAATTGTCTTAGAGTATCCAAACCTGGTTCCTTATCTTCCCCCTGAACCTTTATAATAGTAAATGGGGAACCTGAGCTAAAACTGACCCTCCCACTCCTGGGAATAAGCACCCACACTATTACTGTTAGGCTACGTCTACACGTGCAGCCAACATCGAAATAGCTTATTTTGATGTTGCGACATCGAAATAGTCTATTTCGATGAATAACATCTACACGTCCTCCAGGGCCGGCAACGTCGATGTTCAACTTCAACGTTGCTCAGCCCAACATCGAAATAGGCGCAGCGAGGGAACGTCTACACGTCAAAGTAGCACACATCGAAATAGGGATGCCAGGCACAGCTGCAGACAGGGTCACAGGGCGGACTCAACAGCAAGCCGCTCCCTTAAAGGGCCCCTCCCAGACACAGTTGCACTAAACAACACAAGATACACAGAGCTGACAACTGCTTGCAGACCCTGTGCCTGCAGCATAGATCCCCAGCTGCCGCAGAAGCAGCCAGAAGCCCTGGGCTAAGGGCTGCTGCCCACGGTGACCATAGAGCCCCACAGGGGCTGGAGAGAGAGCATCTCTCAACCCCCCAGCTGATGGCCGCCATGGAGGACCCAGCAATTTCGACGTTGCGGGACGCGGATCGTCTACACGGTCCCTACTTCGACGTTGAACGTCGAAGTAGGGCGCTATTCCTATCTCCTCATGAGGTTAGCGACTTCGACGTCTCGCCGCCTAACGTCGAAGTTGGTGCCGCTACTTCGAAGTAGCGTGCACGTGTAGACGCAGCTTTAAAGAGCTCCAGTATGGTCATTGTTGGTGAGAGTGGATACATGGTGGGAAAGAGGCTGGAGAAGCACTGAAGTTTCCTTCTGTGGTCCATCAGCTCAGATTCCATGCATGTGGAAGTCCATAGGTCTGAAAGGCTGTCATGGTTTAAACAATGGATGATTTGGTGCTTCTTCCTAGGAAAGTTTACAAAGACCACTGTGGCTAACAGCACTAATGGACCATCTTGTTTTCAGCATCAGCCAAACGTTGTGCGAGTCAGTGCCTAAGCTGCATTTCCAATGCAGATGAATGGACACATCTGCAAAGTTATCAGAGTTGCAGCTTTTGAAAGTGGTTCATTCACTATCCGCTCTTGAAAGGAAAACAGCCATGCAGCAGAGACAGTATTACCGGAGGGCAGCGGAGCTTGCTGCTTGAGTGACGAGGGAAGTAACAGGGCTCCAGGAGGATGAAGAGACATGTCCACAGGTACAAATTCAAACACAGTTACAATATTGCCAACAGCAAGTGTTCAAAAATCATGAGATTTGCATACAAATCGTAAGATTGTTTAAGCAATAAACAAGGTGGGGCATAAGTGTGGTGATTTTCAACCTGCATAGTGTACTTGGGTGACACCTTAAAACAGTCTCTCCCCACTCCGGCTGTGGAGAAGGGCTTGAAAAAATGAAAGCTGAGCATCTTAACCACGGAAGCTGGGGCTTTAACCCCACACTATGAGATGACTGGTCTGATCACGAGAGCTGGCAGCACTCTGGTTACCCAACTGCCATTATGCAATTTGTGCATGAATCACATGGTCATGTCCATGGGAGAGCTACCTGGTGAGCTAGCACGTGACAGTTCAGTTACCCCTACTCCAATGGGTGCTGTGGATGTGTCTTTCTGGAGGACCAGTTCTCAACTATCTGGCCCAGCCCTCTTGGCTGTTTTTGTCCCCTCTTGGACTCTGAGGTGGAAAAAGGAGTCAGCCAATAGCAAATATGTGAAAGCAAAGAAAGGAAAAACAAGGTAATTATTTCTCCCTTTCAGCCCAGGGGTCCCATATCCTCCTCCTTTGACGGCAGGGGCTCAGCAGGCTGCCAGCCCTCTTGTCAAAGCTGAAGAAGCTCGTGAGTTTATTTCTTTCCCAGGATTGTCCCCATCTGAGAGGCATTTCCTCCTTTTAATGTCTCCTCTGGTCCTGGCATGATTGATCTGCAGAATCAGCTGGGTGGGGTGATCCCAGCCCAAACTCTTTCAGCCTGGTGCAGGATTACATAGCCTATCACACATAAGAGTGTATTGAATCGAGTCACAGAGTTTTAAGTACATCTTGTGCAGAGCATGCAAATTGATTCTGAAATTTCATTTAAAAAATCCCACCAGCGATCTATGTGCAATGGATAATGTTTACACTGGTTTGCTGTACAATGAGAAAAGAATCAAGCCCCACTGTACCCTCCTGCACCCCCTCCAGCCCCCTGAGCAAGAACATAGCAATTCTTGTCCAGAAAAGAGCGACAAGAATGATTAAAGGTCTAGAGAATGTGACCTATGAAGAAAGGCTGAAGGAATTGGGCTTCTTTAGTCTGGAAAAGAGAAGATTGAGGGGGGACATGATAGCAGTTTTCAGGTACCTAAAACGGTGTCATAAGGAGGAGGGAGAAAACTTGTTCTTTTTGGGCCTCTGAGGATAGAACAAGAGGCAATGGACTTAAACTGCAGCAAGGGAGGTTTAGGTTGGACATCAGGAAAAAGTTCCTAACTGTCAGGGTGGTCAAACAGTGGAATAAATTGCCAAGGGAGGTTGTGGAATCTCCATCTCTGGAGATACTTAAGAACAGGTTAGATAGATGTCTGTCAGGGATGGTTTAGACAGTACTTGGTCCTGCCACTGGGGCAAGGGGCTGGCCTCTGGCCTCTCAAGGTCCCTTCCAGTCCTGGTATTCTATGATTCTGTGATATACAATGTGTCTCTCAGGACAGGGAGAAGCGGCAGTTCAGAATTTGAATGTAAACCTTTTTATCGTAAGCCCTCAGTCATTCTTAAAAGATTCCAACCATTCAAATATCTTTATGTATTACAAGTGTGAAATCTCACTCACTTCTTTGCAGAAGGTGCCGTATAGCATTTTAAAGCAAAGCCCTCATCTAGCAGAGGGCAGTGGAACCTTTCTACACCAACGCCAATAAAAACCCTCTGTTGCAGAAGCTTCTTATTGCCAGAGAGGTGGCGCCTCATTCACAGTTAACACTGATCAAGAGTGACATCTAGGGTCAGCTGTGTAAGTAGCAGGTGCGTCTCCTTATCTCACGGGATGTGTTGTTTTCCATTTGAAAGATAGTTTAGGCACAGGATCAGTTAATCCTCTGGCCAGTTCTTTGTGGTTCTGTACCCTATTTTACCATTGCACAATGGATATAAAGCACAATCACTGAGAGCTGGTAGCATTTCATGCCCACTTGGCGCTGGTGTGGTTTAGTTATGTAGGGTTCTGAACAACTTGGCTGCTTATGATCCCGAGTACTCTCTGTGGGAGGATATATACGGACAGACACAGAGGAAGAGATAATCCCCAATTATCATTGGGAGCCAGACAGTAGCCAACGAAGAGAAGGCGAAGGGAGGTGGTATTTATTTAGCTACATGGCTTGTTCCCCTTCCTTACCTGGCCACTCACACAGCTCTCTACTCCCTGTCACCCCCCGGATATATTATATCCATACTAATTTGTCAGCCAGTAAATTACAGACATAGCCCGAGTACCTTCATCTCATTAAAGAAGGTTAATTTAAACAGACAATCAACAAAATACAGAAAATTAGTTTGGAGAGAGGATTTTGCTGTGTCTCTGGCACACACAATGAATTCACAACCCTAGCATCTGCCACCACCAGCAAGAATATGCGAGGGGAAAAATAAATAAATAAGTGAACCCCCACCTTACTGCTATTTCCTCTGATGAATGGTGAATTTCCAATTACCATTTTAATTACTCAAGCCAGACTTTCATCTGCCTTGATGATCACAACAAGCTCTACAAGCAACAATGGGATGAGAACCGGCAGTTGGGGGGAGCGGGAGGTGGGAGAGGAAGCAGAGTATCACATCTTGATTTAGCATCTGATCCCTTGCAACCCACCAAATGAATCTGACAGCAATAGCTACCCTTGGGGCATTCCAAATGTGAATCCCGCATTCCACCCCCAGAGCAAATCCTACAGCAAACCCATCCTACATATGTGAACTCAGATACAAATCAGGTTTCATATGTGAAACCTGGACAAATCCCACAGCCAATCCATCCATACTGAGACATCCCCTATGTCCTTCATCTGAGCTGATCCTACAGCAGTCTTGTCCCTTGAGCCCTACAGACTCACTCCATGTTCCTAACCCAAGGACACTGGGCAACTGTAACTTAACATTTTGCATATCAGTATATAGAAGATATAATTTTAACCATATGCTTAGTATTATAGAACACTACGTGGTCACTAATAGGCCATGTTATGGTTCCTATGGCAAATGAAAATAATAACTTTCAGTGTCCCCCTAGATTTTCCATTCATCTCTAGCTCTGCATTAACTTGGAGGGTGTTGGATGCGGAACCTCAAAACAGGAGCTTGAATTTAAATGCCAGTCCATGCATGTTGCTATAGCAGAGTAGACAGCCTGCAGCAGACTCACACATTGGAATGGAGAATGGAATTGCTACTGAGGAGCTGGGTCAGGAGTACAGAGGGTATGTGGACAAAGAAATTGAACCAGGTGAAATATTAGAACATAACCACTACCCAAGGGTAGGGTAACAATGGGGCAGCATTTTAAAGTGCAGGTACAGGTTGCATGTACCACTGAATTGCAGGTTTCATTCTGAATATTTGCACCTCTAACCATTCAGTTCAGGGGACAAATCAGGTGAACAGCACTCAGATTCTCACCATGTTTTACTGTGAAGGTGAAGAGATGTCTTAGCTTTGGGAAGTGGTGTGTCATGATACCCAGATAAATCTTCCAGTGATAACAGCTGTTAACTCACCAGGTGACCGATCCATAGCATAGTACATGGAAAACCTTACAGCGATTCCATTGGTCTTTGGATCTAATCCTAGAAGAGTAACAAATGCAACAGCTTAGGGCCTTCCTGAGGATAACCTTTGCCATGGTAAGGAATGGAACTGAAAAGCTTTGAATGGTCGATTTGGATTCATATCTCACGAAAAGAGGTCAAAAATACTGGCATATTTTCTATTAATGGCAGAAACTCTTCAATAATAGCTTTTGTCTACTCCATACCTGCAGAATGCTGAGAACTCAAGAGGGCAGAGGTGCCTATGAAATTAGCCAGCTATCAGAGACCATTCAAAAATACTTGGGATTGAGGTTCGAGGCAGAACCTTTGTGGTTTCTGATGGCTGCAAACCAGGTCACCTATTCTGAACTAGGCATCCCTTGAAAATGATCCAGAAGCTGCAGCACTTGTACAGTCATTTAGGACTACCCAAGTGTAAAATTTTATATATATTTTAAAATTTTATATATATATATTTATATTTATTTATTTATTTTAAAATATTTATATATGTTATAAAATTTTTTATATATATATATATATATATATATATATAAATAAACATTTTATATATTTTATATTATACGCATGCAAACGCACACACACGCACAGCTCATCATGTATATACCTCATCATGTCCATCACTAGCCTTCGGGATGTACTCAGGTTGCTAGTGAACCTGTGGATTTCCTACAAAGTCTTAATAAAGGTGTATTAACAGACACCTCTCTTTCTTGCCATGAACACTGAGATGTACTAGATGGTGTCTTTTCTCTCTCCTGATGTTGCATTTGAACCGAGCTGAGACTGGGGCTCTTTAGCTTAGAGACCTCATCTATGGACAGCCTCTCCCAAAGTATGCACACTGGAGTCTTTCTGCAGCAGTCTCTATAGAGCAGTGAAAGTCTTTCTATTAAGACTGATGAGTCTATGACCATTTTTGTCTCTCTTTGGTCACCACATACACTTCTGCATGCTTTTTTTATGGCTTTCTTTCATTTGCTGTTTGTGGTGGGATCCAGTTTACCTGACACTCAAAAAATCAGACACTTTATTGGGAAATAGACACTTGGCTCAAATTTGTATAAATTAGGGGCCCATTGGGTGTATGAAAGTTCATGTACAAAATGCACATACAGTGTTTTGAAACACCAAAAATACTATAAACACAAAATGCATTTGTTTGGAAAATGGGCATGCAGGAAAACACATTCGCTCTCAAAACTGCATGTGCATTTGACTAAAATGTGAAAGTTTTTCCTTTTATGCAGTTAAAGATGATGATAAACCATAGTGGCAAAGAGTAAGGGGAAAGCATGAGGAAGACAAAGCATTATGGTTCTAGTCATATGGTGCAAATACAGTGCAAAGTGTCTGCAGATAGAACTGGAAACATAACCCTCCCACCCTGACAGTGGTGTACCCACAAAAACCTGATTAGCAAATGCAATTATGCTGACTGGAACTTGTGACAAAGTCCCAAGCAATTCCTTGTGGATCCTGTGCTTTGGGGCAGTTAAGGTAATGCCTCAGAGGCTCACTGTGCCCATTTTTGCTCTGCCTCCAGGGTGAGACACAGCCTACTGAGCCATACTCATCATAGGCACAGTCATAAGTGGGGGAAGTCCCCACATGAACATTGAGGTTCCCCCTGCTCCTCACAAGCTGTCCCGAGGAGCATGGCATGGTCTGAGGGGAACCTGGTCCCCTCCCACTTGATTCAGGGTCCAGCCCAGGGAGCCTGGGTGGCTGCTGCTGGAGGGGCTGTGTCCCTGGGCCGCTTCCCCAGACTCTTTCCGCAGTACCTTTTCCCAGCAGCTTCAGCAAGTCTTCTGTTGCAGGGCTCTCCTCCATAGACCTTTCCTCCTTCCTGGTCCACCCCACTTCTCCTTCCCCCTCCTTGCCTGAGGAGAAGCCTTTTCAAGGGCTCCACAGGCCTTGATTGGCTGCAGGTGCTTAATTAGCCCCAGGCGTTGTCTTGACCTGGTGCTGCAGCCTGATTCTTGATGGGCCTTAGCCACTGGGCAACATAAAAGCACAGACCCAACTGCCCATGTACGTACCCTTCCCTAGGCTATTATAACCTGCTGTGGGCTGCCACAGACCTCAGATGCCAAGACAAGACTCTGGCCTCTGGCTTTCAAAATGTGGTTCTTTAAATATTAAATAAAACCCTTGCTAAATGTAAATGTAAATCTAATCCCAGCTCTTTCCCGGGCTCTGCTCTACCCACCCCCAACCTCCCTCTTGGATATTCTGAATCCACTCCCTCCTTCTCCCTCTTTAAAGGCGAGGCGCAGGGCACAGCTAAGCCACCTGGAGAAGCTCCCTGCCTGACAGATGAAGCATCGACAGCAATAAAACCACAGCGCAGCTGCGTAAATCCCAGAGGGAGATAAATGGTGCTTGATGAGCTGAGACACCAAATAATGGAGACTTTCCAAACTTCCCACCTCTGCCCCCAAGTTCTCCCTCTTCAGACTCTTCCCTCCTCCTCTTCCTCCAAAGCCCACACCTCCCCATACTCTGCCTACCCCAGAAGCCAACAATAACAGTTCCATAGGGTTTAATTGAAGCCGACAAGCGGAGCACTTCGCTTCTGATCTCCTAAAGAGGCCTGAGCAGAGAGGAGTTTATTACATCATAAATTAGAGCATGAAAAGCTAATACATTTTCTACATTTGTCAGAGGGGGGAAGAAGTCCTTTGCTGCTAGGCTGCTCCTAGCAAATCTGTCACACTGGCAAGAGAGCTCTGAAATAGAAGTATTTACAGTCAGACACAGCCCTGGGACAGAATAGCAAAGCTCGCTGCTGCCCATTACAGAACTACATCATCTGCTGAGATGGAGTTCTCAAGCAATACAGCACAGAGGCCCTTCATAAAGCTATCTCCATTACATAGGGCTGGAATAATGAAAAGTACCGGGCGTCAGCAGGGCTGCCATTTACAGAATAGCATCCGAGGTGAAAAGGCAGCATAAGGCACCCATTCATCGCAAGCATGCAATGCCTCTTGCTGTATTGTCTGAAACTCACCCCTGAGAGGCAGGGCAGAATGATGCAGTCAGCCCAGAGGCGGGGCCATGTCCAAGGCCCTATGAGACGCAGAGAATAACATGTCCTCGCAGAGTGGGTTTGCATTGACAGTCACGGAGGCATTCAAGGACTCAGGGAATGTGGTAGGAACATATTTGTGTTTGCCCTGTAGGTTGAAGTCTGAACTGTCCTGACTCTTTGCTGGAGAAGGGAGTGTTAGGAAACAAGGGAGGAGGAAGAAAGAGAAGCCAGATCCCCAGCTGGTGTAAATCAGTGTCTTGCACTATGTTTACTCTTTGTTTTTGCTTTCAAGAGCCTGAGGGAGCAGCGCATTTTGGTAGAGAAGCGCCCGCTACTGTGCCCCCATCTACACTCCCTTTTCATCAGCTCATCACATTCCAGCCACCCTGGGCCCAGACTAAGTTGCCTGATGCATCGTATTGAAATGCGGATGGGTCACATATCTCTGACAGTGCAATCATAATGAGGGTCAGGAAGGCACTGCCAGGGCCTAATGTCCCTTGGGAGCAAGTCAAAGTCAACTAAGATAAAGGGCAGCCAAAAGCCACAGTACGTAAAACTTCCCGTTGCCTTCCCAGATGACCAGATGCGTAAGGAGAAGAGACGTGGGGTGCGTGATGGATACTGTGTTTAAAGCCAGCATTCCCACTGGGCATCCCAAGGCAGCCGGAAGGCTGGGGTGGCTGTGGGCCTGCGGTGAAAATGGGGTCTACATAACTGGCCACATATTGACTTCTCAAAGGGCCCTCCTCCTCCTGCTCTGTGGCTGCTCAGTGAAGCTGTGCTGCTGCTTTGCAGCTGCCTCCGGGAACAGGCCTATGGTTTAGCAGCCTTGGGATGGCTGCCTGTGTCAATACTCCTGCCTTCATGGGATAGGGCTGTGCTGGAAGGGAAGGCTGTAGAGGAGGCTCACCAGCTGGGACCAGAACCCTGGACAGCTCCCAGCAACGAGCATCTCCCCTCCCAGATTCCTAAAGCCCCAGCTAAGGGGGAGGAGGGGTGAAGGAGGGCTTCTGGCTTTCTGTGGCAAGAATGGACGCTGCCGTGAGGCTCACGTCAGGGCTATGGCCTAGAAGAGTAGGCTCACGCAATGGGTGTTCCTTAGAGTAACAAGCACCATAGTGTTTGCCTTTACTTTCCCATCCAACCAGGATGTGTGGGACTGGGCTAGGCTAGGCCATGTTCTGCTAGCCAGAAAGCAGAGATCTTCACCCCTACCATCCCCCCTGAGCTTTGCCCTTCCTGCTGCATTTGTCACACACAAAGCTGCCTGGACCAGGCCCTGCCTGCAGCCCAGGTGGAGACTGTTTTATCCCACCATTGTCAGGAATCTAAGACAGCACAACAGGTTGGATTCAGCCCAAGGGGGTGGGCAGAAGACACAGGGGGCCAGGCTAATGAAGAGAGAGCAACAACAGGGCAACAGGGATGTGAGCAGAGGGGCACAGCTGCCATGTGCAGGGACATGCAGTCTGACATCCCACAGCAGTTCCATGATTCCCATCCCTTTTCCCCTGCTTACTTCAACTATAGCTGCCTGGGGAAACAAATGGCAAAACCAAGACCCTCAATAACCACATTTACTTGGAGCAGCCCCTTGCTTTGGCTGGGAAGGCAGCAACAATGGCCCAAACTCCCAGTCTCCCATCTGCTTCTTTTGTTTTTTTTGGAGCACTAAGATGTTTGGTTAAACTCCACCTCCCCCCCACCCACCCCACCTTCAAAATACATATTTTAGCTCTGCTTCAGCCTCTCTTCCTCCTCTACCTGTCCAAGATTGTAAGTCAATGTGATGGAATATGGGGACCACCGCTGTTCTCATTGCATCTCCAGCTCCACCAATGACTCAGGTGCCATGAGTTTCAGAGCTCAGCTTTGCAGATCCTAAATCTCTTTGCATGAGCACAGATCACGTTATGGGTCAGAGAGGTGGAATAACTTGCTTCAAGTCACCCACAGAGCCCGAGACTGAGCCAATAATTGAACCTGATCTCCTGAGTCCCAGCCCAGTGCCTTATCGTCTCCAATGTTCTGTATTTTTAGGGTGGAATTTCTCTCTTTCTATTCTTTCCCTGACCCGCACTCCCCTTCCTTATACTTCCTGGGAACCCAACAGGGTTTGAGTCCTGACAGGCATCAAAAGTATGATGTTAGAATAGGTATAGAATACATTTGACCAAGCCCACTTCCAATGTTCTGAGCTCAACTTGTTTCTAGAGCTTTGAGTTCCTCCAGATATTGGTTGTTTCCCTCAAGGTTTCCAGGCTGACTGGTTTATTCAAGTCACCGATGGAAGCTGCCTGACAAAATATCACAGACAAATTCCATTCGCTCGCTCTCTTTAGAAAATTTTAATTAGTCCCCGACTCAGTGCCATTATTAGTATTTGTTATTAAGTATTATAATCATTCACTTCCAACTCCCTCTCCCTCAGCTTCCCATTTTCAGCCTTTGTTTTAATTGTTATATTTTAAAATCAGTGATCAGCCAAGCTTCCCTAATGATCTCAACTCATTTAAAGGGTTTATAACTCTAGCACAAAGTTCCAATAAAAAAAGCAGCATGCTTGCAGGGAATTCCGGAGGGGCGTACAGCAGCCAAACACACAATAAACGTATTTACTGCTTCCCCATTCCCTTTCCCCCACTCCCCAAAACCACCAGAAGCCATTGTATCAGAGGTCAGACTGCTCTGCTCATACAACACAGAAATCACTTCTCTTCCACATATGCGCGCACACTCCATTTCCCCACTGATCAAAATAAAGGGGGCAGAAGGGAAGGATCAGTTCAGTCCCTGGAAAGTATGAGTGAGTTGAAAGTGAAACAAACTGAGGCTGGTAACTCCATGTCACCCTCCTCCTCCAAATGCCACGAGTTCTTCACCCTCCCAAGAGAAAAATAAAAGAAACATACAGCTCTGTAGCAGGAGAAAATCTTAAAAAAGAGAAGATGCCAGACATATTTCTCATAAGCAGGTTTAGCAGTGCAGTTAGGATTCTGCAAGGCCATTGTCTCTTTGCATATGACTCAAGGTGTTGCCTGTAGCTTTCCTCTTTTGGACAAGGTGTTCCACAGGTCAGCCAAAGGGGAACTCTAGCAAGCAGTCAACATCTCAGCTCCAGCTGCCCCTTTAAGGAAGACATATCCCTCATGCCGTCCCCTCCCATCCAGTCCCCTCTCTCAGCTCCTGCCAAGGGAGAGTGCAAATCGGTGTATCTGCAAAGCATTTTTGAAACTGACAGGCGGGAAAGGAGACCAAACACTAACTGGGAAATACATCAGGCTGTGAACATTCCTAGGTGGCTGGCACAATGGGTGAATATATGAATGTCATAATGCCAATAGCTTGGTAGCAGGCAGCTGTGTAAATCTTGTCAGAAGCCATCTGCAGCTTCAGTCTCTGCCCTGGAGAGATACTTGGATGATGTTAGTAGCCAGGCAAGCCAGAACTATCTTGGCCTCAATCTAGTGAAAGCAGAAGTGTTTCTGGTTGGGGACAGGTTATTGTTTTGAGGACATCTGTGTAACCCCATTTGAAAGAAGAAAGTAAGGTTAAGAACCTCACTGTCCTTTGTTGGCCTGGAGCTTTCCATGCAATCTCCTAGGTGTTGGGTATTTTATAGGAGACTTTCTATGCTCTTTTTTTCGGTACATCGCACCATTAACTATCTGGAAATATTATTGGCTGCAAAGATGGATGGCCATTTTGTATTTCATTCTGTGCAGACTATTAGTGTATATATAACAGTGCTCTCTCTAGTTGTTTTATTCTCAGTAAACTAACAATCACTCACAGGGTAAGTGCCCTTTGGCTCTTTGTATATAACATAGACAAAAGTGCAAAAATATCTTTTCACATTTGCAGCATCTGTGCTGCTTCATGCAAAAATGATTTCATGAAAGCAACAAGAACCCCGTGAACAGGTGGCTTCCAGAAATGAAGAGCCATTGGTTTCAACGTGTTTAGCAGGAAGCAGGATGTTTGCTTACTGGGTTAAATAAGAGTGATTATATTGTTGAACCTTGCATCTCCCCTATTAGTTGCCTATAAACTGGTGGATGGGCTTTTAAAGTTGCCACGTCTCTTTAACTTAGATTATGTTCAAAACAATCCACCTGCTTCATCCTGATGGATGTCTTTTCTCAAATATCACCCAGGTCTTGGGTAACCCACCAATCAGCTCTGAACGTGGCAGGCATGGGACTGACATAACAGGGTTTGCAGGTGATCAACACCAGAGAAGTGCATTGGCAGAGCAGAAACAAAGAACTTCTATAATGCCTAGGCCATATTGTGTGTCTGCTAATTTTCATTTTCTTGCGAAAACAAATCTAACAAGGATGCATGAGTACCTGCACAGGCACGTAGTCTGTCTCCCCAGTTTGTGTCTTCAGCAACTAGGAAATTGATCTCAGTTTTATAGGAAAAGCAGATTTTTTCCCATGTTTGCTAGTAGTTTCATGGAAGATCCTTCTCCACAACAGAACTGCAACCTTGAAAGCAACCCACAGCTTAAAATGTAACATCTCTTTCACCTGCCTCTCTCTTGAAAACCTCTCCAGCAATAAACAAGGTTTTTCATCAAAGCTTCCAGCTTCTGGCTAAAGGACAATGTTTAAATTGCCCTACAGTGTCTGTAGACATGGTTCTTCAATCATACAGAACTGACATAGCCAATCCTTGCATGTCAGTGCTCGACATTCTTTGCATTTGACAGGGGTCCAGAAAGGAATGTAAGATTTTGATCTGACTCCTATGTCATCACACCATCCTTTCTTTAAGCAAAGCTTACAAGAAACTGACAGCAATAACAAGATTTATTAGAAATGTGAGCTTTGTATAATGCAGAGTGCTGAGTCCCATGTGAAAGATATTTGACCCTAGTCCTTATATCATTTCATCGGGGATGGTTCCCTTACTGAGCATGTCATGAAATATGTAAAGACAATAATGATGACAATAATAATGTCTTGCCATTATGCTTAATCTTTTCATCCTGAAGGATCCCAGTGATCCTTACATACTGAAACTGGCTCACATATTACATTCAGGGATCATTTCACTCACTGCTGAAATGCAGCACCCTTTTTAAAGACAGTGTACTCGAGTGACCTTACAACAGAACACCTTTTATGATAAAGTTACTGCTGGGTCTAGAACCGTTCATGCAGAATGCTGTAGCATTTGCCGTAGGGCAAAACCCATGAGATGCATAACAGCCCAACTTCTACAAGAATTTGGGACAGACTGTGAAGAGGTCCTTATGTATCTAATTCACAATGACGTGGAATTCACACAGTGCAATTAACCAAACTGGAATTTGGTTAAAGACACAGAGGTTAACAGCCCACTTTTTGGAAAACGTGGCTCTGTGTGTTGAGTGATCCCAAAAGGGCAGGGCTTCTGGTTTCCTTACATCCAAAAGACATCATCGCATGCTGGAGCACTGCCTCAGTACTGACTCAGCACTTCTCAAACTTTGTCTAGCACAAACCTCTGAAGCACAGCTCCTTGGCAACATGGCCTACCATGAGCACATCGCTGGACCTGGTTTTCAGTGACGCCAGGCCCATGCTCAGAATAAGCCCTGGCACTCGGCTCATGGCCCCACCCATGATTAGCCTGCTGCTCCTCTCTGCTCCATCCCCCTTGCTTCCTGCTCACTCTTCTCTATCCCCTCCCTGCCTTGTGAGCAGTGGGTGATGCCTCAGGGAGAACAGGCTGGTTGGAGGTGCAGAGCAGGGGTTAGGTGCAGCCCAGGTGGTGGAGTTCAAAAAAATGAGTCTAACCGTGAACATCAACCCTGTTGTCCAATCTTAACACAGGCTTCCCTTGGAATAGCAAGTCAAGTTCAAGGTCATTTGTGTCATTTTCTAGGTACTCAGTCGGATAAGTCCAGGACAGCTAAAAGAGCCTAATGTCTCAGGCTGAAGACCATGGTCAGCACCGGCTCTCCTCTAGCACAAGGGAGCTCTCTAAAAGAAGCTCATCTTCAAAAGAGACAGAGCAGTGGGGGTGGGGAGAAGCTGGTCTGGGAACTAAATTCCCACAAGACTATCACAAACCTCATTGCCTTTTCTTCTAATATAATCCTAGTTCAATGTGTACCTAAGAAGAAATAACAACAAACAAAGCAAAACCTCCCTCGCACGATGCACAACTCTGCCCCTGGGGATAGAAGAAGATAGAAAGAACAAACCACGCATGACAGATGTTAGTCACGTTGCTCAATGCACGACTGGAAGGTGCTCAGATACTATGGTGATGAGCAGAGCTCAAGCACCTCTGTAAAACACCGGCCCCAAATGAACACGTCTTCCTGCAGCATCTGTTGTTTTCATGGAATGTCTGCCTCCCTTGTATTACCCAGGTCTGCCCCAGCTTAGGATCTGGAAGCAGATGAGCTCCCTGCCAGGGCTTGCAGATAACATGTTTTCTTTTATTTCTCATATTCAGTCTTGTTTCACCAGAATGCTCACTCTGAGTCCCCAGCTCCTGCTGCTGCACTCTCCTTTAAGTGAGCTTGCTTGGTAAAATCGCATTATATTGTTTACTTTGCAGGGTGCTGTGGAATTTCATTTTTTAAAGCGAAAGTTGTTAAACTACTTGTGGCATAATACCCCCAAATGCCGCGTCCGTGACAGGGAATTTTAACTTGGTTAATTTGACACAAATGAAAAACTATTCAAGGGCTGAGACAACTGCAAAGTTGCAGTAGCAGATTCCCCAAGAAAAAAAATAAAAGCTACCACCAATATTTTTGGTATCCCAATAGAACTATTTCTCCTTTTTTAAAAATAGTGTGCTGAAAATACTTTAAAGGAACAGTAGCAACGTTTTGAACTGACTGGATTTGACCAGCTACTCTGTAATTTAAGGTAGAAATTTTTCAGTATTCTCCAGGCTTGCATGGACTGCCTGAGCCTTGTCAAATATAAAAGTGGATTTGTCCACCAGCTACGCCCTATTTAAGTGTGTATGTGTAAGAATGCCTCTACCCCAGACCCCAAAAAGACCAGCCAGCTCAGGGAGTATTGTAATTTCTATAATTAATATAGACAAGAAGCTAATTGCTACTCTCCTGTCCCACCACAGCAAAAGAGACACAAGGAGGGAATTGTTTCTTCCTGGCGTTGAAGTGCTCAGGGCTGCTCCTGGGATGCTGGAGACTACCCTTTGCCCTGAGAAAGGAAATGGGTAGAGGTCCCTGAATGGTAGATCAGGGCTATGCCCAGCCTTACACTTCTTAGTGGATTTGCATTTGACCCCACTGGAAATTTAAAGCAAGGGGAAATGACACCAAAAGGGGCACTTGTCATGAATCATAGAATCATAGAATTCTAGGGCTGGAAGGGACCTCAGGAGTTCATCTAGTCCAGCCCCCTGCCTAAAGCAGGATCAACCCCAGCGAAACCATCCCAGCCATGACTATATCAAACAGGGATTTAAAATCCTCTAGGGATGGAGATCTTACCACCTCTCTTGGCACCGTTACTCCAGTGCTTCAGCACCCTCTTGGGGAAATAGTTTTTCCAAATATCCAACCTACACCTCTCAGTCTTCTCTTCTGCAAACTAAATAAGCGCAAATCTCTCAGTGTCTGCTCATAGGTCATGTGCTCCAGACTCCTACTCATTTTCGTTGCCCTCAGCTGAACCATCTCCAATGCATGCACATTCTTTCTCTACTGGAGGGCCCAGAACTGGATACAATACTCCAGATGTGGCCTCACAAGTGCCAAGTAGCAGGGAAGAATAACTTCTCTAGATCTGCTGGAAATGCTTCTCCTAATGTACCACAATATGCCGTTAGCCTTCTTGGCTACAGGTATTTGCCCACAAAAGCGTGTGCTCCAAAATATCTGTTCAGTCTAAAAGGTGCCACAGGACTTCTTGTTGTTTTTGAAGATACAGAATAACATGGCTACCTCTCTGATATAAGGACACACCTTACTCATATCCAGCCTCTCATCAACCACAATCCCCAGGTCCTTTTCTGCTGCACTGCTACTTAGTCAGTCAGTCCCAGCCCATAACAATGCTTGGGATTCTTCCATCCCAAGTGCAGGACTCTGCACTTGTCCTTGTGGGATCTCATCAAATTTCTTTTGGCCCAAACCTCCAATTTGTCTAGGTCACTCTGGACCCTATCCCTACCCTTCAATGTATTACCTGACCCCCTCCTTTAGTGTCATCTGCAAATTTGCTGAGGCTGCAATCCATCCTCTCATCCAGGTCATTAATAAAGATGTTGAACACTACTGGCTCTAGAATCCATCCCTGGGGTACTCCACTTGAAACTGACTGACAACCAGATACTGAGCCATTGACCACTACCTATTGGGCCCATCCACCAAGCCTGTTTTCTATCCATCTTACAGTCCATGTATTGAATCCATACTTCCTTAACTTATGGGCAAGAATATTGTGGGAGACTGTATCCACAGCTTTGTTAAGGTCAAGGTCTATTGCAACCACTGACTTCTCCATGTCCGCAGAGCCAGTTACCTCATCATAGAAGCTAATCAGTTTGGTCAGGCATGAGTTGCCCTTGGTGAATCCATGTTGACTACTCTTGATCACTTCCCCTCTTCCAAGTCCTCCAAAATGGATTCCTTGAATATTCCCTTCATGATGCCATGGACATGTATGTAGGAGGCAGCAAGATCTCATCAGGAGACCTGGGCTCTATTTCTAATCCTACCTTTAGTTTCAAGTGGGATGCTCAGCAAATCTCCATCCTTGAATTTCTTCCTCTGTAGAACAGAGCAGATGGGACCTACCTCTTCTGTGTCCCATCTTAGAAACCTCAACTGAAAGGAGCCATAGCAGTGTGAAATGCTCCCATACCTCAGCAGCAGCAGCTGCCCCAAGTGGACTGAAGTGAAGGTCCCATCTTTTGATCACTGAGTTTTTAACAACTGATCTGAAACCTGCGACTGAGAACCCATTTCCTTTTTGAAATGTTCCTTTAATTGCTCAGGCAGACCAATTTCAGGATGGGAAACTGAGACCAGCTGAAATGAATCCCATTCCCTTTGGCCTCAGTACAGAATTTTGTACGCTGATGAGAGATGACATACCTATCTATGGGAAGGTCATGCTGCCCTTTTTAGGAGTCATTTTTCTAGGAGTGAAAACAATACTGGTTTAGAGCTATGGCTCTGAGGTGAGGAGGTGGTTAGAGAACATAGGGCAAAGGGAGGCTACAGGATACAGTGCTGACCCTTGGGGACCAGAGGGGGAGTTTAACATTTAAAGTGCATGATCAGTGCCATATAGCAGCATAGGTTTCATTCTGCTGAACTGCACTCTGTGGGGAACTGCTGGGATGAAGATGGCTTCCTCACTGTTCAGTTATAGAGGGGTCTGTACCTGTTCTATCTTGCATATCACCTCCCACCTCAGAGTGCTCTCCAGATTTGAATTAAGACAGTGCATGGGGTGGGGAGAAGGGAGTGTTCATAGAATCATAAAAACCTAGGGATGGAGGGGACCTTAGGAGGTTATCTAGTTCAGCCCCCTGCCTGGAGTAAGATCAACCCCAACTAAATAATCTCAGTGAGGACTTTGTCAAGCCAGGACTTAAAATCCTCTAGGGATGGAGATTCCACCACCTCTTTAGGTAACGCATTCCAGTGCTTCCCCATCCTTCTGGTGAAACAGCTTTTAATAATGTCTAACCTATGCCTCTCCCTCTGTAACTTGAGAAAGTAGCTCCTAGTTCTGCCATCCGTCACTACTGAGAACAGCCTCTTTCCATCCTCTTTAGAGCTCCCCTTCAGGAAGCTGAAGGCTGCTATCAAATCTCCTCTCGCTCTTCTCTTCTGCAAACTGAATAAGTCCAAGTTCCTCAGCCTCTCCTCATAGGTCATGTGCTCCAGCCCCCTAATCATTTCCATTGCTCTCCACTGAACCTGCTCCAACGCATCCACATCCTTTCTCTGCTGGGGGGCCCAGAACTGGACACAATACTCCAGGTGAGGCCTCACCAGTGCTGAGTAGAGGGGAATAATAACTCTCTAGATCTGCTGGAAATGCTTTTCTTAAAGCATCCCAACATGCCATTGATGCATACACCCTGAAGGCAGCCACACAGCAGAGATAACAGTTCTGCCAACCTGATTTGCAGAGCACCCACAACCAACAGCATGTGTTTCTGTTGGTGGTGCACATATCCACAAGTCTTTGTGCTTGCAGTAAAATTTATTCTGCACATGGACAGCAAAAAATTAGAAGGAATGTTTAAGTTGGGATATTCCTATCACTTTTTTTTATATTTGACTGCTGGGTAAACCAAAGCGCAGTGTCATGAAGTGACATGACCAAAATCACCCAGCCCTATGGCAGCAAAACAAGACAAGAGGGAAAGAAAGTGATTATAGACCCAGAACTGTCTCTGCCTGCTTCTGAGCTAGGTCGATAACAACAGAGGGTCTAAGAGCTCCTGCAGAAGATCCTCTAGTTTCAGAAAGAGCCTGTGAAAGTATATGCCAGAGAGGCTCAGTTCTAAAGGATCTGTGATTACAGGGTGTTATAGCCTGGCTTGCCAGCTAGCCATTCCCAGAGAAAAAATAAGCACTCAGGATTGCCCCTGGTTAAGGCTAGTCAGGTCCTGCTTGAAGCCCAGGACAAAATAAACAGCTTTCCGGAGCCAGTGACTAAGCTGTGCAACCATCAGACCTTTCCAAAAGCAAAGGAGTGCATGAGGCAAGCCTCTAACAACCCTTTCATATGCTGAGGAGACTTTATTCCCATTCACTCTCAAAACACCTGTCTGCCAAGCCCTACCTCAGCTCTCTGCTTTTATATTGCCTCCTCCCTAATGGGGAGAAACCAGCATCAGCTGGGCCCAGGTGCCTTCCCTCTCCCTCTTGTGAGAGAGTCTTTTAACCCTTTGTCCATCAAACCTGGTCAGAGGGTTTGAACTCCCCTTTGCAGGTGGACTGTGTGAAAGGCCCCTAGTCCTGCTTCTCTTTGCCTTCCCTCCCCACCCAGCAAAAACAAAACCCTTCCTGGAAATCTCAGATGAGTGCAGCGTTGAATGGGACTCTGCGAACTCCTCCCCAGGCAGTGTTCTCCATACATTCGCCATTGAAATGGAATCTTTCCTTTGCTCCCATAGAAGTCAGTAGGCCTTACCCTCGGAGTCCTGCACCTTGCTCTGCCAGCCTGAGGGGACCATAAAGGAGGTGGAAATACTCCATTTTGCACCTACCACCTGTGCATTGGTTCCCCTCATCTGGTATAAATGTCCGGATCCCAGCCCTCGGTGCAAGGGGAAATTGAGGGTTCAGAGAGGGTCCATGAGAAACAGTGCAGGGAGAGCAGATTTTTGGACTGTGGACCAGACAGGTTCCCACAAGGCCTCAGAACAGAGGGAGCAGAAATGTGGGTTAGAGACCCATAGTCTTCCCAACCCTCTGGTCCCTGCCCTGTCCCAAGCACAGGGACAGAGTAACTAAGAATCAGCCCCAATGTGTTCTTTTAAACAGGCCATGTTCCTCTCCAGACTCTCCTCATGGACTGTCTCCCTCAGCACAGATTTCTCTTTCTTACATATTTCAGGGCTTCCCCAAGTGTCGGCTAGAAGTAGGAGAGGGGCTGCAAAGTGGGGAAGTTAGAGATGTTCTCCTCCAAACCAGGACTGCTGCCCTTACAGTCCCTCCCCAGTCCCTCGGCTCTGAGTTCAAATCTTCATCTTGTATAGCAGCATTACCTCAGAGAGCTGCTCCAATCCCCAGCCCGTTCCCCATTTCATTGGACAGTGTAGGGTCGACCTTGTTCAGTGATGTGTTTGCTGCAGCATATTATCACTCTCAGTTGGAGTTGAGGCATGCTGGGGGAACCATGGAGATGTCTGAGGGGTCTAGAGAACTTGAGCTGTGAGGGAAGACTGAAAGGACTGGGCTCATTTTCATTAGAGAAGAGAAGACTTAGAGGGGACATGGTAGTGGTTTTCAAGTACTTAAGTATGTGTAGTGGTATGATCAGCCCATCAAGTGACAGTCTCAAGGGAATCACAATAACCCAACCCATCTCATAGAATCATAGACTACTAAAACTGGAAGGGACCTTGAGAGGTCATCGAGTCCAGCCTCCTGCCCTCAGGGCAGGACCAAACTCCATCAAGAACATTCCTGATAGGTGTCTATCTAACCTGCTCCAGTGATGGAGATTACACAACCTCCCTAAGCAATTTATTCCAGTGCTTAACCACTCTACAGGTAGGAAGTTTTTCCTAATGTCCAACATAAACCTCTGTTGTTGAAGTTTAAGTTTAATCAAAGGGTGTTTCAAGGAGGAGGGAGAAAAAAGTGTTCTCCTTTGTCTCTGAAGGTAGGACAAGAAGCAATGGGCTTAAACTTCAACAAGAGAGGTTTATGTTGGACATTAGGAAAAACTTCCTACCTGTAGGGTGGTTAAGCACTGGAATAAATTGCTTAGGGAGGTTGTGGAATCTCCATCACTGGAGCAGGTTAGATAGACACCTATCAGGGATGCAGAGGCCACACTGCCTGGCCACTGGCCCCCAGGGCTGCCCAGGGCATCAGTGACTGCTTCCCCAGGGCAGCAGGAGCTGTGCTGCCCAGCTGGTCCAGCTGGCAGGTGGTCCATGGCTCTCCAGGGCTGTCAGGTGTTGCACTTGCTGCATTCCTATGGTCATTCTGCTGTATAACTGTCCATGCTATCAGGACCCTCCCTTTCTGCTGGATGAGAAACAATCCCATTCCATGCCTATCCCATTGTCCTGGCACAACCAAATCCTGACCTTGCTTTAAGATAGCATAAGAGGAAGCTGCTTGCCAAAGTTGGTGGACGTAGTTCTTACCATTTAGGAGTTCTTGAACAGACTCAGGCTAGATCTACGCTAGAGCAGAAGTCAGTTTCCAATACGCAATTCTAGTTATGTAGCTAGAATCAACATATCAGAATTGAATTTCTTACCCTGTGTAGAATGGGACTCTTCAGGCTCATGCCAACATCCCTTACTCCATGCAGTAGAATGGAGTACAAGAGTTGATGGCCGAACCCAAAGAGGTCAGTTTTACTGCGTCTTAACACGCATGGCAAAATCGAACTCCAAAAGATCGACCGTAGCATGGTCCATTGGCCAGTAAGTATAGATTCACCTCCAGAGATGGACGGATGGCCAGCCAGCCAGATGCACAAACTCTCTCAACTATATAATAAATTAATTAATGCCTATGACCTAAAGTGAACTCAACAGGAAGTCATTGCAAGTTCAGGATGCAGAATGGGTTACTGGGGAAAGGTTCAAAAGAAAAATATTCTTAGCAAGGATTTGATGGGAAGAGTAAGCTTTTTCAGCACAGAAGAGAGGGGCTGAGCCAGGTGAAAACAAAGCAGAGTTGTGAGCGCGAGAGGAAACCCAAGATTTCCCATGTCAGACAGAGTTAGCAGAGCCTATTGAACAGGAAATTGGGGGTTGGGACAGTCCAGCTTCAGAAGGACCACAACCGGGCAATTATATGGAGAAGTCTAGACTAAGGTGGAACCGAGGAGGAAGGCAGGTGTTAGGAGAGCATGTTCTAAGATCATCGCTCCAAGAAAGACTTGCCAGCTAAAAGGCTGTGGAAAGAGAAGATGGGTTGATGATCTTTCCCGCACTTTGACATGAAGCCCGGGAGAGCTTCTTCAGTGAGTATCTCATTTTCCCCAAAGAGGGCTGTTTTCAAAGCCCTGAGAAACTGCTGCCAGTGTTGTTTGAAAATAAAAAGAATTGATTTCGCAGCTCCTTGAACCTGTTGCATCAGGAATTGATTTCCAGCTCCCCACCCCATCCCCAGTCTCTCTTTTTTTTTTTTTAACCAGCTTGAAAGTGGTTTGAATGATGTCGGGTGGAAAAGCTGCTGCAGAAATGTCGGTGATGCCTCCCAGGCCCAAGTCAAATCTGCATTTTAAGCCTTGCCTCGTGGCTCAGTCCCAAGCCCTCCGTAGTTTGCTCCTTCTGTGGGCACAACAAACAAGTTGTGTGGATCCCAGGGCTGTGTGAGTGTGGAAGCAGACTTGTCTGTGCAGACAATAGTTGCCATAGTTATTTGCGCAGCCTATTCTAAGGCAGTGATCTCAGGTGTAGGAGTCAGATGCCCCTGGTCAAACTTCCTGGGCCTGATTGTTTTCTGCTTTTCTTGTTTGACTCCCTTTTCTCTCCACTTAGACAGAGGAAGTGGCACACAGAACCCAGCCTACAGCAGCATTTGATCTGAAATGCATCTGTTTGTCAGTCTATCTTGATTATAGGGCCCAATCCAAAGCCCTTTGAAGTCAAAGAGAAGACTCACAGTGGGCTTTGGATCAGGTCCCTAAAGTGCCAGTTGGTATAATATCTAGACCAGGGTCAGTAACTCCCATCATGGGTACCAAGAGTGATGCGCAAGCCGATTTCCATCAGCACACATTGTGGGAGCTCTGTTCCACCCCTCTTCCCCCACGCAGCAGGGAGCTTGGTCAAAGCCATGCTGCCTGTGGATTAACAAAAGACCAGCTAATGCTACCAGCCACCACCTGAATGGCAATGCTCTGTGTCTGAATTTATTGAAGAAGCTGTTCTAAATAGGACTATTAGTGACCTTAAAAAGTGCCACTGGCACCGGGACCAAACATAGAGGTCAAAAGGTCAAATTTCAGCACTCCACATGGGAAAGGTTGCTGACCCCGATGTAGACATCAGCATTCTCCAACCTCTTGGATGGCTACAGCAAAGTTTGAACAGTGGAGTTGGTCAAAAAATTCTGTAGATTATCCACAAATTTCAAAGAGCTTGAAAGTTTTATCTGCTTCATTTTAAATGTGTGTGAAGTGTTTCTGGTTCCCCTCAACCTTCTTCTTCTGACCCCCTTTCTTTCCCTGTTTCTGGAAGGAAAAAAATAGGAGGCAAAGGACAAATGGAGAGAAAAGACAGAATCCCTCCAAAGCCCAAACCAACTTTTTTGTCATTAAGTTACAAAAAGAGAGAATTTCAATCAAAACAAAAGCATTGCTCTAGGAAATAGCTCCAAAAGTTACTTTTCATCTTTCACTCGCACATCTACTAATATAATATACGCCATCATGTGCCAGCAATGCCCCACTGCAATTTACATTGGCCAAGCTGGACACTCTGTACATAAAAGAATAAATGGACATAAATCAGACACCAGGAATGGTAGCATACAAAAACCTGCAGGAGGACACTTCAATCTTCCTGGACACTCAGTAACAGATTCAGAAGTAGCTGTCCTACAAAAATAAAATAAAATAAAATAAAATGCAAAGAGAAATTTCAGAGCTGCAATTAATTTACAAATTTGACTCCATCAACCAAGGATTGAACAGAGACTGGGAGTGGCTGGCCCATTACAAAAACAGTTTCTCTGCTCTTGATGTTCACACCTCCACATTAGCAACTGACAATGTGCCACATCCCCCCGACTGCATTGTCTTGATTTCTCCTCCTTGATGTTCATTATCTCCATTAACTGCCAATAATGGGCCACATCCATCCTGACTGAATAGACCTTGTCAGCTCTGGCCCTCCCCTTTACTGAGTCCGTCTTTAAATCCTTCTCTGAAACCCCCTGACTCATGCATCTGATGAAACGGGTCTTTGCCCATGAAAGCTTATGCTCCAAAGTATCTGTTAGGCTATAAAGTGCCACAGGACTTCTTGTTGTTTTTCATTGGAAAAGCGTTTTGGCCCACTTGACTGTCTAGCCACGGGTGAGTTGGCAAAACAATTCCCAAAGAAATCCCCATCAATCTTCCAGCTACCAGAGCTGGCTCAAACCGCACCTTGCTGACCCTCAATCATGGAACTGCCCAAACAAGGGGGAGGGAGAGGGTCTATGACTCCACTCTGGTGGGATATTTATCATTCATAATCTCTCAGTGAAATGGTGATATGCATCTGAATTGGTCACAGGGGATGTTCTTCAGAATTCCTCTCCATCTTGGGTTTTAAGCCCCACGGTTTTTTTTCTTTCTCTTTATGGTGCCTCTTCTGACATTGGCTTCTCTCAAAATAGATTGACAGCAGAGGAGAGAGCTTTCATTGTCCTAAGGGGACAGTTGGCCAGGCAAGCTATCTCTGTGTAATGGGCTTAGACTCACTGACCCAGATCCCTAATCTCTTTGAGAATCTTTGAGAATCTGAATGGCTTTCTACTTCCTTCTGTCCATCTCCTAATAATCTTCTGACGACAAATAACTGGAGCTTGAGGAGGGAGACTAGATGGATAGCTAGAGGCAGGGACAGTGGCATCAGGACTTTTGAATCCCATTCTTGGCCCATGTGACTTCGGACATGTTCCGTTACTGCTCTCTGACTCAGTATCCCAGTTTGTGGAATGGGGATAATAAAACCTACTTGCCTAAAAGAGGCATTGTGATGCCTACAACACTCACTTCAGAAGGCCAGATCATGCACTGGCTTACGTATGATCAGGAAAGGGGGCGGGGGTAAGATATGTGGTATGTGGCATCTGTGCTGAAGGCTAGGTGGGGACAAGGACAGAGCCTTGATTTCACGTGCTTAATTCACAGGCCAGCACAACTGAGCCTAATATGACATGGCTAGCAATGTGCTACTTGAAAGTGCAAGAATAAATTATCATCTCCTGGGAGTTAAGAGGGAGTGAGAAAAAAAAATTCCACCTGTGAGAGACACTGAGTCACCTTTACTCTGATCCACTGAGTCACCATTACTCTGATCTGGAGGTAAAAGCATAATCTATCTCTGAATTAAGATTTATAAAGCACTTTGAAACCATCCATTTACAAAGAAAGAAAGAAAGAAGTTTTCAATGCCATTTTAAAACAATTTTTGAAAAATAGCTTCAGTTTTCACAGAAAACATTGTATTTTCATGAAAAAACAACTTTTTTTCTGTGAACATTTTTAATGAACACTCACAAAAAGCACAATTTCCCAACCACCTTAGATAGATAGATAGATAGATAGATAGATAGATAGATAGATAGATAGATAAAAAGTTAGGCTTTGAAAGTGACCTACTTTTAAAAAAATGCTGATCTTGGGCTTGAGTGGGAACTGCTGGGTGCTCAGTTCTTTTGAAAATCAAAGCACTTAGTTGGATACATAAATATGGACGTGGGATCCTATTTTTGAAAACCTTGGCCATGGCTATTTGGAAAGGGGACAATGCTTTGGGTGCAGACAGCTATTTCTGAAAGATGATTCTTTCTTCTTTGCTAAAGCTTCCCCCTCTGCCCAGTTTTGTTCTCCCTTTTTCTGTGAGGATAACCTGACAATCAGAGGCTATGAGTACATCCTTTGTCCTCTCTAATCATTTCCAGCAAGCCAGAGGACAAGATATGAGGACCTTGTAGGGAACTCGGAGATCTTGATTGTTCAGAAAGGTCAGAGGAAACTGGGCTTCTAATCTTTGCCAAAGGAGAGATTAACAGGCCGCCTTGCTGAGATGTACAAAAATGCTGAAGTGAAAAGAGAAGAAAGGTGATATACAAGGCCTGTTGTGTTTGCCTCAAACACAGAAACCCAGGTGCCATGGACTAAATAAAGGCCCTGAAAGAACACAGACAAAATGTCTCTGTACAGATGTGGTTCATATACAGAAGTGAAAGCAATAGCAATGGCAAATGAAATTTGATGTGGGTAAGTGTAAGGTAATGCACATTGGGAAAAATAACCCCAATTATACATACAATATGATGGGGGCAAATTTAGCTACAACAGATCAGGAAAGCGATCTTGGAATTATAGTGGATAGTTCTCTGAAAACATCCATGCAGTGTGCAGCAGCAGTCAGTAAAGCAAATAGGATGTTAGGAATAAGTAAAAAAGGGATAGAAAATAAGACGAAGAATATCTTACTTCCCCTTTATAAAACTATGATACGCCCACGTCTTGAGTACTGCGTGCAAATGTGGTTTCCTCACCTCAGAAAAGATATATTGGCGTTAGAAAAGGTTCAGAAAAGGGCAACTAAAACGATTAAGGGTTTGGAACGGGTCCCATATGAGCAGAGGCTTGAGAGACTGGGACTTTTCAGTCTAGAAAAGAGGAGACTGAGGGGCAATATGATAGAGGTATATAAAATCAAGAATGGTGTGGAGAAAGTGAATACAGAAAAGTTATTTACTTGTTCCCATAATATAAGAACTAGAGGACACCAAATGAAATTAATGGGTAGCAGGTTCAAAACTAATAAAAGAAATTTTTTCTTCACACAGCGCACAGTCAACCTGTGGAACTCCTTACCAGAGGATGCTGTGAAGGCCAGAACTCTAATAGAGTTTAAAAAAGAGCTCGATAAATGTTTGGAGGTTAGATCCATAGATGGCGGTTAGGAAGGGGTAAGGTATGGTGCCTAGCCTTATGTCGAAGGTGGGAGATGGGTGGCAGGAGACAAATCTCTTGACCATTGTCTTCGGTTCACCTCCTCTGGGGCACCTGGCTCTGGCTGCTGTTGGCAGACAGGATACTGGGCTAGATGGACCTTTGGTCTGACCCAGTATGGCCATTCTTATGTTCTTATGACAGCTACTACAGTGCAGAAGTGTGAAAAGTTTTTTCACACATGGAAGGGAAGTGGGATCTTTTATTCCTCAGGACTCCAGGGTTTCTAACCCCAATGTCCCTCATCACTTATGCCCTCAGGAAATAGGTGGCACAGCTCAAAGGTGAAAGGAAGGGGAATGACTCATTTCCTGGCTCCCTTCAGAAAAGAAGCAACAGAAATAGTAGGAGGAAGTGTTTACACCCAGACTTCCTAGCTTAGCAGAAGCAGGAAATGCTGGTAGTCTTACAAATAGCTTTTGTCTAGCACCTGGCATTTTGCAGGGTGACCTTATCTCCCCCAGCCAAATATGGGACATGGGGGAATGACACCATCCAGGCCAAAATGTGCTGGACGGTCACCCTATCTGGGAGTCAGGTGGTGGATGCTCTGTGGGGGCTAGGTGGGTGCAGGGGGCAGCTGCACTTCTTGGCTGTCCCATGACTTGGGGCACCACGAACTAGGCTGCTGCCCTGCCAGTGAAGTGACCAGCTCCCCCCAGCTGAGGGAAGCCAGATATCAGACATGCCACCGTGTAGGTCTGGCTCCCCGCATCCAGGGGGAAGTTGGGCAGAAGCCATACCACCATGCAGGTCCGGCTTCCGGCTCCCTTCAGCTAGGGGAAGTGGGGCGGCAGCCATGCCGCTGTGTGGGTCTGGTTCCCAGCTCCCCCAGCCATGGGGAGCCAGAACCAGGGGCAGCCACCTGCGCTAGTAAAAAAGTGGAATACTGGGCAATTAGCCCCTTTGGCAAAATAAATTGGGGTGCCAGGATGGCGCCCAAAATATGGGGCTGTCCTGCCCAAAACGGGACAGATAGTAACCCTAGTGTTTTGCCACTTCCACCAGGTCAACACGCATGCAATGTGATTATCAAATCAGTATAGTAATATTTCACGCACATTTTGCACAGGTGCAAATGACTCCATACGCTGAAAGATGAGGAAGAATCAGGCCCAGAAACTGATTCTTTGTATTGTCTGAGTCAATATTGCAGATGTTCCTCTCCGTGGTTGGCAATACCCACTCCACTGAGTTCATAAAGCTGCACAATTCAGATCTGGATGGGAATCAGTCCATTCTTCAAAAGGAAAACTAAGTAAAATTTTTCAAGAACAACTTGTTGGGGCAAAAATGCAGATTTGGTGACACCAAAATCTGTCGCGAATTCGTGATGATTTCACCAAGTTCTCTGATAAAAGAATACAATTAAAATATATAAATGTAAATGAAATGATTTGTTTGAGGTCAAAAGATATTTTAAGGTTTAGTCCCAAATTTAATTGTTTTCAACTATTCACTTTGCCACCAAATCATTTTGGTTTGACCGCAATCTAATTTTCTTCCACACCACCATGCCAGTGAAGAAACAAACAAAAAATCCATTCTTCGTGTAGCTATCTTTGGAATTCAGGTTTGGTTTGATGGCTTTAATGGCTACCAGAGCCAAATTGAATCCCCAAAACATATGAGGCCTCCCCAGCATGAGAAGTTGCCAGTTTCCAAATTTCTTTTCCTCTTGACATATTTGAATCTCAGGGACAAACTGCCTTCATTTAACTGAAATGAGAAAAGCATCTCCAGCAAATTATGTCATTTCTTTTCCCCATTATGTCTTTTCTACATCTTCTGGTAGCACTGTTACAAACCAGAAGAGAACGGTCGAGTGGAACAGCAAAGACAATAACTTTAATGGAAAGAAATTTGGGACTGGGAGAAGACACAGATTGCATTAGAAAAAAGGGAAATAACATTTAATTTCCCTGGTCATAAATAATCTGTCCGCCTACATTACAAGTACATCAAAGATGACAGGAAAGATAGTCGGTGACATGGGAAAAAATCATTATTTCTTCATTAAATGTTTTTATATTTATTATAAGAAAAAATTAAAGTGGCTCCTGACAGGCAGGAATACAATGGCTGACAGGCAGTTGGAGCAATGGGACTGTGTATGTGATAAAGACGATTAAACTAGCTTGAAGACGATGCCCCAGGTCCAAACTTTGATCATTGTTAGACCCAACTTCCCTTTGGCACAAAACGCAAAACTACTGGCGTACATTAGAAGCCGTTACAAATCCAATATGTACCAAGAATGCCCATCAATCCCTCTTACTCTACTTCTAATGTGGAACCTCTTGTGTGGAGTCTAAGACCAAAAATGACTTGTCTCCAGTGGTTGCTCTACCATGACATAGAATATTCTTGGGGCATTTCAGGCCAGACTAAAGTCAAGAAGGGTCAGAGTTTTCACCATAAAAGATTTTGTCATGAGATTTCTATCCTACTTTTTGGGCTCTTCTGGCCCAGATTCCAACTTGTATACACTTCAGCTCAGGATGGGCAGAACAAAGTTCTCTTTAAGCTACTTTGTGTCTTGCCTGATTCTGGAAAGGTCAACTACCAGACCCTCCTTTGGTACCACTTAGAGCAGCCTTGAGGCTGTTCTTATTCAGCTGCAGCCCTCAGCCTTCATGAGGCCATTTGAATAGATGGGAACAAGATATATGGCTATCTCCATCATATACCGTATTTCCTGACAATAGCTTGTGCATCCCTGTCTGCAAACGGAGAGAGTATTGTAGAAGATGCTCTGGCAGTGCTTCACCATCTTAGGAATTCTCTCACACAGGGTGAATCCTCAAGTGGCTGGTTAAATGCTTACACCAAAACCATCTAAGCTTTTGAGTAGAGGCGTGGTTAGGATAAAAGAAATCAGTGAGGAGAAATATGAATGTTTGTTCAAAATTCTATCCTTGGCTGTTTCTCTAAGATTTTAAAAGTTTGTCCGAATTTCTAGGTTCAAGAAATATCCACCAACTCTGATTTTATGGTTCTCCCCTCACACCCTTGTGAAGTGAGACATTGAGACTGCAAGTGCGGTTTGCCAAAGAACTAGTGTCTAAATGGGTGAGAGCCAAACAAAGAGAGTGTGACATTTGAATATGTGTGAGAATCTGGGTGGGTGAGGCAAATGTTAAGAGAGAATAACACAACAGAAAACAGCAACCCCAGTTGACTTTTTCTTTCCTCTTAGCTACTGGGTTTATTCATAAAAGACAGGGACTGTTAAACTCTTTGGTGCCTGGACCATCTTTTACTGTCTAGCACTTAGCACAGTGGGGTCCCACTCCATGACCAAGGATTCTATGTGCCTAGGTTCAAAAGAGACAAAAATAATCTATCATACTCAGTGTCTCTTGGAGTTCTGACAGAAGCCAGCCTGCCCTTGGCAACTCCAACCTGAACCAAGGCCTTGGTTTCAAAGGAGTTCCACTTCCTTGTTCCAGGCAGGGTTGGGGAAATGATTGCGGGCATTCTAGGAACTGCTGGAAGTCTCCCATGAAATCAGGGAAAGGCATAGTGGTACGGCAGTGCACTTCGATCTGTGTAGGGACCCATAGTGGAATGGCTAGGAGGCAGCTGAGGTATTCTGTTTAGTTGGGGCCACTTGCCTGGAACTTGTTTAATCCTGAAGGGTAGGTGTGCGGGCTACACTTCCATATGCTGGCTGTAGCTAATTCCATCAGGCTTCTAAATCCATGAGCAGCCTGTGCCATGTCATCTGTGAAGCAGGGGGCGTTCAGAACAGAGAGGTAGGCTGGAGGGGAAGGAGTGGGCGTCACTGTGAGGGAAGGTCCCTTTCTGATCTTTGGGATAAGGGGGATGTTAGCTCTTGCATGGTGCTCTGTTCCCACACTCAGCTCTCAGGTACGTGCCTGGCTGTGAGGGCTGTGACTCTGATGGTGATTTTCTCTCCCTTTGGTGCTCTGTGCCCCATATCCATCTGCAGCCCTGGTGACCAGCACACAGATGTTCAGACCAAGCTTCCATTATCTAAGTCATTTCTGCTTCAAGACACGCGGCATCGCTCATCACAGAGGCTTCAAGGTCACAGCCCCTGTTCCTCAAATGCACGATGCACTGACTTATCTCCTCTAGTCCCAGCACCACCATGAACCTTCCTCCCTGCATACACACTAATGGCCCCATTACCACTTCCCCTCCAGATTGCTTAACAGATGCTCTTGATAAATACAACAGCAGCTGGAATTCTGTGGGAAATGGAGCGTGGCTGCCCAGGCACAGCCTTTGCTGCTGAAGAATAGGAGACATTTGCAAGGTCTTTGGGATGGATAACTCTCACGCATAGGTATTTGGTCCCATAGCCCAACCTGAAATGTCTGGATTAAGATGGGCTGGGATCTGCTTACAGGCTGCCATCTACTTACAGGCTGATGGAAAATTACCGGAGACTCCTCATGGAATGCCCATAACCCTTCCTGGTTACAGGACTCCTGGCCACCAGCCTGTGCCTGCAGGGACCCACTCTCACTCCCAGTAAACATGTGCATCCACATGCAACGTGCTCAGCTCATTTGAAAATTGAGCTGTTACGTAGGAGCCTGAATGAAAATTTATGCTCTTGAAAATCTGGCCCTGGTTGTGAGCACTGATCCCTCCTGAAATCAATGGCTGTGGCCATTGACCCATCCAGGACTGTAAGTCCCAGTGCTTGGGTTCTTCTCTCACTCATATCTGTCTTCTGCCAGTGTAATAATTCTGTGGGCCTCAGTGCAGTTATTCCTGATTCAAAGTAAGGAAAACCAGACTGTGGCCAAATAAATACAACATTTCCAGAAGTGGCTTCTGAATTCAGATGCATTTGCAGGGAATCCCAACATGAGAAACCTTATAGTTTCATCTTGGGTGGAGATGTTAGCACTTGGTGTCTCTGAAAATTGGGCCCAGGTAGCCTAAATTTGGCAACTGCATTCTAGAGCTGGTTGAAAAATACCAAACCCTTCTCCATGCATAGACAGCCTGTGGACTCTAGAGAATGTGCACTACCTGGTTTTCTGCCAGCTTGTTCAACCTGCTCCTTGGTAGCAAAGTTGGAAAGTTGGTGGCAGCCTGGAAGCATCCTGGCTCCTAGCTCCTTAAGAATCTGGGCTCCCACAGTTCCCAGTTCCTGGTAGCCCCCTCCACCAGGATAATAAAGAGCAGAAAACTGAATGTTGTGGGTGTCCCAGCCTGTAGGCCTGACTTCCAAGGGTCCTCAGATCTGGGGCAGCTCATCTAATGGGTTACATACAGCCAGAACTCCTTGTAGGGTGGGGCTCAGAATGATAAATCCATTTCATGGAGGATTTCAAATGTCAGGGCAGGGGGAAGAGGTTGCTCTGAATTGTAATGAAACAAAATTGTGAAATCCTCCACCAAATGGAATTCCCAGTTTCCACCCAGCCAATTGGGGCTCATTCTGTTAGCATGTGCAATGTCTCTGTGGATTTCACATACAGCATTTCTGAGCACATAAGGGTATCACAACAGTTCTGCGCAGGTCCTCGGTAAATATGGGTTAGGCTACAGACATTCAAGGAAGGGTGGGTGAGATGAGCCACACCCTTGTCTTATTCTCTTAATCCTTCTCATTGCACCTCCCAACATTTCCTTGTTCTGCCCTCTTACCCACATTGTCCATTCAATTCTGTTTTATGGAGGTTCTTATGCTACCCTCATACCATCAGTGCCTGAGAGCTTCCCATAGTGATGTGAATAGTGTCTGTTGTACATTCTTTGCCTCATCCTCTCTTCTGGGCACTTGTTCTCAGGCTCTCTCTCTCTCTCTCTCTGCACACACTTCCTTTTTTTTCCTGCTCACCTTCTATCTTTCCTTGAACCCTCTGCTTTCCCTACCCAGGCCGGGAGAAGCAGCAAATCTTGCTAATCTATGACATACTTGAATCAGAAAGCAATATCACGTCATCAAGGCAGACAGAGAGAAAGCACCATTAGCTCTCTGATGGGGAGAGGAGATGAGGTGTGGAAGGGTATTTCTGTACTGTGGGGATGGTTTGGAGCCCAGAGAGAAGACAGAGCAGCCAAGAGGGCAGGGAGGGAATTGGCAAGATAGAGACAGTGTGTAATGGAATGGAAATAAAAGAGGTACGAGAAAATGAGATGGAAATATAAAGATGTATGACACAGGAAAATTTAGCTGAAATGAAATTGTTAGCTATTCTGTTGGGGGACTAGAAAGGGAAAAACAAACCTGCTAAAGGGAGTCTTTTGTCATACTAGCAGCATCTTATTCAGTGTCTGTGCCTCACCAATCCACAAACCATCATGCTGTCTGGACCCTTTGGTACCAGATTTTTTCCCCTTGTCCTTTCAAGACCCCTTCCTCTCACCTCCCCTCACTGCTTGTGTTTCCTGCTTTAACCCTTCAGTCACTCTTTCTAACAAAGGGATACTTATAAAGTGTTAGTAGGGCATAGATCAGAAAATCATGTCACAGACATGAGTGGTAGGCGTCCAAGATGGTTATAAATATAGCACATAGGGCACATAGATCACTACTATGAACAAGGGCTTTTATAGCATACAAAGGTATAACAGGTTGCTTCCCTTGTTGAACTTCAGATATCCCCATTTTAAGGGGTTTGTTCAGTTATGGTTTTTATCTGTCATCTTCATTTTGTTTGGTTGCAACAACAAGGATCCTCCATGCTGGGCAGGATTCTTGTTCCTGTCAGAGGAGAAAAGTCAGGAAGGTTGGAAAGAGTGAGAAAGAAGCCAGGAGTTGCTAGAAGATGTTTGTCCACATAAGGGGATTCTCTCACTCAGGAGCTCTCCTGATTGCTTCTTGGAGGGAATGAACATCATCCTAAAGTAAGCTGTCTTCTTCTCTCTCTGAAAGGGAGTGGTAGCTGTCAGCAGAAAATCTGTGTTTGTGCTGTCCTGGGTGTGAGGGAGCCCTCCCTAACCTGGAATAAACCCAAGAGTGTGTGTGTGTTCCCCGCTAAAACAACAAAGGGGAAAAGGGTGGGACTTAGTTAGGGAATCCTGCCTATCTGTGAAGCTACTTCTCAGTCTAGTGTTAATGTAGTCCTCTCGCTAGATTTAAATGTAGCTTTGAATGCAGCTCAGTTTTCACCCTAGCTTCCTGCCTATGGTTGAAGCTCCTTTTCATCCTTCTCCAACTCTTGCTAAATCCTAACCTCCACCTGGGATATGATGCTTTGTCAATGTCCTGGGTTCTTTTCCTTTCCCACCTTATTTCTTTTCTAACTCATGCGCCCCTTTTTCCTTCTGTCTCTTAAATGTCAGCCATAGCCAGTGACGACTGAGTAGTTTCCAACACTGCTATAGGCTTGTAATCAATGACCTAAACAGCCCAATCCTGGTACAGGTTTACCAAGTTCTAGAGTGGCTGATTAGACCATGTGTAGGTCACTATTTTTTCAGCAGAGAAGTTGCAAGAGAGAGGTCAGGTATACACTATGGTGGAAGTTCATATTAAGGCATGCAAGTCCAGCTATGTTAATTATGTAGCTGGAATCAATGTACCTTAATTCTGGGATGACCACAATGCCCTATGGCAAATATGGGACACAAGCCTCCAGGGATGGGGGCTGCTGTCTCATGTCAGGGTTCTATGGCTATGGGGGCTATTTCTCCATGGTGAGGCACTGGAGATGGGGGTTCCTCAGCCTTCCAATGAGAGGAACCAGAGGATGGGGGCTCCACAAGCTTCTGACGGGTGGCGGGGGGTTACCAAAAATATGGGATCTGCAGCGTCCTGGCAGAGGGGGCCAGGGAATGTGGCAGCTGCACTGTGGCAGGGGTCCTTGGCAGCAGGGGCTGCTACACTGGGGAACAGGGTAGCTGCCCCACAAAGGAGCTGCCCTACAACAGGAGCTACTTCCCCCAGGCACGGGATGCTGGGGAATGAGGCAGCTGCCCTGTGGCGTAGCTTGCCAGCAGAGGGGCCTGATGCAGTGGTGTGCAGGGAATGGGGTAGCTTCTCCATGGAGGAGCTCCCCTGAAGCAGGAGCTGCTGCCCCAAGGCACAGGGTGCCAGGTAACTGGGCTGCTGCCTGCAGAGGAGGCTGCTCCTGCAAGATACCAGGTGCCAGGGAACCAGGTCCCCACAAAATGTGGAAGAATTAGCTCATTTCCTTAAAAAAGTCAAGATGCCTGTGACACAGCTTAAGTAAGGCATTGTCCCAGTAAAAGAGGCTAGACGGTCACCCTACTTAATCTGGGCTTCCATGCCATCTCCACTAAGCAAGGCCATGAGAGCATTTGCTCCTGTTAACTTCCCTTAAGCCTAACCAGGGGAAGGAGTTCCAGCACTGAGGCAGGTGGCCTGTAACATTTGATTTAGCCCATCACTACCAGGCATTCTAATTCGAGCTCTGGAAGATTGACTGCAGCAGAGTTGAGTTTCCCTGTAATGAAGACATTCCCATAGTCATCTCCAGAAACAGAAGCTACGTTTTCTACTTTTGCTTGTCTTCCCCCTCTCCCCATTTTGCGTGAGTCTGTCTAGTTTCATCCTTTAGGAAATGAGACCAGACTTTCACACCAGGGCTGGGACTACATGGAGACATCCTGCTGGCAGATTTATGCTAATAAGCAGTGTTGCAATTGCAAATGGCTGCTCATTAGCATATAGCCACGGCTCATTAGCATAGCCATGCAAGATATCACTGCTGGCAGTAAACAGGCCATGTAGACATGCCTTTGCCAGCAAAAACCCATTCGGTTGCCAGCCCCTTATGACTGACTTTTTTAGCATGAAGCTGTCAGCAGGACCTCTCCATGTAGACTCAGCCCAGGAGAAGTAACAACTCCACCCCATTCCAGCTAACTCCTTTGCTTTTTCCCAATAAGGATGGCTATTACCACCTTTGATGCCATCTCAGAGGCTGTCAAACAAAGGCTTTCATTTTCCTTTCAAGAGTCTCTCCTGCTAACGGCAGAGGGAATGAGAAATAGTATTAAAATGAAAGACTTACATAGTACGTTATATTTCAAAACCTTTAACTGATTTTCCTTCTTCTTCTGTATCTTTAATAAAAGGTGAAACGGATCTTAATGAATGGTGTTTTTGCCATGGGTGTGAGCTGGCTAAGGTCTCTGCAACAAACCCTGAAACTTTTTGCAAACTGTTTGATGTTGGACAGCTTCAGCATTAACAACGTTGACCTTGTGAGCCCATGTATCCCACCCAAGTTGATACAAGGGGACACGGCAGCTGATGTTCAGCCTCAATCAGCCTTGTGATCCCTTTGTGATTAATGAGAGGGTCAGGCTGACCTATGAGAGACGGTCTTAAAAGCTACAGGCCAAATGACCAGTAGTGCTAGTGAACAGGGGACCACAAAAACCAGTATTTGAAAGGGAGTTTGTAGGAGGGAGTCATAATATCACAATGATTAGAAGGGCCACATAGCCTGTGCCAACACTGTTCCTGGTTTCTCCACCTCCACCTGTACCCAGACAGACAACCTGACCATTCATACCTCTATCCAGACGCTGGTGTGGGTTTGCAGAGTGTAGACGGTGGCCGACATTTTCCACTCAGCAAAAACCAGGCTGGAGGAGAGCTATGGAAGGACGTGGTTAGGCTGAGGGGCAGCTGTGCTGCTGAGGAATTGTTTGAGTATTCAGATGGAGACCTGTAAAGCTGTGGAAGTAATTCATCTGTCACATCACCAGGGGAGAGGAGATGGCTTCATGCAGGGATGCTGGTGGTTGGTTACATCTAGCAGCAGGCAGTGCACCACCCCTGCTCCCGAGCTGGAGAATGGTTATACTGTCCTGAGAGTGAGAGATGAGGAATCCCCCAAGTGAGGTAGAGGAAGAGGAGCCCTGTCCCCTAAGGCTGGGAGGTTTGCAGACACCACTTCTGGGGGGGACCATAGGATAGTATTCAGTGATGATGGCTGAGAGGGACAAGGGAGGCACTGGCCAAATGACCATCCCCCAGAATGACTCCTCCCACCACCTCTGCTAGCCTGGGAGCGGACCACTTTCCAAACACCTTCCCCCTAGACATGTCCCTGGGAACTAGTGGGGCACTGGCACTGACAGTAGAGGTCAGCCCCTGAAATCACCAGCAGCAAAAAGCTGAGAGAGCAGGACCCAGCTGCCAGGCACAATGCTCAGGGGGAGGGGAAGGAGAGAAGAGAAAGATCCACCCCACACATTCACAAGTGGCAGGCAACAGAGTGAAGCAGCTGGAAGCTGGTGTTCTGTGGCTAGTTCTGTTTAATTTCTTCATTAACAATTTAGATCAAGGGTGTCCAACACACGGCACATGGGCCAGAATCCAGCTTGTAGAGCCTTTTCATCCAGATCGTGGCACTGACAGTGGCACCATTTTGAAAGCAGGCTGGGTGGTTCCGAGCCACATGTGGCTCCTTAAGGAGCCATATGAGGCTCCCACCACTGCCACTGCTCACTCCTCCTCTGGCTCCCTGCCCTGCTATGCTGAAAGAGTAAAACTCAATTGAATTGGTTGAACAGATGGCCAGAAGGATGTGGCCAATTAAAGTGAGTCCAATTATTTCAGTGCGGCAGTGCAGAGAGCCGCACATGCTGCAGGTTGCAGAGAGAGTAAGAGGGCTTGGAGGTAGCTGCACAGCCATGCTGGAAGGAGATGGTGGCCTGGCAGAGGTGCAGCATGGGATGGCAGCACCCAGAGCTCCTGTGTAAGGTAAATTAATCCTGGGTTTGGGGCTGTGAGGAGTTAAGCCTGGGGTTTGGGGCTATTTTGTGTTCAGACCCTAGAACATGTAAAAAATCGCCATGTGGCCCCCAGTGGAAAAAGTTGGACACCCCTGATTTAGATAATAATATAGAGAGTACAGACACAAAATTTGCAGATAATGCAACTTCTCCCAGATTTCTAAGTGCTTTGGAGGATGGGCAACGAGAAATCCTGTGGCACCTTATAGATTAACAGATATATTGGAGCATAAACTTTTCCACACAAAGACTCACTTCATCAGATGCATCTGACAAAGGGGATCTTTGTCCACAAAAGCTTATGGTCCAATATAACTGTTAGTCTATAAGGTGCCACAGGACTTGTTTTTGCAGATACAGACTAACATGGCTACCCCCTAATACTTGGAGGATGGGATTATAATTCAGAACGATCTGGCAAAATGGTCCGAGGTAAATAGGATGCAATTCAGTAAGGATGAATGCAGAGTACTCCAGTGAGGAAGGAGTAATCCCAGAAGCAAGGGTCTCGAATTACAGCTAAGGGAAGTTTGTGTTGGATGTTTGGAAAAAGACTTCTGAAATGTCAGGGTGGTTAAGCACTGGAGCAAATTGCCGAAGGAGGCTGTGGAATCGCCATCACTGGAAACTCTAAATGCAGGTTAGAGAAACATCAGTAGAGAAGATTTAGATGGTACTTGGTCCTGCCATGAATGCAGGGACAGCACTTGATGATCTTCCAGAGTCCTTTCCAGTACTAGGATTCTATAATGTTCTACAGGCTATTGTCCACCCCAAGGACTCTAGCCTTGCTTTCTTTATTCCACCTCCCCTCTCATCACTGCTCTGCTGGAGGCTATGGTCCTGCTCCCATTGAAGCCAAAGGCCAACCTCTCATTGAGTTAAATGCAGCAGGATCTTTTTTCTGGTGAGAATGGATGTTAGAGGAAGGGAAAACAACTTACACATCCTCTCTCCATTCTATATTTTATTTTAAGTTCTCTTAGGAAGAGGAGTTGACAGGGATATTTTTGATGTTATTAATGCCCTTTTTAGACCGTGTGTCAAAGTTTGGGAGTGTTTGCTTGATATTGAATGCAAGGGGAGGGTTTCAAGAGCGCCTAAGTGAGTTAAGAGCATGAATCTGTTTAACTTGGAAATGAGAAAGAGTGGGAAAAGGAGAGGCTGCGGGTTTGCCTACACTGCAATCAGAGGTGTGACAGCAGTTCATGTCTTAATCCACCTAGTGTTGGTATTAATAATAGTGAACCTAAGGCAGCATGGAGCTAGCTCTCCTAATATCATCACACCAGGGAGCCTGAATACATACTTGAATGGGTTTCCCTTGCTGATACTAGTTCACCTCTATTGGTACCTAAGCTAGTTAAATCAAAGCTGGTTGCAGGGTAGGCATACTGGAAGACTGGGAGAAAGGGAAATCTGCACAGAGGGTGCGGTACTAGAGATGGATGGAAAATGGAATACTCCTTCCCTGAGAAGTTTCAACGTAGAGACATTTAATTTCATTCCAAATTAGGATGAAAAGTCAAAATTTCTTGTGAAACAGAAATTAAGTCAAATTTCTATTTGTAACTATCCCACCTTTTCATTCTGATACTGCTGCACCATTATATTATAAAATAATTTGACATTGGAGTAAAATAATATTTATTAAGAAAGACAAAACAAAATGAATTACAACCGAGAAAATCTAAATGAAATATTACCTTGCCAAAACAATCTTTTTACATTATCACAAGAAAACGAGAGTCCAGATAATTAATCAACATTGATGCAGACCCACAAAGTGTTTTGATTTCAACAAACATGCATTAACAAAATCCAAACCTATTCAGTCCTTTTTGGCAAGCTCTGTAGGATAAAGTCATACCATGAAAAAGCCCATAGACTACAGTCTCCCTGGTATTGGCTGGTTCCTTGGTAATTGCATTTTGTGCTGGAGACTCTTTGAAACCCAAAGATCAATGTGGCCCAAGCTGCATTCGGAATATCTTTGAATAAAATCCTTGCCTGTATATTTCTGCTGCTAATCCTCTTCAGTTCAGCCCTGTCCCTCCTGCTTGTGTGAAATCCTCCTGAAGGATTATCGCTTGCCAGCAAAGTGCAGTCCTCAGATGGCATCAGATGCCTGCCAGTGCTACTAAGTAACACACTACAAGAAGTAGAGGCTTTCCGCCAACTTTGGGGCTACTTTGGGGCTACAGAGCAGCTCTGTAAGTGAACTACACTGCAACCTATAAAATAGAGCTATTATTTCACATCACATTGAATATAACATGCAGTTGTGTGCTGATGGGGTCACAAAGGCCCCATAGTTCAAGGAAATTAGCAAACATAGTGGTAAGTTTAAGCTAAAACTCCTGGGAGCATGGGAAGCCCATTCCTTACCCCATGCTCTCTCTCTCAATCTCTCTCTCTCTCTCACACACACACTCTCTGAAGGACACATGCTAAGGTGATGTAATATTGCACTAACAGGTCTAGTTGGGTACAATGCACCCTGAGGGAGTTTATGCTGGTCTAACTGTGCCTCCTTTTTCCTCATTTCTGCATGTGGCAAACTGGATTTTAATTCTGGTGCTTATTGGACTGAGTTAGCATCAGAACTAAATGGTTCAATTCTGAAATCCACCTCTGACCATCTGTGGGATCTGGGTGAGGGTTATTGCAAGGCTTCATGCCTCAGTTTCTTCTGCTGTAAAATGGGAAGAATACAATTTAGATACTTCATTTTGGAGGTGCAGCCTATAAGGCTATGTTAGTCTATATTATATAGCTTATTCTTGTAGTCTCAGCCTATATTATTGGCTCTTATCTACTCTGAAGGATATCAAAGACAATGCAGAGGCAGTGGTGAGAATGTATGGAGAGTTGGGAAGTTGATTTAGAACAAGAAGAAGTACAAGACAAGGAGATCCAATATTGCCCAGTATCTTCATGATGCAACTGGAGAGAGTGATGGTCAAGATCAAGGAAGACGTAGAAGGGATATCAGTACATGGGATGATAATTAAAAACTTGAGGTTCACCGATGATATAGTTATCATAGAGAAAGGTGAAGAGAAGCTGGCGAGAACGGTGCTGGTGCCAAATGAGTAAGGGAAGTGGTGCTGGCTGATTATGAAAATTGATAAAACAATAACAGTGGTATTTGGAGAAAAGGATTGAACTAGAGAATGTAGAGAAGTTCACGTATCTGGGGAGCAAAGTAACATATGGGCTACGTCTACACGTGCAGCCAACATCGAAATAGCTTATTTCGATGTTGCGACATCGAAATAGGCTATTTTGATGAATAACGTCTACACGTCCTCCAGGGCCGGCAACGTCGATGTTCAACTTCGACGTTGCTCAGCCCAACATCGAAATAGGCGCAGCGAGGGAACGTCTACATGTCGAAGTAGCACACATCGAAATAGGGATGCCAGGCACAGCTGCAGACAGGGTCACAGGGCGGACTCAACAGCCAACCGCTCCCTTAAAGGGCCCCTCCCAGACACAGTTGCACTAAACAACACAAGATACACAGAGCTGACAACTGGTTGCAGACCCTGTGCCTGCAGCATAGATCCCCAGCTGCCGCAGAAGCAGCCAGAAGCCCTGGGCTAAGGGCTGCTGCCCACGGTGACCATAGAGCCCCGCAGGGGCTGGAGAGAGAGCATCTCTCAACCCCCCAGCTGATGGCCGCCATGGAGGACCCGGCAATTTCGACGTTGCGGGACGCGGATCGTCTACACGGTCCCTACTTCGACGTTGAATGTCGAAGTAGGGCGCTATTCCTATCTCCTCATGAGGTTAGCGACTTCGACGTCTCGCCGCCTAACGTCAAAGTTAACTTCGAAATAGCTCCCGACGCGTGTAGACGCGACGGGCGCTATTTCGAAGTTGGTGCCGCTACTTCGAAGTAGCGTGCACGTGTAGACGCAGCTATGATGTAGACTGTAAGAAGGAAATAGTGACAAGAATAGTGCAAGCAAGAGCAAGTGTAAAGGCAATGGATAAGATCTGGAAAAGCAAAGTGATTAGCTTAGGAATGAAGATGAGCCTCCTGAAAACGTGTATTCAGCAGCATGTTGTACAGATGTGAGACATGGGTGACAACGAAAGATTCAAAGAGAAGGATATTGGCGTTTGAGACGAGTTGTTATAGAAAGATCCTGAGAATAGGATGGATGCCTAAGGCCACCAGTGAGAAATTATGTAGCAAGATACAGCCGAACATTATTCAGTGGAAGTTACAGCTATTTGGGCATTTCTGCAGAATGAACGATGATGAAAAGTTAAGACCCTGGCGTTCGGCGTAATGGACAGTTTGAATAGGAGAGGCAGACACCACAGAGAATGGGTAGATGATATAGTAGATTAGTGCAGAGCTAGTCTACAGAAACTGAGCCACTCCACACTGGGCAGGGAAAGATGGAAGGAAATAGTGAGGGAGGCGTCCGACTCCAATGGGAGCTGAGCCCAAGATGATGATGATGATGATGATGATATTATCTACTATTTCCTTCTACATTTCACTGTTTTATTCCATTTTAGCAGTAATGCAAGAGGCCTACAGAGGTCATACTCTGTAACTAGCTTGAACTAGGTGGGAGGTATGGACATCCAGGCAGCTCCAGACAGCTATAGGTAACAGGGAGTGCATCTGCATTCTGTGCATCTGTAATAAATTCTGTGCTACTATCACATTGTTTGCAGTGTTCATCCAATTGCTGCAGGTCCTGCGACCTGCCTCCAGATAAGAGCTCTTATAGGTTCTCACAGCTGTGATCTAGGGTGGAGGGTGAACCTAGAGATTCTTAGGTCAGATTGGCGAGCCATTACCCAAAACAACAGTCCTACCCAAATTCTCATCCCCAGTCAATGGAGGGTTGTGAGGTTTAACACATCATTGTGTATCGAGCCATTCCAGAGACCTAGTGGGAAGAAAGTTTACAATAGCATTCCTCTTAAGAACATAAGAACACAAGAACAGCCATACTGGGTCAGACCATAGGTCCATCAAGCCCACTATCCTGTCTTTCGATAGTAGCCAATGTCAGGTGCCCTAGAGACAATGAACAGAACAGGTAATCCTCAAGTGAGCAATTTCCTGTTGCCTGTTTCCAGCCTCTTGCAAATAGAGGCTAGGGACACCCTCCATGCCCATCAACTCTTAGCTGATTAACATCAAAACCTTACAATGGAGGGCCTCACATGATACGTGCAGCCAAGTGCTCCTGCGGATGATCCCCAGGGACTCTCAATGCCCTGGCACTGCAGAGAGGTGACTCAACATTCTGTGTTGGCAGGGCAGGCAGTGATGCTGCTGGCAAGGGAGGAGCAGGCATCCTGAGGAGCACATTGAAAAGCCCATTACTTCTGAGACAGAATAAAGATTTTATGCATCAAATTTAGCCTCGTTTCACTTCATTTGCTGCATTGAACATCTCACATTTTAATTCTTTCCAGCCAGCAACAGAGGCAACTTGCGGCTCTCCAGAAAGCCCTTTCAACTCACAGCAGCAATGGGGGCAGCTTTGAAATGTGCGACACGCATCTCTGTTAGAACACTGCCGAGAGGAAACCATAGGCCGGGTCTGCGGATTTCATTGACCACTGGAATCTAGCCACTACAATCTTTAGCTTTCTTTTTCTTTCCATTTCTCTTTCCTTCTCCTTCCCCAAATTTGTGGAAGAAGCGGTGGGCAGAGGGACAGCAGAAGCTGGGTCTGGCTGTTAAACTGAGGAAGATTTGATCCTTCCAGATCTGAGCAACATTCTTTCTGACTCAGATATTTTTCCTCTAATGTTGCTATTACATTCACTGACTCCACTCCCCATGTGTCGTCTTATGGGTCTGCTCTGCATTCTAACCACAACACCCACCCATTGCTTTAAATAGACCCAAACTATCCCCCCTTTTGATTAGTCTTAAGTGCAGAATAACAAACCTTGAGTTCCAGGCTAAGTTTCCTCTCAAGTTCAATTGTTCTTAGATTTTTCTCTCTGCAAAACCCTTCATTTCTCCTGCCTCAGAGAGGCACTCTATGCTTTTAATACCTCTTGGCTGGAGATGCTAAGATCAACCTGGTCTGTTTGCCACAGTGAGTCAGCAGAAATAAATCTCCAATTTCATGTGCATTCCTGGCACCCGTCATCAGGATAGGCCAACTGAAATGGCTGCAGCTCTGTACACAGTCTTAGCACTGGTTGTTCAAGTTAAACAGTAAATCTATTGAGAAGAGTTAATTTACCTGCTGCCACATGCCTGATCGGACTAGTATCTTTTAAAAATCTGTAACGTCTTTTCTAGGTAAATTCCCAAACCTGTTGGCATTTGCAGGTGACGCTGTTGTCTTTATGCAGTACGGGCCATCACCATATCCTGTTAAAGTCAGTAGAAATCTCTCCATTGACTTCCTTGGGACCTAGGTCAGGGCATAAGTGAATCACTTCCTGATCCTCCCAGGTCTGCACATGCTGGGACTCAGTCTCCTCACAGATGAGAATCCTCCCCCCAGCCCCAACCCCGGACTACAACAGGCCTCTCAGGCAGCAAATCCCTCGAAGCAGAAACCCAGGTTCGACCTTTGTGGTGTATCCAAGAGACAACCTCAGTTACCAGAGCTGACTAGGGCTGAAGCTTCCCTGTTGGTGCCCTGGATCTTCACTGCTGTTGAAAGAACCTGCCATCACTTCAAGCAGGATGGTGCTGTTGGGTGCTGTGGGAGAGTCGAAAAGGCCCAGTTTGTATTGATGTTCCTGTGAAAACGTGCTGATTGGCTTTACTCTCCTGGGTGGGGTTTTCAAGCTCCTGGCTGGGGACTCCCATTCCGCTCAAGCTGCTCAGAGGCACAGTGGAGAGTCTGGCAAGGTGCTACGATGGCAAAGCGCTCCTATAGAAATCCAGCGCATGATGGTGGCTTGGCAGCACTAAGGGGATTTCACCCTAACCCAGAATGATGCTGTGGAGCCTGAACTGTGCTGTGAGCATCTCCTCTTCAGCCAGATCCTCAGTGGGGGTTGAGGGAAGAGGGGAACAGGCCCAGGTCGATTGATTGTGCTGGATCACTGCCAATTTACACTGATGGAGGGCATGGCCCTCTTGTGCTTTAGTGTAACACTTGTATTTGTGTTTTCTTCTGTCTCTAGCTTGTCCTCAAACTCCCACCTGTGTGTCCCCCTCTCTCTCCCTTCCCCCACCTCCTCCCAATCGCTCTCCTGTCTATCTCCTCCTTCCCACAAATCCTTGTTCTGTATTTGTCTTTCATCTTCTCTCCAGGTGTCCCTTTCCTTAACACATTATCTTCTCCCTTCCTTCTGGCGGCTGTTTCCTCTCCTGTTTTCCTCCCCCTTTTCTGTCTACCTGTACCTCCTTCCCCCTTTCTTTCCCCATATCTCCCCCCTTTCTCCCCACACGTTCCTTCCTCTTTCCATTCTTCCCTTACCTCTCCTGTCCCAGCCCCTTTCCTTGCCATGTCTTGCGTACAAATGGTGACCACCTCATTGTCAATTCTGCTAACTGCTCAGCGAATGTCAAGGAGTTTTCTTCATTTTTTTTTTATTGCAAACAGATTCTGCATACAAGAAGCCCCATTAGTAAATATCAATACATAGCAGGCTGGGTGAACAGAGATTACAGCTGGGCAGCCAACAGCAGAGATGACAAATACGCAAGTGCAAGCAGCAAGGAAAGCCATGTCAATGTAACCAAGAAAACAGAGTGGCTACAACAAGGGGAATAATTAAAAAGAAATACACTGGCGACATCTCACCACTAGAGCTCAGCAGGGAGGATGGGGAACTTCAGTTTATAAGAACTGTCCCCTAATGGGAGATTACCAAGAATCTGAGAACTCCTGGGCAAGCTGTAGAGCTGTTTTCTCAGGGTTACAGTGTCTTATACAGAGGATTGGGGGTCCAGGCCTGCACCCAAAGGGCTCAATTCTAGCTGAATTTGCCTCAGGACACAAGGCCACTGAACTGCTTCAATCCCAACATAGGGCAGAAGTGGGACTGACCTCAGCGGAGAATATTTCCACTGATTTCCAGAGGGCTTTAGATCAGGCCTGTGGCCTGTTCAAATGCCCCAGCTGGAACCCCTTGTGGAGCACAATCCGGAGAACTGACGTGATGGCAAGGGACATGCATCTGCTCCCTCATCACTGGGTGGGGTCTCTGAAGATATGGATTGGTACAGCAGGAGCTGGGAGCAACTGACTGCTCCTGGGAAGGGTGGAGAACTCATCTCACACTGATTTCAGTGTAAATGCATGACACGAAGCACCTCAGAAGGGCTGCTTAGCAATTGGCAAGGTCAGAGGCCAAGTGCCTACTTACAATCCTCTTCTCCTTGGGTTAAAATAACAAGAAGAGAATATTTCAGGGGGATTTCCCCCACCGAGCCATTTTCCCCCCAGTGAGCGCTTCTTTTCCAGTCCCAGCTGGATCAGAAGCATGAGACTCTTTTGAGTGTCACCTCTGCACTTCTTTTCTTGATACGCCGGCCCTGCCACCTGCCAATTCTCTCATTCCTTCTGCCTCCTGTCAGTGTGATGGGGCTTTAAGCATCTCACCCAGGTAAGACTCCCAACAGTTACCTTCCTGTGAGGGTTTCTCAGAGCAAGGATGAAGTAAAAACTTAGTGAAACCAAAAGATTTCATCCTCCATGCAGAGCCAGACGAGAGGCTGAATCCTGAGGTGCTTCCTCAGGTTTTACTCAGAATTTAGGCCAGACCCTCATGTGATGGAGAGGTCCATAGTTCCATTGAGGTCAATGTCACTGCATCCTGGTGGCCCTGCAGCCCAAGGTCAAGATAGTTCCTCCTTGGTACTGAGGAGAAGGTGAGTAAGGATGTGTCTGTGCAGCAAAGTCATTTTGAAATAACTTTGTGAGTGCCTGCACAACACAATGGCTTATTTCAAAATTGGTAGTTCCAAACAGGGGCTGTGTAGACAGGGAACAGGCTATTTCCAAATAAGCTATTCTGGAATATCTTATTTTGAAATGAAGCTGCTCCGTCGACCAAGTATTTTGGATTAGAGCCCCTGGAAGCAGGGCTGTAATCTGAAATAGGCTCTATTGTGTGTGGACACAGTATTTCAGAATAAGTTTTGCTTATTTTGGGGCATCCCTGTTGTGGACAAGTGATATTCCGGAATAGGTTATTTTGGAATAATAACTGTGGAACGAGATATTCTGGAATAAATCTGCAGTGTAGACACACCCAAACAGTCCTCAGAATTTGGTGCCAGGTCAAGATGGAAAAGCTTCTGCTCCAAAACTCCCTACGCAGCCTGCATGCTTTCCTGAGGACTTTGTGAATGGCATCTGTCTTCTGCACAGCGCTTCCCTCCACTGGTTAGAGATCCTGCCTCAAGCACGGCACAAAGCAGTAAGGAATTGTCCCTGCCATGCTGGAGGTGGGGTATTGAGAAGGGATTTTGTAACTCATTCCTGCCAGTCTCCATAAAACCTCATGGCAGCTGCCTCTCAGAGGGAAAGCAAATTATATGCACAAGGAAAAAAAAAGGGATTTCCAGAGAGCCCTGCCTGATCTCCCCTTCATACCTGAAAGATTGGTCTATTTATTAAAGGGACGTAGTAGGCCTGAAGGAATTGTGTGACCATTTGTGCAAATGATAATTTCAGTGTTTGGTCTACCACATCCACAAACATAACGTAGCTGGGAGTGACATGATTTATAGTAAAATCCCTTTCCCAGACAGCTCCATGCCACTTTGATGCAATGCTGGTAAATGCAGAGCACTGGAAAGTCTAAGAAGCCTCCACACTCTCCCTCTGTTTCTGCTGAGCCGATGGGTGAAGCCACTTTGATTACAGCAGATTTGGGGAATTACATGGAGCAGCCGCAGTGCTGACAAAGACAACATTCTGTTTCCAGGAGAGCTGAGCTCTGTCTTGCACTTGCTTGCTCGTACAACAGAACATAGCAAATCTCTTTGGCAAATAAAGATATGTTGCTCCGTCTCAGACAGGCTGCTCGACTGAACTGCTAATCCCAAGGGAAGTACATTCCCAATACACCCCTGCATTACAGATGGGCTGCTGGACAGTCTATCTTTGTGATCCCTGTAGTAAGATGAAGGTCTGAAATCTTCCCCGAAAATTTTTGGAAAGAAGGGACCTCCGGAAGAAGTACATCCTTCCGGAAGCCCCCCCGGAGCCGCGCTTCTACACATGGCATTTTGGAGTCCAGAAGAACGGTCTTCCGGACTCCAAATCATGTGACGTTATGCTAACGAGGCAAGGGGAATTTGCATCCACTCCTCATTAGCATCTTTCACTCCATGTATTAGAATGCCACTTCCAAAGGAAGTGGCCTGTGTAGAAATGGCCCTTGTGAAGAAACATCTTGGTACCAACACACTCCCCACAAATAACAGACATAGCGACCCAGTCTCAGGATGGGGTCTAAACTGACAACATGATAGACAGTGATTGAGCCCCCATGTATGAGATAATGGCTGGTAACTAAGAAACAGGAGGTGGGAACCTCATACATCAGAAGTTAGGTGTAACTGGTTCATACCTGTGTATAGAAGTGTACCCCAAAGAATTGTCTTTGTCCAACCTAGCAGGCAGTGTCAAATTCCCTGGCACCAACTGAGCTGCATCCATTGTCAAGGGGTACACATCCTCATAGAATCTAACAGGTGCTATTACTGTGCATCATTTAGAATAAACCTGGTCTGGTGCCTTTGATCTTTATCTGATCTGGTGGTCTCTTGCAGTCCGCTGTGTTGGCTCCTAGCGCAAGCCAAGCCAACACATGGAGGGGCCAAGCACACAGTCGACTGGTTAACATTCTTGACAGAGCAGGAGATCTGTCCGGACACCACACTGGTGACTTCTGACCATCACTGTCTCCTGGCAATGGACAGAGGGTGAAGCATGGGAAGAGTCCTGGGATCAATGTGTTTTTCTGACGATTTCTGTGAGCACAGGAGTCAGCAGTAATGTCTGTGAGTTTCAACTTTGCCTAGGGGACCACCAAATCTTGTTGACTTTCTGTCAACCTTAGTCTCCTTTGAAAATCAGACAGAAATACCAGTTCTGGAGAACTTGCGTGTAACTCTATGTGCACTCATATGCTGGAAACATAAATCACCTTGTGTGGGTCCCACTCCAGTTGTCCAAAGGCTCAACTGGTATAAATCAATTAATGGAGTTATGTTTGTTTACACCTGTGAGAACCTGCCTCAGAAGGCCAACTTCCAGTCAGACTATTTAAATCCATTAGTCCAAGTGGGGTTGCATGAATGGCAAATCAGGGTAGAATCTGACCCCAATCTGGAAATGCACATCCGTCTGCTAACAAGATACAGGCTTTTGAACTCCAGAACTGAATCCTAGAACCGATGCTCACCATTAGGAGATGCTGTTGCTCTCAGTCTGGTGGAGCAAAGTCTGCGTGATTGAGTTGATGTGTGTATATGCTCATGCATTCAGAAGCTGCTTATTGAAGTCCAGCCACGTGCATGGCTTGTACTGAACTCCAAGAATGGTACGTCCTGGCACAAGTAAATAAGCATTCAGACAATTTCTGACTTCAAATAAAGGCAAACAAACTCACTCTGCCTCTAATGAGCTACCTCTGCAAGCCAGAGGGCAGAAATACATCCTTTATATTCATTGGCTCTGGAAGGTAGAAAAACAAGAGAGGCATAATATAAACCGATGGCATTTTATATCTATGTCTAGCTAGTTATAAAGCCAGGCAACAAGATGCTGGGTTTCTTATTCATACTTTGTGAGGGGTGACTTTCAAGCCCTGTGCAGAGGTGTCAGCTGGACATAGGCACCAATTCAGTCCCATTAAATCATGCCCAGGCCCCATGCAGACTTGTGAGATCTGGTGAATTTCTCTGTCACTCCTTAGATAGGTAAAGTTGCCACTAACTTCCATAAGAGTTCTCTCTGGGGAGAAAATGGGTACAGACTTCAGTATTTTGGTTAGTACCAAACAGACTTCCCCCCAATTTCTTCTAAAATAATTTTTAAAACCTCAGCCAACCAGCAGGACATATTTTCTTCCCTGGAGGGAACTTGTTTACGCAATGGCTACGGTTAGACTGGAAATCGTTTTGTCAACAGAACTCGGGGACCATCAATGCACAACATGTATTTTGTCGACAGTTTGCCAACAAAACTGAGCATTTCTGCCAACAGCGTTCTGCCTCTCCACAATGAAGAATAACACCTTTGTCAACAGTTTCTGATCACAAAACATCCATGTGTAGTTCAGCAGATTTACTATCATCGTGTCCTCATGGGTCTTTGGCTCTGCCAGTGATGATCACCAGAAGGCTGCTGGGGCGTGTAAGTGATTATGTGCATGTGTGTGTTCAGTGATGCGGGCCCACTGACCACAGCAGAGGTCCCCCAAAAACCACAGATCAGGCAAGGATCGAAGGCACCTGGACAGGGTTTATTGTCAATCAAGGTACAAGTAACAGTTAACAAGTATACTATACTGTATTGGTACACTGTATACATGCATGTGCCACAATGGGCTGACACAGCCAGTGGGAATTGCACTGCCCCCCTAGGTCAGACAAAGACAGTCCCCCCAAGACATCACATTATATACAGGTGCAAACAAAGCAACTTTTACTGCTGATGTTGTCAGCTTGCCACACTCTGATGTTGTCAGATCGCCACCCATCTCCCTGTACCTCGTGGTCTGGTTAGGTGATCACTTATCCGGCATTCTGTCATGTTAAACCCCTTCCTGAACCTAGATCTGTATCTGTGAGGAGTATGTAGCAAGGTCTTCTTAATGAGCTGGTGAGACCTAGTGATTTCAACTTATGAACTGTACCAATTATTGTTCTGCACCTGGACCAATTATCAATTGGCATTTTTCACTCCCAGCCCTGTGTGTGCCAAGTTCTGTTAGCCAAGGCCTACCTCTTGCCCACAGCTTAGCTTTGCTTTGAGCCATGTTTTATCCATTGTTGCTAGGCCTTAGGCCTCAAACCAGGCCTGTGCTGCATAGATTTAGGCCTTCCATCTTACTACACCATGTAGATGCTCTGGGGGCCCTCTGACAACAGATGGGGCCTCTAATTCACTGGACACCCCTGTTTGCTGAGCTTCCAGTTGGCTGTTCTGTCAAGAGAGTGTCTGGGACATCTGGCTGCTCCCTGTTGATGGAGTGGATCACTTTTTTGATCCTTTTTTGTGTGTGGAGGTGATCTGTCAACAGCAGATTCACTGGAACAACAAATCAACAGATCGCTCTCGTGTTGACATAGCCAATGAGTTTGGCAAGAGTAACAAGAGGCAGATTTATAAAGGGACAAATGGGAATTAGAAACCCAGGTTCCAGGGATTTTCAGTGAATGTTGGGGTCCCTCCTAACTTCTCCGTGTCTTTGAAAATCTTCTGCTAGATCTCTTTGGAGATTCTGAGATACAGAGATAAGTCTGTGGGCTATATTGTGATTTGAGCTACATTTACAGCAGGTGCATAAGAGGACATAAGCGGCCTCTATAATAACTCTCAGTAGCCTACCTGTGATGAGGCTCTTGTATGGTAGAGAACACAGAGCAATGCAGCTGCTACTCCCTACCCCACCATGCAGCAGGTTGGTAGGGAGGGGCAAAGAATGGGCAAAGACTTGGCTCTGCCAAACCCAATGCATCAAGTGGCAAAACTGAGCATAGGAAGTGTTGCAACATAATGCTTACTGAGGTTGGGCCACAGCAACCTACAACCCCCAGAGCAAGAGAAAAGGGGGAGGGAATTGGGTCTGTGAGACCCTCTGCCTCTTAGATCTTGTCGTGGTTTGGGGTATGTTAAACTCATAGAAATTTCAGGCTGGAAGGGATTTTGTGAGATCTTCTAGTCCAGCCCCCTGCACTGCAGCAGGGCCAAGCATATCTAGACTATCCCTGACCACAGCCTCCTTGGATAGCCTGTGCCAGTACTTCACAGTCCTGATAGTTAGAAGGTTCTCTTCTGACACCCCCAATATCTCACCCAAATCTCCACTGGTGCAAATTAAACCTCTTGTTCTATCTTCACTGTCCTCTTTGTACCAGCCCTGGATGGATCTAAAGATTTCTTAGGTCCACTCCTCACTCCCGTCTTCTTCTCTCAAGACTAAAACATATCCACTTGGCTAAACCCTTCCTCCTATGTCAGGTTTTATAATCCCTTCATCTTTTCTTTTTGTTGCTCTCCTCTGGATTCTTCCCATCTTAATTTATGCATCATGACTTGTGCAAGCCTGAGGCCAAAGTAACTATCTCATCTTTGGCTTTTGCACAGACAGAACTTCCCCTGTGATCTCAAGGGGGAAAGACAGCAGGCCTTGGGCCAGCTTCTGCTTGCTGAGGTTTGTTAATAGGCTATTTCAGATCCCATAAGAGATCTTTTGTATGGCACAAAAGAGAGGGGGCTACATTTGATCTTCTGGTGCTTAGGATTCCAACAGCAATGCTTATGAGGTTGTGTGGTTTGATAATAGGATTCCAAAGACAAGAACCATGGGATCGTGTAGTGATTGGATCAGGTTTGTTAACTCAGCTCTTTCAGCCTCAGTAGATGCATTACCATGCCCTCTGGATGGGATTACGTTTGAAAATTAAATTGTTAGGATCCAGTCAGAACCAGTATGGGGTTTTGTGGCTGAGATTAGGGTTGAAAACAGAATGATTAAGATCCTATTCAATCTTTTGGAGGCCATGGAGACCTCAGGTCCCATGACTGCCATCAGCACATAGAGAGGATATTGTGCTGCCATGCTCAGAGTTTGGCTTAATCCTAATCATTGTCCCCACCACTCTGTCCCTCCTAACAATGTGACTCTGACAGCCAGTGAAGTTATCTTGGACCCTCTTTTGATATTATGTTGCCTCATTCTTCCATGTGCAAAGTAGATTTGTCCATCAGACCCTCCTTGTGGTGATGGCCAGCCATGAAGTGTAGATCAGATTCCCACCTGGTGTAAATTGCTGTAGTTGTATTGACTTTGGATGGGGCTACTTGGAATCACAGCCACTGAGGATGTGGTCTCATATGTTCATAAGCCACCTCAATGCTTCAGCAATACAGAAGAGCAAATGGGCAGCCTCAAGATCATTCTATGGCTTGGACACCAGCTAGTTATTGTACCTGGGAGCAGGAGTGGTTAGCAGAGCCGTGATCACTTTGAAACATCATCACCTATTCATTGTTCATCTAGCACTGGGACTTTGTACACTGGTATTTCTTGACCAGTCTGTGCAGTGTATTCTGAATGGATCACCACACTGGAGGCAGCTAAACCAGAAGGATGCAAGCACCAAGGAAAAAGAAACATGGTTTAGGATACTATGCTGGAGAATAATTAAGAAGGCCAGTTGGAGAATAACGAAGGGTCCTGTGGCACCTTATAGACTAACAGAAAAGTTTAGAGCATGAGCTTTCGTCAGTTAACTCACTTCTTCAGATGCATCTGAAGAAGTGAGTTAACTGACGAAAGCTCATGCTCTAAACTTTTCTGTTAGTCTATAAGGTGCCACAGGACCCTTCGTTGCTCTACAGAGCCAGACTAACACGGCTACCCCTCTGATAGTTGGAGAATGACAGTCTACAAACCTCATCATGGATATTATTTAAAAGTGGACTGGGTAGAACCCTGCGGACATGTGACAGGGCACTGTCCTGCTTTGTCTTGCTTGGATATAGATGAGCTGACACAGCAAGCCATTCCATCCTTGGTGCCTATCTGAGAGTGGTCTAACTCACAGAAAGAGTTTGGATCCAAATCTTTTCAAAGGCCACGTTATACTTTACTCTACCTCTGCACATGCTGTGAAAAAAATAGAGGTCTGATTTCAAACTCTGGATTAGACTCTCCTTTCCCTTAAACTCGGTTTATTTTACCTGTTTAATGTATTGACTTCAGCTGAGTTACTCCTGAGTTAGAGCAGAATCAGACCTAGTGGTCTCCTGGGCAGGATGGGAGAATGTTTAGTTAGAACCACAGAGCAGCGTGGCCTCCAGGCGCTGAGAGGCTGATTTCGGACACCCAAAAGAAGAGCTGGGCATCCTATTCTGGTTCATGTCTACAGCTATGTCTACACTAGAGGGTTTTGTTGACAAAATCCAGGGAGCATCCAGATTCCCAAGGTGTTCCGTCAACAGTAAATCTACAGAACGCTGCACTTTTGTTGACAGTCTTATCCAACTCTCCATGAAGAGGAACTCCTCTGCCGACGGAGATCTGTTGACTGAAAGCCAGTCTGAACATTCCATGGGGCCCTCTGTCAACAGACAGGACTTCTGGGACACTGGGCAGCCCTCTTTGCTGTACTTCCAGTTGGCCATTTTGTCAAGAATGCAGATGACGAGTCCGGCCATTGTCGACAGAGCGGATCGTTCTTGAGATCTGCATGGCAGTTTGGCGGATATTGTCGACAGAATTTTGTCGGAAGATAACTTCCAATAAAAAATTCTCTTGATAAATCCTTGTAATCCAGGCATAGCCTATGAAAAAGAAGGCCTCCCTTTCTTTCTTTCCAGGGCATTTTGGAGGTTAGGGATCACCTGCTCTTTCTATTTACTAACTTATTTTTGTATTCAATGTATGGAAACAAACCATTGCTTTGTGAGATGGGATTCAGACCCCAGAGCACATTTCTGTCACCTCATCCCAACCACATGAAAACGAGGGTTTGAGAATAGAAAGTCTGTCAGACCTTTAACTATAGCATCGCTAATGGGAGCCTCTGTAATAAGCAGGTATATTTATAAATCAGGAACAACTTTCCCAGCAAGACTCCTTTCCATCAACTCCCACTGCATTATTGTTCTCTGCCAAATCTGGCAGCTCACACTTTCATTGCTAATTAAGTGAACCACTCAAAGCAGGTGAACAGCAAGAAACAGCCAGTAATTTTCCCTATGATCATTCCTCGCCTTGGGTTTCTGTGCTTAGCTGCCTCATTTTCACATGACCTGCTTTATCCCCAGCACACCCTAGTGAGAGACCTGTGAAGTGCACCTTCAGGGAGAGAGACAGCAAAAGAGACAGAGAGAGCACATGTGCACACAAGGACAAAAAGTGCTCAAAGACCCATCTGTGGCTTTTTGCCTACCAGGCAGATCCTATTATTGACTTCAGAGGCAGAGAATGAAAACACTCCCAGTAAACAAACACCACCACTCTTTCCCTCCCGACCCCTTTCCGAACTTGCTGTACCACTGCAGCCCAGGAAGCTGTGGTAATAATGAAATCTCCACACGGCCCCAGCTTTCCCTCACCCATTTCTGACCCTTTCATGCCTGTAAAGTTCATAGAATAGTAGAACCCCTGCAGGACTGCGCTGTACCTTGCGGAGGCCTGCTCACTTCCAAGCCTCCAACTCCTTTTTGCTACCTCGCTTACTGCAAAAGAACTTTGAATTTAGCTAACAATTTGAAATGACAAAAGACTGTCTCTCCACTGATCAGGGGAAGCCCCAGAGCGAGGCATTTAAACAGAGCAATTGAAAAATATACAGGGATAGAAGAAAATCAGACCCTATATTGGCAAAAATTAGAAACAACTCTTTCGGAATCAGTACATGTAAATCTGGAGTGGCACCACTAAAGTCTGTGTGGTTAGACCTGTGTAACGGTGGAATAACTCTGCTGAAATGAATGTGCTTATGGATGTGACAGCAAAGGATACTTTGGAATCTGACTAGCCCAGCTAAGAAATATGTTTTTCCCCCTAACTTGTAACACATACTCCAATATCCATTATGCTCTTTAATCACGCTTAAGGAGGGATCATCTGAATAATTCTAGGTTAGAGTTTAGGAGACAGGTGGCTGCATATTCTCTCTCCACTGGATGTACAAAAACCAAAGAACTTGCTCACAGAAGGCTGTTGAAAGGCTTGCCTCTTTTCTTTAATTTTCCAGATGAACCTTGACCAATACTGGATGATGCCTGAGTCAGTGTATGACTTTGGGCACAGTCCATCCCGAACCCAGGGGTTCATATGTGCTTCTGGCACAAAAATGAAGCTGCTTTCTCAGGGTTGTTTTTTTTTAACCCAAATTGCAAAGCAAAACTCAAAGATCTACTATCTGAATGTCACTGAGAGAGGGGTTGTTGGAGTACCTAGGGTCCGACATCATTTAGACATCTGTGGCCTAGTCATAATCCAAGGGATGTTTTAAAAGTCCCTGGTTTTCTATTTTAACTTATTGAATGGCTGGGGATCCACAAAGTGGTCTGACCTTTTTCAGTCCAGAAGAGGCTGTGCTATGGACCCTCTTTTCCATCTGGTCTCAGGTTCCCTCACTCATGTTAAAGAAAAAAGGTCAGTACTGTACTACCATTTCTGCCATGGGGAGTCTGACTATGTATCTCAGGTCTCCTGAGAAAGTGAGCCAATTCAGACTCTGAAGAAGGGCTCTATGTAAACTTGAAAGCTAGTCTCTCTCACCAGCAGAAACTGGTCATATAACAGATATTACTTAACTCAACTTTGCCTTTCTTATTTAAAGTGAAACAGATCCTGCCCTGTGTCCTGAACTGGGTTCTCCCAACACGTCTCCAAGGCTGGCTCCTGTTGTCAAGGGACAATAGAGACCTTGTAGACTTAGAGCATGAACACCTCTCGGAACACTGAACTGAATTTATTCCTTGTGTCAAAAAATATTACATTCTATCTAAGACTCATTTTAAGGATCTTAATATCTGCACAGAGTCATGCTGGAGCTTGTCTTCCACCCTTAGTAACTAAACATCATTCCTTGACTTATTAGTTTGACACTGAAATTAATATGTAAGGAATTGATTTAATGATTATATCCAATCAGAAGTGGTCCAAATCCCAAGATTCACGCTTAATTCTTTTGGAGGTCTTACGGATCCAAACTCCCATGCACATCCACAAACTGGAAGACGTGAAGGCCTGAAAGGAAGATTTTGATCATTCAGTCTGACCTTCTGCCCAACTTTGACAATGGAACTTCACCCAATGAGTCATCCATCAATTCCCATAGGTTGTAATCAAACTGGAACACATCCTGGAGTATTGCTGAGGGGGAAGGCACTAAGAATCTCAGAATCTGACCTGTACAATTGCATTTCTTGAATTAAACACACTTCCAAATTCCTTTCTCAGATATTTAAAAGGTTGTATGATTACCAGTGTTCCCTTGAATCTTTTCCATCTGTGTACAGAATAAATTTTTATCTGCACTGAGACAGAAACAAAACAAACACGGGTGCTGTGCTAATCAGCTGGGCAACATTTGAACCTCTTCTGAATGTCTGCACAGGCGCACAGTTTACAGGGAACACTGATTATTACCTGTGGTATAAAATCCCTCTTCTGTGTACACATTAATACACACCATCTGATTGTGAAGGAGAGACAGATCATGTGATGGTGCCATGAAAAGCAGATATTTTAAGGACAGTGAGACAACTGAAGTTAAATTACCCAGGGGTTCTTTCTGTTTATATTATTCTTCTAGGAAATTCTCGATGGCAGACTGCAAAGGGAAAATGACATGAGAAAAGAAACAGGTTCCCTTTGTCTGAACTTCCTGGAGAGTCTGTCGCACTGAGTGCAGACCTGTCTTCTCTCATTTGGGTTAATGGCATCTAAATCACTCTTTCAGCTCACTGCCTTCCACGGCAGGCGCTGAAGTAGCAGCACAAATGGATCCATGAGCAGAAGGGGCTAGAATGCATTATTTCCATATGCACGTTGCAGGTTTTATTAGCTGAAGCTTTTTGTCTCCTAATTCCACTGGGTTGACCCGGAGAAGATTAACTTTCATTTTTGTCCTGGATTCTTCAGAAGAATACAGCTTCATACTCAGGAGCAATGAAATAGGATATCCATCCAATGCATCATGGCTCTCTGTGCTGTAAGAGGAGGAATTGCTTGCTGGTTAAAGCATTAATATAGATTTCAAAGTAGGTGGGTTGAATTCTTTGCAACACCCAAATGTCATGTATAACCTTAATTTACTTTTAGTTTCTCTTTCTTAGTCCCTCCTCTGTGAAATGGGGATAACAATATTTCTCTACCTCAGTGGGCACGGGAAGCAAAATTACTAGAGTTGGTCAGAAATTTTCTGCCTGAATGATTTTGACTTTCTGCAAAATTTAAATTTCCAGTAGCAAAAAAATGACCAGAAAATGTTAATTTTCCATCAGGAAATTGTTCCCAGATGCACAGTTGCCCCATTCCTTGCCTGCTGCCACAGGGATTGCTAATGACTCCACTTTCTCAGGGCTTCCAAACTCCCAGCTCCTCAGCAGCTCACACCCTTAGGCCACCCTGAGATGTCCAGCTCCCCACCAAATCCAATCAAAGTTGAGGGAACCTTGGAAATATTTCGAAAATAGATAAACCAAAACACTGTTTTCATATTTTTTTACATTTGAAATTGTGGAATTCCCGTTCCGTGGAATATTTCTCAGTGTTGATGTTTTGTTCCATTTCCAGATGACTTGTTTTTATATAGAAAGAATTGAAGAATTTCTGACAAAACAGGAATTCTGAGTTTCCAGGCAGCTCTGGCAAATACTTTAAAGACTTTAAGTCACTCAGGTGCCATGGCTACAGGGAGCACATAAGTATTTGAGTTAGGAAAGAAAAAGGTTCCCTTTTTCATCACTGCTTTGTTATGAGACCTTGCCAGAAAAAGTATTTTCTGTTAAATATTTGGGAATATGTGATTTTTTTTCTTCATTTTCTTAAAAAACCCTACATGTAACCAAAATATAAAAACATTTTTGCTTTCCAGAGCCACAACTAGGTGAGTCAGCATGTTTTAATTTTTAAAAAGTTTTAAAAAGACATTGCAAAGGAAATCAAAAGGTTAAGTAAAAAATTAATTTAAAAAGGTATTATTGCATAAAATTTGACCATTTTTTCAACCAACTCTATTTTTTTTATATTAAAATATGACATATGTAGACTGAGTGTAAGATTCTGGATGGATTTCACCTTGAGTCTGTCCAACCATCACTAAAAGCATCAATAGATGCTTTTTGATGAGCTAAGGAAAATGAGAAAGCCTCTGTCATGTCCCTAATTGAAAGACGTTAACATCCCAAAAGTAACTTCACCTGGAGCCATTAATTTGACTGTATTTCAAAATCTGGTTGCTCTGCTTGGTACTGGTTGGATCAGACTGTCAGGCTACCATGATACAGAACATCCATACAAACTATCCTGGTCCACCTACTCTTATCACCTAGGGATTACAGCGGATGAAAGGCTGGATATGAATCAACACTGGGCCCTTGTGGCCAAGAAGGCTAATAGCATATTGGGGTGCTTTAGGAGGACCATTTTCAGCAGATCTAGAGAAGTTATTATTCCCCTTTACTCGGCACTGTTGAGGCCACATCTGGAGTATTACATTCAGTTCTGGGCTCCCCAGTACAGAAAGGATGTGGATGCATTGGAGAGGGTCCAGTGGAGGGTAATGAAAATAATTAGGGTACTAGAGTACATGACCTCTGAGGAGAGGCTGAGGGATTTGGGTTTATTCGCTTTTCAGAAGAGAAGAGAGTGAGAAAAAGGCCATAAATATAAGTTGTGTACATACAGGGGAGCACACTCATTTATTCCTTTCCCTTCCCCCTAATGGAATTAGTCCCCCTTGACTCAATAAACACAGGAGAAAATAGTCGAAAATAATTTTCCTTTGGAATATTTTTTTTACTGGTCAGGCAACCAAAAAGTGAAAAAAAAAAAAACCGAAACGAAAACTCTTAATTTTCTTTTGAGATTTTTGTGAAAATAAACCAGAATGTCAACCAGTTCTGACTGAAGGGCCCCAGATCATGCTATTTATGCCAGTAACAACTAACACTCAGATACAAAAAATATATAACCATTATACATCAGCATCTATAGATCTCTGTGGTGCTGAAGTTTCTTCAGAGTTTGATGCAAATGATAGAGAGGCATGGAGGAAGTGGCTTTATACCAGCCATAGTCCCTCTTTCCCTCCAGACCTAGTTCAGCCTTTGCTGAAGCTCAGTTACACTTAAGCCATGTCTACACTAGCCGGCTATTTCAAAGTAGCCGTGCCAACTTTGAAATAGTGCCCGCCGTGTCTACATGCGCCGAGCACTATTTCGAAGTTAAAATCCACGTAAGGCGGCGAGACGTCGAAGTCGCTGTCCTCATCAGGAGATGGGAATAGTGCCCTACTTCGACGCTGAACGTCGAAGTAGGGCACATGTAGACAATCCGCGTCCCGCAACACTGAAATAGCGGGGTCCTCCATGGCGGCCATCAGCTGAGGGGTTGAGAGACGCTTTCTCCAGCCCCTGAGCTCTATGGTCGCTACGTGCAGCAGCCCCTTAAAGCTCCCCAACCCCCTTATTTCCTGTGCAGGAAGCTGAGAGCTCATGCGGGCAGCAGCACAGTCACATGCCCAGCCTGCACGTCACTCAGCAGCCCCACCCCACCACCCTGCAACCCATGGCATCCAGCCAGACCCCCAAGTGCCCACAGGGGACCCAGGGCTCCCAGCCTGCCAGCCAGTGAGGGAAGAGGCAGCGGGGCCCCTCTTGGACGAAGGCTGAGATCCGGGACTTGCTGGGGCTCTGGGGTGAAGAGGAGGTGCTCCAGGTAATGGGGAGCAAGAGGTGGAACACGGATGCATTCGCTCGGCTGGCCGAGGGACTGGCTGCCCGGGGTCACCCTGCCCACACTCCTGACCATGTCAGGAGTAAGGTAAAGGAGCTGCGGCAGGGTTACGCCCAGGCCTGGGACACAGCCAGCTGATCTGGGGCCTCCCCTGCCACTTGCCCCTTTTACAGGGAGCTCAGGGCCATCCTGGGCCCCCGGTACACCTCCTCCGCCCCCAGCCACCCTTGACACATCGGCCGACAAGCCCCAGCAGTCCCCGGAGATGGAGGCCGCCCCGGAGGCCAGCCCTGCATGCCAGGGGTCCCCCCAGGAGCCCACCCCTAGCACACCGGAGGAGGAGGAGGAGGGGGCCTCCAGTGACGGGGGGCTCCAGATCGACCTCCCCTCCCGCAGCTCCAGCAGGGCATCTGCCCGATGGCTGTCCCCCAACTGTGGGAGCGGAGTGTCAGGTATGTACCCCCCCGGTGCACACCCCCGGGTTTACGGGGCGGGGACAAGAGACATGACCACAGACCCAGATGACCATGGCCCCGAGGACAGCAGTGGCATGTCTCTCAGAAGAGTCCATCAACCCCTGCCCCCCAGCAGGACAGCGCAATGCCCCATCCCTGGGGATGGGGGGAGCGGAACGTAGGGTTCCCGGGGGTGGGGGGGTTGGACACCCATCAGCAGCAGCAGCATCTCCGGGGGATGGGGAAACAGCAGCAGAGGGAGGGGGTACAAGGGCCATGGGTCAGGGCCCAGACTAAAGGCTGTCTCCACTCTTCTTCTCCCCTCTGTTCTGCAGCTGAAACATCAGAGGGCCCGGAGAGCACCAGCCTGCTGTCTGTGGTCCTGGAGAGCCCACCAGGGCCATCCCACTAGGCCAGCCCCTCGGCGGAGCACAGACCAGCCCCAGGACGAGCCCAACAGTGGCAGAGCCATCTGTGGGCATCCACGGACCCCCAGCTGCTCGCCACCCTCCAGCGTCAGATGGAGGTGTCCGAGCAGTGCCTGCAGGTAGAAGAGCGGTGGCTCCATCTCCAGGACCAAGTGCTGGCCTGGTGCCAGGAGGCTTGTGGGGCCTTCATGCGCACTTTCGATGCCATCACGCAGCACTTGTCCCCCCCTGCCGCTCCGCCCGCCGCTCCACCCGCCGCTCCACCTGCCATCCTTCCACCATCAGCTGTCCTGGGGCCTGCCACCGAGGGGGACCATGGGCCTCCAGATTCCGCCCGGCCCTATCTGCCGGTTCTCCTGGCCCCCAAGCAGCCTTGACCAGGCCTCTGGCTGAGACGTGGGTCGTGCCCCCCAACACCAGAAGCAGGACAATAGGGGTGCGTGGCCGAGGACATTGCCCCCCAAGGCCCCCTCCTTTGGACTTATTACCCCCATCTTTGTAAATAGTTTTTGTTCTACATCTGTTTTGTACCTGCCCCCATGTACATAGTTCCCCGCTTCTTCTTCTGTTTTAATAATTAATACAAGGTTGCACGGTTTTGTTTAAAAAAATTCCATTTTATTGCACAGAAGTGTTGCGGGGGTTGTGCTCTCGGGTTCTTTGTGGTGTGGGCGTGGGGACAGGGAGTGTTGTGGAGGATGGGGGGGTGCATGGGTGGCTCACCTGCAGCTGGCCCTGCCAGCATTCACCCTGCAGCCTGGTCAAAATGGGCCCGCAGGGCCTCCCGGACCCGAATCCCCTCAGGGTCAACCTGGTGACTGGGGACAGCGGGTGGCTGGATGTCAGCCCCGCCAGCCTCCACAGCCCAGCCCTGGAAGAAGGCCTCTACCTTGCTCTCCACCAGGTTGTGGAGTGTGCTGCACGCGCCCACAACCTGGGGGATGTTGGTGAGGCCTGCATCCAGGCGGGTGAGGAGACACCTCCAGTGCCCTTTGAGGCGGCCGAAAGTGCACTTGACCACCTGGCGTGCATGGTTCAAATGTGTGTTGAACCGCTCCTGGCTGGCTGTGACATGGCCCGTGTAAGGGTGCATGAGCCAGGGCCAGAGGGAGTACGCCACGTCTGCGACGACGCAGAGGGGCATGGTGGTGTCCCCCACAGGGATCTCCCACTGGGGGATGTAGGTCCCCAACTCCAGCCAGCGGCACAGGCACAAATTTCTGAACACCCGGTCATCGTGGGTGCTGCCAGGCCAGCCAACATAAATGTCCAAGAGGCGGCCCCGGCAGTCCACCAAGGCCTGGAGGACCATGGAATGGTAGCCCTTCCTATTGAGGAAGCGTCCTCCGCTGTGCTCCGGGACATGGATGGGGATATGGGTCCCATCCAGAGCTCCAAAGCAATTTGGGAAGCCCAGGCTGGCAAACCCCGTGATGGCAGCATCCGGGTCCCCAAGTCGCATGAGCCTGTGGAGGAGCAGGGCATTGATTGCGCGGATGACCTGCAGGGGAAGGACATGAGAGAGCACCGGTGAGAGGTGTGCAGGGTGTGTCTGGCCCTCCACCCCGGGCTCTCCCCCTCCCCCCCAGAGCACCCCCCCAGTCTCCCCCCTCCCCCTTGGTTCCCCCCCCCCGAGTCCTCTAACCTCCATGAGGACAGCCCCGACAGTGGCCTTGCCCACACCGAACTGCTGCCCTACGGATCAGTAGCTGTCTGGAGTGGCCAGCTTCCAGACAGCGATGCCGACCCATTTCTCTACGGTGAGGGCACATTGCATGGGGGTGTCCTGGTGCTGTAAGGCAGGGGTGAGCCACTGGCAGAGCTCCAGGAACGTCTGCCGGCTCTTTTGGAAGTTCCAGAGCCAGCGGTCATTGTCCCACTCGCCGAGCACCAGCTGCTACCACCAGTCCATGCTCATGGGGTATCTCCAGAGCCGGCAGCATGTGTGGCGCGGGGGGGGGTGGCTGGGAGGGCAGCAAGGTCTGGGGCTGCTTCCTCTTCCCCCGAGGACAGCCCATCTTCCTCAAATAAAAGATGGTCTTCTGCCTCCTGCATGGCACTGAGCAGGTCAACCACTGCTCCTCCAGGGGCAGGTGTGTGTGCCTTTGGTTGCTGCTGCTGCTGCTGGGGGTCCATGTTGCTTACACGGGGTGTGTGTGCTTGTGGCTCTGCAGACCACGTGCTGTGCAGGCTGAGTGTGTCTGGGAGGGTCCCTTTAAGGGAGTGACTTGCTGTTGCCCTGGAAGTGCTAGTCCGCCTGTGACCCTGTCTGCAGCTGTTCCTGGCACCCTTATTTCGATTTGGGCCATTTTGGTGTGTAGACGCTCCCCTGCAGCGCCTACTTCGATGTAGCGCTGTCCAATGTCGACATTGAACATCGACGGCACCAGCCCTGGAGGATGTGTAGACGCTATTCATTGAAATAGCTTATTTCGATTTCACTACATCGAAATAAGCTATTTCGATGTAGCATCCCAGTGTAGACGTAGCTTTAGAGTGACTTCGAGGCTGCTCTATCTTGCACAAGCAAAGGACTTTTTCATAGCTGGATGTTGCTGGAACCCAGAAAAGTTGCATAAGAGAAGAGTGAGGGGTGATTTGGTAGCAGCCTTCAACTTCCCAAAGGGGGGGTCTAAACAGGACGGAGAGAAGCTGTTCTCAGTAATCATGGACAGCAGAACAAGAGGCAACAGTCTCAAGTTACAGCAGGAGGTCTCAGTCTCAAGCAACAGTCTCAAGTTACAGATGTAGGATGGATATTAGGAAATACTATGTCACCAGGAGGGTGGTGAAGCGCTGGAATGCATTACCTAGAGAGGTGGTGGAATCTCCATCCCTGGAGGTTTTTAAGTCCTGGCTTGACAAAGTCCTGGCCGGGATAATTTAGTTAGGGTTGATCCTGCTTCAGGCAGGAGGCTGGAATACATGATATCCTAATGTCCCTTCTAGCCCTAAGATTTTATGGTTGTATGATGAAAGAAAAGCACACATTTCCAGCCCAGTATGCAGCTTGATAGCTCCTTCTTCATATAGTTGTTGCTTCTGGAAGCCCTATCTCTGGAGTGTTAGAGTCACCAAAGGAGAAAGTCTGTCTGGGGGCTCTCTTGTAAAAATTGCTTCCATTTAGAACCATCTATCAGCATTTTCATGCCATTTTTCAACCACTCTCCTCAGCAGCTCTGTGCAATGCAAATCCCTCCCCGTCAACACTGCCAGCTGAAAGGCCCAGCCAGATAAAACATAACACACGAGGAAATGGAGTTAAACAACAACAGACTGACTACCCTGGGCTGGTGAGAAGAATGTGGGTAGATTGCCCAGATTTGTGCACATATGACCTCCGTGTGATGCTCTCTCAAGGTATGCCTATACTTCAGTTAAAAACCCAAAGCTGGCCTGTGCCAGCTGACTCAGGGTCTGAGTAACTGTAGTGTAGATATCCATCCATCTCTCATAGAACTGGAAGGGACCTCAACAAGTCATTGAGTCCAGTCTCCTACATTCATAGCAGGGCCTACTATCACTATCCCTGCTGGTTTTTTTATTTTTTTTTAAATTTAACCTGCTGCCAACAAGGCCCCTTCAAGGAGTGAGTTCACAGCCCTGGATTTACAAGGCCAATGAATGAACCACTGAGCTATCCCTCCATCCCACTCCTGTTGGAACCTGGTCTGTAGGGCCTTGTGAAGTGGATGTTCTCAGAGCCCTGGAATGTCTGCACTGCGGTTATAGAGCTTGCAGCCCCACAAGCTGGAGTCAGATGGTACATGCCAGTTGCGGGTGCTTAAGTGCAGTGTAGACATACCTTCAGAGGCAGGATAATATATGAGGTCACCACAGACAAGGCAAAATACCACCCTGTGTACAAACCCAACACAAAGGCTGATGCACCATTGAAGTCCCACCTGAACTTCATGTTGAAAGCTTGAGTGGTAGCATCTTCACCCAATTTCTGGTGATGAAGGCATTCAGGGTCCAAGCTCAAACACCACCTCTGATTCCATGGGTGCTATTTTATACCTGCAACTAACTGCAGCTACAAGGAATTGCAAATGTGAATGTGAACATATCACGGGATAAGCTGATTTGCCAGGGCAACTGGGTTGCTAAAGGTGCATAAACTGTCTCTTGCACCTGCAAGAGCAAGATCATGCCTACAGAATCACAGGCTACGTTGACATCATGTTCCTCATCATATCTGCAGAGTATTGAGCTAGCTGGGTCCTATCAGCCTCCTGCCCATATGCTGCTGCCTTTAGATGGCTTCCAAAAAGACTGTGGTTTTACTGTTACCATTATAGGCTGGCGAACCTGAAACATGTCTCATAAAATCACAGTGTCTGCATCCTGACTATTGCAGGATAGCCTCTGACGGGTACATAGCACAAAGGTCTGTCGTCACTGCAGTGAGAGCTGTGACTGCATCTCACCTAGACATGCCCAAGCATGCTTTGATCTTGTGAGCTATAACAACTACAACAGGGAAGCTGCAGCAGCATGGGCAGGGGTGACAACAGACTTCTTGCTCCTGGAAGGGGCAGGGTCTGAGGTGGAAGGGGCAGGGCTTGGACAGCCAGCCTTCAGCACAGCCCAGAGCACACCTGGCTGGCGTCCTCACCACCCAGGCAGCCCTCAGAGCTTCTCAGAACCTTCCACACATGCTCCAGTGGCACTTTAAAGGATCCAGAGCTTCATCTGCTACCACTTTTGTGGCAACTTCCCCCTTTCATCCTACCACCCATTTGGCATGCCAGAACACGGCTGTGCAACCCCACTGGCAACCTGGAGCAGCTCGTCCCTTCTGTTGTGGCTTCATTGCTGCCACTGTTGGAGGTGGCTAGATTAGAGCCACCTTGGGTGTGTCTACACAGGCTGCAGACATGCCTCAGACTGCAGCGCAGATGTACCTTCTGTCATGGTGTTTTTCTGAATCAGGACTGTACAGTGATGAAAATGAAAGCAAAGTCTGTCACACACGTTTTGCTTGCTCCTTCCTGAAAAGAACCGTACAATTATCTGGGGGTTTCACTGAATTTTTAAAACCTTTCTTTTTCCTTAACAAACATCTGAGACATTCAATTAAAAAAAATGCAAAACTGACAATAAAGCTTCAAAGATGTTAGAGAGCAGCCTACAGCCACACAGCAAGTGCCTGAGAAGTACCTGACATAATGAAATTCAAACGCAGCTTCCGAGCAGCAGACTATTGCCTGGGCCCAGAATACCGTGGAGTCCGGGTGAATGAGGGAGTAATGAAGCACTGCGTCTCATGTCATTGACTCCGCCATTTAAAGTGCTGCATTCATAACACAGGTTGCGGGCTGCTGGGCCCTTCTCCACTTCGCTAAATTGAAATGGTTCCATGGGGGACTATGGCGACGGGGTTGAAAGGAGAAGAGGGTTCGGCTCCAAATGTGGAGAAAGAAAATGCTGACAATGTTCGCTGCATAAGTCAACATCTGGAAACAGTTGTGAGGCTGTATGGCCTCTGCTGTTTTCTGGTAGGGCATCCAGGGATGTGTAGCACTGAGACACATGAGTATCACATTGGTTAGTACAGCACTGCAGCCAGGAAATTGTAAAATATAAGCATCAAAGGATCCAGGAACATCATCGCTGAGATGTAAATATCACCTCTTCTAGGTTATGGGATTCGAGAACCTCTAATGCTCATCACCTCTGATACACTAACCAAATAGCAACCAGTAACATCCAACACAGTGATATGCAAATAACCTATAATATTTTACCATCCAGGAACTCCACCCTTTGACATATAACAAACACATTTGTTATTAATTCTATGCCAACGTTACATATATGACAGAAATGCAAGATCCTCTGGGAACAAATAGTACTGATGTGTCTGCCTTTCCTTTTCAGAAAAGGACATAAGCACATGCTTAATTTAAGCATGGGCTTAAATACCACTGAGGTCTTAAGAACATGATGTTCTGAAGGACGTTGCAACAGGAATAACCCCATTCAAGTGAATGGAATTATCTCAGGATAGAAATACCACAAGGGAGAGCAATGAAAGTATCTAGAAAATTAAGATACAAAAGCATACCTTGTCCAGCACCATGCATCACTCATTCAGCAATGCATTAATTACACGTCTGGAAGTGAGCGTTCAGGCATAGAAAAGCATATTTTAATGGCTGTGTGGTTTGGTGGACACACACAAGGTATTGATTCAAACCATCTTTATGATTCTTCAGCCTTCTAAAAAATCAATTTTTGACCACTTCCTCTTTTTCACTCTCTGGCTGAAACTCAGACTATGTCTACATTTACTGGGAATGTCGACGGCTGCTACTCAATTTTAGGTAAATCAATTGCGTACATAATATTGATTTTGTAGCCTCCGACTTTGATCCCTGTCTCACTGCAGTATGTCGACAGGAAAGAGCCTCCCAACAACATTCTTTAATTATGGCAGCTCACAAGGAGTTCTGGGATCGACACTGACCCTGGAATGAACCTTTTCACGCATGTGGGAATGGCACCATGGAAGATCGGCTCTAAGTGTTCAATTTTGCATGGCCAGTATAGACCTGGCCTTAGACTCATTCTGGGATTCTTTAAACAATAATTCTGGTAGGGGGGAAAAAAAACCAGAAAGTGAGGATTCCTGTGGATTACAAGTTCAACTTTCTGTGAACTGCCTTTTAAAAGAAACCAAAAAGTGATTAGGAGCGGGCAATTTAAAATAAAAAAATACAGCCCACAGCTCAAAAAGCAGATAATTCAACTTATTTTACAACAGTTATTAAATCTTCAGTTTAACGTTTCATTGGTAATCACTTCCTGCTTTAACCCTGTCCTCCCACTGACTAAGCCATCCATGAGATTCTCCTTATATTCACCCCTTTGCAGCCAGCTAGCCCAAGAGCTACTTTGAAGGTTTACATGAAACAAATTGTGCATAGTGCGATGGACAGGCTTCATATTCACCTCATCAAGAGCTAGCTTAGATAAAGGCTTTCCCCCTGATTCAGCAAGGCATCTCTGTGAAGCAAACCACCTCAGTACATGCTTCACTTCATGCATATATTAGAACTCTGTTGACCTTAAAGCGTCAAACCATTGCTTAAATTTAAGGCTAGCCTTCAGTGCTTTGTTGAACACGAGGACCAGTGAACGTCGACCTTTTGCTGTTTGACGTCATTCCAAAGCTACTATCTATTTCAGTGAGACAGGCTCTAGACCTTTGTAAACATCGAGTAACCATAAAATAAAACTGAAAAATCTGGTCAGACAGAAATTGGCCTGAGTGAGGCAGCAGCACACTCTGAGTAAGGATTTCAGCATTTTCTCCCTGAGTTTATTGTACAAGGTCCTTCCTTCCTCTTCCACCAACCTCCACCCGGTCACTGCCTTTCCCACCAAGCAGACCCACTTTATCCCATTGCCTGTGCTGGAGTATATGTCCAGGTGAATTATAACTCACACACAAATTAAGCCCACCTTCGTGTCCTTCATCCTGAAACCTGTAATTGCATAGTCCCTAGCGTTGCCTAGTGACACAAAAGTAATTTCACTAAAAGGGGAAATTTGTTTTTTTGTTTCATGAAAACTATTAATTTGCTATTAAATCTCTTGTCGAAAGACTAATAGTTGAATGAATGCATTAAACGTGCAAATTGGGGGGCAGTGTTAAATGCATTTCTTTGCTTGAGGATTGAAAGGATATGATACATCACTGACTCAGTGAGAATTCATGAAGCACTAGGTCATCTTCTGTCATGGGGGCCAGACTTATGAGTGATCCCCCAAATTCCACATGCGAGTCTTGTCCCCAGTCCCTTTCCTTCCTGCAACATATATCTTTCCCTACCTGTTCCTTCCCAGTCATCGCTGATGGTCATGAAATAAAAATGCAGTTTCCAGATCAGTTTGATAATGAAAGTAGCCCATTGCTGATGACAAATGTTGTTTACAATCAGTAGAAAAGAGACTGGACTGGTGAGTGAATATATTAGAGGAGAATCAGATAGCTTTTATATTCATTATAGTGCCATTTTAGCCCACAAAGACACATGACCTTTATCTTTCTCCTTCCATCATGCAGTCACTTTCAGATGTCTACATTAAAATAAAAAGCTGCAGACACAGTGGTTCACATTAACTGTTATCAGCAAAGGAGACGTTTTCTACCAGTCAAATGGCACTTGTCATGAGAATACCACTGCTGTAAACATAACTGTCTGTGGTTTCTCAGAAGCATCCCCTGTCATCATGGACTCACCACCATTCCAAACAAAACTGAACCTGCCTTAGCCATTAGCTGGTATAAACCAGCACAAGGTTCTGAACAGACAAGCACTAGGCTAGGTTCCTCTGTCCCCCTTAAGGATTATGGCAGTGCAATGACCAATATGCTATATTCAAAGGCATGGCTCCTTTATGAACAGTGTAGTTCTTAGAAGGGTCACTAGACCAAGGTGAGATGGTATAAATGTGCGTGAAAGAGAGGCCGCTATAAATCTAAGTTGTCTTGCAATGGGATCCCGGGTCTCACCTTGTCAACACTGGAGCATCCATCTGGATTGATAGAACACTGGCTCCACTCCACCCTCCTCTAACTCACCTAATCAATGAAGTTAGGGGGAGCAATTAGTTGGTAACAATAAGATGGAGCATGCTTGTGAGTGTGTGAGTGAGTGCATTAGTGTAATATATCATAAGCTAAAGTAGTGATTGAGCTATGTATTGCCAATAAATGTTGTGCTTCCCCTTATCCCCTGCAAAAGATCCTGCCTAATTCTTTTAAGTACAACAATGCAAACTCTGGGATTAGTCTAGGGCAATAGAGCTCACACAAGACCGACTCAGCCTTGTATAGCAGCACATGCTGGTGCATTCTTTATAGGAGAAACAGATGTAATATTAGAACTCAGATTGAGTTAAAGTGTTACTTACTGTCTGGATTGCTTTGTTTCCTTCAGTACAGCACAGCAAGGTAGCCCAAGGCAAGGGTTAGACCGTGAGACCACCTCTAATATTTGAAGGAACACTTGTGATTCAGATGGCGTCTGCATAAAGTCTATTGAATGAAATATGATGACCCCACTCCATTACTGTGTCCATTAGCTGAAGGCTGTGTGAATGCTTATAGAGAAAAAAAAAAGATTTTTTAAATACTTTCTATCATGGATTATGAAAAATACAAGGCATATCCAGGCAGACAATTAGCATCTAATTCCAAAGTCGTGAGTGCATTTTGCAGTGTCCAACTATCAAAAGTTCACCAATGGCCTTCCCACTCCTATTATTGTTAATTAGAATTACAGCAGCTTCCAGTGGTCCCATTTTGCTATGTGGTGCAGAAGCTCTGCTCCAAAGTATTTACAACACAATTAAACAAGGAAGATAAAGGGTAAGAGGGGAAACAGAGGCACAGGGACAGGAACAGAAAGAGGCATGTGCAGAGTCTTGCACTTGGGATGGAAGAATCTCAAGCACAGTTACAGGCTGGGGATGGACTGGCTAACTAGCGGTGCAGCAGAAAAGAATTTGGGGATTGCAGTGTGTGAGAGGCTGGATATGGATCAACAGTGTGCCCTCGTCACTAAGAAGGCTAATGGCATATTGCAGTGCATTAGGAAAAACATTTCCAGCAGATCTAGGTAACTTAATATTCCCCTTTATTTGGCACTGGTGAGGCCACATTTGGAGTGTTGCATACAGTTCTGGGTCCCCCCAGTATAGAAAGGATGTGGATTCATTGGAGAAGGTCCAGTGGGATTGATGAAAATGATTAGGGGCTGGAGTACATGACCTGCAACAAGAGGCTGAGGGATTTGGGCTTATTTAGTTTCCAGAAGAGAAGAGTGAGAGGTGATTTGATAGCAGCCTTCAACTTCCTGAAGGTGAGTTCTAGAGGATTAAGAGAGGCTGCTCTCAACAGTGAGAGATGGTAGAACAAGGAACAATGGTCTCAAGTTACTGGGGGATGTCTAGGCTGGATGTTAAGAAAAACTGTTTCACTCTGAAGGTGATGAAGCACTGTCATGAGTTGCCTAGAGAGGTGGTGGAAACCCCATCCCTAGAGGTTTTCAAGTCTCAACTTGACAAAGTCCTGGCTGGGATGATTTAGTTGGGGTTGGTCCTGCTTTGGGCAGGGGATGGACTTGATGACCTCCTGAGGTCTCTTTCAGCCCTAGGATTCTATGAAGTGACAAAGCCAAAGCACAGCAGGTCAGGGGCATAGACGGAAATAAAACGCATGGCTGCCAGCTCCTGGTCCAGTATATTAACGACTAGGAAATACAGCTTTCCTTCTTTCTCATCTGTTATGTGTGGGGGTCGCTGGGCCATATTGTTTTTATCTTACTTGTCTCAAACTGGAAGCCTAACTTGCCTCCTGCAGGGCATAAGTGAGAAAATTATTAGGAAGAACGGATTGTTAGCTAAGCACTTCTCAGCCTGAGACATTAGGTGAAACAGCTACTCATTCACCTGCAGCAGCATGCACCAGTTCCTGATGGTGAGGTCCTGGCTACTCCATCTCCTGAAATGGAGAATGAGGGTACTGCAGACTGCATGATGGTTCCCTGCATCATTTGCAGCAATAGCAATTGGGCTCTGTTAGGTAAGAAGGACAGAAATGTCCCTCTGTGGAAATGGATAGCCTGCATAGGACTTTCCTCTGCGTTTCCTTGCTTTCTCTCCCTCCCGAACTCTGCCTGAGAGAAGCCATCTCTCCTCCTCCTCCCGCTAGCTCTGCAGTCTGTAGCTATGCAGCAAACATGGCTGCCCACGTGAAGTTTTACAGCTGCAACAAGAGCTGAAGAGTGCTGACACAGAAAGAAGGGGGTTTATTTTAAGCTGGCCATGTGCATACCCATTCCCTGGCTGCAGAGCTAGCAACAAAGCACTCTCCATTGGCCGTGAGTCAGCATAAACAGTCCAGGCTGGGCTGGGTCCTAGCAGAGGTGGAAAAAGTAGCCCAAAAGTTACTTGAGTAAAAATACAGCTGCTTGGCCGGGGCGGGGGGGGGGGTGTACTTAAGTACAAGTTACCACTATCCCTCTGGAAAACTACTGAAGAGAAGAGCACGTGCGCGCGCACACAAACACACACACACACACATACACACAGAGCTACATAGTACTCAGGTATACAGGAGTGAAAGCTGACTGGTAAGATATTAAGGCTGGCTCAGTGGTGTTGAAACAATTTTTATAGCAGGGGGGTGCTGGCAGCCATTGAACCAACGATAAATCCCATAAATAATGGAAAGCACTTCAAGTCAGGGGGAGCTGCAGCTGCCCCACGCTACATGCCCCTGCTTCCAGCACCTATGAGCTGGGTTAGAACAGCCTGAGGACTCTCTGCAGTCGAGAATGTGCTGAAACTGCCTGACCCAGAGAAGGAGAGGAATCCGAAGACCACAGTGAGTCCTGTGCACCTGACAAGGATCATGAAGACAGAAGGAGCTGATGGAGATGCCTCACATTGTGCAGAGAGGACAGAGGGTTGTGGGAAGACGCTGAGGGAGAGAGGAATGCAATAGGGTCTTTGTGCAGCTAAGGCCCTCCCCCATGACTCAGCTGTGCCCTCTTGAGCTAGGACAGGCCTTAGTTTGACTTGCATTCATACCATACATAATATCCTACCCCTCATTAGGTTGTCAGCAGTGTGGAGAAACTCCCCTCTAATTTTTCCATCCATGCATGGAATAAATTTTGTACATACTTTGAGGGATTTGCGGACATGCACCACCAGGAGAAATACGCAGTGGCAGCTGTGGACACTTTCTCAATCAACTGGGCAGCCATCTAAGTGCACAGCTTCCAGGGAACACTGGTGGGGATAGAACTCACACCTACAGATATAAAATCACAAAATGTGCAGTGTCTCAATTAAAATGCTCAGCTGCTGGCGGGCAGCTGACTCATAAACCACTGAGATCCACCAGCTCTGGGGGAACAGAGAGCCACACTGCCCAAGGCCAAATACTGTAGAACCTCTCCATTACGAACAGCTGGGGGAATGGAGCTTGTCCATGACTCTGAAAGGTTTGTAACACTGAACAAGACATTATGGTTGTTCTCTGACATTGACTTAATAAAGGTTTGAAATGTTACTAGACAAAAGAAAATGTTGCTTTTAACCATCTTAATTTAAATGAAATGAACACAGGAACTGTTTCCTTTCATTGTCATTAAAAACAAACAAACAAACCTTTCCCATTATTTTTAAGTAGTTTACATTTAACAGCATACTGTACTCTGTTTTTTTGGGGAGGGAGAAGGGTAGGACCGGGTACAGTTCTTCTGCTGGTGTGTAGTTGATTGATTAGTTCATAACTCTGATATCCAAAATGCTGAGGTTTTACTGTACATTGACTTGCATACAGGTTAGTTAGACAATCAAGGAAAGAAGTGCAACAGGGCCAGAAGCTTCAGCTGCAGAGCAGCTGGTTGGTCCCCCCAGTTTTACCCTTAGTCCCAGAAGTGATTTCTCAGATCCTGATTCAGCTCTCCTGCCTTTTTTCATAAATATGTAAACCCAAGAGCAGCCGATGGCAGCTGTGGAGTGAGTGACACTGAGGCAGTTTCTACTTATTATCCCCCGGTTAGTATATAACTATAACCTAAACTCACACAACCCTACGCTTAGGAGAAGACAGAGCTGGATCCACAAAGAAACTCTGCAGACACAAAATGCAAGTGAGACTTCTCCTGAAAACACTGGCCAAATAACAAACCAAATGTCATTGATCCTATACTAGAAAGGCTTGAGTAGCACACTCCTTCCCGCAACACAGGCTCCCCTGAATAAGGAAATTTATCTGTCACTGAGACGGCTCAGCCTGTTTGCATGTTTTCAGGGTTCAGCCAATTAGGACACAAAGCAGGTAGAGGCAGGAGGCAAATCTAGGGTTTGTGTATTAGACCTCAGGAACATGTAGTCTTCAGATTACAGCTTGGCTGTATGAGTATTCCTGCCTTCCAGTCCCTGTTTTACTGGCAGGCTACACTAATAACAGGTTGTTAGAAAACAATACAGCAGAGCTCAGGGGTGCAGAAGCATCCAGGTCACAAGGCAGGAGGCAGGGATCCCACCAGCTCCTCTTGGCTTTGAAGCTAATGAATGCTGTAAATAAGGAACCGCTGGAGCATACAAAATAAGCCTTCCAACTGCTGCTGAATTGAATTCCCTCTCCCTGCCGTACCATCGAGCAAAGTCCATCTGATTGCGCCTGAATCCACTAATCTCAATAGGAACATGAATCAACTGGCCATTTAAATCCTCTTCCTGCATCCCTTGGTCATACAAAAAAACACCTTTCAACTGGCAAGCAAAACTCCCCTTATTGCACCCGAATGACTAGCTATCTAATGCTCTGCTGTACTCCTGAATTAACCAGCCACCTAATGGCCAATCTCCCCTACAGTCCCAGAATCATGTGAACTGTCTCTGTCCACTGAGCCATCAGAAATTACCATCCAAACATCCTTCTTTTGTCTCAGCCAAGCCAAAGTCTTTTGTACCAACCCTGGAAACATTGGGCACAGCATTTTCCATATCACGTACCGCTCTCCAGACTTGGTGGCTCCTCCTGAAAATTCTTCTCCACTGCATGAAAATCAGTCAGAACCCCTCTTTCTACCTGATTCAACTCACCTTTCCTTGCTGAATTGACCAACTCCTGCATCAAGTCAAGTTCAATCACACTGCCAAATCAACCAGTCTTGTGAAGCTCCTTCCAGTTTCTACAGACCACTCTCGATTCCAACTCCAGAGTCAACCAGATTTGCTCCTACAGCTCCCTAGTCAAGTCAAAGCTGGTGACAAATGGGGCAGAAGTTCCAACCCCTTTCTACACTGCTTGTGTTTTGTGGGGGAGATCTCTTCTGAGGGAGTGATCAGGTGGGATTGTGTGGGTGGGGCATGGGATTTGTGGTTCAGTGCTCCATTTGTGTTTTCGATTCCCCTCATGTGCATTCCTCTTTCTAAGAGGCGGGGAGTGTAGTGTGGATGTAGCCTCTGATCTCATAGTATGTCACTGAGGTCAGAAAAGCATGCAAACCTGCTGAAACCCAAAGCTGAGTAAACCCAGCCACCATATGCGAAATGAGTTGTGTTTGTGTCCTCAAAGCACTCAACTCTTTCTGTGCTGCTTTCTTAAATACAATCATTCTTTTGTGGCCATCCAGGAGGTGGTCTCTAAACAACCTAAATATAAAACCAGCTCCCTTTGTGTTCAATAAGAAAATATACAAATATGTGCAAGGGCAGGCCCATGGATGGAGGCAGGGGGAGGGCAAATGGGACAGTTGCCAAGGTTTCAAAGGAGCCTGGAGTGGCAGTCAGAGTTCCAAGCCCCCTTGAAGTGCTGCGGCAATGCCACTCTGCACAGTGGTAAGGCAGGTGGGAGGGGCAGTGCTGTGGTCTGGGCAGCGCTAAGGGCTGGCTGCCCTAAGCCTGCCCCTTCTGCTCTCTCACCTCCCCCCACCATCTACACACCTTATCCTGGGACCAGGAGTGGCTGTCAGCCCCGCTGTGTCAGGGATTCTCTGTGTTCTTCTAACACTGTATTTTCTTGAGGGCGATAGAGCAAAGAAAAAAAAAAGATTAACCATCTAGAGAACATGAGCTACGACAGAAGACTGAAAGAACTGGGCTTGTTTAGTTCAGAAAAGAGAAGACTTTCAGGGGACATGACAACATTTTCAAGTACCTCAAAGAGGGTTACAAGGAAGAGGAAGGAAAATTGTTGTCCTTGGCCTCTGAGGATAGAACAAGGAGCAATGGGGTTAAACTGCAGCAAGGGAGGTTCAAGTCGGACATTAGGAAAAACTGCCTAACAGTTGGGGTGGTTAAACACTGGAATAAATCACCTAGGGAGGTTGTGGAATCTCCATCACGGAAGATATTGAAGAGCATGTTGCATAGACACATATCTGTTACGGTCTAGATGGTGCTTGGTCCTGCCAAGATGACGGGAGACTGGACTTGGTGACCTCTAAAGGGTCATTCCAGTTCCAGTGTTCTGTGATTCTATGTGATTATGGTGTCGGACTGGGACTCAGGAGATCTGAGGACGGTCTCTGGCTTCCTGAGTTTCAGTAGAATAATATTTCCTTTTCTGGTCATGTTTTAGACAGAAAACATATTAAGAAAGGAAATTTCTCTTACACTGTGTGTATCATACTTACCATAGTGGGACCCATTTCAATTGGGGACCATATTACAAACAATAACAAGCTCATTTCTCTATGAGGCATCCCACAGTAATGGTTCAAGAAACAACAGTCAACAATTCTGATCAACTGAAAACAAGTTGTGCTGGCACATCCCATATAAAGGGGAAGGTAAGGGGGGACATCCAGTTTTTTTCTACACCTTGCAGTTTCCTCGTTGCTTCCTAAAGCCATCTCTGATGGTCCTCAGTTGCTATAGCAACAGTTATGACATCACACCTGGGAACTGTGACATCATTGCATGAATGATCATACACTAGAGCAGACAGTAGGGGAAAAAGAAATCTTGTTTATCCATAAATGTTTCCATCGTCAGGAAGCAGAGTTTCCAGAGGTAATTTACTAGACATTGTTAATATGTTTGTTATCTTTGTTTTTATTTTTTCAGCTGAACACAAAAGTTCATCAGGGCTGGATCAAACAGGGGAAGCATATTGAAATGAGCATTACAGATCTGTTGGGCTGTAGTTTATGGGCTTTTCTCAGCAATAGACAATAAGTAAAACAAGCACTGATTGAGTCAGCTGCCTCCTGGGTGTTCATTTGCTATGGTGGTGTGGAATATTAATGCTAAGTATATCCATGTGCATCTGGAAAGGCAGGAGGAGGAAAACAGATTACCCTGGCTTAGGGTATTATACATGAGACTGCAACGTCCAAAGATACAGTGAGGAAACATTTTTGTGGGCTTTTGTCTCTTATCTTCTTAAGGTCTTATAGATTTTGGAGATGTATTGCCTTGGAGTTTTAATACTCAGGGTGTTTTCTTTTCTGCTTGTTTCCCCAAATCCTTCCCTTGGAAAAAAAGAAAAGAAAAAAAGTGTGTGTTGAATTTATCAGGATAAAGAGAAAGACAAGAAAAAACAGATTCCAAGGGAAAAAAGAACAGATGAAAAAGCAAAGTTGGATTAAAATCCCTTCTTGTTCCATGCAATTGATGTAAATATCTTCACACCTTTCTGTTTTACCTTTGAAACCCCACCATAGGGTTCAGTCCATCCCCAGGGGACTGCTTCCCCATCACAGGGCTTTGTAGCCACTTTGGCTCTTGCTGTTGTTGTCTAAAGGGATTACAAGCCTTTGTAAAGCCCATGTTAATATGCTAGGAGAAAAAATGAGCTTCCAAACAAGCATTTGTGTGCCTCGTTTCTGTGGAACTCTAGCAGTGGGAAACCAGGGCAGGCCAAGCAGGGTGTTCATTAGAGGGGCCTTTTCTCTCATTCATTCCTGGTGATGCTGATTAAACCCTGCATGATGGGGTGTACACCCCACATGAGGCAAAGCAGGTAGGCTACACATGGGGCAGAGCCAGGGATTAAAAGGCTGACACAAGACAGAGTCCAGCTGGAACAGGAGGGAACAGCCAGGGCTGCTGTAAAGCCAGGAAGTTGGCAGCCAAAAGGGAGCAGCAGGGATGGAATTTGCAGCCGCTCTCTGCTAGTGAAGCAATTCCAGTGGAAGAACAGGAAGCCCAGTGATTCACTCCCTGAAGGATTTATCCAGAAGGGTGTGGAACAGAAGCCTAAGAGGGACAGGGTTGGAAAAGCTCAGGCAGCACGGTGAGATGTTGCAGACATTGGCCTCTAATCAAACATCCCTCTGAAATGTAATCTGGGCCACGGGTTCCCTCTCAGCTACTGAGGAAGTGGCACTATTAGGGTACTGTGGGAGATAATTTCCCATTGGGAGGGGGAGACTTTGATAACTGCCAGAAGTGGGGGGAATATACAGTGACCTGTGTGAAGAGCCAAACCATGAAGCTGAAGAGCACCCTAAGACATTGACAGAGGGACAGCTGGGCTGCCCAGTGAAGGACTGAAGGGTTCCACAGATGTGGATGGAGTTCACTCCCAGAGTTCCCAAGATGAGGCCCTGCAGAGGTGAGTTATCCTGGTCATGCCAGGACTTACCTTCCTGGTTACCAGGAAACTGTATTACCAAGGAACAGATTCAGACCTGGACTACTATTTTCAAAAGGCTCCCCAGTCCCAGTGAATTTAAATGAGACTTGGGTACCTGCATCTGTGTCCTCAGATACAGCTCCACAGCATCTGATTCTGTGAACCTGATCAAATGGTCCCTTTATAAGAGGATTCCCTTGTGCCTCTCTCCACTTTCCTTTTACTTGAAATGCCAGGAGTATATGGCTGTGGGTTACTCAGTATTCTTGAGGTGTGCAGCTGTGCATTACTCAATATTCCAGTGCACAGCTGTGAGTTATTCAGTATTTCAGGGGCAGCCTACAGCTCAGTCACTCTGTATGCCAAGGCGTCCAGCTGCGGAGCTTCCAGTGTGTGCTTCAGGTGTTTAGGGCTGTCATGGAGCTGTTGCTATTCATCTAGTCTCTCTACTCTACCAGGTAGTCAGCAAAATTAGGGGGGCTGAGCAAAGGAGCACAAGAAACAAAAAGGAGAAAGGAGGAATGTGGAAATGGAGGCTGTATGGACCTGCAGTGCCTGTTTGAAGTCCTGTGCAAGGTTACACTGTATTGATGATGGGCTAGGATCATACTTAAAGGTGAAGGTAATGTTTCCTTTTTGTGGGAATGACAGGAGGACATTGAATTGCAGGTCAAGCTGATCTAGAAGATATTTATTAATGTGTCACCAGAACAGTGTCAATTCACTAACACTGTTTGTTAAAGATCCAGTATGATATTTTTCAATCTCTCGTTTTGGCAAAAAAAAAAACCTGGGGATAAATGAAAGCTGTGAAAACAAACCCTCTTCTATGAAGTAAAAATCTGCTTTCTTTATCCAGACATGCTTTGAAATTTACGCAAATTATAGTAAAATGGAAACTTTTAAAGTTGTCAGTACTAAAGGGGACATGTGCCTCCCATACACGAACTTCAAGGGAAGCTAAAATGATGGTCAGGTCACCCTATGTGCAAAGTTATCAAATGTTATGCACTGGAAGTCTTCAGCCTTTATATAATTTGGGTCACAGCAAAATACTGATACAGCAGCCTTTGTTTTTTAAAAAAATACTCTTAAAGCCCACAAATTTCCATAGCAACATCCAAGGTTCCCAAAATACCCACTTATCCCCTAGGACCGGTGCCATATGCAAACCTGTTGTGTATGGCATCACTTCATATTTCCCCCTTGTCCCTGCCTCAGGGCTAGGTGACCAGGAATATTTGGAATGCACAGACTTCATTTCCTATCTCAGCTACAGTGTCCCCTTCTTTAGCTCTTTAATGTTTTGGATCAGAGCTACAAGTCTGCTTCAATACTAAAAGCATTATGGACCCCTTTTCCTCCTGTACCTATCTGCGGGGTATCTCTTCTGGCCTTCTCAGAAGTAAGTTAACTGTAAAAATTAATTTACCCCGTCCCGCTGGCTTTCGCAATGCAAGAAACGTTGCAGACTGCTTAGAAATGCTGCACTGCGCTTCTCAATAGCATTTTACGACACATTTTTCAAATCAAATTTAAAAGCATAAGTGAGTGGAATTAAATTAATGTCATCTGGTAATGTCAGCAGTCCCAGGAGATGGGCATGGCTGGCTTAGTTTCTAAACCTCTTGCAGCATCTTGGGACTTGTGTGGACATGTAGGTGTTTGCCTGCCTGTGTGAGTACATGAGCGTAGATGTGAGGTTTACATCTGTGCTTACGCAGAAGCTTACGTGTGAGGAGATGAGCGTGATGTGAGCCTGGTGAAGTATAACATTGGGTGCACTGGGAGATCTATGTACAGAGATGTCCGTGTATCTCCTTAAATTACCCATGTAAGTTTTATTAGAGCCATTTTCTCTATTACAACTGCTACGTTTTGTCCCCGTACAATGGCTGCTGGCGGGAGAGACACTGCAAATAAGAGTTATTATTAGCGCCGATAAAGCAGATTACATCCTCAAAGCACTGCATGGAGCTGATAGATAAAGTGAGTTCTATGTGGAGTTGTTGGAGGATTTTGATAACCTTCTGAAGGAAAAGGTGTGGTGTGTGCATAAGGCAGCAATATGCTAACGTGAGAACAGGCACGCGTGTGAAAGACGGATGCGTAGTTTTGTGGCTGTGTGGATTCATGTTCACATGCCCATGGGGGGGAGCTATTCTGTATGCGGGGGTGTATTTGGTTATGTTTTTAGGATAATGTAACTGGGGGGTTGGGTATAGTTGGGGATGAATCCATACACAATCCAGTGTCCATTCCTTTTCTCTCCACTGCAAACACTGCAGTTCAGTTGTTTTCACTGCCTCACCAAGACATCCCCAAATGGACCCCACTTATACAGAGAAAAACACTGCATATTATAAGTCCTGCATTCTAAGCCAGGCCTGCTACTCCCTGGCTGCATGTTTGTCCGTCTCAGTTCAAAGACAGACATGTGACTACAACTGCTCCCACAAAGTTGCCACTGACAATGCTTCCCCACCAGCAAAGCATGGAGAGAAATGCTATCGTCACTGCTTGATGCCACTCCGTGCCTTCTGAGTCACTCTTCTCCAAAGCAGGTCACCTGCCAGACAGTGGTAAAACAGGGGCAAACATAACCAGTGATCACATAGTACTGAAACACGAAGAGGGCTCTCCCTGCAGCTACCAAGGACAAGGTGCCAACCTTACTCCAATGAAGTTTTTGTTAGTATTTTTTAATTTTTTTAAAGAAGAACTAATATGGACGGTAATGCAGCTGGACTTTTATGTGAACCTTCAAAAGCCGTGCAAGTTCACTGAGTGTTCAGCAGACTTGGGGAAAAAAAAGGAATAAACAACTAGCGATCATGCCATCGAAAACTCTGAAAGCATCCCTAGCATATTTGATAGCTAGAATCGACACACAGCTGTTGAGGTACCAATATTCCCTTTGCAGCACCTCATCTTTCTGGACAGTATCTTCCTTACATCTTTTTCTGCTTAGGTCCCAGGACTCCCAGCTCCTCCACCCCCTCGGTTAAGAGATTCCACCACCCTCCTCCATGGTGCTGTACACTGACCAAGGATGGTTTCCCTTGCCTATTAGTGTCCAGGCCCACATCACACACTACGTCCACACTAAAAATGAACTCAGTGTTTTGTTGACAGCCTTCCACCTCTTCCCCATGAGGCAAAATGTCTTTCTTGACAGAATTTGTCAAAAAGCTGTGTGGATGCTTTGGGAAGCCCTCTGTTGACGGACAGAGCTTCTGGGTCACTGGACAGCTCTGTCTGTTGTGCTTTTGGATGGCCATTCATTTGAGAGAGCAGACGGGTCATCCAGCTGCTTTCTGTTAACAGAGTGATCTGCTTTTGCGTGTGGCCACCACGTGTTGACGGAAGTTTTGTCAGATGATACCTCATGACAGTAACTTCTGTCAACAGATCACTGTAGTGTAGACATAGCCCACAGGGTCTCTCCTCTCTCTTCTAGGGTCAGCTAACAACAGGATTCTACCCTGTTCAGGATGTTGCTTCCTGATTAATACTTTGCCTGACATGTCTGCTCCCTAAGTTTCCTGTTTCTTTCACAGGCTCATGTTCTCTCCCTGAACCACACTAGACTCTTTCCTCAATATACGAGCACAATTGGTTCCCAAATTTCTGCTCACAGGTGAAAACTCATAAGAGCAACACAAATTCCCTTTAAAATACATGTAAAGTCTCGGGTTCATTCCAAGTGCTTGTAACTTGACATAAACCAGCTGAGTTTAGGTACTTTTCTGATGTATTTGAATAGTTTGGCACCAGAAATAGGATGTAGTGTATGTATGTAGAGCAGGGATTCCCAACCTATGGGTCGGGACCCAAACATGGGTCACCATTAGATTTGTTAAGGGTCACCAGCTGGGCAGTTCTGAGCTGCATGTGGCTGTTAAAGAAGCCATTTGCAGTTTCTTAACACTGCTGCCTCAGGCAGCTATCTATCACTAGAGATCGCAATTCCCTTATGCTTAGGTGCTGAAAGCTTAACACTGGAGTTAATTGATTTTAATGACTGTTACTTGCTGGGAGCAGGAGGGCTCGGGGAGCCACCCAGCCTAGCAGCCCCAGTGAAGAAACTGCGGGAGGAGGAGGAGGAGTATTTAAGGCTGGGGCCATTTAGAGCTGTGGTGAGGCGAGTGGGTGAAGGGAGAATCTAAGGCTGGGGGCAGTTTTGGGGTGTTAAGACTGGTGGAAGTTTGAGGCTGCAGGGGAGTTCTAAGGCTGGGGGCAGTTTGGGGCTGCTGGGGGGTGCAGGTCTCTCTGCTTCCCGGCCAGGGACCCCACGGCTTACTCATATAAGCAGGGGAAGTTCACTCATTTAGCGAGTACTCATAAGTAAAGTACTCTTTAAATGAGGGATGGGTGTTCTTGCTAAAGGGACAGACCACCCTGGTAAATTTCCAAATGCATTACAAAGTCAAAGGCTGGGCTTTGCATAGGATCCCACACGAAGAAGTGACTCTCCAGAAGGCCTGGAGAGATCCCTGGTACTGTAGCATTGGCCTCACTATTGAATGGGGAATCTGTCTGAATTGTCTTTTGTGACTATTGTGTGACCATTTGCCCATTCACATCTAGACTGCAGGCGTGGAGACAGTGAAACAAAAGGCATCTGGAAGGAGGTAATTGAAGAACGGAGCAAGAAAGATAAAACAATGACACAGCAGCCTCAGCTACCCAGCTGCAAAGAAGTTCAGATAAAGACTAGCCCATCAGCTGGGGAGAGCGTAACCAGCTGGCTCCTTCAAGGATGGAAAAGTCTGACCTTTGGAAGACTGACTCTAACATCCCAGGGTCTTCTAAAAGAAACAGTGGAAGTTAGCCAGCAGAAAATGGGACTGGAGTGACCAGAGGCTACCTGTGGCATCAGTAGAAAAACTGAATTTGGGAAGATGCACCTAGACAGGAGTGTGCAGACACTTTTTTCATCTGAGTTGGGAGATCAGCTGGACTCTAATGATAGAGAGGTTAAATACAGGTAAGGAAATAAATATGTCAGACTCTGTTCCCTACCCTTGGCAAGGCATGCGTTATGCATCTTTGGATAAAAGAATAAATAATGCTTTGTCCTGATGGTGGTGTTGTCTTTGAATCACTTAGGCTTCTGAAGGGACATTCCTCCAGGTTCTGGACCCCAGTTGAACATACGGAAGTGGTCCTAATGGATAATATGCAGAATTCCACTTCTGAGAGGTAAAGGCCTGAGGTCCTTGTAGGGGGCAATGGATGATGTCCCTTGAGGGACAGCAGTACCACAAACCTGGTAACTGTGGCGGGTGGTATTCTGTGATTTAACTAAAGACTGTAAGGAGGCAAATGGAAGATACAGGTATTTGCATCAGGAAGTCCTCTGGAGGATGATGATAGTTGTACTGTCTATCAAGGACCTGAGACTGGGGACCATATGGGCACAAAATCCATTTCTTCTGCCATCGCTTTTATAATGCCAATGTTCACTGGTGACTTTTAACAGAAGCGTGGTCTGGCACTCCAGCACAGACAAGGTTAACTGATTGACCCTTTTCTTACTCCCTCTTCTGTAACATTCGCAGCACTTAAGATTCCCTCTGGGAAGCACAGACAGCAAGGAATGAGGAGGTAGACTCTCCTTTTTGACAGCAGCTTTTCTAAGACCGTGTCACCTCTTGCAAAGTTTTTGCACATCACTGGAAGTCCATATTGTGTGAGTAAATAGCTGCTCCCACCTCACTGCTTAGCAACAGGCCAAGAGTTAGTCCTGGCTGTTTCAACAAAGGAAACAAACCAGCCTGTCTCCTTTCCTCAAATGACAGTCAGGGGCCCCAGAATGTTCCACAGCGGGTAATGTTATGTCCTAGTCTAGGAGTCCTGGTTGTGTTTGCTTCACAGTGCTACCCAAACCGGGCTGAATTTCTCCATTGAAAGCACCTGTCCAAGCCACGTGTGCATCTGTTTAAGGCTGAGTGTGACTGCACGGCTTTCTTTTAATCATTTTGACTGGGGAAGAGGAAGCAAGTGGCTATCTGACCCACGTAACCAGTTTACATCTCCTCCAGAAAAAATAGATCTTTGCCTGTTATGTATTTGTCTGCTAAAATAAATGAACACCGCCAAAAGCAATTTACAATAGGTTTACCAAATCTCTTGTGTCTAGAAGTTTGGAGCCAGGGGAAGAGACCAGAGAATCCCATTTTTAGTGGTAAAACCTGTACATGAATGAACTGGCTGTTCCATAAATATATTGCCTGGAACCCTTTAATTTCACTTTGCCTCACAATACCACATGCTACATAGTGCCACTCCCAGAGGAGCACTATTTAGTTAGATTTCCAAAAGCCAGAAACATATCATATTGCAAACACAGGCCTGTGTGCTGTCAGCCCATAGCCACAACTCATAGCTTCTACCAACTTAGACCTGGCCTTCGTTCTTCCAACCTCACTCAGCCAGCCTGCTCAGAATAGAACCTGGGTGGCAGATAAGCCATGTATGGTGCCCTCAGAATAAACAAACGAGGACACTGTCAGGCCAGTGCTTCAAGGAGGACGTGGGTTCCCAACATGAAAAGCCTTTGCCTTGCCTTCAACCCCATGAGGTCAGGAGCAGTTTTCATCCCCAGCATTTTCCTGCTGAGATAATGTCAGGCATTCATCCTGCACTCTGCTGAGCAATTTCATATTCCATGTAGGAAATCCAAGTCCACTATGTCTCTTTTTCCAGTAAGCTGGCAGAGGGAATCTCTCTATGCTGGGGCTTGTTGAGCTCTATTTGATGCACTCAGAAGGTGAGTTGTAAAAATTACCTGTTCTGCACTAACCTACCTGCACATCAGCAAAGACCCCATTTTGCCACGAGAATGCTACTTGTTGTCACTCTATGAATTATTCTCACCCCACCCCCATCCATGAAGTGGAAAGGGTAGGTCCTCTTTTTATGCTGTACATCTGTGATTCCCAACCTTTTCACTATTGTGGGCCCTCAATAAGACCCAAACCCTTTGCAGACCCCCAATCACTTCCCAAACTATTTGCAGACCCCCAACAAAGCCTATTCTAGCTCCACATACATGTCATTAAATGAGAAAGGATACCACAATATAGATTTTTGGACAGCAATTAATAACATTATTGGACAATATTTAAAGATAATAATAGATTGTAACTTTGCAATTTATTTAAAACTTATTTTCTATGATAATTTTTCTTTTTTCCATGGACCCCCTGCAATATCCTCGCAGACCCACCCCCCCAGGGCCCACAGATCTCAGGTTGGGAACCACTGCCATAAATCATCCTTTGAATGGGTGATCCAATGTTGTGTAACCCTGGGTCCATGTTTCTACCTGGCAGGTGTCAGTTTCATCAGCCTGGGTTTGATACAGTTTGCTGTGATGTACTGGTGCCTTGAGCACCTGCAATCTGTTATATAATCTATGGGAGCCTTATACAAGGAAAGGAAAAAGGAAGCCACACAAATTCAGAAGTTTATCTTCCTCCACAGCAGCATTAGGATGACAGCTGAGGCAGCTTGGTTTGAAAGAGACGTTAGATGCACATCAAGATGGTCCCCTGACATCAGAGGAGCTCCATGTCACAGGCTGTCCTGCATCATCTCTGTCACCAGCTGGATGGAAATGGGTGTACACAGGACTCCCCACTACACAAGCTAGGAAAACAGAAGAGAGGAGCTTTTCTGATAGCTTGTCATAATGCATCGCCATCTCACTCTATTGATCTATGTTTCATCCACTTTATATGCTTGTTCGGTCTTTTCTTTCCCAGTCACCCAACTAGAGTATAAATCCAGCATTCTGTTCATTCGGAGAAATACAGCTGCAGCATTCAAGATTAAAAGAGCAGAGCTTTGCTCCTGTTACACGGGTGCTTAATAGCTTCCAGCTCTAGGAAGTACTTGTTCCTCCATCTGTCACCAACCTTCTGACCACTCAGCAGTGATTCTTTAATGATGTATTTCTTCCCACCCACACGTCCATAATTTTCTGTTTCTGATACTCACATGCTGACTCATCAATGATTATTCACAATTAACACTAGGAAAAAACTCCTGAAAATCAAATACCAAATCCTCTACTGACTCAAGAAGTAACAGTAGCTGAAAAGCCACTGTCCAGGAACATTACTCATTCCATTGTTTATCTATAAAGCAGTACCACAATTTTAAAATTAAATTAGTCGACATTTAATAAGAGAACTCTTCTCTTACTACCACTCCTATAGTTTCCTTCACTTCCTTCTCCTTTAAGCCTAAATTATCAATTTCTAGGCTTTTATTTTTTATTTAGATGGAAAAAAATATCCTAGGAGGTATAATTATTTTTTTTTCATTCAGAATCTTAATTTTCTCTCACACACATTTTCTGCAGTGTTTATACTACTTATTATGCAAACTTGAAGAAGTCAAATGATGAATTATGTACAAATCTATGTATAGTATTGGAGGGGTAGCCATGTTAGTCTGGATCTGTAACAGCAACGAAGGGTCCTGTGGCACCTTATAGACTAACAGAAAAGTTTTGAGCGTGAGCTTTCATGAGCACAGACTCACTTCATCAGATGCATCTGATGAAGTGAGTCTGTGCTCATGAAAGCTCATGAAAGCTCACGCTCAAAACTTTTCTGTTAGTCTATAAGGTGCCACAGGACCCTTCGTTGCTGTTACAAATCTACGTATAGGCACTCTCTCCTAATCACTGCATCTCTGTCTTGTGGTTCAAGGTAACCCAAATGCACAGAAAGTAAAGGGTTAGAGTTTAATGCTCAGCAAATGGATTTTCTTTATTTTTATTGTACAATGACTCCATTTTTGTTTCTATTAAAAACAATTTCCCCCAGACAAGAGGCTATTTTGAGTCCTTAAATTCTGAGTCTTCTGTCTTCCAGCCATTTTAGGGCTTCATAGAATCATAGAACACTAGGACTGGGAGGGACCTCGAGAGGTCATCGAGTCCAGCTCCCTACCCTTATGACAGGACCAAGTAATGTCTAGACCATCCCTGATGGACATTTATCTAACCTGTTCTTAAACATCTCCAGAGATGGAGATTCCACAACTTTCCTAGGCAATTTATTCGAGTGTTTGACCACCCTGATAGTTCAGAACTTTTTCTGAATGTCCAACCTAAACCTCCCTTGCTGCAGTTTAAGCCCATTGTTTCTTGTTCTATCCTCAGAGGCCAAGAAGAACAAGTTTTCTCCCTCCTCCTTATGACACCCTTTTAGATACTTGAAAACTACTATCATGTCCCCCCGCCCCGAGTCTTCTCTTTTCCAAACTTAACAAGCCCAATTCTTTCAGCCTTCCTTCATAGGTCATGTTCTCTAGACCTTTGATCATTCTTCTTGCTCTTTTCTGGACCCTTTCCAATTTCTCCATAAAGGAGCCAGCACGTGAAGCTCCTAAGCACAGAGGCACTGCCCAGTTCCCAATCACTGAAAGCTGCAGAACTACCATTCAGGATGGGGCAGTTCACAGAGCTTCCCAGATAGGCCCAGCATCTAGGGGCCATGGAGACATGCCAGGTACTTCTGGGAGCTGCAGAAAGCCTGCCTTAGCCCCACTGCACTGCCGAGTGGACTTTTAATGGTCTGGTCATAGGTGCTGATTAACAAGAATCATTTTTCTTGTTCTCCTTCACAACTCATTTCTTCCATACTTCATTCAGTGAACTGCAATCAGATACCTGCTAAGCAGATGCAAGGTTACAATACTGCCCCAGCTGGGTATGACTGTATACCTATTACAGTGTAATATTACTTTATAAACCTATTACTATTACTTTATAAACTGTCTCTCTCTGGTCCAGCAATGCTGGAACATGGATGTTCCTGGACCAGAGAGCTCCAGCAGCCAGGAACTGGGACTACAGGTCCTGCAGCTGGGAGCCTTACCAGGACTAATGGTAGCAGGACTGGCTGGCCAGGAGTCCAAGCAGAGCCAACAGCAGAGGGACAGCAGCCCAAGAGGGGACAGTGATCAGGATCCTGGCCAGGGCCTGCAACCCAATTGCAGCTGATGGAAACAGAACCTGCAGCATGGCTGGTGCTCCCGGCAATGTGGCAGGTAGCCCAAGAGGGGGTTGGCAACCTGGCCAGGGACCTGAGGACAGGAGCCCAGCCAGGGCTGAAAGTGGAGGTGATTGGGGCAAAGGGGTCTGCAGCTGGGGTGACAAGTGGGGTTGGGGGAGAAGAGAAGGGCACAGCTGGGGCAGAGAGTAGAGCTGGGAGCTGCACTGGGCTGGGGGGCTAGAACTCACCTCACCTGCTCTTGCAAACTCCCTTACACATGACCAGTGAAGGCCCCAGGATGCTCAGCCAGGCAGGTCCAAACTGTATTTTCGATGCTTCATCTATCCTAGGTGACCGGTTTCTTTTCTACCTGGTATGTCTCATCTCTTAGATTGTAATTTTCTGGGGTCAAGGACTTGATATCATCATAGACTACTTAGCCGAATGTATATCCCTGATCTGAGAAATTTTTGTGCTACCATATTATTCATTAATCTTATCGTCTATACCAGTGTTTCTCAACCTTTTTTACGAAGTACCCTTCTTCAAAGTAAAAGACAATTATCCCCAACTCCTTGAGCATACGCCTAAGGGTATGTGTACCACTGGCTGAGAAACATGGTCCTAAGGTCATCTGAGCTCTTCAAACAAGTGCCATTCAACCTACCCAGATGACTGTACCCTTTTCAGCGTCAGAATTGGTTTGCATACCACCAAGCTACACCTCACTTAAAATCTACTTGCAAAAACCTGCAAAAATATCACAGAAGACTACTACTGAAAACTTGCTGACTTTCTACCATCCTATTATCAAATAAATGAATTGGAATAGAAACATTGTACTTACATTTCAGTGTAAGGCATAGGAAACAAGTGATTGCCTGAATGAACTTTTAGATTGCACTGACTTTACTAGTGTTTTTATTTAGCCTGTTGTAAAACAAGGCAAATATCTAGATGAGTTGACGTACCCGCTGGAAGACTTTGGTGTACCCCCAAGGGTACACAAACCCCTGATTGAGAAACACTGATCTATACAAGAAGATTCTAGGACTGTCATGCTGGACATCACCATGAAGCTGAGAATGCCTGAGTCAGTGTAAAGTGCTGGAAATAGCTATAAGCTAGCTCGAGATCTCAGTTAAATCACATCTGGGCCCTGTGAGAACCAGATGGAACCTTGAAACCCAGAGGTTCTGTGGCACTTGGAAATGTTAAAGATCAGAGAAGGCAGAAGTAACAGATCAGCTGGGTTACAAGTAGCCGGTTGTGCTTCCAGCCAGGGAGCAGTTCTGGGCACAAACTTTGGGAAACACATACAACCAGTAATACTGCTCACTACAAACCAGCATGTGGAAACAAGAGCTCCCAGTTTGGGCTTTTATTACATGCATAACTTTACAAATTAATAGCCCTGCAGCAGCTTGAGCTTTCAGCCACTTCAGGTTGAACCTCTCTGGTCCAGCAACATCTGTGGTCCAGCATGAATTTTCTTAGCCTGATATCCACTGATCAAGAATGTGACTAAGTTTCCCACAGTCTCATAAAGTTTGTTTACGGCCACCAGTCCTGGCTCTCAGTCTTCTAATTTCCCTCTAATGTCTTCTAAGAGCCCAGGAAGCAGTGGAAGTGTTTGCAATGCTGCTGGACAATATTGAGCTCCCCTGGTTGAGCAAATTCTCTGGTTCTATACCAGGCAGGTCCTGACAGTGCTGGAGTACAGAGGTTCAATCTATAATAGTTTGAATTGTGGTCACACCAAGGAGGCCCTGTCATCGATTAAGAGCCATAGTGCTAGGAGATATATAAACCAAACAAAAAAATTATTCCTTCTCCAAAAAGCTTACAGTCTAGTTCTTAACCTAATCAGCAATAACTGTCATAAATTCTGTAGCTCAACTGAAATTTGGTTAGAGGTTTTCTCTCTCCCTCTCTCTGTGTGTAGACACACATCAAATATGTATGCTATTGGCAGCATGAAAATGTTCAATCACCATTAGCATGTTTTTCTTTTATAGACATTTTTAGAAAACAAAACAAAGAACATCCTATGGAACTATATTTCATGTCAAATGATAGCAGGGGGAAGGGTGGAGAAAGTGAAGGTATCTTTTACTCAATATAAGAAAAGTTGTGCTTTTAATAGTGGCTTTTTAGCAGCCCATTAGGGCAGAAAGTGAGCTGGCATTTTGGGGCTATTTGAAATAACGATGTAAAATAGTGAAATTACTGTGCCAATCAGTTGAGATCCATGAAAGTCAGGCTCATTCTGTTTTAAAATTAAAACCAAACTTGTGGTCTGGCTGTTTGTGCTGTCTGAAGAGAGCTCCTTATGGGTTTATAATGGGCACAAAATGTGCCCCTGATTCAGAAAAGTGTCACTTGTCAGCAAAACTCTTACACATGGGTTACTTTAACCATACACTTAAGTCCTGATGATTAAGCCCACCTGAATTTAGAGTTGTAGATAGTATCACTAAGGCTGTCTCCCTTTCAGCAACAAACAACAGCATTGGTCCGGGGCTGAAATTTGTTATAAAAGAGAAATGCTGCTATAGTTCTGAGCTGGTGGGATGGCAAATCCTAGTGGGTGTCTTGGGAAATCAAAAGAACAGGCTGTTTTATAACCTGTTCCTGTTTGACCTCTATTGTTCACACCTGGCTTTATAAGTCCATGCAACAGCTGGTGGAATGTGGCTGTCTTCTGGAGCTAACTCAATGAAGCTTTCTGCCAAGGACTGGAAGGCTGAAGCTCTGTAATACGTATTGTGAGTCTTAAGCATTGCCATGACCTGAAGGAGACAGGGATATTGGCTGTGTGATTAAGCAATGGAAGAAAGGAAGAAATTGGCAATTTGAGGTAACACCCAATGAAGTTCTGGCACTACAGCCATCTACACCACAGGATTAGTGAACTGGGGAGGGATCCTGAGAAGCTTTAAATGGTATCTCTTCACTGAAATCAATGGCACTATGTCAGTTTACACCAGCTGAGGATCAGGCTCATTCAGCGTGACCTAGGAATTGCAAGCAATGGACTAAGAGGGGCAGTCAATTACATTTACAGGAAACACTGGAGTTGGTTTCCTATTGCCTTACACATTAGTCCTCATTTAAACATATGCAAAGTGAGAGTGCAATGGGCATAGTCCTCTGCCTGTCTGATTAGCCTTTTACATCTGCCCAACTGTTAAAGACTGAATACAAGGTCCAAGGCAGTGGAGTAGGAAGCCAGAGAGAGAGAAGTTGCCAGATCTTTTCATTGTAATGCCAAGTCCTAAGGGCGTCAGAAAGCTACATAGTACTTTTAAGGAAGCCACCTGTGTTAATGCTCAGATGTTTAATTTAGAAAAACAGCTGCTGCATGAGAGAAAGGGCAGCAGTTAGACTGACTTGGATAAAGTCTAATTAAATTTCCCTTCTGGACTGACCTGACCTCTTGATGTCCTCCACTGAGCTAAAGCTCCTTGATTGGGTCCTGGGCTGTTGGAAAGCCCAGGCTTTGATGATATCAGCACCCTCTCCAAAACAAAAACAAAATAAGACCATGCTTGAAAACAGAAAAGCCAGACACCAAGGCACTGAATGGCTCTTAATCCATGACTCAGGCTTTCAAGTCTAGGTCATGTGTGCAAATCCAGCTAGACATGGCCAAAAGTTATTACCATCCAGGGGTGACCTAAGTGAAAATGAATGATGGTCCCAGCCAATGTTCCATCTAAATTTTTACATCCATGGTCAGAATAAATTTTGTTGTGTGCACAGATGTATGTGTGGATATACACCACCAATACAACACATGCTGCCAGCTGTGGGCACTCTGCTATTCAGTTGGGTGGCACCTGAATCTTTCCTGGGTCAGTGCCCAAGCACATAGCTTACAGGGAACACTGGTCCCAGCCTACTTCTATTGAAGGCTCCATATTGAAAAGAAACTATCAAATATAGCTGTAACTAATTGGTGGCATGACCTCTGCCTAGAGATCAAATAGGGAATGTGTTGTGGAGAAGGAACTCCACACAAGAGGAGGTTGTGATATAAGGAAATGGTGGGAAACTTGGCCTACCTCATCCAGACTTTCCTTGTGCTGTAGAGAGATGCATTCAGAGTGTGTCCATCTGGTACCTTTCATACACATTTCATGTATATTTAGGGAATAATCATGCTAGCCCATATCATGAGAAAAGGAAGGGGAAGTTATGGCCAAGAAAACTAAGCCAAGCTCCTAATCCCCTGCTCCAAGGCAAATGGATTGGATTATTTTGTTTGGTTTTTCCACCAAAACATCTGGATAAAGCATTGTGGGAGCTTAGCAACCATGCAGAATCCTGGCATATAAGGGTTTGTTTTTAAGGTCCCTACAGCAGGGTTCACCTGCCTTATCCTAAGTTTAGCCACAAAGGACTGAGAATCTTTCCAAAACTAAACACCAATCCCAGTAGATTGGAGACAGGGGCTGGCAACTGTGGCCTATTAGTAAAAGGGCAGTGCTGACATAAATGCCACAAAATCAATGTGGGGACTTTCCAAAGGGAACTTATCATCCATGAGTAAACCTTGGTAGGAGTCAGGCATCTTTCAAAGAGACCAGGAATTGTGGATCTGTGGCTTTGGCTCTTAGGACATCTTCATGGGCTTCAGAGTTTAAACAAACAAGAAACAAAAGGAAGAATAATTTCCAGAGTTATTCCAAGCCTACTCATTAACAGGGGCTGTGGTGAGTGAGTTAAAAACACTCTCTGCAAAGGTGCCACAGGCCAGCAATTCTGAAAAAAGAAATTCCTCATGTGGGATTCACACCGTCCTATTTCTTTATTGCTTTTGACACCTGGGCCATTAAACCACCAGTTCCTGTGTTTCCACAGCCTGCTGACAGATATGGCATGAGGCAAATGCCTTTTGAAAACAAGCTCCCACCATCCCAGTGATCAAATCAGGGAGGGACCAAATCTCCCTGCTGATGGGGAGCAGAAATCCTGAGGGATAAGGAGGTGGGAGCAACTATAGCTGCCCAGGCTAAGACCTGCATCTGGGAGACCTACACAATTGTCCTCATCCAATAGAAAGTGCACAGCAAGCAGACCTGATAATGCCAGCTCACATCTTATTTATCCCATCAGCAGCAACTCCATGATCTCTCTTTTTTATACAGTAGGCTCTTATTAACCTGCTTTTCTGACTTTGTCTTTCTCTAGTTGGCTGCTGGCCAGCGGAAATGAGAACTTGATTTCCACAGACAGTGTATATTGTGTCCCACTTATTAAAGCATCTTTATTTCCCAGTTTCCAGTAAGGTTTTTTTCCCTGTACTCTTTCCTTTATTGCTGCTTCCCCTTTCCAGCCCTAACGAAAGCATTTCATCAGATTTAACTGAATGGACGCGTAAATAGCAAGGAACTCAGTAAATGCACCATTGCATTGGAGGGTGTCGCTGGAGAGCACTTGGTGACGTGGTTGATTGCTGTATTCAGCTGTGCACTGGACACTGTTAGATGCCAAACTGCACAGACTGGCACATGATCTGCCATGCTGGACAATGCCCTAGCTAGTCGATTATGTGGTGCTTTGCATGGGGCATTGGACAATATGCTGGAGGTTCAAGCAATGTTCTGGAAAGCAAAGGAGGCAGTGTGCCAGGAATTAGCACAAGGAGCCCATTTTGCAAAGGTGTGTGTTTAGGTTCTGTTGTCCAGTTCAACATCAAATTAGCACCTTAAAATACCAAAATTAAGTCTTTTAGGCGCCACTCTGAGCAGAAGAGGGTGACTTAGTCTCCTTAAATATGTCTGTAAAGAGCTCCCTGCTTTTATTAACATGTCACCAGCTCGTAGAACCCCCAGTGAACTACAGGGGCAAGATACCTCAAGCTTTTACCTATTGCCTGGGGATTGTGTTTTCATTCTGCATTGTTCATGTGTGTATGTAGCTGTGCCCAACAATACCTTTTCCATACAATGGTAGCATTGCAGAATGCGGACAAAAGGAATGCAGAGTGAAGGCAAGCAGCTCTTGTCTTGCTCACGCTGAGATCCGTGTGGAGCTATAATGAGGCAGACTTTGTTGAGTGAGCTCAATGTGACACTTTATTATGAAATCCCTTTAGGATTTTGGATCAGTCTTTTCTATGTATTGTTTAACATTTTAAAACTACACAATGTCTGAAAACATTGGGAAACTAACCCCCTCCTGCTACCAGGAACAATGAAACGATCCATTACATTTCACCTGCTGATGTCTCTCTCCTAAATGGAGGTGTTAGGAAGGCTCGTTCAGTCAAGAGATATTACTTAGAAATTTACAATCCATCAGCTTGACATCAGGAAGATGGATGGCAGGTTTCTTTTAAAGACATGTTAGTTACAGAACTACTCTGAGAACTGTATTTCAAATCACTCAACTGGAAAAAAAATACAGATCTTATTAGGAAATATTTTTTTCTTTTGCTTTGCCAGATAGCAAATAACGTCTAACCTTTCTAGCATGGTGGCCATCCTTCTTAAGATCTCAGGTACATTAAAAGTAGAACTAGATGGACACCTATCCTATGTATATGTCTCCTGATAGTTGAGCATCTCACAATCTTTAATATACTTACTCTCAGCTACCCTAAAACAAACAACAAACAAACAAACAAAAAAGCCATCCTATAGCACCTTAAAAACTAACAATATTATTTATTAGGTGATGAGCTTTTGTGGGAAAGACCTACTTCTTCAAATCTCGGCTACCCTGTGAAGAAAGGAAGTCCTGTGAGCTCCATTGTACAGAGGGGGATACAAGGCACAGAGGCTGTGTCTACGCCACAAAAATAACTTCAAAGTTGCTTACTTGGAAGTACAACTTCGAAGTAAACAAATTCGAAATAGAGCATCTACACACACCCTACTTAGAAGTTACACTTCAAAGTGGGGCACTAATACATTCCCAGAAATGGATTAAGGACTTCGAAGTTGGGCTCCCTACTTCAAAGTTAACTTTGAAGTAATGGAAAATGTGTGTAGACTCTCTACTAGCTACTTTGATGTAGTGCCTTACTCGAAGTTAACGTCAAAGTTAGTGCCTAGTGTAGAGTCACCCGGAGAGTCCCATGGCTTCCCTATCCAGCACTTTGCAGGAGGGTAGTGTCTAAAGCACACAAAGGTGTGGCTCCTGTGGGTGCATGCTAATGGTTCCCTGGTGTTCTTCAACATTGTGTAGTTTGAAACAGCAACACCTCTGTGCATTTTAGAAATAACCCCTCTCCCCAGTGCTTCTTGCCAAAACCTATAGACTAGCCATAAGTGACTTTCTCAAGATCACACGGAAAGCATGTGGCAGAGCAGGGGATTGGTCAGTGAGGTCTCCAGTTCTTTGCCAATGGTCTAACTACTGAGCCATCCTCCTTGACCATATATGTCCCATTGTGCTTTCCAAAAAGGAAACATTCATTGCGTTTGGCCATGTTTGCATCCCTTTGCATTAACTTTCCATGTGAAATCATCCCTGGGCAGAAGGCCAGCACAAAGCCCATGCCTCCCTTGTGTCCTTTCGGAGCAGAAATGAAATGAGACTTAAGCAGTGCTTGCCCTGTGGGCAGGCCTGCTGTGTGGCAGTGAACTTCCCCAAACCTGTTGAGTCAAGGATGCGACTGTAGGAGCCCACCCTGTGCACTGGGCACCTATCTCAAGAGTTACAATCACATCACACCAGGGAGCCGACAGCTTCACCGCGCTGCTGGACGAGGTGGAGGAGGCCTATCTCTATGCTCCCAAAAAGGGGGGGGCCCTAAATGGAAGTGGGAGCTGCGACAGTCGGCCCTCAATGCCAGCTGGACCATGATGCACCCCTCACTAGCCCTCTGTGCTGCCTGCAGGGTGCCAGGCAGTGTTCTGATGGGGATTGAAAAGGTCCAGGGCTCGGGTTGCTGCAGTAGCAGCAACACACCCAGCATCCCCATGGCAGTTGCCTTCCCCCGACCCTGCCCCACTATCAGCCAGTCTGCCTCACACAGCCTGGAGGAGAGCAAAGAATCCCTTTCCCACCTGCGATGCCAGAGCCCATCTGGACAGGTGGCAAAGCCCTGGACTGCAGCCATTGGCGCCCTCATCTCCATATTAGTGGGGCTCCAGCGCCTCAGCCCATCTCACACACTATTGGTGGTGTTCTGATGTCACACCTATCCTTACGAAGGCCCCCACAGCATTTTATAAACTCTTCCGAGGGAGAGGGAGGTTCCTGATTTTGGGGCATACTGGAGTATTTTGATTTCCAGCCATTTATCCAAGTACCCCAGGATCACGCCATACACTAACTATCTCTCTGTCACCCCTCTTAGGCTGTGACATGGTGTGTGTCAGGCTCTGCAGCCAACATGAGGCTCCAGCAGAAGGCTGGGGACAACTGACAAAGAGGTGCTGCCTCCCCCCAGAGCACTTCTGCAAGCTGCAGATCAATGATGAGCTCCCAGCTGCATTTCAGTAGCTCAGTGGTGACACCCAGTGACTGGTTAGCTTACTCCCAGGTGTGCATTCCTGTTTCCTGGCGCTTAGCATAACATATCTCTGGCAATCATATCACATTCAAACTGGAAAGTGCTTTAAACCAAAATCCCCATTTGGAGCTGCATAATCATGTCATTGGTGAGACTCTGATGTCTTGTCCTCCCTGTCACACTGTGCTTTGACCAGAATATGATGGGTCCCTGAGCCCAGACCTTAGTCCTAAAGCACCCAGTAAGACTCTTACCTGCTTGAGAAGGGGATTCAAACCCTTTGGCCTGAATTTCATGGTCACTGGCTCTTTGTCTTTCCCGTGAAGCAAAGAGGATTGAAATGCTTTAGCATCCAGGTGTGGGAATGCGCCACTGTCTCACCCGGTCATTGATCATTCTTCTCAGAGCCTGCCTGAAACAGGCTGTCCTGAGCTCTGTGGACAGAGATGTGTTGAACAGGAGTGAACAGGCAGAGAGCAGGGAAAGGTCTGATGGGAAGAGGGAGAAAGGTTAGGAGAAAAGGATGAAGAAAAGGGAGGTGAATGAAGAAGGGAAGGCAGGAAATTGCAGTGGCAAGAAGGCAGAGAAAGGGAGACTTGAGATGAGGCAGAAGGAGAGACCTGTCTTGGTGGCAGCGAGAAATCAAGCCATTAAGAAATGGCAGAACAGTGGAGATGGCACGAAGTGAATATTCTCTGTCAGCACAGCAGCAAGCAGCTTTCCACCTTGATAAATGTCATCTGCTTTGGCTGACACTTGATAAAGGTTCTGTCGATCAGCCATGCCAGCCAGAAGGTGCACCTGGTGCTGTTTTAACCTTTGTCACTCTCCTTTCAAAAAGCAGCACTGGCTTTTTGCTCCATCTAGTTCACCACTTCCTCCTCCCTGACACTTCTCTTCTTCTCCAGCTTGCTCGCTCCCTTCACAGAAGCACTTTCCTCCACTCAGCTTTCAAAGGAATACAATAAAGCAGCTGAAGTAAGACTCTTTGGCTGAGCCAGCCTCAGAAAGACAGCTGAGACTCTGTTCTTTGGCACCGCCGTATAAAAAACTCATCCAGGGTTAGCCAAACAAGTCTTCCAATAGGAAGGAGGACACGGAAAAGTCACTGGACTGAGCAAACAAATCAACCCTCTCACTTAAAGTTTAGTTAAAGGCTGATGCTGAAGGTCAGATCCTCTGCAGGAGTAACTGGAGCTCTGGTAATTTACAGCAGGAAGGTCTGGTTGTAAATTGGGAGGTGCCGTGACTTCTGTGGCTTGCTAGGAGTGTTTGTTTCTTCTCACTGGTAGCCAAAAGGAGCTCTCCAGAAATGGACCTTGAATCAGGACCATGGCTTTAGAAATCTCCTGCTGTGTGGTATAGCCCACGTGGAGACCTCAAAGTTCTTTACAAACATGAAGCAAAGATGCCTCACAAACCCACTGATGAGGTCATCGTTCTTATCTCCCTGTAACAGCTATGACACACAGAGCTGTGTCTACACGTGCACGCTACTTCGAAGTAGCGGCACTAACTTCGAAATAGCGCCCGTCGCGGCTACACGCGCCGGGCGTTATTTCGAAGTTAACTTCGACGTTAGGCGGCGAGACGTCGAAGTCACTAACCTCATGAGGGGATCGGAATAGCGCCCTACTTCGACGTTGAACGTCGAAGTAGGGACCGTGTAGACGATCCGCATCCCGCAACGTCGAAATTGCGGGGTCCTCCATGGCGGCCATCAGCTGGGGGGTTGAGAGATGCTCTCTCTCCAGCCCCTGCGGGGCTCTATGGTCACCGTGGGCAGCAGCCCTTAGCCCAGGGCTTCTGGCTGCTGCTGCGGCAGCTGGGGGTCCATGCTGCAGGCACAGGGTCTGCAACCAGTTGTCGGCTCTGTGGATCTTGTGTTGTTTAGTGCAACTGTGTCTGGGAGGGGCCCTTTAAGGGAGTGGCTTGCTGTTGAGTCTGCCCTGTGACCCTGTCTGCAGCTGTGCCTGGCACCCTTATTTCTATGTGTGCTACTTTGGCGTGTAGACGTACCCTCGCAGCGCCTATTTCGATGTGGTGCCGCGCAACGTCAAAGTTGAACATCAACGTTGCCAGCCCTGGAGGACGTGTAGACGTTATTCATCGAAATAGCCTATTTCGATGTTGCTACATCGAAATAAATTACTTCGATGTTGGCTTCACGTGTAGACGTAGCCAGAGTAGGAATGATTTGCGTAAATTCACACAAGAAGACAGTGACTAATCTGGGTGTAGCACTCATGATCTAATGCTCAATCTTGAGCAATTAAGTGAAAAACAAACAAATCAACATCATGAAACACAACTAGTCAAGAAATAAATCATGCCCAAGAGAATGAGGGGGAAAATAGAAGAGCATTTTATTCTTGTTGGATGCCACCATTGTAACTCATTTGCTCTTTGGGGAGGTCTGGATTATGTCACAGCCAGGCACTTCATGATCTGTTTGTCTTTGGTCTTGATGAGGCAAAATAGCCTTGAGTTCTGAGTACTTCAACCCCAACACCATACTGACAAATTGGAGGGAATTCAAAGAACATCATTGGAACTGATTAAGGGACTGAGAGGATTGATTTATAAGGCAAGATGAATTTGTCCTTAGATAATTTAATCTCTGGTCTAATTCTATTGACATCGAAGAGACAAACTCTGCCCTCTGTTACATGCATGTAAAGCTGGTGAAACTCCACTGATGTAAAATATAAGGTCAACAGTGGATTTCTTTTCCCTTTGAAAAGTGAGACTGATTAGCCTGTGGATGTGTCTGCTGAGGGAAAGGTTGGAAACGCCAATGCTTGTGTCAATTACCAGTAGCCTGGATCGACTAATCTAGAATATTAAGTAGTGAACAATCCTACTGAGACAGGGAGAGGAACAAAATGATCTAAAGCAATATTTTACCTTTTGCTTTTGTGGTGTTCTGTGAACAAGGAATCCAAGCACAGGCTTAACCTCCGGGCCATTGTATCAGTGTTCCCTCTATTTTTTTCCATCCATGGGGAGAATAAATTTTGTTATGTGCACCATGGCATGTGTGGATGTGCACCACCAATAGAAACACAGACTGCACCCTGTGCATGGCTGTGGGCTGTCTGCTAATCAGTTAGGTGGCATCTGACTCTCTCCTGGGCAGCCATCCAGGTGCTCAGCTTACAGGGAAACCTGCACTGTACCAAGAGTAAGTAGGAACCAAAGCTAATGCAGCCACAGAGACCAGGAAAAAAACAACTGATATTCCTTTATTAACCTAAGAGAGAAGAGTCCCTGTCCAATGCTATTCATTTTCTTTCCCAGATGTGTTTCATATTCTGAATAAACTCCATGCTCTGTGTATGCTGTGTCGTACCCCAGGCATGCAGGAATCAGTGGTGTTTGGTTTTAGGCTTTGATGGAAGGGCTGTATCATGTACAACACACTCTGGCTGCCTCTGGACTGTGAAATAAGATTGAACTTAAAGGAGATAGCTCGATATTAAAACATGACTGTCTTCACCATAAATACCATTCGTTCAAGTTAGCGAGCCCTAATACAGATAACAAAATGTCGATATTACCGGAGGGGTATAGGGTCAATTTCAAATTTAAAATTTCAAATACAGGTGTGTGGCAGTGCCATGTCTTTAATTCAAATTCATTAGCCTCTGGAAGTGTCCCATATGTATCCCACAAAGCTACATGGTGTATAGCCGCTTCCTTCTCCACTGCTCTCCATCCAGGTGTGCAGAAAGAAGGTCACAGGAAGCTCATGAATTTTTGATTGAACTAGAATTAGAATTTGAATTCTGAAGCGCCCAGGCCTGCAGATATAAAGATCCACACACACGGCTGACATATCTAGGCGAGATGGAGAGGGCAGCCAGCACAGCTGCCCTCCACTACATCCCCGTCCATAGGGGACACGCAGCACAGGGAACCCAGGCAGGTTTGGGGAGGGCTGAATTCTGTTATGGTTGCTCTGAATTCTGGGACAGTGCTTTGCATTCTGGCATTCTAACATGAAACACCCGCAAGCAACCAGGGCTAAGGCACTCTGGGATAGGTACCCACAATTCACTGCTCACGCTGTCAAATTTGCATAGGGCAATGGGGACATGGAAACTTGACGCAGAAAAATGAAATTTCAAGGTTTGTGGACACAAATTCAAATTCACAAGAACGAGGTTAAAAATCAAATTTATTAAAAACCGAATTTATCTCATAGTGTAGACGTAGCGTTGGTAAGAGAAGCTGACTGATGTTGGCTTGGAAAGGAACAGGAGAGACCACTGATGGTAGATTATTTACCAAGGGTGAAATCCTGGCCCCATTGAATTAAGAGGGGGCAAAATTTTACACTTGGTCTTGGAAAGAAGGGGAAAAGTCGAAGGGACAGCAGAGTTAATGGCATAAACAGGTTCCTCAGACTTGGTGTATTTTCTTGGCTACTGAGGACCTTCAGGAGGCTCATTTGCTGGATTGTCCCCCAATAGCCCTGGAGAGAGCAGCCAAAGAATAACAAAATGCCTCCTGAACTAAGATCTGGTTTCTATCCCGAGACTCCAAAGGTATGTGGAAGTGATTGTGCTGATGGTCAAAGGCAGCCATAGACTATGCTAGGTGGAGAGCCCCCACCCAGCTGTTGTACACACTTGCAAAAAAGGTATCCATGCACAGCTCTTCCCTATTAACTCATAGAGAGAGCTGGCAACATGTACCAAGCAAGGGTGTGACATTACAGGCCTCTCCAGAGGTGCACTGCTTCTTTCCCTGTCTGAAGCATGAACCAGCAGCAATTCTTATCACCTGCCTGTCTCAGATGGGCCGCTGTGTTAGTCTGTTGCTTCACAAAATCCAAGCAGTCCTGTAGCACCTTAAAGACTAAAAAAATTATTTATTAGGTAATGAACTTTTGTGGATAAGACCCACTTCTTTAGATCCTGCTTGCTCCTCATCAGTCCAGAACCTGACTTTGTGCTGCCTGGCTTGGATTCCCAAGGCAGCCTCTGTGTTGCAGCCTCCCCTTTAACAACTGTGTTTAATGTCTCATAACCTTGGAGTTTTGTCTGAGACCATTCAATTTCTCTCTTTATTCTCCAGCTGTGGGGCTAGTTACAAATCATACACCACGGAACTCTCCAAATCAAAAATACAGAAGCAAACTGTTATTTTTCTGAGCTCAAACAATTCAGGAACTCTGCAAGTGTCCCCCTCCCCTGCATCTTTGACATCCTGACAGATTTTTGTCAGCACATATAATAAATTGAATCCCCCCCAAAACATGTGCTTACATTTCTCCCCCCATCCACAGACAAGTGCTACATTTTTACAGCACTCGGTGCTCTAGAATTATGTTAAAATACACCAAACATAGACTGTGCTACTCTTTCATGAAAACTTTAAATTGCTATTTCAGGGTGCGATTCACTGCTTGCCTCATTCTGTGATAAAAGGACTTGAAAGTGCTGTTTTAGAATAGAACAGGCTTCAGGCTTTATATAGCATCTTTCATGTTCAAGGTATCCCAAAGGGTTTTGCAAAGCAACAATTTAGACACTAGAAGCACAGTAAGTGTACGCAAATGCAGCAACCATTATGTGCTCAGTCATAGCTCATATATACACATGCCAGGTTGGTGTAACAGCACTGCATTTGATTAGGGACCGGCATGTTAATAAGGACATCAGTGTTGCTTTAGATAGGGCACAGTTCTGGGAAAGCAGGGGATTCTGGGAGATGAGGAAAGTGGGTACAGGTATGAATGGGTCTGTGTGGAGGGATACCGTGTGGGTATCCAGAGTCAGAGAAAAGATGGTGTTGGGAGGTGCGGAAGGGGAGAGTTACAAGTAGATGGTGTGTGTGAATGGATATTAAAGTGCAAAAAGTTATGAAAGGCAAGCAGACGTTCTAGAGAGCACATTGAGGAGATGGAACATTGCAGGAGAGAACCATTAGCTCCGCAGGAGTGGCTCATTTCACAAAGTGTGCAGACTGGAGCTGGTCTGGAAATTTTCAGTGAAAATTTTGTTGATCAGAAAATGATTCTCCAAACCAAATCTTTTCTCTCACAATGCAATTAGATATCTAAACCCCTTTGCTGGGGCAGCCCAACATTCCTGTCACACTGGGGACATAACACATAGCATAAGCCTAAGGCAGAAGCAACTCAGTCCTCGAGTAAATCAGTACACTGGATGGACTTCCTTTGCTGGTGGCAACCCTGTAAAAGCTTGTTCATACTCGTGTAAAGTCCAAAACATGTAATCCGTGGATGTCTTCTGTTGAGTCACTTTGCACTTTTTTTGTTTCTGTTTATTGCACATTATAGCAAATCCATGTGGTGTTGGTGAGATTAGAATGCTCGTTTAAACAGCTCAGAGAAGCGTTCGACACCCTGGATTGCATCAATAGCTAGTACCTTATCTTTGATGGCTAGCCACTAGAGGGCACCATCACTCACTAACACTCAGATTATTGTGCTTGATGAACCAGAACCTCTGCTGGTGAAACCATTCGCAGTTATGCTGGAAGGATATATTAAGTGGGGTTCCCCAGGATCACTTTTGAGACCTATTCTGCTCAATATCTTCATCAAATTTCAACAACAGTATAGAGAGCACACTTATAAACTTTGCAGAAGATACCAAGCTGGGAGGGGTTTCCAGTGCTTTGGAGGATAGAATTTTCTCAAAATTCAAATGCTCTGGACAAAGTGGAGAAGTGGTCTAATGTAAGTAGGCTGAACTTCAACAAGAAAAGATGCAAAGTTCTCCACTTAGAAAGGAACAATCAGGGTCACACATACAAAATGGGAAATGATTCTCTAGGAAGGACCACAAACAACAAGCAGTCCTGTAGCACCTTAGAGAGTAAGAAATGTATTAGGTCATAAGCTTTTGTGGGCAACATCCACTTCTTCAGATGATTGGAGTAGAAAAATAGAATCCAGGGTTTAGATAATGGTGGGAAGGGGAGAAGGAAGAGAATAAAAAAAAAGGTTACCTGTCACTAGGAGGACCAGGTGATGAAGCAATTACACAGGATGCGTGCAATTCTTGTCACTATCAAAGGAGGGGGCAATTGCCTGTGTAATTGAAAAGATAGTTGAGATCTCTGCTAAGGCCTAGTTTAAATGTATCAAATTTGCAAATGAATTCCAATTCAGATGTCTCTCTCCCTGCCATATAAATGCTCATGACCTAATACATTCGTTAGTCTTGAGCGTCACAAATAACAAGCAGTTACGTAGCACCCTCTGGAAGATGCTAATGAGATGTGGATGGAAATTTCCCATGACTTATTAGCATATGGGCACATGATTTGGAGTCCAGAAGAAACTCTTCTGGACTCCAAAGTATGTGTGCGAACACGCAGCCCACGGGAATCTTTTGGAAGGAAACCCTCCTTCTGGAAGCCCCCTCTTCCTCAAAGTTTTGGGGAAGAGGGGTCTTGCAGAAGGAGGGTTTCCTTCCTGAAGATCCCCATGGGCCGTGCATCCGCACATACATATTGGAGTCCAGAAAAGCTTCTTCCAGACTCTGAATCACGTGTCCATATGCTAATGAGGCACGGGAAATTTACATCTGCACCTCATTCCTATCTTCTGGACAGCTCATTACCATGCCGTGCCCGGAAGAAGCGGCACGTTGAGACATAGCCTTAGAAACTAACATAGTTACTCCTCTGAAACTGCCTAGGTAGAAGTACTACAGAAAAGGCTATGGAGGACATAGAGGACCACATTCTAAACATGAGTCAATAGTATGACACTGGTACAAAACCAGCAAATATCATTCTGGGATGTATTATCAGGAGTGTCATAAACAAGACACAATTCTGCTCTACTCTGCCATGCATAGGTCTCAACTGGGGTATTATGTCCAATCCTTTCAGGAAAGATGTGGACTAACTGGAGAAGGCCCAGAGAAGTGCAACAAAAATTATTAAAGGGAAAGTGTGACCAGTGAGGGAAGATTGAAAGAACTGAGTTTGTTTAGTCTGGAAAAGGGAAGACTGAGAGGGGATATGATAGCAGCTTTCAAGTACCTAAAAGGTTGTTACAAGGAGGAGAAAAAATTATTCTCCTTAACCTAACATGACAGGACAAGAAGCAAAGGGCTTAAATTGCAGCAAGAGAGGTTTATGTTGGACATTAGGAAAATCTTCCTGTCAGGGTGGGTAATCACTGGAATAAATTGTCTGTTGTTGCTGTGGAATCTCTGTCACTGAAGGTTTTTAATACCAGCTTAGAAAAACACCTGCCAGGGATGATTTGGATGTTACTTGGTCTTGCCATGAATGCACAGGACTTGACTTCATGACCTCGTGAAGTTTCTTCCAGTCCTATGATTCTGTGATTAACTTAGATGGAGCTACATCATTTATATGAACCGTGGACATGGCTCAATGTATGATACAGATAACAAACAGTCCTGTACGGTATGTCTACACGAGGAAATACAGTAGAATTTATCAAAATTGGATTTATAATGCTCAGTTTTATAAAATCGAAGTTGAGTGTCTGCATCTGCCCACAAACTCAACTTAGTGTGTCCCCACCAATCACCAAAGCTTGAATGTTGCAGCGGTGCATTGTGAAAACCTATCCCACAATTCCCCGAGCCCCATTGCATTCTGGGTGTTTTTTTTAGGCTGCTGCATTGTGGGAAAAATTCCTGGCAAGTGGTTGTGGGAGTGTGATGTCATTTTCCCATACTGCTTTGCCTTCAGAACACACACTCATTTTTCAGAAGTCTCTTTCCCCAGTGAGTTATTGTTTGAATCATCTGAATCATGGAACTTTTAACCAAATGTTCTCTGCTAGCACCCTCTGTCATCTTCCCAGACTGCACTACCCTCATTCCCCTTCCTCTGAAACCAAACAGCCAATTTTCAGAAGGAAATTAGGAAAAGTGGGAAATCCCAGAGGGCATTGGTGTCCAGTGGTTAGCACCACTGAGAAAAAATGAAGGGAAGACAGAGTGCCTCGCTTTCTCATGGTTAGGCTGTCTTCCCCCTTTGAAAATCATGTGATCAGATACCTGGTGAAAGAATACCTTCAGTACCATAGTGGATTAAAGGCAGATCACATGCAGCAAGGTAGGGAGGGAATGCCAGAGGGCTTAGGTGTGCAGCCTGTGCACGAGAGGGAAGGAAGAGAGCGAGCATTCAAGCTCCAGTCACAATGCTGAAAGCCAGGGAGCTGGCAGTCCCATCTATTAGAGTGTCTGTTCTCCAGGTGTCTGTGCCAGGCTAACAGGAACCTCAGCGGTCCCCTGCGGAAAGAACACCTTGAATGTGAGCCTCCTGAGAACACTGTACAGAAGCCAAATGGATTGGTAAAGGTGCTCAGGCTAAAATAATCTAGGAGCACTTCAGGAAACAATGCAGTTATGGCCGGAGCACAAACCTCAGGAGACAGGGGCTCTTCAGAGGCTCCTGTTAGCTTGGTGTCAGCACCAGGACGTAGGTAAGGCCCCGTGGGGGAAGCAGCCAGGTGCTTCTGTTGATGATCAAGGCAACAGCCCCCTGCAAATCTCTGCCACTGAGGGAGACTTTCCCCTTGCAACAGCCAGCCCCCAAAAATCTTTCCTGTAGTAGCCTTCACCGTGCCAGGACATGCTGCTGTCTGGAAGCATGGTCTGCAGCGCACCGCAGACAAGTATTTTTATTGTGTCGGGGGCTGGCCACGTGGTGTGGTTGGATGGGAGATAGATCCCGACTGCATGTTGCCTGTGAGATGGGGGGACTGCCCCTGTACAAATAGGAACCGCAGAAAGGAAATTTCTTGGCCTCTCACACATAAGAACATAAGAACGACCACACTGAGTCAACCAAAGATCCAACTAGCCCAATAATCTGTCTGCCGACAATGGCCAATGCCAGGTGGCCCAGAGGAAGTGAATAGAACAGGTAACAGTCTCCAGCTGCTGGCAGAGGCTAAACACACCATTCTTTACCCATCCTGGCTAATAACCATTAATGGACCTAACCTCCATGAGTTTATCTAGCTCTTTTCAAAACCCTCTTATAGATCTAGCCTTCATGGCCTCCTCTGGCAAGGAGTTCCACAGGTTGACTGTGCACTGTGTGAAGAAGAATTTCCTTCTCTTTGTTTTAAACCTGCTGCCCATTAATTTCATTTGGTGTCCTCTAGTTCTGATATTATGGGAACAAGTAAATAATTTTTCCTTGTTCATTTTCTCCACACCACTCATGATTTTATTTACCTCTATCTTATACTCCATTTTTTTCCTCTTTTCTCAACTGAAAAGCCTATCCCCTTTAATCTCTCTTCATATGGGACCCATTCTAATCCCTAATCATTTTAGTTGCCCTTTCCTGAATCTTTTAGATATCTGTTTGGGGATGAGATTGACACATTTGTATGCAGTATTCAAGATGTGGGCATACCATGGGTTTTATATAAGGGCAATAAGATCTTCTCCATCTTATTCTCTTTTGCTTTTTTAATGAGTCATAACATCCTGTTTGCTTTTTTGACTGCTGCTGCACATTGCATGGATGTTTTCAGAAAATTATCCACGATGACTCCAAGATCTCTTTCCTGAAGAGTTGTAGCTAAATTAGCCCCCATCATATTGTATGTATAGTTGGGGTTATTTTTCCAATGTGCATAACTTTACATTTATCCACATTACATTTCATGTTTGCCATTTTGATGCCCAATCACTCAGTTTTATGAGATCCTTTTGAAGGTCTTCACAGTCTGTTTTGGTCTTAAGTAACTTGAGCTGTTTAGTACCTTCTGCCAACTTTGCCACCTCACAGTTTAACCCTCTCTCCAGATCATTTATGGATACGTTGAATAGGATTGGTCTGAGGACAGACCGTAGGAGAATACCACTAGTTGCCCCCGCCCCCCCGGCCCATTCTGAAAATTTTCCATTTATTCCTACCCTTTGTTTCGTGCCTTTTAACCAATTCTCAATCTAGGAAAGGATCTTCCCATGATGACATAACTTACAGAAGAGCCTTTGATGAGGGACATTGCCAAAGTCTTTCTGGAAATCTAAGTACACTCAATCTACTGGATCCCCCATGTCCACATGTTTGTTGACCCCTTCAAAGAACTCTAATAGATTAATAAGACATGATTTCCCTTTACAGAAACCATGTTGACTATTGCCCAAAAAATTATGTTCTTTTACGTATCTGACAATTTTTTTCTTTCCTATTGTTCCAGCTAGTTTACCTGGTACCGATGTTAGACTTATTGGTCTGTAACTGCCAGGATTGCCTCGCGATCCCATTTTAAATATTGGGCATTACATTAGTTATCTTCCAGTCTTTGGGTACAGAAGCTGATTGAAAGGATACAAGCGCGATCCCCACAGCCTAGCCATCATGCGGTGTGGTGGTATGGGGGGAGCTGGCCCACCACATGGCCACAGGGGGGCTAGCCATGTGGCGAGGTGGGAGCTAGACCCCTGACTGTATGGCACCTGAATGGGAGTGGGGTCTCCACATACAAATGTGAAGTGCTGAAAAAAATAACTCAGCCTCTCCTGCTATATCCTGTTCAAGGAAGAAGCCTTCACCCTGCACAGGGCAGGACATGTCGCCTTGCTGTCTGATGTGCCGCTGTCTCATCCCAACAGCCAAGTCACCACTTGGTGTGACGGGGCAGGGGCTAGCCTGCCAGATGTCTCCATGCTGAGGCTCTACGTCTACATGTGAAGCCAACATCGAAATAGTTTATTTCGATGTATCAATATCGAAATAGGCTATTTCGATGAATAACGTCTACACGTCCTCCAGGGCTGGCAACGTCGATGTTCAACTTCGACGTTGCGCGGCACCACATCGAAATAGGCGCTGCGAGGGTACGTCTACACGTCAAAGTAGCACACATAGAAATAAGGGTGCCAGGCACAGCTGCAGACAGGGTCACAGGGCAGACTCAACAGCAAGCCGCTCCCTTAAAGGGCCCCTCCCAGACACAGTTGCACTAAACAACACAAGATCCACAGAGCCGACAACTGGTTGCAGACCCTGTGCATGCAGCATGGATCCCCAGCTGCGGCAGCAGCAGCCAGAAGCCCTGGGCTAAGGGTTGCTGCCCATGGTGACCATAGAGCCCCACAGGGGCTGGAGAGAGAGCATCTCTCAACCCCCCAGCTGATGGCCGCCATGGAGGACCCGGCAATTTCGACGTTGCGGGACGCGGATCGTCTACACGGTCCCTACTTCGACGTTCAACGTCGAAGTAGGGCGCTATTCCGATCCCCTCATGAGGTTAGCGACTTCGACGTCTCGCCGCCTAACGTCGAAGTTAACTTCGAAATAGCGGCGGACGCATGTAGCCGCGACGGGCACTATTTCGAAGTTAGTGCCGCTACTTCGAAGTAGCGTGCACGTGTAGACACAGATTTGGTTGCTAGATGTGATTGCCAGGCTGATCACAAAGAAATGAATTAAAAATGCCAGATGTCCTGTTTCTGTTTCCTGGAGCACATGGGAGGTGATAGCGGACGGAATGTAAACCTGTAGGGCATTATGGGATACCTGTGGGAAATATCTAGAGGCCAATAAAAGCAATTTAAAGCAGTACTGTTTCTACACTGGCATTAATCTGATCTTTTCAATTTTAACTTGATGTTATGCCAAGTTACATGGCTGGAGTAAGAAAATTGACCTTAGCACTCCCTAAAATTGACCTAACGATATTTGCAATGAAGACAGGGACATCGTAAAATTGAGCTAACTGCCTTAAAAATTGACTTTATGCTGCAGTGTAGACATAAGCTTGGCTATATCTACACAGCAGAGATATTTCGGGATACCTTGGTATAAAGAGCTGCCCTGCGTCTTTGAACTATATCGATTAGTTCAAAATAACAGGTGCACTATCAGCAGCTTTGTACCCCTTGTTGCATTATTTTGACATCTGTCCCTGTTTAGACATAGGTCATGAGCTTTTGTGGGTGCCACAGTATTGTTTGTTCTTTCTGAGGTTACAGACTAACACAGCTATACCCCTGCAACTTTTTACATTACTTTTTACCTTTGCTTCCAAATGTGCTTTTTATCTATATGCAGCTTTTGTGCATGGAGACAAAGCTCACACCCTGGCTTATCCTGAGTTACTTTTCTCTGTGTTAGGCACCTAACATCTTTTCTCCAGCTGCCCTGCCACAGGACAGGCTGATTCTCCCCCATATGTGTATCTGGCAATAACAAAGGGAAGCGCTGAAGAAAAGACGATTACACAGGAAGGAAACAAATATGTTCCTACTTGAAATAAGCCATTGCCTGAAAGTAGATGAGTCCTACAAGCAAAGAAATGTCTCCAGACTAACATCAATGGTAAACTCTGAAAATCTAACTCTGAGAGATTATGTAGGTGGAACTTTACAAAATAAATCCCTGGGGTTTACCGCAGTGCGAGCAGTTGCTTTCAATCTTTTGCCAGGCACTTGAGAGTTTAATAGCGGCTTTTGATATATTACTTTTCCAAAGTGATTTTGGAGATTACCTTTCGGGGCGAGGGAGGAGTTAAAAATAAACCTGAATGGGAGGGCTTGGTTGCCATACCAGGCTGTTCCTGAGGGAAAAGTCATGCATATCTTGTTTCTGAATGGCGTTCTGACAGCACAGGAGATCATGTCCAGGCAGGAAAGCACACGACAAAGTTTTCAGTGAACTGTCCAAAAATACTGACGCATGATGGAGTCAGAGATGGGAGATGGAAAGCAGCCAATAAGTGGGAGAAAAATGGAAATGCTTTTAGCCACTCTTCCAAGCAGTTTTTTTTTCTTCACATGATAGAATGTAGAAAGGCTGTGAATCAACCCCTGGATCCAAATATACCTCAGCTCTGGAGAAGTCTGTGCTGAGTGGAAGGTGTTTCCATCCTGGAGAGAGTCCTCTGCTGGGGTAAATCAGCGTAGATCCCCTGAGTCTCTGGCTCACAGTTTCCATAGCTGACTGGATGCAAAGCCTGTAGGTCACATTTTTAGCTAGTGTAAGTAGCTCTATTAAAATCAATGAAGTGTCACAGATTTACACCCACTGAGAATCTGACCTATATCTAAACACCCATAAATCCTTCTTGATGTTATTGCATTTTCAAATGAACATAAGAACCATTATTGTAACCACTATCCTAGGTCTGCATGAAATCTTGCGCCAAGTGGGTCAGGTGGGGTGTTTATGCTTCTGCTCTGTTTGTATCATTTTTATACGTGTGGAGTGATAAGTATTGGCTCAGTACTTGAAGTTGAAATTGTAGTTTCTGGGGCTATGGCCACACAGCCAAGTTACTTTGATATAACAGCTGTCATCTACACTATGCACATGCTATTTCAAAAGAAATCTGAAATAGAGAATGAGTTATTTTGGAATTGGTAAACCAAAGGCTGTGTCTACACGAGCAAGTACTGCCGAAAATAATTTTGAAAGCTGAGCCAATTTCAAAAGATGCTACACGCATCACAACCTCTTTCGAAATTATTTTCAGAGGAATGGGGCACTCCGTTAGAAATTGCTCTTCTGTTCCTGTGTCAGGAAAAGCACCTGCTTTTTAAATCCAATTTCAAAAAAGAGCGTGTGTAGATGCTCCGCAGCCTGGCTCGAAAAGAGAGGGTCCTCCATGGCAACAGCTGTGGGCAGCATGGGGATGTCCCTGCCAGCAGCATTAAGGCTCTCTCATCTCAAGCTCTAGCCACTTTTAAAGCTTCAAGGACCTGGAAAGCCCGTGCAGGAAGCTGAGAGCGTGCTGGCAGCCACAGGAGCATGAGGTCACACAAGGGCGTCCTCTAGCTGCCACGAGAGTCCGGGAAGGCACTCCACCAGACCCATGGGAAGTGCCCAAGACCCCTGTGACCCCCACAGGAGCTTCCCTATGACCAGCCAGTGAGATCCCAGGAGGCCAGCCAGGGACAGAAAAAGAAGGCCCCCATCCTGGATAGAGGCCATTATAAAAGATCTACTCAGCCTCTAGGGGAACGACGAGGTGCTCCAGCACACCACCGGCCTCCACAGGAATGCCGTGGCTTTCACCCAGGTCTCCAGGGGGCTGAGCACCACGGCCACCCCCAATGCACAGCAGAGCAGGGCCACTCAAAAGTTAAAGAATTTCGGCAGACCTACTGCCAGGTCAGGGATTCGGCCACCCGCTCAGGGCAGGGCCAAAACCTACCCCTATTTCAAGGACTTGGACCACCTTCTCAGTCCCATGGGGGCAGCTGATCCAGAGGGCCTGGTGGACACTGCCAGCCCCGAGACAGACCCAAAGCCAGAGCCCCAGAACCAGCCGGGATCCTCAGCAAGGACCGGGGAGGATAATCTGGAGGCATCGTCAGACGAGGAGAGCTCCCTGGTGATTGCCATCCCCTCCAGCCAGGCACCCTTGAGCTGGGCCTCCCACCGATGTCATTGCCAGTCCCCGCGATAGGTAACCAGTGAGTCTGGAGCCATGGCCTGGGGAGGGGTGCCCTCCCCTGTGTCAGTTGGCCACAGTCGAGGACCAAGCAGTGTGGCACCTGTCTAGACACATCTGGTCAGCTGCATCCACTGGCCCAGGGATTAGGCTGTGCACAGCACCCAGCACCTGCTCCCGTGGACAGTACCCAACTTCCCCGCCCAGAGGAGGAGACAGAGGGGCAGACCACATCGAGTGCATGCCACCCACCACACAGATGCAGTGCCACTGGCTGCCTGGGATCCCCCTGGGTGGTCATACTGATGGACGGTGGGTAGAGGGACAGCCTGGGGAGGTATAAAATTGGGCCTCCGGGGTGAGGTGCCAGCACTGACAGGTCGCCTTTCTCTCCCCTTCTGTCTGCTTGGTCATCTGAGGGCTGTGACAGTCCCATCTCAGGAGACGGCAGTCCTACACCCACCACTGAGGAGGCTGGGGTACCTCCATCCCTGTGGCCCAGGCCTGCGCAGCTCCAGAGTGCGCGCCATCGCCACCGCCTTCAGGACCCTCCACCCATACAGTGGCCATCGGGGAACAGACAGCTGTCCTGCACCAGGGAGCTCCATATGGACAGGGACTAGCGGTGGGACGTCTGGACCGAGGCAGCTGTGGCACTCTGGCACATTGCCCTGTCAGACCCAGAGTGGCGGCCCACCCCTCCCACTGCCCCTTCTGCCATCCCTTCTCTGACCGCTGATCAGTGCCCTGATCCCGCCCAACCTGTCCTCAGCCACTCAGATCACACTGGCCCAGTGGCTAGTGGCCTGTGTAGGCCAGGGCAAGCCAGCTCCCCCAAGTCCCCCAACCTCCTGCCTCCCCAGCTCGCAGCCCCCCCACCAAGGGACCCATCCAAACAAAGGGCATAGTCCGGAGACTTTTACATTAGCAACCTATTCCATCTGCTGCAGCCTGAGTCATGGACTTTGTGATTAATCTGTGTAGTTTGATTTCTTTAACAAATTTTACTCTCATCCAAGAACTGGCACAATGTGCTGCTTTGGGTAAGATCTAAGTATATATTGACCTGGGAACGTGGCTGGTCCTTTGGGACTGGAACAACCCTAGGGGATTTGGGGATATTAGTTTACGTAGCCTCTCATCTGCAAGAGGAGGGAAAGAGTGGCACAAGGGAAGCTGGAGCATCTGAGGGATTTTCTTGTGTGACTTCTTGCTGTTCAGAAAGCCTTATATGGAGGGCACCCAGTCTAGGGCTGTAAGTAACCCTGTTTAAGCAAATTGCTCTGCTTCAGCTCTCAGCTGTGCCCGGAGAAAAATCCTGTATTACAGTCCTAATTTTAAGAAGGGTTTATGCTACATTTAGCCCTAAATGCTGAGGACTAGATCCACAGCACTGTAGCTTCCTAAAGACAACAGAGCTCCCCTAATTCACATCAGCCAGAGGTTAGGTTCCTGGGTACCAATTGGGCAAAATCTAAATGAACTGTGTTAGCAGCTCTCTCAACCTTGCTGATATACTGGATAGTCCTGTTTTCTTCCAAACATGTCTTTGAAGTGCTCTGCAGCATCTGCTGAAGGCAGGCACTGCCTTTGAAACTGCCCAGGGATGCTGGTCAGCAGACAAATGTCCTAACTATGGAGAAAAATGAAGTGGATGAAAGTATAGAGATACTCCTCATCTCTTTACAGAAAGGAACTTCACTTCCAAGAACAGGCAACTCTTCCCTCTCCTCAACCTTTGTGCGTAACTCCAGCTGCCCCTCAAAATAAAATATCACACATTTAAATGTTTTGTAAAAATGTTTTCTGTATATATAGACGCAAACATATACACATATATATATATATAATATCTGGGATGGTGACACCTTTTATCACTGCAGTAACATGCAAGGTAGTTGTAGCAACACACCAAAGGCTAAGGAAGTGGGAATTGTAACATTTAAAGCCAAAAACTTTCTTCTGACCTATGACATGACTGTCAAGCAAAAAGTCAAGCTTGAACTCAGAGTTGAATGACTAGGAGCAGGGATCTTGATTGTGCTCCATAGGGACCAGTACTTATGCAATGGGTAGGCTTCATTTTTAAAGGCCATGAAATACATTAACAGAATCAAAGTGGATCCAATTCTAAAAGTCATCCTAATGCTGATGCAAAAATGCAGAACAGCTTTGGGGACCAGAATCCTCTATTCATCATAGGACAGATGCAGTACAGGCTGGAACACAGCTAACTTCCAACCTGTTGCCCCACCAATGGACCGTATCCTCAATGCAGAAGCTGCAGAGCTAGGATCTAGTGCCTCATGCAGTGGACACATCATGAGTGGCTATGCCTCCACGTAAACTTGCACGGGGACTCAAAGGTGAAAGTGAGAGCCAGAAGAGCAGGAGAAGCTTCAGTGGTGCCCGGGATTAGGCCTAGAAGCAGATAGACACCACTGGGACTTCCTGAATCACTGACCATCCCACACCTCCACTGCTGAACCACAGTAGCTCAACCCCTTTTCGGCTGATATAACTGACCACAGCTCTATCGAAGTTAATGTAGCTGTGTCGATTTACATTAGAGGAGGAGCTAACCATATGCACCTCATCCATGAGATGGTTGCACCACCTGTAGGGATGAGAGGTGATTCAGTCTCCATGACTCATTCAGTTCTTGTCCTTTCTGCTGAGGAGGACAGCCATGTAGAAAGGAAATTGTGAAGTGGAACCCCACCCAGTAAGAAATTGTCTGAGATCACACTCACATGCTGGTTTACACTGGTTAAATAAGAGTAACTCTTGGGGAACGTTTATTATACATTGTCCCTGGTTTGTATTCAGGGAGTCCAGGAGTGTAGGAATCGGATAGGTTTCATGTTTTTGATAACAGGAGAAATAGCAGATGTAACTGTTTTCTGTTCAGTGCAATCCATATCGTGATTTCAAAGCTGGATTTTTTTTTAAGAAAGTAAAATTGTTCATTTCTATGGTGTGCTAATACTTGTAGCAACAATAGTTACATGCTTCCAACTGAATTTTCAGATAATTCTATTATCCAGCTCACAGTGAAATTCAGTTCCATTCGAAGACTCAATAGCAATTGGAAATAGGCTCCGGAAATTGCATAATCCACTCCTCAAAGCCTCAGAAATTAGCAAACAAACAAGCAAGAACACACACTCATGCAAGCAAAGTAACGAATTCTGAAAGGATGTACAAATTCATGCACAACACGATCCTTGGCTGATGGGAGAACACAAAGTGAGAGGTCAGATCCTGCTTTCAAAAGGGAGCTTCATGAAAAAGCAAACAAAGGGAAATGTTATTACTGCACATTATGACTAGAGATGAAAGGGTTCTCATCCAGCAAGAAGAAATGTTCTCATCCAAGGGGGAGAAATGTAAATTGTGTAGAAGGGAAGTAAATGAAAGGAGATGTGATAAAGCCTCTGATGGGTAAAGCCAGGAGATGTAGGGCTGAGGTTCACATGATAATAAATAATAATGGGCCTGATCCTTAGACTGTAGACACTAGTATAGTTCCATTGACTTGAATGATGCTACAACATTTTACATCACCTGAAGATATGGCCCAATGATCATACAGATTTCTTTCTTCTATAGATCTCAGACACTAGGCAGTGTAATCTCTACAGATGGGGATGGTTAAGGCTCTGAAAAATACAGCTGCTTTCTCCAACAGTGGTCACCAATTTCAGATAGATTGATATATGGGTGGTCAATGTCAGGCACAGAGTATGGCTTTCCACAGCCGTTCCTGGGGCTCGGCACCCTGAAAACTTCTGCCTAGCTAATCCCAAAACTGAGACATTCAAATGGCAAAGACAAGTGCAAAGGGTGCATTGAGTACCTTGCCTGAAGTCACTCACCAGTCAGCAATACAATGCCAAAAAACTCAGCTGCATGCCCAAAATTTCTTGGGCTAGGAGATCAGGTCAAATTAAGGGGACTTAGGTCAAATTTTTAAGCAATCAATCTGCACTACAAGGTCTAGTTCATTGACTTTAAGGACTCCTAAGGTTGACTTTTGTACTCATGCTTTTCACGAGGAGTAACAGTAAATTGGACCTTGCAAGGTTGACCTTAAGGTAGTGAAAACAGAGTGTTGTGAAATTTGATGTTCCTGGCGTCCTAGAAGTGTTCCACCATGTTCCAATGTGACCACTCTGGCCACCACTTTCAGATCTGCTGCTCTCCAGGGGGTGCAGCTACACTAGAGAGTTTGGTAGACAAAATTGGTGGATTGTCTACACACAAATGTGTTTTTGTCGATAGAATCTGTCAAGAAAAAATCTGGGTAGATGCTCCAGGAGGCCCTTTTGTCAACAGAGCAGATCAAAAAATCATTCTGCTTTTATGTGTATATGGCTTCTGTTGACAGAGGTTTTGTCAGAACATCTCTTCCAACAGTAACTTCTGTAGACAGAGGCTTCTAGTGTAGACATAGCCCAGGTGTGTAGGGAATAGGCCAGGAAAATTTGGATTTCATTTCCTGTTTGACCAGTACGGTGAGTGGAGCAGACAGCACACTTCAGCAGCACATCTGCTCATGAATTCCCAGGGTGGCAGATGGGCTCCAGCATAAAGTGTGCAGGAGATCCAGGACCTTGCTGCTGCGGGGTGGAAGGGTGAATCAGTGCTGGCGAAACTACAAAGCAGCAAAAGAAGCACAGATATCTATGCCAAGGTCTCACAGAACATGGAGGAAAAAGGGTACATCAGGTTTGCCCAGCACTGCTGCATGAAAATGAAGGAGCTCAGGCAGATGTAGACGCCAAAGGATGCAAATGGACATTCTGGGTTATCAATGCAAACACACTGCTTCTATGAGCAGCTGCATGGGATGCTAGAGAGGGGACACAACCACTGTCCCCAAAGAATCTGTAGACGCTTCTGAAAAGATGCTTCACACAGCTTCCAGCAACAGCAAGGAAGACCTGGATGAGGAAGAGAAGGGCAACAACAATGGCCAGCAGGTGAATGGAGCAGCTGATCTTGCTGACAGCCAGGAACTTTTTGGAACATTGGATCTCATCCCCTCCTTCCAGAAAGTTTCACAGCCATACCCTGGTGAGTTCTCACTTTTAATCATGCTTCAAGTGCATTAAGACAATTGGGTGTGATCTGCAGTGGGTGCTGTACCCACACAGCCAGGGGCGCCTGGAACAACTTCTTAATGTGTCTGGGGATGAAGCACTGATCATCCCTGCACATATCCATAAAGGTCTCTGACAGGTACTCTAAATCTTCTCATGAGGTTTTTGGGGAGACTTGCCTTATTCTGACCTCCTTGATAGGACATCTTCCCATTCCAAGCCACCTGTAAGCAATCTGGCATCACTGCACCACAGGGAAGGGCAGAATACTGACTAGCCTTCTGCCTGCATTCAGTTGGCATCCTTTCCTTATCGATATTTTAGGGGGTAAGCTGGGTCACCGAGCATCACTACTGGAATCTCCATGTCTCCAATGGTGATTTTCTGGGCTAGGAAGAAAGTTCCATTCTACAACTTTCTGAACAGACCAGAGTTCCTAAAGATGTGCACAACACACACCTTTCCAACCAGTCCACACTGACATCTGTGAAACAACCCATGTGATCCACCAATGCATGAAACACCATGAAAAAATACACCTTGCAGAGTATGTACTCTGTAGCAAGGTGGGCTGGTGCTAAGAGAGGGATGTGTGTTCCATCTATCACCTCACCGTAAATAGGGAACCCCAGCACAGCAAAACCATCTACTCTGTCCTGAACCCTTCCCAGAGTCACTGTCTTTCATAGCAGAATGGTATTGATTACCTTAACTACCTGGATGACAGCAGCCCCCACCGTATATTTGCCCACTCCTAATCGACTCATTGACTGGTAGCTGTCTGCAAGCTTCCACAAAGCTACTGCCACATGCTTCTGAACTGTCAGAACAGGTCTCATTTTGGTATCACAGCTCTTCAACGTGGGGGAAGGCAGTTCGCAAAGTTCCATGAAAGTGGCCTTATGCACACAGAATTTTTGTAGCCACTGCTGATTGTCCCATACCCACATAACAGTGTGATCCCACCCATCTGAGCTTGTTTCATGTCACCAGAAATGGAGCTCCACTGTGTGCAAAGCATCGAGTGCAGCCAGCATGTCCATGTTCCTCCTCTCTAGTGTTTCATACTTGTGTATGTCCGTGTCCTCTTCAGCGTCTTCCTCACTCTGATGGCTGCTTAAACTCTGCAGATACCATAGCATAATGTATAAGGGGCTCACAATACTTGTCACTACACATATGGAGATGCACATCTCATACAGTTGGAAGCTGTATGGGTTCCAGGCTAGCCTTGCAATTACATCTACAAGAATATGAAAAAAGGCCTTAAAAAGATTGTTTTCATGTTGATTTACAAAGGTAGTGGGAGGAGACAAATGCACTATGGGATGCTACCGACACACACCCAGAACCACCTGCAGCACATTTTTGTCCCATCAGACACTGGGACAGGAATCCACAATACAACAAGGCAGCATGAACTGTTGGCAGCATGATAGGTAGTTCGTTGCTGATAAAGTCCAAGCTGGCAATAATAATGAGGACACAGTCCATCGACTTAATCTGCCAGGGTGGACATGCATTCTTGATTTTACAAAATGCAACTCCTCATACGGACAACCAGACTAGAGAGGTTTTGGGTTAGTTGCATGAACCCCAGATTTGACTCTCACAAAGAGAGATTCCAAATACAAGCAAGGCTCTTGTAGTCCTTCCCAAGGATGGAAACTAAGGCGTATCCAATTTATGCTGCAGTCTCTCAGATGACACTTTAAGAGCAAGTGAGCTTCCAGCAGTGTGTGGCTGCAATGAATCCCAGCATATCTTTCTATCAGAGTACAAAGTTTCCCTGATTTCCTTGGTCAGACTTTCACTCCACTCTATCAGATTAAAAAAAAATATTTAGCAGCATGCTGAAAACTTGGATGCCGAAAGGTAGGCACCACAAAGAGACCTGAGCAGCTGCAGATTACAGTGTCTTCAATGGGAGCAATGAATGCTCAGCATCACTGAAAGTTTGGCTACATATTTAGTTGCCTAAGTATGGATGAAGATGCTTATCTTCAAGCATCTACAGTTAAATATTATGAACCTGGTGTGCTGTTTCCCTGCAGTCCCAAAGCAGCTGAATCTCAGGAATATTCCAAGATCAAGATTTAGGCACCAAATTAGAAAAACTTTTTAAACACATCATAGAAACATAGAAGATTAGGGTTAGAAGAGACCCCCAGAGGTCTCGTCATTCAACCTCCCCCACTCAAAGCAGGATCAGTTCCAACTAATGGTACATCTAAACTGCACCATAGAGCCACCTGGTTAGGGTTGATCTTCCAGGTTTTGATTTTGCACACTAAGTAGGGATGTGCTAAATTGAACTATCAGGGATCAGCAATCAACCCTTGAACTTCTCAATCTTGCAAGGAGTAAGGGCTGTCAATAGGAGAATTTCTTCCATTGTCCTTTTTCAGTGAGGACAGACAGGTAAGTCGAACATAGATAAATTGATTCCAGCTACGTAATTGCCGTTGCTGGAGTTGTGCATCTATGATAGACTTTAAGGGCTAATGTGGACCTCTCCTAAATCTCATGCTTCATTCCACCCTGGACTGCTCCAGGACCAAGGCACCTACTAAAAATTACATGCACGCTCAAGCGCCACTAAGGGTAGAGATGCTTTCCTGAATCAAGGCCATCTTTTGTGAAACTGTCTGAGTCGAGAACTATTCTGTAAGGTGTTAGTATTTATAATTTCCTACAACTAAAAAAGTTGTTATTGCACAAGATTAGGTAGAAATGTTTAATTATGAGCTGCGAGAAGCTTGGTTGGCCCCTTCAAGGGGCCCCTTTACTGATTTTCATTACTTAAAGAAGGTGATAATTTTTATATTAACAACTGGGACAAATTCCTCTGTTAAACAGTGATTATAAAATATTAGCTGAAATACCACTGGAAAAGTCTGAGCAAGGTCACTTTTTTCTCATATCTTGTAATCATTCTTATGCCATCAAAGGCAGGCGAAATATTGCAATAATCTAAATTTGGGGAGAGATGCGGCAATTCTTTCTCTATTAATTGAGCTCAGATCAAATGAAAGCCTTTGATCGAATGAACCATAATTGCTTGCTCAATATCTTCAAACAGTCTTTGCTACCTGATGTGTTTGCTAAATGACTGGGTGCCTTACGCAAACATGTTTGTGGAAAGCCTTGGGTACGTACATAGAGGGGGATGGGCAGTGGGGATTTGACATCAACCAGCCTGTAAGGCAAAATTTTCTCTATACAGTCCTCTGAGATGCTGGCCCACATTCTTCTTTTGTTTTCACTAGTGTGGACTGAGGAGAGTCAATGGAGTCACGCGGTGTAAAGTGGAGTAGAATTGAGCTTGCTCTGTTTAGAGATTTGGGAATAAAAGATTAAAGGGCAAACACAGCAACCACCATGCTAAATAAGAACAGTCAGTCATCTGCACTAGAATCCTGTCACCTTCTGTAGGTAGGTGGCTATGGGCTGCAGAACCTGGGGCTAAGCCAGACCTGATCCATGGATGTAACAGGCAGGCAGCTGTAATAAAGGGGGAAGCTCGGGAGATGGCCTCTGTGTTCGTGGATGTGGCAACAGCAAAAAAGCTGAAGAAGCCATGGGGAGTAGGAGAAAGCTCTCAATGCAGGAAAGCCTGGGGGAGCCCCCTGTAAAACAGGAGACAGACTGGAAAGGACAACTGGGCTGAGCGCTTGTTTTGCATTCTTTCTCTAATTACAAGACACTGAAATGAGCTTGGGGCTACAGGGCTGGTATGTACTAGAGGACTCAACAAATCGGCCCATCGGGGGCATTGTTTGAACCTCGTTAGACTTCCAGAAGAGTGGGAAACTGAGGCAGGGCAGTGCTGAGACACACAGACCATGGAAGAGGGCCCCCGAGCAGACAGCAGACAGCTACTGCAATACATCAGTCAATGCTAAACACTACAGAGAAAAGTCTGGGATTCCCCATAATGAAACAGCTTTAGAATTACCTGACTTTTGGAAGAAGTTTCTTCCCAAGGCATAGCAGTTAGTGGCTGGTTTCTGCTCTGAGGCATGACAGTCTCTATCCCTTATAATTTTATTTCATCTAATAGAATTTCTTACTATTCAAATGAACATCTAATCCTCCCAACAAATCCTCCAGAGAATTCATTCTCTTGGCCACTATAATGTCTGTTGTAGGGCGCATTGTACATTGTGTATTGTGAGAAGAAAAGGTCATTCAGTTTTTAATTTCCATTTACTTTGGAAATCTGAACCTAATTTCATAGCTAATTAGCTACGAAAGCTAATAAATACACTTGTTAGGCTTTAAGGTGTTACAGGACTGCTTGTTTTTAATTTCATTATTAAATATAATCTATAATAATGTCATGCTGGTCACATATAACACATTTCATCTGAGGGATGCAAATTAATGTATGGTTTTTAAACACATTTTAAAGACAGGTAAACTGAGGCAGAGAACGTTGCATTTGGCTCATGATCACTCAGTGGTAGATATAAGACTAGAACCCCAGAGTCCTGGTAACTGCACTGTCAGGGAGTTGAAGAGCATTGTTCTTTCCCGTACACTGAAAGCTGATTTAGACAGCTCAAAGTTTTACATTCATTTTCAGGAACAATCTCACCCGCTTGGCACTCAGAGAGGAAGAAAAAGACATTCCCTGCTGATTCAGAGACTGTATTAAAAGAAGAAATGTCAAGGATCAGATCCTGCCAAACCAAGTTTAGTATGACTCACTGAGACCCAAAGATAAACTTTTGCAAAACAAAAGACTAACAAGTGGAAGCAACTGGGAGTTCTCGTTACTGGACAGGATTACAAATATTCTGACTTTTCTATTGCCAACAGTCTCTCTGGGGAAATTTGATTTCCCTCTCTTTCCCATAACTAACTGCACGTTTTGTTTGCTAATATTGCAGGGACAATGTAACCAACAAAACTGTGCACAATAGAACAGACTTACTGAGATGTAAAAGAGGGTTTAGTGATGAGATTGCCCTCGTTGTGCAGGTGTGAGAAAAGTGAGTAGAGGGAATTAGCCCCCCAGCCTGAATACTGTAGGATGGATGTGGTCATTCAGATTTTAAAACGATTGGAAATAATCATTCTTATATAAATACAGTCATTATTAAGCCCCCATTACCAGAGTATCTCATGTTCTTAAATATATGTATCCCCAGATCAGCCCTGGCAAGATAGGGCAATGCTTTTATCTCTATTTTGAAGAAGGGAAACTGAGGCACAGAGACTCTATTAAGCCAGTGATAGCTCAGAGACAGGAACAGAGGTTTTTAACTTCTAGGCTAGCACCCCAGCCACTGGGCTATCCTTCTGCTGTTGCCAGAGTGGCCCTCAGTAGAACTCTAAATCAGTTCTATAATGTGTTCTATCAACATTGCAATACACCCAACCTGCTATCTGGTTTGTGGTGTTGTTTTAATCCAGCCCCACCCAGACTTCCTCACTGGGTTCCCCCGCTCAGCAGCTCTTCCATCCGTATTCAGGCATCTCTCCCTCCTCTTGTTTACAATTTAATTTAAATTCATGTTTTAATTTCTCAAATAAACAATGGCCCCTTTTATACATGCAGTGCCTGTTGCATTCCATTCCAGCCTCGTTGAATGGAAGGAAGGAACTAATATCACTTGAATATCAATTACCCTAAGCAGTTTTTGCAAAATATACTGGAGAGTCAGAACTGTGAAAAAATCCTTTCCAGTGGGAAATTAGCAGCAGGAGCTATAAATTTCACTTTCCATCCAAGAGTTACACTGCATAATAGAATATAAACAGTGCATGTGTTGTCCATATTGGTGGAGAATACATTTAATTAAAAACCTAATCCCTACTCATTGCGGATAGGCTAAGGACAGACTGTAGACAGGTTTTTATTCACACTGGTGAATGCTTACTCAAAAGGATAGCGCTGTTGTGTCAGAAGCCACACCCTGCTGTAGCCCTGGAGGCTTCTGTGCATCAGCTCGGAGCGTGCCGTTGGTGTAAGACCCACTCAATCAACTATACACTTACTATTATTGTTTACATTATCCCAATATCTCCCTCACCAAGGACCACAGGGTGCCAGGTGCTGTACAATGATCAAATAAAAATGGCTTCTGTCCCAAAGGCTTACAATCTAAGTATGAAAATTGAGGCATCAGATGCATGCAAGGTGGTAGGAGGTACTAGAGATTTTACTGCCCTCTGACAGAGACCCCACTGCCCTGGCTCATCACACCCTAAGCAACTGTCTTTAAGATGAGAAGGGCAGGAATTCTGGACTTGCTAGGGTTGCCCAGAGATACTGTATGGTTGGAACCAGTGAGACTTGGCCCTCCAATGAGTAGAATCCAGTCAGGGCCCATCAGGCCAAACAAAAAGGTCTGCCTGCTGCTGTTAGGGGACAGTTCTGAGCAAAGCTCGGACAGAGGAGGGAGGCTCTCCTGCTGCTTTAACCAAAGAAGCCAGACCTGGTTACAGCCTAATTCCAACAGCATTGAAAGACTTTTGTTCCCCTTGTGGCGCCTAATGGGCCTTCTGGAGCTGAACATTAGTTGGCCTGCTCTAAAATTAAGTGCGTTCTCTTTGTCAGAGATTCTTCTGCCTCAGGCGAGCCCGGGACAGACAGACAGTGAAGAACAAGGAGACAGTATTGATCAACATGATAGGCACTGGGATCAGCGCCCCACATGTGTGTCACAGCCCGAAGAAATAACCTGGACATGCTCAACTGGTTCCTACACTTTCAGATATGCGCTGGATGAAACTCACCTCGATGCCTGTGTATCAGTGTTAGACGCTGCCCAGCAGATTAGCAGCATGACCATTGATGACAATGTGTGTTTCTATTGGTGGTGCACAATTGCATATGCCTCAGTGCACCTAATAAAATTTATTCCATAGCTGGATGGAAAAAAAACCAGAAAGAACACTGCTGTGTGTCCACTGTCCATCCTCTTTACTACTACTACCCTAGTGCTTCAAAGCCCAAGGCACGGAGCAAGACTCCAATGTGTTAGGTGCTGTACAGATACAGAACAAATAGATGGTCCCTGCCCCACAGTACATACAGTCTAAGCACAGGACAAGCGATTAATGATGACATAATATGGACATATGGGGGGACAAAAACAGTATCAGTGAATATGACAGACAGTGGTCGTGGCACACCAGTGCCCTTCCTAGTGTCAATTATTGTGGTAGGTGCCACAGAACAGAGGCTTTAAGGCAGTATTTGGAGGAAGAGGAGTTAGTTTTCCTGGATCTCTGTGGAGAGCTCTTCTAGGGAAAGAGGCCCAGTATGGGAAAAGGAACAAAGCTGCTTGTTTACAAGTTTAATTGTTAACAATGGGCAATTGCTATAGGATGGGGTTTCTGAACCCAGCTAGAGACATTAATCCAGGGTAATTTTGCTTAAAATCTGCCCTACTTACAGCCCCCAATCTGGGATTTCCTTCTCACTAAGGCAAATACAACCAGCCACAAAATACTTCTGCCAGCCCTGCTGGCCAGCCAGAGGACACTGAAGGAATCCCATAGACTGCCTAGCTGCTATACCAGCCCAGACCAGCAACCCCAAACTTACGTGAGAGGTTCTTAAACCTTTTTCAACAACTCCACACAGGCTCTTCTGAGCCCCAAAGCGTCCAGCCACAGGCCACGGTGAATACGCACTTGGATCTTACCAAAAATAACTGAATAACTGGCCCTCCCCTTTACCGAGACACCCCTCTTTAAATCCTCCTCTGAACCCCCACTCATGCATCTGACGAAGCGGGTCTTTGCCCACGAAAGCTTATGCTCCAAAATATCTTGTAGTCTATAGGGTGCCACAGGACTCCTTCTTGTTTTTTGAAGATACAGACTAACACAGCTATCTCTTTGATGTGCTTACCCAAATCCTTTAGATCTAAATAACTACAGATTTATTTATAAAGAAAGAAAGAACGTGGTTAGAGAGAAAATTTGTTAAAGCAACATTTTCTATACACCAGTTACGGCTGTTGATGCAGGCCAGCGATATTATATATCTTTGTAAGCATCCTTTTAAGAGATGGCACCCTAGTCCAGGCAGGCTTAACTCGTGAGGACTGAAAAACAAAGAGAGTCCCAGTCAGGGCCCAGCTTACAGTTTTTTTCCTATGCCGAGGGAAAATTCCATTCTTCTGCCATACGTTTTGGCTTAACACCTGATCCGATGGATAACTGGGCATTGTTGCCACTCAGTGCAGCGCCTGGAGGAAAGTCCCCACCACCACAAAAGGTGTATTATCTGTCTGGGCCTCTGCTCAGTCTATTGCTCTGTCTGGGCTGGAAACCCCCCTCCCTTTGTGAACCTCAGCACTGAGACATTTCTAATAGAGCTACAGAGCTAAAATCTATAATGTTCAATACAAACATGGCACAGGCATATAAGGAGCATGCACAGCTTCAGGGATCACCAGCTTTCACTAGACACCTCCTATGCACCCTTGGCACAGTATTTGGTGCCAACAGATACAATGGACACGTAAAATGGCTTCCCTAGCCATATAAAATCCTGTCACATCACAGCAATGGATATGGATGGTGGGTGTCCAAGACAGGAGAGGCTGTACCTCCCCAGCAGCCATGTGTGGTCCTGCCTCCTACTGACAGTCTGAGGCTTTTCACTCATAGCCAGAGCCCCTGGGCTGGGGCTGAGGAGCTGGAGCCAATGCTTGTGTGGCCTGCCCACCTGCCACTCTTGGGTTCGGGGAGGGCACACTGCCAGCCCAGCACTCTGAGACCCAGGGTGCTTCACTGGCCCAGATCTGAGGGTGATGGTCATACAGAGGGCTTCAAGCCTCCGGTGGAAGGGATGGAACAGGCCAGGGGTTGGCCTCAAGGTCAGGGTTCATCCTCCTCCCATGGCAATGGAGGGTGGGAGCCCTGGGAAGCCTGTAGATAGGAATCAACATCTTGATAGTGACTGGGAGCAGGCAGATGGTGGAGGCTCTGGAGAGAGGAGAAAAGCTGCCTTTGGGAATCTTCCTTGGGAGGGAGGAAAGTGAGATACCTAGGGAGGTGGTAGAATCTCCATCCCTAGAGGATTTTATGTCCTGGCTTAACAATGTCCTGGTTGGGATGATTTAGGCAGGGTTGGTCCTGTTTTGGGCAGGGGGCTGGACTCAATGGCCTCCTGAGGGCTCTTCCAGCCCTAGGATTCTATATGAGCCAGTGTCAGCTGTAGTCCTTCCCTCTCTAAATCAGTGAATTCCTGCTGGATGGACCATTCGGTAACCCTACTAAGAGTTTTGGTAATGCCCCTGAGAGCTCGTTATCTCTCAGATCTTGTCAGCTGGCTACAGTTCACCAAGCAGGGAACAGGGACCCATCCAGCTTGGGCCGTCCGAGAGCTCGTGCTTTAGGCTCTTGACAGCAAAAGCCAAAGTTCTGTGTCTGCGACACAAAAGAAGCTTTTCCAACTATTACATCCCAGCATGCAAAAACGTTTGCTGAGGTTTCCCTGCCGGATGAGTACCATGGGCTCAGGACCCCTCACCAGCCTCAGCCAGAGAGCAGCAGCCAATGACAGGCCTTCAAGTTTGCAAACGCAAATCCCCAGAAAGACCAGCTCCTTGTACCCTATGTACAGGGAGACGTGCTGTGATTATTTCAGTCTGTCTCTCTGGGTCTGAAAAAGCGAATGGGCCGTGCAGTATTTCAATCAATACAGAAAAAAAAAAAAAAAACCTTGACCAGTAGAGGAAGACAGAGACATAGTTGATGAACCCATCATCCTCTGAAATTGGTCACTGTGGAGAGAAACAAGTAACCTCAACTTGGACCTGGCCTGATTTTCACCCCTTGACAGACAGCAGATTGGCCATTCAAGCCAGTGTCAGTGAAAAATGATCCTGGGATTTTCTTCCTTTGGAGAAAATGAGGCACCGTTCAGATCCCATAGGTGGACAGGAATTCAGGGGTCAAGGACAATGCAGTAGTTCCCAGGCAGGGCTGTTACTGAAGAGCAAACCAAATGGGGCTCTTCAAGAGGTGGACAGTATGGCAGAAAATAAGGTTGATTTGTACCCCTGGGGGCAGAATGGTACAGCCGTGAGCTACAATTCATGATGGAAAATGTCACATTCATGCAAGGGGAGACAAGAGAAATGGAACAACTTTTCACCTTCTCTTTATGGTAGAATTTTTTAGGATACAAACTCCATTAGCAGCACATATTTATATACTCAGACCCCAGTGTGTTATTTATCTTAATGCGCCATGGCTCCCATGATGAGTGATAAGCTTCAAGGAATCACAGTTACCTTCCTACTACCATCCAGCGTGGACGTGGGTGGTAAACTCTAATTAGGAACCAATGCCAGAAAAGTTCTTAGGAGAACAGGTCACAAACATTCGTAATAAACCTGTTCCGATGCATTTTAGGGAATGCAAATCATTTCAATGATTAAAGTGTCGAAATGCTGGCACACAGATGAGCTGAGATCTACAGAGGGAAATTCACCACAAACCAACTGCAGCAGAAGAAAGAAAACCATTTTAAAATTCAAATGGCCCTTCTTACATTGTGGGTTATGACACCAATTTTCCAGCTGCACCTTAGAATGTTTCCTGATCTGAGATCAAGTTGGAGAAGGCTCAGAGCAGGGGAACTAAGGCCTGGAAACTGTGAACATGCGGGGAAGGGAAGAAAAAAGGCACATAATTGTTAACCAGGGGGTGGGAAGGATTTAAGCTGCATCCTGCCCATCAGAGCTTGTTTTCCATCCTTTGACCCTAAAAGTCATCTATTATTGTTATTTTGCAGAAGAGGAAACTGAGACAAACAAAAGTCTGAAGTGATGCCCAAGCACCATCTTAACCAAAAACAGGGAGAAGAAAATAATGAAAATGACTGAAACTTTTACAAGCAGAAAAGTACTGAGTGATGACGAGGAGAATTAGCTGACTTTAATATGCACTTTGACTGAATCATCATTCCTACAGAGTCAGGACAGAATTAAGATAAACAAACTTTTTGGGCCAGTATCTGGTAGCTCTCTGAATACTACTTAATGTCAGGATGTTTAGGCCTATGTATAACAACGAACCAGACCTTCTGTTTGTATATGAAAATGTCTATGCTTTGATTAGCCCGGAATTGTGCAACTAACTGAAAAATACAGAGTTGCAAATGGGAGCCACCCCCATTCAGGTGTAACGTGGAGCTTGGGTTGATCGTCTCATTGAATGTTGGAACGCATGCCAGCCCAGAATGCCGTGTGAAACGGGGGCAGCATTCTCACAATTCTGAACATCACAGGCACCAGCTTCTATCTATTTGAAATGGTAAGTAGGCCCAGCAAATTTGGTGTACAGATTTCTCTTATCATAACTTAAAGCAGGGTCAGGGCCAGGAAAATGGGATGCACTTGGAATGGGATTGCTTCTCACCAAGCCACAAAGAGACAGAATCACTGGACAGGTGAAAGGGACTGGCTGGGGGCACCTCCCACCCCATCCAGAACTGCCCCAACCCTGAGCCTCGGTAGGTGCCCTTTAGGGAAGGCCAGGAAACTAAAGCATTTCACCCTGCCCCACCAGTTCATATGGGGACATTGTTGACTGTTCCACCTCATCAGGAGCAAGACGAAAGTGCACCATTTGCTGCATTCCTCACTAGCCTGGACCTGCCCCAGCTGGGGAACAGGTACCCCTCTCCTGACTGTGCCCACTGGACCTGCAGCAGCCATGGAGAGATGCTCCTCACCTGGGCCCAAGCTGCTGCCATGAGAGAGGGCTGGGGTCGTCCTCTCTTCCCTGCCTACCGAACCCCTCATCCCCAGCCCCACCCCTGAGCAATGATTTCAAGGACGTATGTGCGTTTTCATTTTATCTTCCAAAAACCAAAAATGAATTAGGGACCTAAGCAATAGTGGGTAAATTTTCTAGCGTTAAATAACCAGTCACATATCCTCAAGAAAGGGCAACCACCAAACTCAAAGCAGCGTGTACACCAGACAACTCACGGCCAGAATGCCTGGATCTTTGTGGTCCTAGCAACCTACACCTCACATCCTCCCCTTTCAGGTGTTGCATTTTCTGCATTCTGGTGCCAACTGAAAAATCATAGAACCACATTCCATCCGTATCCCTAGGCTGGGCCCGCCAACAGGGCAGAGGAGCTAAAGGAGCAGTTGCCTCTGGGCCCCTGCAAAACACCATGGACCACTGTGCTGCCTCTCCATGCGCAGCTCTGAAGGACTGTAGTGAGGTCCCAGGGTTGATGGCCTTATGCCCCAGCCCTTCTGTCCTTGTCCCACCCCTTTTGGGGCAGGGAGCCGGGCCCTCCTTCCACCTCACCACTGGGCCCATGGCAGCAGTCAAGGCCACTGACCTGCCCTTTTTACTTCAAGACACACAACTACAAGACAGTGGAGAAAGCCAGGGAACGGACTTCATTGGACTCAAAGGCAGAAGTTTACTGGAGCTAGGGTCGCCTCCTGTTTGTGTTGCTAAGAATAAAGAACTCAATCCCATTCGAGAGTCCACTTGGGGCTGACCTGACCTGGGGAAAAACAGGAAAGTAAATCATAGAAGCCTAATGTGGAAGTGACGTCAGGAGGTCATCTAGTCCAGCCCCTGCTTCAAGCAGGATCAACCCCCACTTTGTCATCTCAGCCAGGACCTTGTCAAATTAGGACTTAAAAACCTGTAGGAATGGAGAATCCATCACCTCTCTAGGCAACGCATTTCAGTGCTTCACCACCCTCTTGGTAAAGTAGTTTTTCCTAATATCTAACCTACACCTCTCCTTCTGTAACTTCAGACCATTGCCCCTTGTTCTTCTATCTGACACCACTGAGAACAGTTTTTCACCTTCGTCTACAGAGCTCCCCTTCAGGAAGTTGAAGGCTGCTATTAAATCACCCCCCCTCAGTCTTTTCTTCTGTAAACTAAACAAGCCCAAATCCCTCAGCCTATCCTCATAGGTCTTGTGCCCCAGCCCCTTAATCATTTTTGTTGCCCTTCGCTGAACCTGCTCCAGCACATCCACATCCTTTTTATACTGGGGGGCCCAAAACTGCACACACGGCCCCTTTCTGGTCACAGAAACTTGCTAGAAAATCACTACAGAGTCTATAATAAATCAAGGAGACTAAACAGCTCTTTGGGTCTCATTCTATAGTACCATATTCTCCTCTTGGGTAGCACAGCACTGTTTTCCCAATATACTCTGTTTAGACTCCTTTGTGGCTGAACATAGTAGCAGGTAAATGTTGCTGTCCATAAGGATGTACAATTTACTTTTCAGCAGGTTTGCGCTGCCTTCGTCCATCCCATTGGGTTGTTGCTGTCTGCTTTGTTGCTAATATGGGATACAAATCTTGGCTGCTGGATGATGAACTGTGGAGGTAAAAAGAACAGTGTGGCTATTTGGGCTAAGGCTGGAGCCCAGGATCCAAGATCCCCCTCCCTGTCTTTGTGCTGGGTTTCAGAGCATAGGCTCAGGCTCTGAGACTGTGCAACAGGTTTTTCTTTACAGTGTAAGCCGAACATTTGGATGGCTGCCCAGGAGATAAGCCAATGCTGCTCAGCTGATTAGCAGAGCACCCAAAACATCCACAGCTGGCAACATATGTTTCTTTTGGTGGTGCACATCTGGAGATGCCTTGGGCACACAACAAAATTAATTCCACACTTAGACGGGAAAAATTGGAGGGAACATTTGTGTGGATGTAGCCTAAGTAATTTAGCAGATAAAGCCTCATTGACATTCAATAGGAATTTAGGCCTTTGTCACTCAGAAGCTTCTAAAAATTTTAGCCATGTATCATAATGGGAGCTGCCGGGGGCTAAGCACTTAAAAATCTGGCCCAAAGAGCACTGCAGAACCACAAACTTTATTGATGTATTATAAGAAACTCTCACAAGCTCATTTCATGGTAATTTCACATCCACAGACATGAGGACACATTTCACAATATGGGCTTTTTCACACATTCCTTTTGGCTGAAAATAGGGTTCCTTCTAGTCCAAATACAAGCTATTTTGAAAAGAAATGTTAGTTCTTTTCTTCTTGAGAGAAGTCCAACGTGGATTAAAAACTCACTGTGCTTGTTTTTCCTTGAAAATAAATACATTTTTGAAGTGGGAAGTGAAAACAGGATAGGTTTTTTTTGTTTGTTGTCTTGCTTTGTTTGGTTTAATTTGCATCATGGGAAACAATCAAATTCCAGTTGTGTTGTGAACAGGTCATACTGATTTAATAACACACCCAAGCAATTGGTAAGATAACACTAGGAAGGATGACCTTGTCATTAAGTCACTGAAGAAGGACTCAGAAAATCTGGGGGGGGGGGGTCAATTTCTAACCCTGACACAGAGTCTGTGGATATCTTTGGGTGAATCTCTTGGCTGTGCCTGCATTCTCCATCTGTAGAATAGGGGCTGAACCTCCACAGACTTTCTTGTCTATCTAGATTGTAAGCTCCTTGGACTCTTTTACCATGTGTTCAGAACCTACCATTAGGGTCCTCTCACACAGCTACAGGCTCTGGGGTGCAATAGATTGCACATCGGCCTGCTAGATGAATGACAAATAGAGTTATTCAAAGGTTGTGTGTTTGAGCCCCATATTGGGGACTGGACTCTCTGATCTCCTGAAGGTTTTTCCAGCCCTTAGATTCTCTTAGGGCTACTGTACTATAAATAGCAAGCTAGCTATTCTTGTGAAACAGTTAAATTTGCCTCTAGAACGCAATGCCATATTGCATTGAGGGATGGGGAAGCTGAGGCACACAGAGGGGGGATGATGATGGCTTTCGGAGCCACAGAAAAGAAAAGTAGCCTTGATCCTAGAGAAGCTGCTGCTGAAACCCAACATTTTAGATCAGCGATGGGCAGCCAAGGCTAGCAACTGGGCTGCCTGAGTGACGTTCCATCTCGGTGGGCCACAAGATTGAAATCAGGCACGTGCCCTAAACATGACCCAGGAATAAGATTAAATTCCGCACTCTACCTTTGTGTGGGCATCTCAGAGCTGGGGGCTGGAGGAGGTGGAAGGAGGCAGGCCAGCATTCATCTCCTCTCCTGGTAATTGGGAGAGGGAGATGGATGTGTGAGGGGAAGAAGGGGCAGGAGGGGGAAAGGAGAAAGAAGACAAGAGTGAGTGATGGACTGGAAAGGTCAGTGCATCATCGTACAGTGCAACCCTTCAGGTATAACCTGGCCTAACTCTGGTTGTAGGCATGGCCTAACTTTGCTGATTATGGGTCACTCTCAGGTCTTACACTGGGCTCAGTGCTTCAGTCTCTTTCTCCCGCACACCCTTGGTGCCACCTTGCTGGAGGAGCCAGACTACAGGCCCTGCCTGAGTTAAGAGGCTTTGCCACTCTAGAGGGAACTGCCACCTGGGCCTGCCTAAGAGCTGTGCCTTCCATGGGCTGTTGCCCTGCAGTTAGCAGGACGATTGCAGGATGGCTTTCCGACTGGGATGCTGATGAAAAGGAGACGTGCATCTCACAACAGTCTCCCAGGGAGCACAATCGAAATGTGTCTGTGGCTGCTGCAGCTCTCTAATGAACGAATTAATTGATTTCACCCCCAGCTTCCACCTTGCCAGCCTGACCGTCCCACCCTGGGAAAGAGGTTTGTTCCAGTTGCACTCCTCCTTGCAGCATCATTATGTTTAGCAGCGGGTGTGATGGCATCTTAGTCTGAGCCCTTAAGCTAGGAAATTCAGTCCTGGGGAGAACTGAATGAGCCATGGAGCTCCAAAATGATCCTGTTCAGTGGAGTTAGACTGCTTTCCCTGGTAGCCCACTGGGGCCTGAGGGTAGAGGGAACAGGATCATATTGGGATCTTGTGTCTCGATGAGGCATTCTTCCATTTCTGCATATTGTCCAAATACCATCCTGGTAATTCCTATTGCTGCTCAGGTGTGTCTCTCCGCACTTATTACTCTAAATTACCTTCCAGGAAAGTAGACCGCAGATCCTGCACCGCACCCTCCTTTCAAGAGCCAGACAGATGGCTCTTCCCTCACAAGTGAAGTCTCAGTGTTGTTAACAAGGTTCATTTTTTCCTGACCTCCAGGTTGGAAGGGTTGCAAGTGCTTTGCTGAACAGGGTCAGAATTCTAAAAGAGAACAAGCTGGAGAAATGGTCTGAGGAAAATAGAATGAAGTTGGATAAGGACAAATGCAAAGCTCTCCACTTAGGGAGGAACAATCAGTTTCAGACATGCAAAATGTGAAGAAATTCCCAAGGAAGGAATATTGCAGACAGGGATCTAGGGGTCATGGTGCACGACAAGCAGACTATGAGTCAATGGTATGACACTGCCAAAAAAAAAAAAAAGCAAACAGGATTCTTGGACGTATTGAGAAGTCACAAGAAGGAATTCTTCCTCTCTATTCTGAACTGGTTAGACCTCAACTGGAGAACTGTGTCCAGTTCTGGGCACCACATTGTGGGCAAGGTGGAGAAATTGTAAAGGGTCCAGAGAAGAGCAACTAAAATGATTAACGGACTAGAAAATATGGCCAATAAGAGAAGATTTTAAAAACTGGGTTTGTTTCGTTTTGAAAGGGAAGGCTGAAAGGGGACATGATAGCTTTCAAGTACTTTAAAGGGTGTTACAGGGACAAGGGAGAAAAATATTTTCCTTCACCTCTGATGATAGAACAAGAAGTTTAATTCTAGCAAGGAAAGTTTAGATTGGCTATTAGGAAAAATTTCCTGCCAGGGTGGTTAATTACTAGAATAAAGTGCTTAGAGAGGTTGTAGAATCCCCATCTTAGGAGATATTTAAGAACAGGCTAGATAAATATCTAACAGGGATGATCATTCTAGATGGTGCTTGGTCCTGCCATGACAGCAGGGCACTAGACTTGATGACTTCTTACGGTCACTTCCAGTTCTAGTATTCAATCATTATCCACAGTCAGGTGATTAGGGCACCAACCTGAGGCTAGAGAAGTGAAGGTCCAATTTCCTACTCTGCTACAGACTGCCTACATGTCTTTAGGTGAGTCATTAAGGCCTAATTTAGGCAACACAGTTCGTCATAAGCTGCAGCGTGTTGAGGTAGCTATGGTAGGGTCTTCGCTTAAATCTGGCTCCTCACAATTATTGAATAAAACCACCTTCCCAAGCAACGAATGTAATTAGTTTGACACATCGTCAGTGTAGACACTGCATTGCTTACGTTGACTGTTAGCGGCTTTCAGAAACCTTTCCATGATGCCCCATGGTGACAATATAACCAATACAAGAGCTTCTGCTGAGGATGTGTGTTGCTGACTGGAGGAGTCAAGTGTGCTTGCACACAAATGATATAAAAGTTGTGGTGTCTGTATGCCATTCTGACTTCCATCAACAATTTTGTTGTGTAGACATGGCTGTACTTTTTCTGTGCCTCAGTCCCCTCTGTAAATGAGGATAATAGCACTGCCTTGCCTCACCAGGCACCAAAGGTCAAGAAAACAAATTGATTAGCGTGAGTTGACTCTCATATTGGGGATAGGGTGGGGGAGAAGGGAATATAAATACAAAACAACAGAGAGACATAAAAGGTTCCCTGCCTTCCCACAACTCCATTGTACAGCAACGTGGCCCAAAAGGCTTCTGTGCCCAGCCTGGGACGAGACATGCTCGAGCTTCCTGGTGGAACTGAGGTTTTAAGTGTCCTAAAAGACCTGTTCACAGTTGCATATACACAGCTGCTGCTGGGGCCATCTCCGAGACCATAATCTCTGTTCCCCTTGTACTGACCTTGTACATAATGTTGGCCTGTTGTCCTGGTTGGGAAAACCACACACAAAACAGTAACAAAAAAGTGTGCCAGATCCACAACCGTGAGGGGGTTAGTTTAAAACAGAGGACTCTCACCACAAAACAAGTGAAGGTCCTGCACAGGGCATGAATACCTTGTAGTTGGGGTGTTCTCACTGACAGAACACATGCCGGGCAGCTACATACTTATGAATTTTAATCTGAAATATGAACTAATGTGCTTTCAGGCAAGACAGACCACATTTACCAGGCTTCAGAACCCCTCACTCTGACATGGAGACAGTTCTATTTACTAAAGCTGGTCAAAACATTTCAAGTCAACTTTTCCTGAGAAAATATTGGATTTTTGTACATTTTACCTATTTATTTCTGGATGAGAAGATGCTGGATTCTGTTTTCCAATGGGAAAATGTGGACTTGAACATTTTAGGGTTGAACCGACATTTCAGCATTTGAAAATGTTACCATTTAGAACTGTCGAAAATGTCAGCGGTTCGTTTCTCTCGGCAATGTTGACATTTCTCATCTCAACAAATGGAAATGGAAAATTTTTTCATTCTTTGACTCTGTGAAAATTTTCATTATTTTGACTTTCCAGCACGTTGTAGGACAAAAACCAAAGTTGAAATGTCAGGATTTTCCTGGGGTGGAAATTCTGTTTTCTGAATATCTGTAATACTTAGTTATCATTGTGAGGTGCATTAGTTAAAATGGCTAAGTAGTGTTTAGCCACTAGAATGATCCTATTAAGTGCTAATTACTATTGTGCCTGATCCTGAATCCTGTACAGGCAAGATTCTCATGGTCTGGATATTTTACATGATCCAATACTTCAGGTTTGAGCACTTTCCCATTAGCAGGTGTCTCACGCCAGAGGACACAAGATTTAAAATGCCTAGGTGTGATGTGAGGATTCCTTATGTACAACTTATGGACTGTAGTCAATACAGGTTAAAGCTCTCTACTCTGGCACTCTCAGCACCTTACTGATGCCAAACAAGAGAATTTACTAAATCATGGTTGGTCAATATCAGCTTCACCGACACTTCCACTGCTTACTGAACTCTTCAGAGACATTTAAGGGTAAATTACAGCTAAATAACAGGACAGAACATAGATCCGGGAGTGGTGGCTGTAAACAAATGTTATGAGACCATGGGAAACTTATCCAGATGTCCACTTGTCATGGTGTGGTTAAGTAAGTACAAATGTTCCTGGACCAGAGAACGCTGAACTAGAGGTTCAGGCTATATTACAAAGCTATTGCTATAAAAATTACTATAGCACTGCAAGTCTCTATGTAAGTTTGGAATCCTCTGTTGCTGGTAGGATGTATAAAAAGTATAAACTGTAAAGACAAGGGGACATATGCAACTTTTATGAGTATTGTTTGACTAAACAATAGAAGCACTAAGGGGGATGGCTTGTGCATATATTGTGTGAATATTCCCTCCTCCTTCTCCCCAGCCCCAAGACTGCTGGAGTGGTGAGGAAACTGAGGCAAGGCAACGCACATAGGGTTAATTGGTTTTGTACAGAGATGTATATTTCTCATCTAAGTAAGGAGCAGTAATGCATCAGTATATGGCACAAGCAGGCACTAAGTATGGAAGTCTATGCCTGCTAAGTGGGTCCTAGAAGAGGGAACCTAGAAAGCTCACACTTAACAGGTGATGTTCTAGCACAGGAGAGGAGTCTCATGCAGGGGAGTTAGGAATCAACACTGCTTGCAGGGACAGAGAAGAGGGGGCGAGGAGTCTAAGATCTCAGGATGGGGAGCTAGAGAGATAATCTGCTCAAGAAGTCTGTACTATGGGATTTTAACACAGACATAGTGCTGGGGTTCTGTTCAGACTCAGGAATAAAAAGTCAAGAGATGACAGATGGGTAGAGAGAGCTAATGGTGTATACAAAGCCACAGTGTGACAGCCATTGGTCACCGTGGTAAGCAAGGGACTTAACACACCTGCTGCATAATGGCCGTCAGTTAAGTAAAGCATCATTGTGTAATGTAAGGTCCAGACTGTTGGGGGCTGCTCCATCAGGAACTGAATGTCTCAGCTCTGCTAGCTTCCACCTGAAAAGGCTTGTTTTTATCATCCATAATCCTGTGAGCATCAGCAAGATGGTGAACATGTTCCCAGGGGCTCCTGCTGTGTGGCATGATGAATACAGATTGAATAGGGAACTAAGGATGCTGAGTCTGCTTTTCCAGCATGGGTGCTGCAAACAGTCATGGACTCTCAGCCACCCTTGGACAGCCAATTTCCCTTGACTCACCACTATCCTTCTCCCCTCATATAGGGCATGTCCTTATGCCTCTCTCTTACTTCCCTGGAGATGGCCAAGGTGTACCCATGGTGAAAAGTGCTTGGCTTAAGCAATGCCAGATTTATTTGACCTACATTTCAAAGTTTAAATAACAATGGGGAATATAATATAACAGGGGTGTTTGTGTGTGGGAAAGAAGATAACAGTACAGTTCATCTTTCTGGGTCCTATCAAAGAGCCACACAGTTTCTCTCTCATTTCATCATGAATTTCCACCTACCTGCCCTGCAGCAGAGTTTGAGTTCAGCTTCCAGAATTAGAACAGCTGGGGTAGATACTCAGCTGGTTCAAAATGGTGGTTTTGATGGTTTAAAATGGTGTAGCCATGGATGTGGCCTGGGCTCCCACCCTGCAGAGCAGGGCAACAGACCCTTCCAACTCTGTCCGCATATCTACACAAGCAACACCTTCATAGAACCTATCCACATCAGACACACCATCAGAGGCTCAGACACCTGCACATCCACTAATGTGATATGTGCTGTCAAGTGCCAGCAATGCCTCTGTCATGTATGTTGTTTAACCTTTGGTGCAGAGACTGTCCAGTTTTTCCAAATCAGACATCAAGAAAGGGAACACACATAAATCTGTAGGGCAGGGCTGGGCCATAATTTTTGATGGGTTGGCCACTCCAAGATTTTGGTCAAAGGTTGTGCTTTTCTATGGAGGGAGGTGTGGGGTCTCAGGTGAAGGTTGGGTGCAGCAGGGAACTCAGACTAAGGGACAGAGGTGCAAGAGAAAGTGTGGGGTCTGAGTGAGTTTGGGTGAAGAATTTAGCCTTAGATGGAGTTTACCACCCGCTTTGGGCTCCATTCCCAAGCAACCAGACTCCAAGAAGACCCAGCCCTGACGTGCCGGGGGCCGCTACCGGCCTCACACTGTCCATGGGCACTTCTTAACGGTTGTACGCCCCAGGTCTTCTTGGAGTCGGGTTGCTTGGGAATGCAGCCCAAAGCAGGTGGTAAACGCCATCTAAGGCTAAATACTGGCACGAGACCGATAGTCAACAAGTACCGTTTGGGTGAAGAAGGACCTTGTGACCTGGGGTGGGCCATTAAGGTGCAGGTTCCAGGAGTGCAGTAGGAGAGGATTCTGACCTAGGGGCAGGATGTAGGAGTGGGAGGGAGCTGGTGGGTGGTGCCAGAAGCAGACTTTGGCCAATGGGACCTTGGAAAGTGTTCTGCACTGCTCACAAAATTCCTCGGTTCCCATTTGCTGCTTTCTGACGAGTAGGAGTTGAGAGGTTTTGCTACCAGTGGGGGGCAGCACCGAAAGCTTTCTCCTCTCTGCAGCCTTCAAGGAAGGCAACAGGCTGGATCAAAAGGCTTGGCAGGACAGATTGGGCCAGCAGACCAGACTTGGCTCACCCCTGTTGTAGGGAAATAATTTCACCTCCCTGGGCACTCAGGAATGGATTTAAAAGTAGCCGTCATCGCACAAAAAAACCTTCAGATATCAATTACAAAGAGAAACAGTTGAGCTGGAGCTCATTCCATAGTTCTCAATTTGCAAATTAGACCCCAATAGGGATCTTCATTTGTCAACACTCTACAGCGGCAGCTTCCCCTCAATGAACATTCGCACCTCCCCATCAGGTACACTGAATGGCCAGTCGCCCTGACTGATTCCCCTCATTTATAATGCAGAGTAGCTTCTTTCTTTTGCAGTAATTTTTCTTACATCTATATCTGCCTCTGTTTCAACTCCCATCCTTCGGATTAAGTGAAATCTTATGCCCTAATAAATCTGCTAGTCTCAAAGGATATGGCTACAGAGCAAAGTTATTTCAAAATAAATATCCTAGAGTCTACACAACACAACTGCTATTTTGAAATTATTTCACAATAGCGGTTGGCTTATCGTAAAATTGGTAAAAACCTCATTGCACAAGCTATAGCAACTATTTTGGAAAAGCTATTTCAAAATAGGGGCTGTGCAGATCGTGAATAGAGCCTATTTCCAAATAAGCAATAATGTGCCCCATGGCTCCATTTTTGAAGTAGGCTGTATTGTGTGTAGATGCTCTATTTTTAAACAGCTGAGGGCTATTTCAAAAGGTGTTTTGTGTGTCGCAACCTTATTTTGATATGAGCTATTTTGCAAGAGCTCTCCAGTTACGTCTACACTGCCTCTCCCTTTTGAAAGGGGAATGCAAACGCCGCAAATCAAAGTGAAAATGAGGTGATACTTTACATATTCAGTTGCTGGTTTGCACAACGATGATCACATGCTGTTCCGGAAGTGCTGTTTTTGAAAGCCAAAACAGCTGTGTGGACAGGGTTCTTTAGAAAGGAAACCCTGCTTTCAAAAGCACCCTTCTTAATTTGTTTTGGGAAGAAGGGTGCTTTCAAAAGAACCCCATCTACATGGCTGTTTGTGTTTCTAAAACAGGCTCTTTCAGAAGCAAGATGCCAAGGGCGTATGCAAATGAGACACGAGATATTTAAATGCATGGCTTATTAGCATTTTGATAGTCTTCATTTACATGCCTCTTACAAAAGCAAGGGGTGGTGTATGCACCCATTTGGCGTAGCTTATTTCGAAATAAGGCTGCTGTGTAGACATAGCCTAAAGTGCTACAGAATTCCTCTTTGTTTTTACGTCGGTCAAGTGAGCCCTCTGCCTGCCAGACAATGGAGCCCTCCGTGCTGTCAATCACAGGTAAATCCTGGAGCACGTGTCTATGTGCCATTCTGAGACTTCTAGCTGCACCCATTTGTTAATGTCTCCCAGGGAAAATGATGCAACAGTGGTATCAAGCCTGTGAGGAGCAAAGCAGCCTAGAAACAGGAACAGAAACAGCTGTGGCAGACGGGGCCTGGACAAACTGTGACATGGCACCGTACATGCCAGACAGGTTCTTGGCAGCTGGTTCATCTTCCGATGTCACATCCGATGTTTGACTAGAGAAAAACACACACGGTTATTTCCAGCCCTGTTCCCTGTTAGACGGCTGACCTTTTCGTAGCTCTGGAGGACAAAGGAGGATGCAGCCTACAAAATGTTCAGAAGATAATTGACAAATGAAGATATGTAAACGAGGCAAGGAATGGCAGAGCAGAGGGAGATGATGGGTCTCATAAAGAGAGGCCTGTCTCATTAGTGGCGGGGTGTTTGCTTTGGCTTCAATGTTTGTACATGCTGGCAGGGGGGAAATGGCTGTGTGTGGGTTCAGATGGAGCACTTGGGATAGATTAGCCCATTATTCAGGGGGAATTAAGCCAACCTGGCAGTTCTCCTTTTAATGGGATCACAGCTTTTCAACACAAAGCTGTTCCTATTTCCCACAGTCATGCTCCCAGCCCTTTCATTCACTCCCTGCTGCTTCAGTACCAATCTTAGAGCAATCTTCCCGTCACCCATAAACTCTCTCACTTTGCCTCCTTGCTTTCCAGTCATCACCCACGGCACCTCCCCACTTCCACCACCACTGTATCCAACCTTGGGGAGGGGCAGGGCTGCGCTGAAAGTAGAAGCCAGGAGGTCTGCATGGCACCTGGGAGAGGAGCTAGATTCATCCGGAGTCAAGATTGGTGAGGTAATATCTTTATTGGACCAACTTTTGTCAGTGAACTAGAAGAGTTTTGAAGCATACAAAGAGCTCTTATTAGAACCTAAAAATGACCCTACTCAGTCAGACCAAAGGTCCTTCAAACCCAGTGTCTTGTCTTCTGAGAATGGCCAATGCAGGGGCCACAGAGGGAATGACCAGAACATGTAATCACCAAGTGATCCACCCCCTGTTCCCCATTCCCAAGTTCTGGCAACCTCATCTACAGGACGTCATCTCGGCCCATCTTGGCTAATAGCCATTGATGGACCCTTGCTCCATGAATGCATCTATTCCTTTTTGAACCTTTTTATAGTATTAGTCTTCACAACATCCTCTGGGAAAGAGTCCCCCAGGGTGACTGCACATTGTGTGAAGACATACTTCCTTTTATTTGTTCAAATCTGCTGTCTTTTTATTTCATTTATTGTCCCCTAGATCTTTGGTTATGAGGAGGAGTAAAGAAAATGTCCTTATTCACAATGATCATAGACTTCTATCATATACCACCTTAGTCATATTTTTTTTCGAGGTCACCTAACAAGTCCAATACAAGGTATTTCCATCCCAACCTTGTCTCCCTCATATCCTGGGACTAGTGGCAATTGCACTGTATTTACTTCCAGTCATCCTTTACCTTTGTGCAAAGTAGACACAGAAATCTGTCTGTTCCAAACACTGTGAATTTTATACCTATTGGCCCTCTTCTGCTGTGGTGTGTCAGCCCAAGGTCTCCAGTCCAGGGTGCTCCACTTCGACATAACATGATCAAATCTATTATATTCCACAGAAATCAGTGGCAAAATCCTGTTGATGGCCCCTGGTCCTGCTTTAGATGAAATCTACCCTAGCACGTGCACAGTACTAGAGCTGTGACAATAATATACCTGTTCACAGTCCTAGGTTCCTCTAACCAACAGGGGCACAGAAATTTGAATTAACTCCTACATCACTTTCCAGACTTGGTAACCTTTTTGTTGCTGGATTGACTCTGTGAGCAGCATGGTTTAGAAGGTGAGGGAAGTTCTGGGCTAGGATCCAGGAGACGGAAGAATCTCCTCCTGGCTCTGCCAGTGACATAGGAGAGCAGCACCCAGAGCAATGCATTGTGGGTTATGTACAGTACACCTTTGAAGGCTAATAAATTCACTTTTAAGATGTGGTGCCTCCACGCTGGCCTCCATTCAAAATTTTAAATTCGAATTTGACACTATACCCAGTATGTACCAATGATATTATGATATCGATATTAGTACTCCCTAAATCGAGCTAATGGTATTTACAGTGAAGACAGACACATGGTAATATCAAGCTAACTGCCTTAAATTCGAATTTATTTAACAGTGTAGACACAGTCTTAGTCCAAGCCTGGCCGTGTGTGAGAGAGAACCCACAAAGCAACCATGGGAGGCTGTGGTGGAGTTTGCCAACACCCTTTGTTTTGTAAGGTACTACTTTGCTGGGAGGCCCCATCCTGTTGTATAAAGCATTCATTATATCCTACCACTGCTGGTTCTATCCTCTGTTTTCACAGTCCTGAGGGCTTGCGGTCTGGACTGGACTTTAGTTTTGATTAGGGTTTTTATTATTTTCTTTGATCAGTATCAATAGCTAACAAGTCCCATGTGACATTTCAGGCTGAACTGCCAGATGCTAGTGCCAATGGAAAGACCAGGGTGATCTGGCGTGATCCACCCCGTTATCCACTCAGCTTCTGGCAGTTGGAGCTTTATGGTCACTTAGAGGATATGGTTCTCTGAGCATCCTCCATGAATGGACCTTTCCATGAATGTGCCTAATTCTGTACTTTAGGGTTTCCCAACACCCCTAACAACCTATTCAACAGGCTGATGTGTGAAGAAGTAATTCCTCTATTTTTACTACACCTGCTGTGTATTACAGATATTTTTGCGGCGGGGGGGAGGGGCATGACTTGTAGGTCTTTTTTATGTGAAAGGGCAAATAACACTTCCAGGTTGACTTTCTCCACATAATTTATAATTTTATAAGCCTCTGTCCTATCCTGCCTCCCCAGTTTTCTCTATTCTCAGATGAACAGCCTAAGATTTTTAATATCTCCTCATATGGAAGCCGATCCATACTCATAATCATTTTTGTTGCCCTTCTCTGAACCTCCTCCAATTCTAATATATTTAAGATGAAAAAAACAGAACCACACTCAATATTCAAAGACTAGGCATACTATGGATTTATATAGTGGCCTTATATTTTCTGTTTTATTATTTATTTTTATTTATTGAGGCCATTCCCCAAATGGTGCCTAACATTTTGCTAGCTTTTTCGACTGCCACTGCACATTGAAAAGACATTTTAAGGGAACTACAGACAATGACTCCAGGATCTCTTTCTTGAGAGATAACAGCTAATTAGATCCTATTATTTTGGGGATTATTGGGACTCTGCCATTTTATTACTCCGTCATCTAGTTTTATGAGACCCCATTGTAACTCACAGCAGTCTGCTTTGGACATAACTAGCTTGAGGACTTTTATGTTGCCTCCAAATTTTGCCACCTCAATCTTCACTCCTTTCTCCAGAGCATTTGTGAGTATGTTCTACTCCACAAATCCCAGTTCAGATCACTGCGGAATCCTGCCCTATCACCTTCCTCTAGCGTAAAACCAGCCATTTAGTCCTTTTCTTTGGTTCCTCTCTTGTGCCCAGTTGCTGATCTATGGCTATGTCTACACAAGAGAGTTTTGTTGACAAAACTCATGGAGCATTTACACACAACATGCCTTTGGTCAACAGAAACTGTTGACAAAAGAGCCCTATAGATGTTCCAGGGGACCCGTTTGTCAACAGAGAGGGTCAAAAGATTGATCCCCTTTTATGTGTAGACACAATCTGTCGACAGATATTTTGTCAGAACATCTCTTCTGACAGTAACTTCTGTAGAGAGATGCTTCTAGTGTAAACTTAGCCTATGAGAAGATGTCTGTCTTCTCTCACGTTGCTACTGTTACTTTCCCACACTCCTGGTGATGTGGTTTGAACAGAAGCCGTCATTCGATAAGGTGATTAAGAACATAGCCAATGCAAGGAAGACAATGTAATTCAAATAACATCATAGAAAGTATCAAAATACAACAGTGAACAGCTCAGAAAAGTTATTAGAGCTAATCCTGCAATAATAACTGACACTTATACAGCACTTTACCTCAATATATCTCACAGATGGTGAAACTGAGGCACAAGATGGTGAAGTCATTTGCCTAAAGGTCAAATTGCAGGACAGTGGCACAGCTGAGAACAGTATTCAGGTCATCTGAGTTTTCGTCCATCCTTGAGCTACTGGCTCGCAATGCCTGCTGAGCATCCTGTCTACACAGGTTCCTCTAAAGTTGATATATAGTGCACACAGCGCTCATTGCAAGACTGGGATCCAGTAAGACAAATAATAATGTTACCTATGAAACAATTCAGACTCTTGAAACATGCTGATGTGACCATCTTGTAGACTCTGGGGTGCTGATGACTGACTATAACTGGCATGATATTCATTATAATCTTCAGTGATTATTTAAGATTGTATGAAATATATGCCTTCATTTTCATAGATATTTATCTATAAACTTGTGACGTAAGACTAACAAACTATTAATACCAATATATCGGCAATTTCCAGTGATTATGATTATATAAAGTATATGGGAGGTGTTTGGATCTTGGTGCTGCTGCAGACCCATCTCTGCATGATAACAAAAACGAATCCATATTGCCTAACACAGTCTGAACCAGCTGGGAAGGGAATCTCAGATGAGAAGTTTCATACCACCAGCTATAGCTACAAATCAGTCAAGTGGATTGACTGAAATAAATATCCAAAAATTGAGCTGAATTCCAACCTGATCTTTCTGGGACGTACTTCTACAAGTTTTGTTGTTTTTCTGCACTTCCTGGTGACAGCTGGGGGAACAGAAGAAGAATTACAAACACAAGGCATGATTCAGCAGGGGCACGCTGAAATCAATGGCTGAGCTTCCACTGACCTCAATGGTACATGGTTGGTCTCATACTGTGATAAAAGGCTGATGAAGAAATCAGTGTAGAAAGCTCACAGTGGATGATCACCAGGATGTCTTGTGTGCAGAATGTTTAGAAGAGCTTCAAGAATGAACACTTTCAGAGAAGCAATAAATGTTGACTTTAAGTGAACGGTGGTCTCCACTTCCAAAGGGAGTAGTGTTCACATTAGCAGCTTCACATTACTAACGCACCACCTAATTTGGCACTAATTTGTAGGCAACGGCTGTGTGGGGTAGAACTATTGAATTCCTCTCACTCGAGAGGTATTCCCTCTTGTATTAACCTGAACTTAATTTACAGGGAAGAACACAGGTTGCAGGAGGCAAGAGGCAAGAGGGAGTCAGCCTATGTGCATGTAGCTGGGATTTAAGCTGCAGTTGTATCACCTCTATAAATAGGTCTCTTAATAAAGAGCTTGTTTAGGTTTACACACAGTCAGTTATCTTCTGTTTTTTTATCCAAACCCTGGTCCATGAAACAAACCAGTAACTGCCAATGCATGTGCTGTAGCTGTTCTGTTGGCAGAGAGCTCCAGACTTGTCAGTCTGACACAGTCCAACAGCAGCAAATTAAAATGCAATTTATGGTTTACAGATAGAGAAAATCCAGCACCACTAATATAGGCCCAACCAAATAATTCTGAAGCTCAATCTGAAAACATTTTTGGGCGGGACAGAAGGGCAGTATTTGAGGCCACCTTGAACAGAAACAGGAAGGAAACATAGTCCAGTGGCTATTTTTTTAAATTCTGTTTACCAGAATATTTTTTAAAAGTTCCATTTCAAAATGAAAACAAAGTTTAAAATCAGAATATTATTATGTCTCTGAAGCCATAAAATCCCACCCATTGGCCCCATGTGTCTTTTCTCCAAACACCCAAAGGAATTCACTCAGCAGAACAAAACATTTCCTCGTTCTTGTCAATGGACTGTGCAAAGTTAAAACTATATTACTGGGTGGATCCATTTATTCGCTGATGTTGGGTGGTGTAAACAATAAAATACAGAAAATGGATTTCAGGAAGACAGACCAGTAAACTCAGCGAGCTATAGGTAAGATCCCATGAAAAGCAAGACTGAGGAAAAACAGTTGAAGACGGCAATTTTTCAAAGGGACAGTACTAAGCATGCAAGAGCAAACCATTCCTCTGCGTAGGGAATATAGGAAGTGTGGCAAGAGACTGGCTTGGCTTACTCAGGAGATAGCGAATAACCCAAAAATCAAAAAGGAATTGTCTAACAAGTAGAATTAGGTCAAAGTACAAAGGAGGAATATAAACAACCAACACAGGAATGTAGGGGAAAAATTAGAAAGGCAAAGGCAGAAATGGAGTCAGTCTAGCTTGAGACATAAAGGGAAACAAGAAAACATTCTACATGTATATTTGAAGCAAGGTAAAATCCAAGCATGGGGTAGACCGTTGCTCAATGAAGTGGGAGAAACAATAACAGGAAACATGGAAATGGTGGATGTTTCTTTGTTTGTAATGATTTCTTTGCTTCAGTGTTCACCAAGAAGGTTGATGGGGGACTGGATGCCTAAATTAATGAATGCCAGTGAAAATGGGTTAGGTCAAGAAGTTAAAGTAGGGAAAGAAAAAAGTAAAAATTACTTAGGAAAGTTAGATGTCTTCAAGTCGCCAGGGCCAGATGAACTTCATCTTAGAATATTCAAGGATCTCATAGAGGAAGTATCAAAGCCATTAGCTATCATCTTTGTAAAGACAAAAAAGCAGTAAAGTGGCACTTTAAAGGTTAACAAAATAATTTATTAGGTGAGCTTTCATGGGACAGACCCACTTTTTCAGACCATAGCCATACCAGAACAGATTCAATATTTAAGGCATAGAGAACCAAAAATAATAATCAAGGTTGACAAATCAGGAAAAAATGATCAAAGTGAGCAAATCAGAGAGAAGAGGGACGGGGTGCGTGTGTCAAAGTTTGCAAGAGAGCCCTATAATGACCCAGAAATTTGCATCCGGGTTCAAACCATGTGTTAATGACATGGAAGTAAGAAGAGATTCCAGAAGACTGGAAAGGGGCAAATGTATTACCCATCTATAAAAAGGGAAATCGGGACAACCCATGAAATTATAGATCAGTCAGCTTAACTTCAGTGCCTGGAAAGATGATTGAACAAATAAAGGATAAATCTGCAAACATCTGAAAGATAACAAGGTGATATGTAATAGTCAGCCTGGATTTGTCAAGAATAAATTATGTCAAACCAACCTCATGTCAAACATCAAGGTCAATGGTCGAGGTGAAGCCAGCGAGCCAAGGCTGGTTGAAGCTCTCTTTGGTAGGGGAAGTGGTAAACGTTGTATGCCTGGACTTTAGTAATGCATTTGATAAGTACTGCATGATTTTCTTATCAGTAAACTAACGAAATGGAACCTAGCTGGAACTACTATCAGGTGGGTACCCAAGTGACTGGGATAACTTTTCACAGAGGCTGCATCTACACCACCAAGTTCTTTCGAAAGATTTTTTCAAAGAAGGGAGCTCTTTCAAAAGATCCCATGGTGTGTCTACACACAAACGTTCTTATGAAAGTAAATCAAAAGAATGCAGCGCTCCACATGAAAGCTGATTTCCACTCCTGTTTCAGGAAGAATGTCTTCTTTCAAAAGCTTCTTTAAAAAGAAAACATGTAAATGCTCCACAGAGCCCTTCTTTCAAAAGATCAGTCCTCATGGCACCTGATTTTAAGATCCCTTGCCCAGTCTTTCAAAAGAGTAGGGGTTGTGTGGATGCGCTCTTTTGAAAGAAGTTCTTTCTGAAGTTATCTTCCGGAAGGACTTTTGAAAGATGTCTGTAGCGTAGACATAGCTAGAAAGTAGTAGTTAATAATGCATGGCCACGTAGGAAGGGAATAACAACTGGGGTTTTACAGAGGTCAGTTCTGGAGCCAGTTCTGTTCAATATCTTCATCAGTGATTTAGATAATGCCAGAGTGAGTGTGCTTATGTAGTTCTGAAACATGGAGATATACACATCTTGTAGAGCTGGAAACGACCTTCAGAGGTCATTGAGTCCAGTCCCCTTCACTCTCAGCAAGATCTACCATTGTCCTTGGCAATTTTTTTTTAAATCTGCCCCAGGACCTTGAAAGGCGCCCTGAAGGGTTTAACTCACAACTGTGGGTTTACAAGGCCCATGCTCTAACCACAGCGCTATTTCCTCCCCTAAAGGGATGCAGGGGCCATAGTGGAACACAAGCTGAGTATGTGTAAATGGTGTGACACTGCTGCAAAAAAGAAGAAAAAAACCAAACATGATTCTCTGCTCTGTGTTGATTAGGCCTCAGTTGGAATCCTGTGCCCCATTCTTGACACCACATTTTAGGAAAGACGTGAAGGTTCCAGAGGACAGCAACTGAAATGATTAAAAGTCTAGAAAGTATGACCCATGACAGGAGATTAAAGGAATTGGGTTTGTTCAGTTTGGAAGAAAGAAGGCTGAGAGGGGACAAGGTAGCAGCTTTCAAGTACCTAAAACTGTGTTATGAGGAGGGAGAAAAAAATATTCTCCTTCGTCTCTGATGATAGGGCAAGAAGGAAGGGGCTTAAATTGCAGCAAGGGGGGGCTTTGGTTAGATATTAGAAAAAAAATTCCTGTCAGCATGATGAAGTACTGGAATAAATTGCCTAGGGTGAGTGTAACATCTCCATCATTGGCGATATTTAAGAACAGGTAGGTAGATATCTAACAGGGATGATATATATAATGTTTGGTCCTGCCATGAGGCCAGGGGACGGGGCTCAATGACCTTTGAGGTCCCTTCCAGTTCTGTTATTCTATGATGCTGTGCACACTTTGCCTTCTGTGCCCAGAGCTTTGGGTTAGGGGCTTCTAATTTCTAAAAGAAAACACAAAACTAAATTGAAGCACAATGCATTAATTTCCAATACAGCTAGCAGGAAGTGGCATTCCTGCAGGTGGAGCTGTTAATGACCAGCAATAGGGGTCATTCTGATGCTTGATGCAACCTAGCTGCTGCCATTTAATAGGTGGACTAAGACATATCAGGGTTGTTGGAAGGTTGGGCTATAAACTGTAGGACGGCTGAGTGGTTGGTGGACCCTTGTAGACAGTGTTTCCTGTAAGCTGAGTGCTTGGCTGTCCACTCATGGGAGATTCAGGTGCCCCGACAGCTGATTAGCAGAGTGCCACAGTCACATATGTTTCAACGGGTGGTGCACATCTGTGCATGCCTTGATGCACACAACATTTACCCTGCGCATGAATGGGGGAAAAAGTTAGAGGGGACAAATGATAATAGGACACTGTGAGATAAGTACACTTCCTACGGATGAGTGACTGTGTATTGCGGGGAGGATGTTCAGCAAGACATCCCACCAGCAGTGTGTGATGGACAGCTGATTTCAGGGCACCTGAGCCCTAACCGCTCCCTGACAATAGGATGAATAGGACTGTACACAAAAGGCTGTGCAATCACAGCACCCCATAGAGGTGGGAGATGAACAGAATGAACATTGCAGGATGCTGCAGTAATAGGATTCCTACAGCATGGTGACAGACAGCAATCTCTGGAGTCACTTATGCAAATGCAGCAGTTCCCCTTGCAGTCCTAGTAAAATCCCTCCTCTGGCCTGAAATTCAGTACTTAGCATTAAGTGATGCATGACCCGATACTACAGCACCTCTGTGGCCTGTGTGTAGTTTCATCCCCCCAAAGGCTGCCTCCCTCTGTTCAGCACCCTCATCATTTTGCTCCTGTTGTATGCTGCTTTGCCACTGCCATCAGCTGTCTGCAGTCATGAGACTTGCTGGCCTTGATTCTTCCAGCTGCCAAAGCAGAGCATGGAGTTCACTTCAGATGTTCCCCCTGCCCCAAGCTCCCCTTTCAAGGGCTCAGGGGTGGAAGGGATCATAGCAACTCTCACTGCTGATGGGAAGCCAGGAGACTCAAGCTCACGAGAGCATGTTCTAATGTGGCCTATATCAATTGTCTTCCTGGGATATTAGTCTCAGAAGAGTTTGGTTTTGTGTAAATGAGTTATAATCGGGAGTAGCTGGATGGTAGGGAACTGCTCTATGATGGAACTTTCTCCTGCTCGAGCGGCAGGCTGAAGACAGCTGCACATAAAGGACCTCATCCTGCTAAGCGACCCTGAGCACCCTTGTGACTTGCTTATTATCGTCTAGTCTCCTGAGCAGTCCTTGTTGTGATCTACTCTGTGATATAGGCAGCAAGTCCTTCCTTGAATCCAAACTAGGACAGGGGAGGCAGAACAGATCAGCCACTCTGCAAATTAAAAGCAGCAGAAAGAAACACAAAAGAATCCCTCAGCACAAGACTCCTTTACTCTCAGACAGACCAAGTATTCTTCTATGCTGGGGTAGGTTTGCACTTCAGGGGAAAGTGGAATCAAGGTACCCAGTTTCTGCTATAGTCACAGAGAGGTAGCTATGTCAGCCTGTATCTTCATAAAACAAAAAAACAGTCCTGTCGCACTTTGAAGACTAACAAAGTAATTTATTAGGTGATGAGCTTTTGTGGGACAGACCCACTTCTCTGAATTTTCCATATCTGAAGAAGTGGGTCTGTCCCATGAAAACTCATAACCTAAGATATTATTCTGTTTGTCTTTAAAGTACAACAGGACTGCTTATTAAATTTCTGCCATGTTAACTGCATAGCTAAAGCTGACTACCTTAATTTAGGCTCCTGCCTGTGATCCCATCGATTTCCCTTACTCCTAATGGGGAGCAGGAGAACTGCGGCTTACATGGGGGGGCCCTGTAGATTCGATTTAGCAAGTACCCACTAGGCTTCATTAGATCTTCAGAAGATCGACTGCATCAGGATCTGATCTTCCCTGCAGTGTAGATGTACCCATTGATACTGGTGTTGATCCAATTAGATCTGGAGCAGAGGAAGGATGGTTTTGTGCATAAGGTGCTACACTGGCATTAGGAGAGCTGCACTCAAATCCTGCTTCTGGCATTTGACTTCCTATGTGCTCCTGGACAAATCATACTCCCTCTCTCTCCTTTCCATATGGGTGATGATAACCTTTCCTTTGTCTATCCACACTGGAAAATATTTAGGATGGAGTTCTTTTCTTAATAGGCGTGTGAACAGAACAAAGGGGCCCTGCTCTTATCATAGAATCTTAGGGCTAGAAAAGACCTCAGGAGGTCATTGAGTCCAGCCCCCTGCCCAAAGCAGGACTGGCCCAAACTAAATCATCTAAGCCAGGACTTTGCCAAGCCAGAACTTAAAAACTCTAGGGATGCAGATTCCACCACTTCTCTAGGTAACTCATTCCAGTGCTTCATTACCCTCCTCGTGAAATATTTTTTCCTAATAGCCAACCTACACCTCTCTCTTTATCTCTGTAACCCTTGTTCTCCCACCAGTCACTACTGAAAACGGCCTCTCTCCATCCTCTTTAGAACCTTTAAACTCCTCACTGGGACCTCTAGGCATGATTGTGATACAAATAAATAAATAATCTAGAGCCTCGACTCTCACATTGAGACCCACTGTGCAGACATGAACCCTGAGCTAGTGAGGGAAAAAGCAGCATGTCTGTTCCTCCGTTGTCCAAAAGCCACATCATCTGTGCCCCAGCAGGCAATTTGTCTCCGCCTTTTAGTGTCTTTGCATAATGCTCTGTTAAACATGGTTTTATCTATTTATTTTGCCAAGCATTTGCATGTGGTTTATGAATATAGCTACATAAAGTAAATGGTAATACCGTACAGATAAATTAGCAATGTATTAGAGCCTCGTATCAGTTTAGGCTAGTAATTTAGTTTGATGCGAGGATGCTTTAGTTTATTATATTCCTACACCAGTAGATTGTAAATAGCCCACTAACACTGACACTTGTGGGCAGCACCACTTCCATAAAGCACCTGAGTGGTACACCACAGTCATTTCCTATTTGTGTCACCTCAGAGCGCATGGGATGAGTCAATTTCAGAGGAGCATTTAGGGGGATGAACGGGAAATGAAATATTTACTTTTTGTTTTAACTTGCCATCGCTGAAAGGATATTGATGTGGAGGAAACGGAACATTAAAAGCAGAATTATGCTGGGGAATAAAAGAGGCAGGGCATAAATTAGCCATGTGTGCTTCCTCTGCGGTTTAAAAGAGTTAGCATTCGCTAGCACTCTGTGATATGCTGGAGATGTATCTAGGTTCCTGTCACACTGTAAATTATGGGGAGAATTTATACTGATCCAAAAGGCCCAGGCAAGGTGGAGGGGTGGCCAGCATGGGGACCATCTAGGGGCAGCGAATAACAGGACTCAATGTAAGGAAGAGAAAGAGGCAAGGGGTTGAGCTACTCTACATCGTAAGAGCAGAGAAAGAAGCTCCTGGAAAAAAATCAGGAGACTATCTGGAGTGAGAATGGGCTATCTTTGGTACTGCTGGCAAAGGACAAGTCCATTTCCTGATCCTGAAATTTCTTTTAGTTCCCCATTGGAATGAAACAGAAGCTGTACCATATGTTCACTCAATGCAAAACACCCATTACCCATTCAAATGTCAGGTTTTCATTCTAATCTCACTCTTTGGTCAGCAGTGGTCAGAGCGGCCCAGACCTCCAAAACCTGGGGGACAGCTTCATCAGCATCTATTTCTTTGCCACAAAACTTTTCAGATTTGACAAATAGTATATTTCCATGAAAATACATTTAGCTGCCAATGTTCTGATCAGCTCTACTCTTAGATACAAATAAGGAAGACTGGGAACATTTGTTTCCCTAGCTCCTTCTTGCACAATCAAGAACACGCACAAATTCAGAACCTAGAAAAGGGGATTTTTTTTTTGCATAGAGCATAATGAGCCTTTTAAGCCATTGCCGCAATTGCAGGATTCACAAGGGGATTAGACATTTATATAGTTTGCAAGAGTGGCCACATGTATAGCAGTAACTTTTTCGGGGTGCGAGATAGTAGGGATATAAACTCTAATGCTTTAGGGCTTAAGCTAGCCTGTATGTATTTGGATTCAGCTGGAAACTTCCCTGTGGGTACCTTATCCCATAAATGTTGCTGCAAGGTTTCTTGTATCTTCCTCTGAAGCATTTGACTGGTGACAGGGTATTGCATTAGATGGACTATGGGTCTGATCCAATAAGGCAATTTCTATGCATTGGAGGTGTTATGAATAAACTATTAAACAACCTTATGATACATCTGTGAGAGGACGGGTGGAATACTCCTACAAGCATCATCCTAGAAGCTAGAGGAACATGCAGCTCTGAGGGAAAAGGTGTATTTAGGAGAAGATCGTAAGAATGAACATACTGGGTCACACCAATACTCTAGCCCAGTATTTTGTCTTTAGCTGTGGCCAGTGTCACATGTTTCAGAGGGCAGAACCAGGCAGTTTTCTCTGACCCATTCCCTGTTCGCCTGTCTGAGCTTATGGATAGATAGCATTTGGAATGTGGTCATTGAGGTACTATGAAAGAGTCCAGACTTTGCAGGAATATGGCAAGTTTAACCTGAACCACAAAATAGACTGTCTAGCTTGGACTTTTCAATGTTCCTTCAGCACCATAGCTTTCCAAAGGCAGAACTGTTCTGGGATCGGTTCTAGGGGAGGTATTCTCCAACACCTTTATTAATGACCTGGATGAGGGGATGGATTGCACTCTCGGCAAATTTGCGGATGACACTAAGCTAGTGGTCAGGTAGGGATAGGGTTCAGAGTGACCTAGATAAATTAGAGTGTTGAGCCCAAAGAAATCTAATGAAGTTCAACAAGGACAAGTGCAGAGTCCTGCATTTGGGAAGGAAGAATCCCAAGCATTGTTACTGGCTGGGACCGACTGGCTAAGTACCAGTGCAGCAGAGGACTTGGGGATTGTGGTGGATGAGAGGCTGGATATGAGTCAACAGTGTGCTCTTGTAGCCAAGGAGGCTAATGCCATCTCGGGGTGCATTAGATGAAATGTTTCTGGAAGATCTAGAGAAGTTATTGTTCCCCTCTATTTGGCACTGGTGAAACCATACCTGAAGCACTGCATCCAGTTCTGCCTGCCCCTCCCCCGCCAGTATAGGAAGGATGTGGACACGTTGGATTGGGTTGACTGGAGAGCAACAAAAAGAATTAGGGATTGGAGCACATGACCTATGAGGAGAGGCTGAGGCGTTTGGGCTTATTTGGTTTGCAAAAGAGAAGACTGAGAGGCAATTTGATAGCAGCCTTCAACTTCCTGAAAGGGGGTTCTAAAGAGGAAGGAGGGAGGCTGTTCTCAGTGGTGACAGATAGAACAAGGAGCAATGTTCTGAAGTTATATAGAGAAAGAGAGGTTGGATATTAGGAAAAACTATTTCACCAGGAGGGTGGTGAAGCACTGGAATGTGTTACCCAAAGAGGTGATGGAATCTCCATCCCTAGAGGTTTTTTATGACCCAGTTTGACAAAGTGCTTGCTGGGATGATTTAGTTGGGAGATGATCCTGCTTTAGGCAGGGGGTTGGACTAGACGACCTCCTAAGGTCTCTTCCAGGCCTAGGATTCTATGATTCTATGAACTGGGCATGATGTAAAAATCCCAGATGAAATCATCTTTGAATTTGAGTGCGGGTTCAAAAATTCCTTTGAAGTTACTGTGACAGGAGCCTTATAAAACCCTTAAGTGGGTAGCTAAGTCCTCATCCAATTCCCCTTCCGTCACAGCCTGGGATAGTTTAGTAACTTTATTATCTATTGAATTGCACAATTGTGATAAACCACTTACTTGTCAAACTCTCCTCAGGTCTATTCAGACACCAGGGAGGTAACCTGGAGAATTTTATAGTAAATAAAGAAAATAAGGAAGCGTAGGAATATTGCTGTTCGCAAGCATGGAGACTGTTCAGTATACCAATAAAAATATAGTAAGCATGATTCTTTGCAGCATTTCTAGGCTATTTTCACTTATATGCTTTGTAAAGGCGAGGAGCCAATACTAGCCCTATTTTGCAGATGAGGAAAATGAGTCACAAAGGGATGAAGTGACTTGGACAAGTCACTTGTCAGCAGCAAGGCAGAAATCAAACTCCTGTCTCCTGATGCTTAGTTTTATTGCATCCTACAGCCTCCTTTGTTATGGAATAAATTAAAGGTATATGGGGTAATATTGAAATGTACTCAGGAGAGTAGAGTATAAAACTGTCCTTTGTGACTTTATACCTCTTTCCCTCCCGGCCTCCTTGACTTCATTTGGACAATTCATGGAAGCAAAATTGCAGGATCGACTGGGATGCCTTCCTTGGATCATTGGGAAAAGTTCTCCAGCAGCGTCAGTGTTGTGAACATTCCACCAACTCTCAAACTCCCAGAAAAAACTTGGTGGGTTTTGGCACAGCTGGCACTTTCCTTTTATACTTTAACTAGGACTGGGTTAGCAGATATGTGGCAGGTCATGAATCCCATCCGAGATGCCTTGATGGTGTTGTGCGGGAGTAGTATCTAGAGCTGAAGCAGAAAGTATGACTCAAGACTTGCTCACAAAGGATAGTCAGAGCTAGGTCAGTGCCCAGGTCTGGAATAATGAGAGAGCTGTGGCTAAGGACCAAAAGGAAAGAGCTGAGCTGCGTTTGACGCTCAAGACAGGCGTATTGAGAGGATTCTCTAGGTGAGGCAGATACTCCAGATGGGAACAAGGAGGTTGCTGCAGCACCGAAGGTTATTGGCAGAGTTTGGAAAGATGCTAATTTCCCTTTTTAATCTTTAAAATGCAAATATATACCCCTTCACACCAAGTAGCTACCACCCCAAAGAAGTGGAGCACCCCACTAAAGGGACAGACCCATGGAGCCCCATTCAGAACCTGTGAGGAAATCAGAGTAAAGCATCTGTAAGTCAAGTGTGCCTTGGAGCTCAGCAGGAGCCTGTTTTTCTGAGGAGGGGCAGGGAGACTTTGTTTGCGAGAGTGATTAACTCATCTGCAAACATTAATCGTCCTAATGACTCCATTCATTAACCTCAGAAGGAAGAGGAACCAGCTTCTCTGTTTCGCAGAGGAACCTCTTGCCCTGCCAGCTGCTGTGATAGAGCTTCTGGTAGAGCAGACTATGGGTGGGAGGGTTTCAAACTGGGTGATCTGGGTACAGAATCTGCCCTGTCGTCTGTTGACCAGGGTCACATGCTAGGCTCTCTTCTCCTTATGCAGGCCACCCCTGTGATGCCATTGACTTCAGTGGAGTGTCTCCTATTTTATGCTATAGCTGTGAACTGCAGGATCTGAAAGCTGCAGTGGAAAAGGTTTACAACATTTCTCTCCAGCAAAGAGCACACTGAAGGGTGTATATGATTCCCTTTCCTCCAAGCCCCTTAAGGCTCCCTTGATGGAATGCATCCCAGTTCAGGGCAGCATCTAAGCCTGTACTTTAATCCCATTAGGCACAGAGTAGAGCAAAATTTTAAAAAGTAAACTTTACTCATACAAAATGCAGTGTTGGGTCAACTGCAGCTGAATTTGGGTTCAATTTCTGCTGCAAAAGGCGGGGAATTCGCTCTAGGGCAAAACATTTAATTTTGAGATTCAGCTTGCTATAAATAAAAAGACAAAAACAAAAACTTAAAACAACTGAAAAATGGACCAAAATATTTCATTCAAAAAAATGTTTCTTCTGAGCCAAAATGTACTGATTCTTTAAAAAAAATGTGTTTGGGTGAGAGGGAAAAAAAAACTAATTTCCAATTGACCCACAACATTTGTTTCCCCCACTCCACCTCCAGTTTGGCCACCAAACTGAAAAAAAAAAAAGAAAAAAGAAAAAAAAGCCCTTCAGATTGAATAGTACCGCAGAGAAAGCTGTGCTAATCTATATACTATGAAAACACAAAAGCAGCCCAGTAGCGCTTTAAAGTGCTACTGGACTCCTTCAGATTGAACATCTCTAATCCAAAAGTCTGTCATTCGGCAACATTCATTTTCTGACAAGATTTTAGTCATCTGGACGACCACGTCTCAAGGGTGTGGCCAAGTTTTCCGTGGTCGCATAAAGTTTGTTTCCAGCCACCAGTCCTGGCTCTATGCTGTTATTTAGCTCTAATGTACATCTAAATGTCTTCTAAGAGCCCAGTTAAGCAGTGGAAGTTTTGGTAATGTGCTAGACAATATTGATCTCCTGTGGTCTGGCAAATCCTCTCGGTCAGCACCAGTCAAGTCCCGAGGGTGCTGGAATAGAGAGGTTCAATCTGCATTTGTACAGCTGTGATGGGTATTTAAAATTAAGCCCATGCTTAAATGTTTTGTTGCTGATCACTTACAGAAATGCACATGCACAAGCAAACGGATTGTGCTTAGCAGCCTGAATCTATAAACACTAAGTGACAATCTCTAGGGTTTTTAGGGGAGAGTGCACAAAATAGCTCAGAAGATTATGCATGTGGGAATCAGAGATCCATGTTCTAGTCCTGCCTCTGCTGCATGACCTTAACCAAGTGACCAGATATGCATCAGTTTTCCCATCTGTAACTATGGATAAATTGTGTTTTCCTCTTGTATGCTACTCACTGAGAGCTATGAATGAAAATTAATATATTAGAGCTGATTATTATTATTATCATTATCATTGTTATTGTTATTGTTATTTATTACTTACTGAGGTACAGAACTTCCCCTCACCAGGAAGGTTCAGCAGCTGCTTTTGAAAGGTCACCCTGTATGTAGCCGTGAATCAGGCAGTTCCATGTAAATTAAATCACTTTTAGGGGGAGGTATTTGATTTACTTTCCCATCACTCTTCCTGGACGGCATCCAGAAGGGATTAAACTGAGAAGTGCCATCTTCTGCCCAACTATTTGCGTTTGTACTGGATCCCGCTACGTGTGGGAACCTGTACCAGATCCTACACATGACACGTCCTGGGTTCTGAATTTGAGATGGATTCCATCTGGACACAGTAATCATGCTGGATTTTTTATAGTTGCCCAGTCCCTCCTGGGCTTGACATTCAGTGCCAGATTTTGTTCTCTGGGCATCACATGCCCGCACCACAGGTTATCCCAAGTATATTGGATTCCTCCTGGTTAATGAAGTAGCTGGCACCATTCCCCTAGATATTGGATTCCTTTCAGCTCCTGTGCTAGAGCCCACATCTCTCATCAGAACTGTCCCAGCGTCAAATGCTTCCCACACTCCAGAACCTTTGCAGCAGCACCAGCAAACAGTTCCTGAGTGCCATAATTTCATTTTTTACAAGCTTCCAATGTCCTTTGACAGGTCTGAAGTGTTTAAAAATGGCAAAGTGAAGAAGATAAATAGTTTATTGATTGAACAGGCTTGTAATTCCTTAGTGAATTGGATTTAGCTCTTTCACTGGGATCAGGTCTCTGCCATAAATCTCCCAGGGAATAAATAAAATGGAGATCACCCAGTAAGGAGGCCTTTGTTGGTTGCCATGGACACCGTGTGGGACCGGGCACAAACCTCCCACAGGAAGAGAGGATGGAAATGTGGAGGCACGTCTCAGCTGAGCCTGCCTTGGCAAACAATTCCACTTCTGTTGAAGTTTTAACTGCATCAGGGATCAGCTCCCGAGGCTTTACACCCCTGGCTTGCATTTGTCATGCTGAGATAATACTGGGTGTAGTCATTAATGTAATGAGCTCTCTCTGCATTAAACAGTGCTGCTACAGAGACTGGGAGCAATTTCCCTTCCCCCTGACCCTGAACTGGGCTGGAGGCCTCTTGTCAGGTGATGTGCGGGACACGCTTTGTCAGCTGCCGGTTCATGATGTGGGGCTGCTAACTCTTGGTGGCCATCAGATATAGATGGGAGGTGGCTTTGGAGCCTTACATGTTTTACCAGGTGATGTGAGAGAAGGGTTCCAAATGGGTTTAGAAACATGGAGGAGGAGAAGCAACGTGGAGTGGTGGGTGCAGACAGACCTGCTTGGCAGGGCCCTTAAGCACCATGTACTTGGAGTCCCTGAGCAACTGTCCACTACAGAAAAGCTGTGGCCACCTTGGAAGTTTGTGGTGAACAAGGTGTAGCATGTCATGGTCATTTGAGATTTTAACAAGCCATATAGATCCTCCTGTTCCAAAACAGGACATCCTGCTTGTTATTGGTCTATGATACACTGCTGTACAGCTCTGAGCCCATCCAGCAGAGATTAGGGTTACACACTCCAGCCTGCCCAAATCAACAAAGATTACAGACAGGATTGCAGAAGAAAGAAATCCAGGATGAAACCTTTACCTCCCTTTGTGGTTTGTTATAAAACTGAAAAATCAAGCCAAGTCACTGAGGTTCACTATCATTTCGACAAGTGTGAGTCCAAGGAAATATGCAAAATGTGATGCTTTTTGCTCACTTTTGTGTAATGTAGAACTTGGCATGCATTCCCACATGAACAGATGTCCCAGTCCCCAAAGATTTGCAAGTACTCATGCAAACTGCGCTTCCAGAATTGTACATAGATTGACCCATAAGTTCAGCCACAGAGAAGAACTTCCATAGCTGAGGGGCTTGACAAACTAGAATTGAGGTCTTCCAGGGCCAGGCTTATTTCGGAGATGTCCAATACTTTGTTTCCGTTTGAGCTGGCAAGAGCTAAAATAGCATGTTTCAGTATGATTTGTTCCCCTTCTGGTCCTGGCTGGACCCAAAGGCAGAGAGATGTGCAGACAGAACAGTGAAACAGAGGAAGGTGATTAGTGGAACACTTTCAAACTTGTAAAAAGGCTTGTGGTTTTTCCAGTCTAGGGCAGACATTTGTCTTGCTTCCACCTGCCCTGCTGGCCAATGTGTAACTTACAAAACCTTTTATCTGGCTTTGGTGAACTATTTCTCCTCCTCCCACTCTTCTCAACCGAAAATTTTGATGAAAAACTCCACTCCTTACCTCCAATTTTAGCAAACAAAAGCCAATACACATTGATCCAAAAACCAGGGACAGGGAAGCACAGAACCTGTGAGCAAAATCAATTTTTGGCTGACAGTTTTTGAGCCTTTTCTGACCATTTTTTTTAGGTGTGCCATCACTTTCCACCATTTGCATTTAATCTGAAACTCAATTATCCATTAAAAAAATCAATGGAAAAAGTTTGATTAGCCTCCAGATTTATTTGAACTTTCCCAGAACTACTAGGGGCTCAAAAGAAAAAAAACCTCTAGCTGCTACACAAAACCAGCCCAATTTGCCCATTGTGGCTAAGTCTCAACACAGCTGTTTGGTGTAACCCATGTTAGTTACCAGTTCCATCTCCTTTTCTGCTCCCCTCGCAAGGTTCACGCATCACATTGTGCTAGTGTAGGGCCAGAGAGACTGGTATCAACTTTGCCCTCCGTAGAACCAGTGGTTAAGAAAAAGACAGCCCCAATTACAACAGTTCCTGCTTTTGAGGGAAGGTTTTGCTAGATTCCATCTGTCTACCTTCTAGCATGTATTTCCATGCAAGTGGCAAGAAGCCATGTGAGGGTATGCATGGGAATGAAAAGGTATAGGCATCAAAGCGTATAGAAAAGTGTGGAAATGGCCATTTAGGATTCTCTGCCTGTTCCAGCCCCAGTAAGCTAGAGAGGAAATAATGTGTAAGAAAGGGCCATGGGACTGAGCTAGGAAAAAAAAATCATAGAATCATAGAATTCTAGGGCTGGAAGGGACCTCAGGAGGTCATCGAGTCCAGACCCCTGTTTCAAGCAGGATCAACCCAACTAAGTCATCCCAGCCATGACTATCAAGCCAGGACTTAAAAACCTGTAGGGATGGAGATTCCATAATCTCTCTAGGTAATGCACTCCAGTGCTTCACCACCCTCCTGGTGAAATAGTTTTTCCTAATATCCAGCCTACACCTCTCCCTCTGTAATTTCAGACCATTGCTCCTGTGTTCTACCATCTATTAGCACTGAGCACAGTCTCTCTCCATCCTCTTTAGAGCCCCCTTTCAGGACGTTGAAGGCTGATATCAAATCACCCCTCAGTCCTCTCTTCTGCAAACTAAATAAGCCTCTCAGCCTCTCCTCATCCGACATGTGGTCCAGGTGCTTATTCATTTTTTTTGCCCTCCGTGGCACCCACTCCAATGCATTCACATCCTTTCTATACTGAGAGCGCAGAATGGGACACAGTACTTTAGATGTGGCCTCACCAATGCTGAGTAGAGGGGAATAATAATTTCTCTAGGTCTGCTGGAAATGCTTTTCCTAATTGACCCCCAAGATGCTGTTAGCCTTTTTTGCCTACAAGGGCAAACTGTTGATTCTTATACAGCCTCTCACCAACTTTAATCCCCATGTCCTTTTTTGCTGCGCTACTACTTAGTTGGTTCTCAGCTTGTAACAATGCTTGGGATTCTTCCCTCCAAAGTTCAGGACTCTGGACTTGTCCTTGTTGAACCTCATCAGATTTCTTTTGGCCCAATATGTCTACCTGGCCCCCTAGTTTAGTGTCATACGCAAATTTGCTGAGCATGCAATTCATCCCCTCATTAAGATCATGAATAAAAATGTTGGAAAATACTGGCCCTAGAACCGATCCTTGGGGCCCTCCACTTGAAACCAACAGCCAACCAGACACCGAGCCATTGTCCACTATCAGTTGGGTCCATCCATCAAGCCAGCTTTCTAGCCATCTCACAGTCCCTCTACCCAATCCATACTTCCTTAACTTATGGGCAAGAATGTTGTGGGAGACTGTATCAAACGCTTTGCTAAAGTCAGGGTATATCACTTCTATTGAATTCCCCATGTCCACAAAACCAGTCACCCCATCACAGAAGCTAATCAGTTTCATGAGGCACAACTTGCCTTTGGTGAATCCATGTTGACCACTCTTGACCATTTTCCTCTATTCCAAGTGCTCCAAAATGGATTCTTTGAGGATCCCTCCATACTTTTCCCAGGGATTGTCATTGTTTCCTTTTTTAAAGATGGGCACTACATTTGCCTTTTTCCTGTCATCTGGGGTCGCTCCTGATCTCCACAAGGTTTCAGAGATAATGGCCAAATGTTCTGCAATGACATCCACCAGTTCCCTTGGTAACCTTAAATGCATTAAATCCGGATGCATGTACTTGTGTACCTCTAGCTTTTCTAAGTAGCTCTTAACCTATTCATTCTCCAGTCAGGGCTGTCCAACTCCTTCCCATATTGCATTGTCTAGTGCCTTATTTTAGGATCTCGTCTTGTCTATTAAGACTGAGGCAAAAACAAACACGGAATACAAAAGCTTTTGCTACATCATCTGTCACTAGGTTACCTCTCTCATCCAGTAATGGTCCCACACCCTCTCTGATCACACTCTTATTGTTGGGGGAAAGTTAATTAGAGTCTGGGTCTCTAAAATATAGAGCAGCTGTGACCTAAAGAAATATGCTGGAGCCATGTTCCTGACCCCAATCCTGTGCTCCGTGGACTATGTGTCAGCTACTCTTTGTAGGGTCTGCTAATGACTTTGTTCCTGATCTTTCCAATGCCGATCTCCTGGTACGTTGACATGCTCAGCACAAGCTGCAAGACAGGGCTTGCTGGGATGAGCTCGAGGGAGACCTCTGGATTCATATCAGGATAATGGATCAGACTTAAATGAGACTCATTTTACACCATAACACTCCCAATGAGCATTGGCAGCTGACTTCCAGGAGCACACATATTCAGAGGTATGGTAAATCGAAAGCTGTCCCCATCCCTTACATTCCCTTGCATCCTGGCTCCCTTCTCACCAAAATGCGTCGTCTTTTGGGATTAATACCCTCTTCCTTTGCAGTTTCTTCAATTATATTTATGTGAACGTGTGAATGGCACAGATATGACAGCCCAGAATTACTCTACAAAATAGCGGGAGCAGAGCATGTGCAACCAGAATGCAAGCGCTCCCCATTGCTGGGGTATCCTTCAGACCTGACAAGCTGGGGTAAGATCGAAAGGTTGAAAAGCAACAAACCATTTACAACTGATTAACTCCTTCGCTTTTGTGCTAATGTGCTTTAATAATAACACCTAGGCCTTATGCAGAGCTTATCATCCTTAGATTTCAAAATTCTGTTCAAAAGAGGGTATCGTTGTCTCCATTTTACAGTCTGGGTGACTTGAACTTCAGATGTGTGTTACTCACCTAATGTTACACATATTCAGGTGTGCAGGAATTAAGTAACAGGAAGATTGTGAATTTCAAATCAGGACCAGGAAGCCTGTTGCTATAGAGTCAGATTTGTATGAGAGCCTGAGAAATGTCTTTCTTTCTTTGCTATTAGCACTGTGAGCATGTCTACCCATTACAAATAGCCCCAGCATGGAGTTTGTGGTTCTGTCTCTACCCTTGTTATTTTTTCTGTGCTATCTGGCACCAGGTGCTGCCCTCAAGGCTTCTGTGGGGGTCGTACTTGCGTAAGAGGCCAAGAAACTCCTTCTTGGCAGTTTACATTCGTGCACACCTCCCCTCCCTCCCCCACAGGCACCACACAGTCCAGGTCTTTCCCATGCTCAGCCATATCACATGGGTAGTCCCAAACCCAATAAAAGGATGTGCTTGCCACTGAGTGCTGACCATGCTGCCAGGCCAGCACCATGTTCTGGTTTGTGCGTGGTTAGGGCTACAAGGATGGGAAAGATTTTTGGAGGCTTGTGGCTGCCAGGGGGAAGTTTCCCCCGGACGCTAAGATTTTCTGGAGCTTTCTACCACATGGGAGAACTACTTCAGCTGGCCCTCCACTGAAAGCCCCTATGCCCCTTGCCCCAACAAAGACCCAGGGGGCTAGATGCAGAAGTCTCCCCTGGCAGCTAAGGTTTTCCCGGGCTTGCTGCTGACAGGCAGGTGGGGAGTCTCCCCTGGTGGCTAAAATTTTCAGGCCATTGTTGCCATCCATCATGTTGGAAATTTCTGTGTAGTGAAGCGGAAAGATAAAAAATCTTCTTTGCTAGCCATTTCTGTCCTTTCTTCTATCTTTGCATCCCTTCACACAGGGAAGAGTGGGTGCAGGGCCATTTCAGAACACAGACTGTGCACAGAAGGTGTAGAATGAACTGGGAAGCCAAATACCCGCCCCTCAGCAACTGGTTTTTTTTCAAAAACTTTACTATCAACTCTCTTTTCAAGCTTTTTTGTTGTCCCTTTCTTATTTGCAGGGATCAGATGCAATCAAGGGAGCGGGGACAGTCTGTGGATGGCCAGTTGAGAACACAGACTATACAGAGAAGCTATTCAATGGACTGGGAACCCCAGACCCTTTCCTCAACAACTCTCTTTTTCCTAAATCTTTACTAGCTATTCTTTCATCATGCTTTCCATTGTCCCTGTATTCTTTTCAGGGATCAGATGCAATGAATGGAGGGGGGGCAGCCAGTGGACAGCCAGCTGAGAAGGTAGATGCTGATTTTTACAAAAAACCTTAATAATTCAGTTACAGAAGAAAGAGATTTCTGTTAACTTCACCATCTTTGTTGGCTCCCTACTTTTCCTCCCTTCCGACTATAAAAATGGACATTTATTTACCACAGGAGGGGAATGAGGCAATGCAATGTGGGAGGATGATAGCAAATACCAGCGAGCATACCAAGAATGCTTCAGGGATGCAGTAACTGTGGGATGGATTCCTGCAATGCAGTGCTGCAACAGTTGATGTTTGCAGATTGAGTGTGGCAACGACAATTCAACTTTAGAGGAACACATGGGGAGATGAGGATAGGAAAATTCAAATTTATAAAATCCAGCTTTACAAAATAGATATTAATAAAATACAAATTTATCTGGTAGTGTAGATGCAGCCAAAAGAACTTTTTACAAGGACTGCCTTTGTCCCTTCACTCTTTCTCCAGCCAGAATCTGTTCAATGTCAGACGGGTATCTCTGCATCTTTCTACCTGATTATCTTTTGTCCTTTCAGTAAATGCATCTCTCTCTCTCTCTCTCTAATTCTCTTCTCCCCCATCCCCTTTCTCATCCTCATAATAGTTTCCTCTTTCTTATCTCTTTCAGCTGATTCCATCCCCACTTATCTTCAGGGAGGACCAAAAATCATCAGGAAGGGTGGAAGTGATGTAAGGCATTTCTGACGGACAGATTGAGAGTAACAAACCCCTGCATCCTTTGACTGCACTCATTGCAGACATTTACTTGGGGCTTGGACTATGTGTTTACACATGGAGTAACAAACGCTGCCATAAGTCCCTAAGTTGGTTTTCCAGGGCTGAAGACCAAGAGCATGAATTGAAGCATATACATCCTCCCTGAGGGACGGGAGAGGTGAGTTTATGAGTAGGGGCAGGAATCAGGCAGAGATTTGTCATCACTTCATTCTACAGCTGACTCACTGGTCAAAATAGTTGTTTCCTCTAGCTTGCCTTTACCACTATGGAACTTGGAGGGAGAAGAACAAGTTGTAGGACAGACAAGATCTGAGGTAGTCCCTCTGTGTGAATGTGGCTGGAATGCTAACTACAGTTACAGCACCCTGTAAATAGCTATCTTCATAAAGAGCCATCTTCGTTTCACAAGCATGGAGCAATCTCATGTTATTACCCAGCATGTGGTACATGGAACATAAATTTATAAGATGGAGACAAAGATCTGGCTCTAGACAAAGATCTGGCTCTTTCCTTCCCACATGCTCAGGATGGTGATAAACAGGTACATAATCACACCTACTCTCTCCTGCCTAAACCCAGATTCTAGGTAATCCATTCAGTGATGTAAAGGCTTTTCTTATCCCCTCTCACTTACTTGTACATTCATGTAGTCCATGTCACAATCCTTCCTGCAGACCTCTGGCATATTCCTTTCGTTGAAGCATGACCTTTAGTGCCCTAATGCTACGAAAAGACTGACATGTGCAGTCTGTGAGTTTCTCTTGCCAAGAGAAGAAGCTGCCCCCTTGCTGTGCAGATTTCCAAGCGTAACTCACTCTTTACTTGAGACAGCTTGAAAAACACAGCTGTGTAGGTTTGATTTAGGAAAGAACCCAATGATTTCATTCCCCACAGGATGCTTGATGTGCAGCTGCCAACTGAGTTAGGTGCAGGTGCTAATAGAATAAAGAGAATACTGCAGCTAGGAGGGAAAAGTGTACAACTTATAATGAAGGTTGTATGCAACTCTGCTACTCATCAGACGTGTCTACACGTGCACGCTACTTCGAAGTAGCGGCACTAACTTCGAAATAGCACCCGTCACGGCTACACGTGTTGGGCGCTATTTCGACATTAACATCAACGTTAGGCGGCGAGACGTCGAAGCCGCTAACCCCATGAGGGGATGGGAATAGCGCCCTACTTCGAAGTTGAACGTCGAAGTAGGGCACGTGTAGACGATCCACGTCCCGCAACATCGAAATAGAGGGGTCTGCCATGGCGGCCATCAGCTGAGGGGTTGAGAGACGCTCTCTCTCCAGCCCCTGCGGGGCTCTATGGTCACTGTGTGCAGCAGCACTTAGTCCATGATGCATGCACAGGGTCTGCAACCAGTTGTCGGCTCTGTGGATCTTGTGTTGTTTAGTGCAACTGTGTCTGGGAGGGGCCCTTTAAGGGAGCGGCTTGCTGTTGAGTCTGCCCTGTGACTCTGTCTGCAGCTGTGCCTGGCACCCTTATTTCGATGTGTGCTACTTTGGTGTGTAGACATTCCCTCGCAGCACCTATTTCAATGTGGTGCTGCGCAACGTCGATGTTGAACGTTGACATTGCCAGCCCTGGAGGACGTGTAGACGTTATTCATCGAAATAGACTACTTCGAAGTAGGCTACACGTGTAGACGTAGCTTGTCCTCTCACTATGGCTGTGTCAAGACTGCAGGCTTTTGTCGATGAGCATGTGTCAAGACTGCAGGCTTTTGTCGACAAGCATGTATCCAGACTGCACATCTGTGAGCAGAGATCTGCCAGTCAGGAGCATTCTGTCAGCATCCCTGTACACCTCATTCCATGAGGAAGGAGGGATGTCTCAACCGAGCGGGGGGTTCCGACATTTGACCCTGTGTGGACAGGCCAAATGTTGGACAGCCTCTCCCGACAGAACTGTTGGCAAAAGATACCCAAGTGTGTTGCATAATTTGCATATCCTTTGCTTACATTTCTCAGCAAGCTAGACATAGCCCAACAGAGGAATTGATGCAAAAGCACTAATCTGTGTTCTGCTATAAGTTGTACCTGTGGACATCCCTGGGGCTAGCCCTTAGCTTGGGCTCAGCAGCCACAGAAAGGAGGGCAGCAATTCTCTTTTCGAGCCCTTCACAGCTTCCTGAAAACGTGTCTAGGTGGGCAGAGATAAACAGATGCTCAGTGTCTGCAGTTCCCTCATCCCTCCTGTAGGTGGGTATGGGTTGGACAGAGCTCCTCGCTCAATGAGAGAGGCAGGACTTATGGAGATGCACACACATCTCATAGAACTGGAAGGGACTTCAGGAGGTCATCGAGTCCAGTCCCCTGCCTCCTGGCAGGACCAAGCACCCTCCCTTTTTTTTTTCTTTTTTTTTTTAATCTATTTGCCGCAGGTCGCTAGATGGCCCCCTCTGGATAGAACTCACAACCCTGGATTTAGCAGGCCAATGCTCAAATGTGACCTGTAATAACTAGAGCAGAAGAGGAAATAATTTTCCCAGCCCATAAAAAAATGGAGAGATTTTGAAAATTTTGCCCCAATGTAGATGAAAAGTTAAAAGCTGAGAAATGTTCACTAGTCAAACCTCTCCCCATGTATTTCCAACCAAATAAATAGGATGTTAGGAATAATTAACAAAGGGATACAAAATAAAACAAAGAATATCTTACTTCCCCTGTATAAAACTATGGTACGCCCACATCTTGAGTACTGCGTCCAGATGTGGTCTCCTCACCTCAAAAAAGATATATTGGCATGAGAAAATATGAGGAGAGGCAAGAGAGACTGGGACTTTTCAGTCTAGAAAAGAGGAGACTGAGGGGCGATATGATAGAGGTATATAAAATCATGAATGGTGTGGAGAAAGTGAATACAGAAAAGTTTTTACTTGTTCCCATATATAAGAACTAGAGGACACCAAATGAAATTAATGGGTAGCAGGTTCAAACCTAATAAAAGAAAGTTTTTCTTCACACAGCGCACAGTCGACCTGTGGAACTCCTTACCAGAGGATGCTGTGAAGGCCAGGACTCTAACAGAGTTTAAAAAAGAGCTCGATAAATATTGGAAGTTAGGCACATAATTTTGAAAAACACTTTGTTTCAAAGTGGACATCTTTTTAATAGAATGATTAGGTTAACCTTCAAAATAAATAGATTTCAAACATGAGAGTGTCATTTTGACAGCGTGGACATTTTTTTTTATAATTGAAAATATTGTTTTAATAAGCCCTTTCTACAAAAATAGTTTGGGTTTTGACTCAGCAGAAATTACCAGCAAAAGAAATTCAATTAAAAATTTCCAAACTAGCTCTGATAGTAACTGCTTTGGGCTGGGCCATCCAGAGCTCCATCAGGACGTTCCATGGCTTTCACTGCAGTTACACTGGTATTAGACTCATATGAATGAAATCAGTGAGTCCAATTTCCAAAGCAGAGTATCTGAGAACAGAATGTGGCTTAATGTTCATGATAAATATATTATCTCCAGGGTTCTTTCCCTAATTTGACCACTAATGTACCACACATTAGAGAGGTGGGTCTTCAAATACTAGTATGAACAGAGCCATATAAGTACTGTAGATGACCAGGCAATATCATAGCAAACTGATAGATTTTTTTTTTTAAAAGTCCACCTTTGTCAAACTTTTGTTTTCATCCAGTGTTTCCAACCAATACTGCTCACCAGGTTTGTTTTGCAACAGGTTTTGGTACAACATTTGGTTTGTTTTTTGCCTTGGGGGACATGAAATTTCATAAGTGGGGGTGCAGCAGGATTGGCTGCTGGGTCTCAGGCTTATCTATCTCATTAAAAATGTTGACATCTGTTATTGTTTTTATCTACATCTTTTCTTACATAGGCCAAAGTTTTTTTTTAATGTGAATATAACCGTAACGTCCATCCATTTGGATTACGTTAGCTAAGCTGGTGGAAGGTGGGGGGAGATGAATAAAAAGGGTGGGGGCAGATGAAAAAGTTTGCTCAGCCCTGCCATAATTCATACTGAAGTTCAGTCAAGACCACCATGATTAATTTATGTCAGAATTTTTCCACCAGACATTAATTCTAATTTTTGCTCAGCTCTCGCTCTAATATTTTTAGAGGGCTTTTTTCCATCCTGAATAGCGTAGAAAACTCCATACCTTCAAAGTTGTCACAGAATGATACATTTTACTTTGGGTATGTATAGACTGTTTCACTTTGTGTTAATTCAACATTAAGCAGCATCACTGCATGGGAGCACAATGCCTCTTAAGAGTCATTAGTCCAGTTATTCTCATGTCCTCCTTTCCTTGTTTGGCTGGTTTCCTGATTGGACTACATTTCCCATGAAGCATCATGTTTGATCAGAAAGAAAAAGACTAGCTTCCCTGTGCCTCAGGGTTTGTGCCAGCACTTTGTTAGATCACCTCACATTTACGCTTCAAAATTCCCTTTGAGGCCAGGTGATCCCATAATTCAAAGTACAGATCAGGGAAAACTACCGAGCTTTGCCTAGACCAGAACCATGGGACCCTGCAAAATTAGCTACCATAAACTAGGCTGGTGTCTCACATCTGGGACTCTGAATCTCACCCACACTGCACCTCTTCTAAATTTTGACTCCGAAATATAATATTAAGCCAATTAGTTTTCATCGTGGTTTGGGGGATTTGTTGTACACCATTCCCAGAACACTGGTTAATCTCTTCTGTGACAACAAGGTTGTAGCTAAAACCTGAAGCTTTACTGGAATCTTTCCTTTTCAGATAATGTGTGGTTCTCACAGAGCATGTTCATCAGTACATCCTGAAGCACCTTGAAAATGGGCTCAAGTATTTTTGTACTCATGCAAAACAGATACATTTAGCCACAGAGAGAAGAAGTGAGTTGCCCAAGGTCACTCAGAAGGCCAGTGGCAGAGTGGAAGATAGGACCCATGTCTTCTAAGTCCTAGTCCTACTGCACAGCCTCCTATTCCTACAGAGTTCATACCCAGCTGGTTATACACCCAGAATCATCAACTTATGCCCTATAAGGTCGCTAGAGCTACCGATAAGAGTCATAAGCCTATATTGTTGAAAACAAACATATATTCAGTTGACCTCTAGATATTCCTGAAGATGTTCAGAAGACCCATGAATCTAAGCATGACTGGCTGGCCATGAGCAAAGGTACCATTGGCTATTTTCCTCTTTAAAATGTTTCCGTCATCCAAGCAGAGAAGAAAGAATACCATGTGATGGAAGTGACCATCTGCACAACCTAGAGACTAGCAGAGGTAAATAGTTCCCAAAATCATTCTTCCATGAGACTCACTGAATGTGTGAGAATAAAAGAAACAAAATCAGGAGGGGTGCTGATGTAACCCACACACCTAGGTGTGGTTAACTGTCCCATGTGGTGGTACCTAAACCAATTCACAGAGAAAGAATAAATGTCCTCTTCAGCCTAAGCTGAGATCCAGCTGGCCTTGAGCTCAAGCTGTAGTGGCACCTGCACTAAGCTCCAGAGGTCCCAGGGATGAGCCTGCCTGTGGGCAGCTTCACCAAGAATCATTCATGACAAAGAATTTACAGCTCTGCTGATGAGTTTGGTGCAGCCCATGAGACTCTGGGTTGAAAGGGTGGTTTTTGATCACCTTCAGGTTCTCAGCAGCACATGTCCCCAAAGCAGCCTAAAAGACATCAGGGAATCCCCCTACCACAGTGATGGGCAACCACAATTAGTAAGTGAGCTGCATGCGTGACCCTCCCTTATCTCAGTGGTCTGCATGCAGCCTACACACCCTTTCTCTGCCCCCTTCTCCCATGTGTTTCTCGCACCCTGGAGCACCGGGACACCACCTTCCCTGCTCCTGCCCCGCCCTCCCAAGACTTTCACATTGCCACAAATCCGCTGCTCCATACCTAGTCCATTCCTGCCCTCCCGGAGCTGGAACGTCATGAACGTCAGACTTGCGGTGTTACATCCCCAAAGGGTGGGCCAGGGCATGAATCAGCAGATTCATGGCATACTGAAAGTGGAGGGAGGAGAAGGAGGAAGGGTGGTGCTCCAGAAGCCCCCAGTGACGTGTGTGAAAGGTGCATGGGGGATGGAGGTGGGGGTTGTGCATGTTCTCTATCCCTTTCCCTACCCACTAGTGCGGTGTCAGATCTGCTAAAGCCAGGTGGGGAGTCTTGGACCGTAGGCTGCAGGGCAGGTTTGTAATGGCAGAGTGGCTCAAAGCTAGCTAAGTTGACAGGAGAAGCACGTGCCATTAGAGCATGGCAACCACCAGGAGAAAAACATCCTCCCCAGCTGCGCCCCTGCATTCCACTTGCCCTCGGGCTTCCCCTGGCAAAAGACTGAGCTTGGCCATAAAGCGTGCCTCTGTATGGAACTGAGCTGTGTGAGCATGAGCCGGTAGGAGCCCAAGTGTCAGGAACAGCAGAGGAGTTCTTCAAACTCCATTTCCTTCCGCAGCAATTACTTGATGGAGATTTGTTGAACGTGACACCTGGCTGCCTCGCATTACAGACTCCAACAAGGAGATAAAAGAAGGAGCTAATTGTTTCCAATACATTCAGGTTTAATTCAGTGCATTTTTAATTAGGGCTCTAACGGGGAAGGGAATCAATTACCTCTGGCAAAGGCAGACACTGCTGGCAGGTGACACAGTGAGAACAAATTGGGCACTGTGCCAAGCTCCCAGGAGTCTGGGAAAGCTGCACATCCATGCAGGGAGCCACATCTTTCCCAACTTTAGGGGCTGGGAAGGGAGGCTTCAGTGATGCTTGCCACAATGTGGCAAGGAGACCCTCTCTAAGAAGAAAAGATCAGCATGGGGTTATGGTTATCCTAGCTTCCAACTGCCCTCCAAGAGTCACCAACACCCAATAAGGCAGACCATGGGGGCACCAATCAAGGGCATGCAGAGGGAGACAAACATAAGGCTTTAGAAGAACACTGTTGCCTTATGCAGATCCCTGATGGTACTGGCAGTGACGGTCTGGATGCTCTTCAACCGAGGACACACCCTTTCAAATCTAGTCCTGGTCAGACATGCCCAAAAGACACTGCCACTTCATACGTGCCTGTGGCCTCTGTGCAATGAACTGGTGGTTTCAGTCCAATTCTTCATAGGTAGGTGTGCCTATCAAAGTCCTTCACAGCTGGCATGCCCTGCTGGCTGACTCAGCACAGGGGACAAAGAATGAACGAAGCCGACTCATACCTTCATAGAATAATAGAATCACAGAGCTGAAAGGGACCTCAAGAAGTCATCGAGCCCAGCTCCCAGCCCCAAGCAGGATCACCCCAATTAAGTCATCCTAGCCAGGACTATGTCAAGCCAGGACTTAAAAACCTCTGGGGATGGAGATTCTACCATGTCCCTAGGCCACGTATTCCAGTGCTTCACCACCCTCCTGGTCAAGTAGTTTTTCCTAATATCCAGCCTACTCCTCTCCTTCTGCAATTTCAGACCATTACCCCTTGTTCTGCTGTCTGTCACCACCGAGAACAATTTCTCCCAATTCCTTTTACAGAACCCCTTCAGGAGGTTAAAAACTGCTATTAAATCACCCCTCAGTCTTCTCTTCTGCAAACTAAATAAGCCCAAATCCCTCAGCCTCTCCTCATAGGTCATGTGCTCCAGCCCCTTAATCATTTTTGTTGCCCTCCGCTGAACCTGCTACATCATATCAACATCCTTTCTGTACTGGTGGGCCCAAAACTGGACACAATACTCCAGATGGGGCCTCACAAGTACCAAATAGAGGGAAACAACAACCTCTCTAGATCTGCTCAACATGCTCCTTCTAATGCACTCCAATAAGCCATTGGTCTTCTTGGCTACAAGGGCACACTGTTGACTCATATCCAGCCTTTCATTCATTATAATCCCTACGGCCCTTTCCCCTGCACTGCTACTTAGCCAGTTGGTCCCCAGCCTATAACAATGCTTGCGATTCTTCCATTCCACGTGCAGGACTCTACACTTCCCCTTGTTGAACCACATCAGATTTCTTTTGGCCCAATCTTCCAATTTATCCAGGTCACTCTGGATCCTATCTCTATCCTCCAACTTATCTACCTCTCCTCACCTCTGCTTGGTGTCATCCGCAAACTTGCTGAGGGTGCAATCCAGTCCCTCATCCAGGTCATTAATAAAGATGTTGAACAACACCGACCCCAGAACTGAGCCCTTGGGGACACTTGAAACCGACCACAATCCAAATATTGAACCATTGACCGCTACCCGTTGGGCCTGACTGTCAAGCCAACTTTCTATCCATCCATGTAGCCAACCCATAATTCCTCCCTCATTCAAATAAGTAACCTCCATGGAACAGAGGTGAGAGACATACACCGTGGAAACTTGCCTGACTGAAACTGATGTTCTAACTCAACTGCCGACAGAGCACTTCACTCCCCAAGGATCTCAGTCTGATGTCTTTAGCAAAAATTACTTTCATTTAAAGAAGAAGCATGATCCTTCAATTCAATATAGCATACTTAACGACCACAGATATCTCTCAGAAGGCTGGACTTACAGAACATTGGCATTTCAATTGTCCCAGAGAAAAATCAAATCTATATAGCTCCCACCCCACCTTTCACTTTTTCTACCTCTTCTATCCAAAGGGCACCTTACTGTTTTTGGGGTTTAATCTACGTCACCTATTGGTTGAAGGTACATTTATCATCATGAATTTGTACTCAAACTTATACATGAGCATTTTCTCTGCCGTGTGCAGCTGATTGGTCTACAGGTTGAACCTCTGTCATCTGGCAGTCTTGGAACCTGACCAGTGCTGGATGAGAGAATTTGCTGCACCAAGGGAGGTCAATATTTTCTTGCACATTACCAACACTTCCGCTGCTTTCTGGGCCCTTAGAAGACATGTAGGGTTAGATTAGAGCTAAATAACAGCACAGAACACTGAGAACCAGGATTGGTGGCTGTAAACAAATTTCATGGAGTCACGGGTAGCTTGGCCACACCCCTGATAAGTGGTCATCTGGCTAACCAAAATCATCCTGGATTTTGGAGTTTGCTGGATGAGAGTGTTCCAGATCAGAGAGGTTCAACCTGTACTATGTGGCAAGTTGGTCAGTGCAGGTTCTAACTCAGCTGTGATATACGATTGTGCCTTCCAGTTATGTACACTTATGCTGTAGCAAGAGTGAGGTCAGGATTTAGATACTAAAAATAGTCTGGAACATTGATTGTGATGCTGGAGCAACCTCAGCAGACGGCTGAAAAATCCTGAAAGACTGAAACTAAGCAAATTCCTATCAAATTGAAGCTGGGTGAATCAGCTGAGCTTTTCAAAGAGTAAATCTGGAGTGTGAAATTCACCTTGCGGAAGTAGAAGAGAGCAGTCAGATCTATTAATAAGTGGAGTAGGAATTTTTACTTTCACTTTCTTATCCTGACTTTCTCTTCCATGTCTTTATGTTGTCTTGATGAATCTCTGGAAGAAAAATGCTGTTCACGGAGAGAGGAAATATCCTTCATGAAAAATTTATACTTAATCAGAATTGCCAAATTCATAGTTACTTTCTGGGCTCTGAAATTGTTTGAGCTTATCAAATAATTGAGAATACACACTATCATTTCTGGAGAAAAGAGTAGCTGGTAATATGAGGGAGAGACAGATTGTAGGGGATACATATGTGTATATGCCTGTATGTAACCGAAACAGATCAGCACTCAGACAACACACCAGTCATAAGTGGAAATGCAATTTGTGCATTGTGATACGTTGAAACAATTCAGAACTTGCCTTCTGCCTCAACATGCACATGAGTACAAGTGAGAACTTTTTACTTCACCCAGTTAATGGCAAGTTTATTAAAAGTGTTATATGTTGGGGCTGCTTGCAACAGGAAGTCTCTGCCAGCTCCATGATCCTAAAGCAACCTCCAGCTAATTGGGTACAAATCCAATGGGCTTGTCTTGGATTTGGGATTTGCAAGACCAGCACTAATAAGTTAATGTCAGCAAATGTGGTGGCAAATCACTCTTTAATATTTAAAAGTTTATGACATTCTCCCATCTCCAGCAGGAAATACCTTGGTTAGGATGAGCAGCTTAGAAGAAGTCTGAGTGTGGTTTTGGTCAGTGGGCTTCATTTCTAGTCAGGCTATGCAGTCACTCTACCTCCAGCGGGAATGTCTCCCTTGGGCTTGGAGCTGAGAATGATATTAAAGCTTTGTGGTTAGGGTCAGCAGAAGGACAACAAACTAGTTCAAGCCCTTACCTAGTACCTTCTGTTGAACAATCCCTGTGCACTTTACAAATATTATCCCTCACTAAAGCCCTTAGAGATGTAGTGTTATATTACCCCAATTATAAAACCAGAGGTTCAAATCCTGCCTCCATTGAAGTCCACGGAAAAACTCCCATTGTCCGTGACTGGCCCAGGATTCCAGCTTAAAAAGTGAAAGGCAAAGTCTTCAGAAATCCCTAAGAGACATTATTAGAAGTAATTTTGGACCACATTTCGGAAGGTATTTAGGTGCCTAAAGAAGGTTATGTGCTTAACTCTCATGTGAAACCAACCAACCTGCTTAGGCACTTCTGAAAATCTGGCTATACCTAGCTGCATCCATAGGGGTTCAATGGCTTTTGACAATTTGCTCCTAAGTGTCTTTTGAAAATGTAGCTTAGAGTCCTGGGACTCACTTTGACTTTTCCAGGGTCACAGGAGTCAGGAACTGAACCTCTGCAATGACCACTAGACCACACTTGGTCTTCTGCTGCTGCTTTCCAGGGCTCAATGGTGCTCACAGAGTATCCCCAGAGTAACAAGTCAGGGGAGCCAGAGCAATGATAACCACTCACAGCAGTGTGCTAAATCACAGAATTTCTCTGCCTTACTCTCTCCCTGCTCCCCCCACAAACATGGTGATTAGAAAAAAAAGTATAATTCTAAGAATGAATAATTGATATTCCTTCAAAGCTATCTCCTTTACTCGACTTGTTCTCTTAATTTACTTGGTTTATACCAACTGATGACAGAAGCCTATTGTTTTGCTGAAACATTAACTTCACAAAGTCATTCTGCTCCCATCTGCAGCACTAAAATTAATGATTCCCTCTGCAACATCTGTTTAATTAACTATCGGCACCATAGAAGAGGCATCCAAATACCCCAGCGACTAAATCAGCCTCAAATTAGGGAAATACAATGTTAAATTGTATCAGAGAGAAGCAGAGATTATCCTTTTGAGCACTGACATTCATTAGCTACCAGCCACCCCATGTATCTTCATAATGAAAAAGTGTCAGTGACTCATCTCCGTAAAGTTTTCATTTAAGGGCTGCTGCTCCTTTTGCCATGGTGATTGAAAAGAGCTGGGTGGGGCGGCGGGGGGGGTAGCCGTGGCTCCAGCCAGTGTTCCATCATATTTGTTGATGGATCTGTTGCTGGGAAGAAAGATAAAAGTAAAATAAAGCTGCCGTTGAATGCTTTTTACATTGTCATCATGGCTTCTGGAGACCAGCACCCCCTCACCATAATTTCCCCATCACAACAGTAGGATTTGTTGACAATGGCTCCATACTGAAAAGCAACTTCTCCAGGGCAAAGCTTGTGGATGGCTGTCCTCGGAGAGAGGGATGGAGGAGGGCAGCAGTGGGGAAAAGTGGTCTTGGACTCTGGATTAGTCTCCAAAGCTCCTGGGAGAATTTAAAAGTCCATTGAAGACTCTGCTGCCAATGCAGGCTCTGTGTGTCCAACTCTGTACAGGTGAGACACAAATCCAGGGGCCAATTCAATAGATTTTTCCTTTTTAAGGGGCTTCCCTCCGCCCAGTGGTTTCCATGACAACAAAAGCAGTGTGAAATTGCAAGCTTGCAAAATGCACAAAGTCAGCTAGCAGCATAATTTCAGCTCGGGAGACGAGGCAGGAGAGGGAGAGGAAGAGACCAAGAGAGAGACAGAGATGCTGACACATGGAAGAGTTGGGCCGTGGAGAGGCAGACTGGCAGAGGGTAGGAACACAGGAGTTGAGGGAACATATCTGAACTTCAGTTCCCAGCAAGTATTTGAACATGTCAGTACCTACATCTGCATCTGGACAGCATATGAATACACACTAACTGGCTTAAGTCTCCTGTAAAAGGAGATGGGGATTTTAGTGTCTTTATAAGGAGCCATCAAAGCTTTGGGATAGTTGCTTTTGGGAACTATAAACTCATAGGAAGCAGTGAAGGAATTTGGGCAGTTCCTTTCCTAGTGCATGGGACACAGCCCAGAGGAGTCTACCTCTGTGGGAGAGCTCACAGACTCACATGGACATGAGTTTCAGAAGAGAACCAACCAGATTCAACACTGCAGCTGGGGCTAGCCTATCAGAAGAACCCGGAACCCAATTATCTCCTCCTTAAACCAGTCCTGCTCTGCAAAAGAACTTCTCTGCAAAGCATAAATCTCAACTTCTCACTCCAACAGTCCACATTCTCCGTGTTCAGCACCAGATCTGCTGTCCTCACTGAGAAACCATTCTGACTACCTTTTTTTTTTTTTTTTCCCCACTGTTAGACCTCCAAGGCCAACCAATATCTGGGAGAATCCTATGTTCTACAATATTCCTCAATAACATTCCAGTGATGTGGTCAAATCTTTACTTCATTTGCACCTGTTAATCCACTTTAGAGACAGTAGCATCATGAAGGTGTAAATAGGATCAGAGTTGAACACAAAAAAAAAGGGTTAAAAAAAGAACTAGATGAATTCATGCATTCATAGGTCCAGCAATGGCTAGTAACCAAAATGGGCAGAAATGGTGTATGCTGTGTTTGCCCAAAGCTTGGAATGGGCAAGAGGGGATGGATCACTTTTCTTCTGTACATTCCCTCTGGGGCATCAGGGATTGGCCGCTGTTGGAAGACCAGGATACTGGACTAGATGGACCTTTGGTCTGATTGAGTATGGCCATTCTTATGCTCTTAAATAACATTAGCAATAAGAGAGGGCAAAATCTAGAACAAAAGGCTAGGTCAGAATCATCTTATGCATAGGACAATGTGGGACATCTACGCCAGGCTCTGTGCTGTCAGGAGCCCTGCAGTGGCCATCCCAAACATCTTATGGATGGGAGAGATGGGTGGGGGTTACCTGGGGCTGAGGGGCTGGGCACAGTGAAAGCAGCAGGGGTTGGAGCCCTCCTCATTGCATGCAGGCGGGTGCTCAGCAGCCTGCTCTGCTCCACACCACCCTCACAGCCCACCGCGCCCAGGTTCTCCACAATGGTGGGAAGTTGCATTTCCTGCTGCCACGGGGAAGTGGGACACAGCAGTATGCCAGGAAGGTGGTGTAGCATAGCAGAGCAGTGTTCCAGCTCCTGTTGCCCGTGTAGTGAATTGGGGGCTGGCAACCCCTGCTGTCATGGTGCCAGGCCTGTAATACTGCAGTAGCATTGCTTGGGGGAAGGAGCAGGGTGGGGGCCTGCAGCACAGTTGAGGAAGTGGTCTGCCCCAGGTCCCTGCCTCCCCCTTTGTGACAGCCCTGGGCCCAGTATACTACAACTAAGGGCATGGTTTGTAGATGAAGATATTGAGATCCTGATGTAGGGACACTTCATTACCGGTGAAGAACAAGTCACGAAGAAGTCCTAGGTAAACTTTGAGAGCCTGAGGTGAGGTTGCCAGCTTAGCAGTCAGAAATATCACCCTTTATTGTAACGTGAACATGCTGGAACTGGATTTATAGAGAATCAATAAACAGAGCACCCCCACCAGGCCTGGGCTAAAGTCATTTTCCAGAACAGTAAGCAGCAGCTAAATTGAAAAACAAAAATTCTTATCGGGGACTGTAGTGTATTGGAAATCAGTTAAAAATGACAAGTGATCAGTTTAAAAACAAGAAATTTCCTGGTCTTGTTTACAGGCTAGGGGGCTCTGAAGGAAACCATGTGATCTGGGTCATTTGAGTCATTCAGCTGACAGCAAATCTGGAAACAGCCAGCTAAATAAGGTGAGGTAAAATGTGTCTTCCCTGCCTCAGGGAGCAGCCTGGTTTTGTTTTGTTTTGTTTTTTTTGAGTTCCTATGTGTTATTGTCTGTTGTCCTGCTCATAATCCAGTCCACTGGGATGAAGAACAGGAAAGGTGATAATAGGCACCCTTGTCACACTCCTGAAAGTATGTTGAAGGACTCTGTCGAGACACCATTGTGAACAACTTGGCATGCTGAGGATGTTAAATGGATCAGGTTAATAATTTTGGATGGTATGCCACCGCTATCAATGGGGCATTCAGTGGTCACTTTTCAAACAGCTAGAGGACATTGATTTTGCTGATGATGTCGCCCTCCTTTCACACTGATACAAAAAACATGGAAGAAAAGGTCAAAACACCAGACAGAACTGCCTCAGTGACTGGACTGAGAACGAGCAAGGGGAAGACCAAGACAATGAGGATCAACCAGTTCAACAACACCATCAAACTGAGAGAAGATGACCTGGAAGATATGGAACAGTTCACCTACTTGGGAAGTATTATGGGCAGAGATGGAGGAACAGACAAGGATATCAGTGCCAGAAAAGGGAAAGCAACAGTGGCAATCAAGACTCTTCGTCCCCTATGGATTTCACAAATAATGTCTGCAAAGATGAAACTGCAGCTTTTCGATGTGAAGAGTGTGTTCTTGTATGGATGCGAGACCTGGTGTACTAAAAAGTCTCCAAATCACAGGCTACAGACATCCATAAACAGATGCCTGAAGTACATCCTTCACATCAAATGGCAAGACGTGGTCAGAGATGAGGAGCTTTGGAACAGAGCAGGACAGGAAGCACTCGACATTCAAATCAAGAGAAGAAAGTGGGGATGGCTAGGCCACACTCTCAGAAAACCATCATCCAGCACAGTCCATCAAGCTCTCACATGGAATGCTCAAGGAATATGCAAAAGAGGAAGACAGACAACGTGGAGGAGATCTACTGCGACTGAAGGACACTAATGAGGATACTCCTGACGTCTGCTCGAAATTTCGTCCTGAGACAGAGTGAAGTGGAGGACATTTATAGATGACCTCTGCTCCATTCAGAGTACAAAGGTTTAAGTCAAGTAAGTCACATGTCATCATTCCAAATTCCATGAAATAAAGTAGCATTACTTTGCAACCTTTCTGCCTTTATCTCTGTGTATGCTGTGAACATAGCAGGGTTTTTTTCCCTCCACCTGGGCTAAAGGTGAGTACTCTTTATGTCCCTGCCATTAGTGAAAGCTACTTTCTATAGGACCTTACTACAGACACTGACTTTTCCCTAAGTTGGTTTCCTCCATTATAGTCTCATCCCCTCCTCAGAATGCATGAATGAGTCATTTGTCTACATGGAGGAGAACTACACACACATTACTAGCAGCTGCTTGAGGCAAAACTGCATACGAAGTGGACTTGTTTGAGCAGAAAAGGAAAATCCCATGTTACTCAGAAGGGGTTGCCTGCACAGTTCAGCCAGCATGTGATTTCCTCTCATGTGGAATGTATTTACATTTGTGATATTCACTCATTTTGACATGGAAGGATGTAAAGTCTGCAGTTTTCTCCCAGTGCCTGGGCACTTTGAAGTTATTGGCAGAACTCCACGACAGGCCATGTAAAGTACCAAACTCCGTTTAAAAGAGTGACATAAAATTCAAAAGCAGTCAGGGGAATTACAACCCTATGCAGCAGGATAAGATGCTTAGGAAGCATGAAACATGAGCCATGCTTAACATGATTTTTTTCAAAGGTTCTGTTTCCAGTGACAGGCATACCACCTTCGGCAGACAGGATATAACTCTGGCCTTGATCTAACATGGTCAATAGTGGGGCAGCTGGACATGAAGCCAGAGGGGGTAAGGGGCTAGTGCTGACTAGTGTGGTGATTAAGGATATGGGACTCTCTAATATAAGGTACAACTGACCATGCCATGACCACTGGATGTGGGGAACAAACTTCTAGGCACAGAGGTACTATTAAATACGAATGTATAATTGACTGAATGACCGTAATACTGGGCTAGATAATTTAAGGGCAATACAAGGCATAGGATGTCTCCTGGCTATAAGAGGACCTACCAGAAATAGGGTACCACATTTGGCTTCCCCACAATGGGTCTATACAGTGAAACCCAGGGGTATGGAATTCTGTAAGGAGTTCCATGGGATATGGAGATTTCTATTGCAATAATACCCAGAGGCAGTAGCTGAAATCTGATTTCCAAGGTGCTAGGAGCAGAATGTGCATCTCAGATGAGAATGTCCTTGTCCTGGAGTGCTCATAAAATTATTAGATAAGAAACAAACCCAACAAGAAGTCCTGTTGCACCTTAAAGACTAGCAGGTTTATTTGGGCATGACTCCTCATTAAGGTAGGTAGGCATCCTTCAGTCTGCATAGACTATGTATCGCACCCTTTAAAGTTTCAATTGAGGACTTCATTTACAGTGTCTATTGTGACTATAAGGACCCACACGAGAGTGACAGTCCTTGCTGCATCTCTTGCAGATGTCATTGTTTTTGATGAAACAGACTAACACGGCTACCCCTCCGAAGACAAACAACAGCAGAAAAAAGGCAAAGTGACTTCCCATAGGCCATATGCTGGGTCAGCTGCAGCACAGGGAATAGAACCCCAGTGCAGTGTAACACCTACGAAGAAACATAGGGTGCACTCCAATACACCTCCCTCTTCCCCATCCAATGGGCCCTAATCCTCAACGCTTTGGGTTGTTTGATTATTTTTTTAATGCTGATGAATGACAACACAGGGAGAAATGCAGAGTGCTTGAGAAGGCTCATAAAACTGTTTTCATATCTCTAATCAATCATGACTAGTCTATCTGCCATACATTCTCCAAGTTTAAAATAGACTAGAGTCATACCATCACTTCATAATCTTTCTCCAGGCAGCCATGCTCCTTACATCAGCACAATGACCCAAACAGGATGGCTGTATTAACAGATACAATCTATTCTTTAATGGAGCTCAGCGGCTGGGATTAGCTACCTGTAATGTAGTTTGGACTGTCAGCCACTCTACCAAACTGCTAACATATTACAAGTTATAGCATCAATTCTTTCTAAGTGAAAAGGCATTTCAAATTCAAAACACTTCAAACCTAATAACGGCAAATTATCTTGATGGATCCCTTTCAGCTGGAAAAAAAATGTAAAGAGACAAGGAGAGGGGGCAGGCATCCAATCAAAAAATTCATATAAATGTGTTTTCATCTACCTGGGCCAGACTGAAATAGACAAGTAGATATAGGTGTCAGGAAGGGAGAGGAGTGGAAACCTAAGAATGACTAAGAGAGGGAGAGAATGAATTCCATTCTGACTGACCGAATGGGGACCCATCTCCAAGTCAGCATTTAGGTCACCTATTTAAAAGTGACATGGGTGGGTGTAAGCAAAGACTGGAGAACAAACCCCATTCTAATAATTAGGGTACAAGAATACAAGACGATCCTCCTTAGAATAACACGAGGAAACCTAAAACAGTAGAGCAAATGAATGCTAAATACTAATGGAGGATAATCCTTTCCTCCTGAGTTTGATATTTGGTGGGGAAAGAGTTTAGAGGTGGCCAAGACTGAAGCAGGGTGAGATTTTCAAAGCCACCTAGGAGATTCAGATGCTGGATTGTGATTAGAATCAATAGATATTGTGCATTAAAATCCATTAGAGGGCTTTTGAAAATCCCAGCTTTGATGACCAAAATTTTCAAAATTGATTCATGATTTTTGGATGCCCAAAAAGAGCTCCTGATAGGAGACTGAGGAGTGAATGCACTACACTTTCTGAAAAATCAGGCCATCTTCAGACTACGAGCTCTTAAAAATTGGGTAGATTCTGCAACTCTTGCCCCATCACCTTGTTCAACCCTGGTAAGGGCTTTGGTCCCACTCTGAGAGACTGAACACTTTCTGTCTGGCTGAAATTTGGAGTCTATGGCTGAACACTGACAGCGTGAGTCATTGATGAGTTGGATGCTATAATCCATCACTTTTAAACACAGCCTGTCTGAAAGCTTTCTGTGTTGTCAAGCTGAGTCACTTCTGATCATCTAAAAGATATCTTCCAAGAGACACCTACTTGATCCTTTAAAATAGCTGCATACTCATCCCTCTGTTGTCCCAATTTCATCGTTTAGTCTCTGTGCCTCAAGAACTGGATGAGGTGCTGCTTAACTCTAACAAAGAGGCAAAAAACCTCCCCGCAGCTGGTGAAAAATCTTCTCAAGGGAAAGGAAAGGGACCAAAGACACATCAAAAACAAGGCAGCCACACCAATATGTAGCTTTCCCTTTCAGCACATTTTTGAAGAAATCATTGCAACCAAGGCCTTGGTGAGGATCAAATTTCTGGCTCCAGTCACAAGCCCAAGGGAAAGAGGGAACTCCACCACCTCTCAGAAGAAATTGCAAAAGAATATTAATCAGAAAACAGTGTGGATTAGTCATTCAAGACTGCCACATTAGTCATATTCTATCTGCACATGTAGGTGGCTGAAGGCAAAATTTGACCTTAGCTTGAATTCTCATACTAAGCATGATGTCTCTCTTTGGAGAAGTGGAGGAAGAAAATAGAGGTGGAATTAAGGCAAACATGAGAAATAGGGCTTGGATGATGATGTTGCAGCAAGAAAAAAAGGGAAGACTATTTTTATTTATCCTGTTGTATTACTTAGGGGCCCAATTCAAGAATCAGGTGTGTTAGGTGCTGTATGAACACAGAACAAAAGGCGCATACAAGCAGTATAAAGCATGAGAGGCAGGTGGATACTAAAAAGAGATAAGAAATACAAGGTGACAAGAAGATGATTCCACCCACATACTTGGGAGATTAAGTCCCATTTTCAAAACCTTAGACACATCACCCTAAGCACGGTTACCGTAGTTGGACTTTGAAAAAAGAAGGCACTTCTCTACCGTTTCACATTGTATTGATGTGTCATATATATTTGCTCCCTACAAAACTACAGCAAAACCAACACTTTTTTAAAGCTTTTGATTTTGACAGAGGCATTTTTTTTGGTCTGAAAACCATTTCAATGAAATATTTCTGAGCAAATTCAACAGGGGCTGACATCCATTTGATCACCAGGGTCATTTGGCGGGTTAAGTCTAGTTCACAGGGGTAGCTGTGTTCGTCTGTAACTTCACAAAAAGCAAGACAGGACTGCTTGTTTTTTTGAGGAGGGATCATTGGTATGTTCTCAGACCCACTTGCTTTGGCACTGAAGACTATTTAGCACATTCAGCTATCCATTTCCTCCAAGCTCTAATCTTACACAACCGCGCAGTGCATGTTAAATGAACATCCTGGCACCTCATAATGGACACAGGAAATTAATTCCTCATAAAGTTTTTTTTTTCCTCACTCCCTTCTTATTAAGACTCTAGTATTGTCAACAGCCCCCTGGGCTTTCACATGCCTTAACACTGCCTGTCGGCAGATTCATTTCCTCAACACCATCACTTGATGGATTATGCCCATTAATAACTTTCATATTGGAGAAGAATGGTTTCCAGGCATAAGAGAGTCCCAGTTTAGCTCCACTTAGACTGTGTAACCCTAACCTAGCTGAGTAAGTTGAGACACAAAATGGGAACGGATTGGCATGTCTCCCCTTTTCCTTTGCAACAGGTTCCGTTTGAGGTGTCTGACAAGGAGGAGAAGCACTCACATAGGTGATACTCTATCTGAGAGATCAGGCCCTGATCTTGTCATCATTGAAGCCAATGAGAATCTTGTCCTTAACTATAATAGGGCAGGATCATGCTTCTTCTAGGCCACAATCCTGCAAAGATTTATGGCACTGTAATAACTACAGTGTTTAAATTCAAGCACGTACACAAGACTTTACAGGATCTGGAACTTTATGTGTCCACCAAATCTCTGATGATCCTTGGAGGGTCACTGAATTCCCTCGAGTGAATGAAAAACGTGGGTGACTTCCCTGCTTTCTATGGGGTCAGCGGTGCCAACGGCCACCTCAGGCCCTGAGGCCAGGTGGGATGTGGAGGGGGGGTGGCTCTACACCCTGGAAGGGGTGGGGCCAAAACAGTCAGCTCTCCTCACCACCCAGGCCACAGTGCTGGGCCCTCCCCATTGCCTCACTGCCGCATGCAGCCAAAGCAGCGCTGCCACAGCACTTCAAAGGGGCCTGGAGCACTGACTGCCACTACTGCCATAGTAGAACAGCAGCATCTTTGAGATGTCAGGACCTTGGGGAACCGCTCACTTCTCTCTCCCGCCGCCCCCCGGGATTACCTCCTCTCTGCACATTGCTAACTTGCCGCTCTTGTTGATGATGATTCTGAGGGATGCTCTGGCACACAGTAACAGCAATAGCACATTTGCTTTTGCTTCCCTCTCTGCTATTTGAGGAAAAGTTTAGGTGCAGGGTAGGTTTGATTTTGCACCTTATCTTTCTCTAGCCAGCTAGAATACGCCCCCTCCTCATGCAAACAGTGCTCACTGGATCTCTGCCAGCCTTGGCTTTCACAACCTCAAATTCACAAGACCATAACGGAGAAGGAGAAAACTGTACTATTTGCATGTGTCTCTGATTACACTTGCATGGGAGAGAGACACACCTGTAACTCTGCTCCTGGCATAAAGTCCTCGTAGACAGTTTAGAAAACAATGAGTATATCTGCACCACAGGGAAGGGCAATCCTGCCAAAGTCGATCTGCTGGAGTTTGATTTAGCGTGCCTGGGGGGACACGCTAAATGGAACTGACAGGGCACCCCATCAACCACAGTTCTCCTGCCCCCTTTGTTAGGAGTGAGGAAGGGTGATGGGGGTGTAGGCTCCCATTGATCTCCCTTAGTGGAGACAGCACAGGAGCCCAAATTAGGTCAACTTTATCTATGTAATAAACGTAGCGGAAATTGCATACCTTAATTCAACCTCCCCCTGCTCAATGTGTGCAACAAGAGAGCCAATTATCTTTTCGGGCCTAGATTTCAAAAGGCCTCTGAAAAATCGCTCACCATTGGGCTCATTCAGTCTCTCCAAGCTGTCTTTGCCTATGCATATGATATGTATAAAGTATCAACTAAGTTCTAGACAAAGGATCTGACCCTGGAAGAGTGCTGAGCTGTGCAGGAAGAGGTACTAACAGCTGCCTCCTCCTCCATTTTGAGGAATCTAGACTTTCACTTCATTTTCTTTTATTAAAAAGGTTTGTAGAAAGGCTCAACATGAAATCTTTTGTTAGACCTGAAACCATTTTTTTCCAATTTGCTGAGCATTTAAAAAACTATATATTTTGATTTGATTCATGCCACAGTTTGAGTCTGATGCCCTTGGAACTGCCAGTGAACCAGAAAATCCACTATTGCCACAGCTCTACTGCTGCCTAAACCCTGCTGATGGCACCTAAATGGCTCACAAAAACAACGAGAAGTCCTGTGGCACCTTATAGACTAACAGATATTTTGGAGCATAAGCTTTCATGGTGCAAAAACAATGAGAAGTCCTGTGGCACCTTATAGACTAAGGCAGGGCCTACGCTCACCATGGAAAATTAAATGAGTAGGTTCGATTTTCTGGGGTGCTGTTTCCCGCATATGTGAAACAGCATGTTCCAAGGTCAAGGTTGACCCCGGAATCCTTGTGAGCCACAAGGATTAAGGAATGCCCACAGGAGGAGCACTCCTACCAGCATTCTGCAGTGGGAAGAGGGATGAACATCAGTGGCTGCAAAATAGATGTTTGGAAAGCAACTGGTGTACCTAAAATTGCATAGTAGCTGTCGATATTCGAGGTAAGTGTAGACCCAGTCTATAAGGTGCCACTGGACTTCTGGATGTTTTTGCAGACAAACTAACACAGCTAACCCTCTGATACTCAGTGGATCAGTTAGATTCACACATGTGCAAAGACACAGTAAAAACAGGTGTATAAAGTCCAGCACCAGATGGGATTTACTGATTTAAACCCTCGTACACTGGGTGGAGCATAGATCATGTACAAGTCTCCTCCACTTCACTCTGTCTACGGACAAAACTTCTAGCTGGCTCCAGGAGTACCTCAGTTTTTGTCCTTCAATCTCAGTAGACCTTCTTCATGTTGTCCAAGGTATTCCTCTTTTGTGTTTTCCTTGTGGGTTGCATTTGAGAAGTTGATAGACTATGACAGGCATGTTCCTGTAATTAAATAGCTTTGTGTTTTGAAATGTAAAAATTGATTTAAAACACTTTAAAAGGTCAAAATGGAAATGAAACATCCTGAAATTACTAAAACAAAATAATTTGACCAGATCTGGATGCGGGGCGGGAGGTTAACAAAAATGGTTAACAAAAAATGATGACATTTTTGACTTTTTATCATGATATGCTAGGGATTTTTTTTCCCCAAAAATCTCAAAAATTCTCATAGGATAAAGAAAAATGAATCCTGCTCACCTCAACACTTGTGGGGAGATTTCAAAGGCACAAAGTGTAGTTAAGCGCCCACTTCCCATCAGATGTCAACAGGTGAGGGGGTGTCTAACTTCCATTTGCACCTGTTATCTGAGTGCCTGAAAGTCTTCCTCAGAGGCATGTAGTAGTATGGCATGGGCAATATTTCTGTGTCTCTGGTTAGCCTGGCAGCTATTGGTACAGTGAGTGGAAGCTGTGTGAACTGGTTTCTTACTGTGTGCACTCTTGCTTTATTAACTTCAGGGGAAATTTTTTTAAAAGGTCTGCTTTAATCATTTCTGAGAACACGAGATCTGTAATTGCAGAAGAAGGAGAGTTGTCCTCTTCTTTCTGACCTGTCACTAGGCCAAGAACAATCTGTGAGTAGAAAGGGCTGATTGTGTGTCTCTGCCGTCCGATATGTTTACTGCCACTGCCTTTGCTCTCCAGCTTCCCTGCAAATGTCTCCTTTTGTGGCTCCTTTTTTCTCCCTCTGCTTAGCCCACTGTACTTTGCCACTAACGTTTGGCCTGATTCACAGAGCCTCACGCTTTCAAGGCCCAGGCTGCTCTCTCATGGAATGACATCAGAGGAAAGATACAACTCAGTAATAAAAATGTTTTTCCCCACTGTAAACCTGTGTAGGAAATCAACATCTGGGGAAGAGATTTTCCTGCTCAGGGGGGTTGGATTATACATCATAGGCAGCACTGTGTACCCCCTGTGTAGGCTGAAGCCATCACAGTTACTTCTAAGACTAGTATAGCATATATACCAAAAATCTGTAGGGTCTATTGCATCTCAAGCTTCCAGTCATAAATCCTCAGTTGGGATTCAGGAAGAACCTTCCCCTCCCTCCTGCTCTGCTCCACCAAGATCTATCCCAGCTGTCACAATGGGCCACCATGAGGTGTGTGATGCTTGTGGTGGGCCCTCTGTGTTTAGGTAGGGGGAGTGGGAGAAGGCCCATCCTCTGAAGTATCCATAATTGGCCACTACTGGAGAAAGATTTCTGAGCTAGAGGTACCACAGGCTGTGACAATTATTGTTTTCAACTTAGACCTTCTCTTTGAATCCTCTTGCACGATTCTAGAAACCCTCAAACCTGCACTAATGGCTCCGGCATCTCCAGTCTGGAACCAGTACTGAATATTTTGTTATAGGGACCATCACCCTCCATGGTCCCACGCAGCAGGTTTGTTTATTGGCGTCATACAACCACCACCCCTCTTTGGCCAGAGCCAAACAGTGGGAAGAGCTCTCTCCACGCAGAGATGGACCACAATCCCTCTCTCTAGAACTTCTTTCCTGTGCTCTTTCTTAATCACAAGCTTGATAATGGGCTACTTAGCCCAGTAACTTCCTAACCCAGGTCAGGCTTCGTAGTCAGGCACATGCTACATCAATGAGGCCTTCTCCAAGGGAACCTAACTGATGCTAATAATGATCAGCACGGGCTGATGTTTTGTTTTTCAGCACTCTCTCACATGCTGATGAATTCACTTTCTATTCATAACATTCCTAAAGCTCAGAGATAGCCCTGATCTCCCCACTTGCCTCTCTGGCTCTGTGTGAGCCAAACCTCTCTGCCTGTGAGCTCTCCCTTGCTCACCAACAGCTTGTGGAGGGGAAGGGGGTGGGGAGTGGGAAATCTGAAGTTAACGAATCTCTTATCTCTCAAATTTCAATAACCCTTGATAAATCCATCACACTCCACAAGACCCTGAAGAGGAGGGACGGAGCCTTGTGGGAGATATGAAAGAATGAGACAGAAGATAGTGAAGAGAGAAAGGAAACATGGACTTAAATGGCGTTCAGTAAAAAGAAAGAGAGCCCTGTGCAATCTACGGCCTTGAGATCCTGGGAGATTTTCACTAATGGTCTTGGCAAGTCTTATTATTTCATACATATTCTCCCACCTCTGACAAAGATATTGCATAAATCACGTCTCCTTGTCCCAGGCTGACCTCTTAACCTCCAAGAGATAATGAGGCACGGCACCTAGCGTCTCCAATGCTGCCAAGATCTATATCAAAGGACATTAATTCTCCATGATAACATCTCTATTTATTAATTCAGATTCCTTTAATCCTTCCCCAGCCTCCACTCAGCAGGCTGCCTTCACTTTTATTGCTAAAATTTCCTTGGAATTAAGGAAATTGGCTGACTGTCCCCACAAGGTGGTTATCCTTGGGAACTGAAGTCTAAAGTGTTCCTCTTGGCACTCGCTCAGCCTCCATGCTCAGCTTAGCTTTCCAGTTCATTACCATTGGCAGGAGCTTCCTGCTAGAACAAACCAGAGGTGCTTGAGGGTTTGCATTTTCTGTACCGCCTGGCAAATCATTTGTAATGGGTAATTTATTTGGCACATTTTGCACTGAGGGTGGGTGGATGTAATCTTTGCCAGTTTGCTAAGGATCGATTGTGATTTCCCAAATTCATGTTATTCAGAATTATTTGCCAGATAGTTTCTTAGGATAATTCTTGGGCTGTAGCTGAATGCACTGAGAGTGTCCTGAACTCAAGCTGTTTCCTCTGGGCACTGGGTGCACCCAGGGATTTTGGCTCAGAGGGCCAAATTCTCATCTGGGGTAGGTGCGTGGAGTATCACTGCAGTCCATGGAGTGATGGCCATTCATGCCAATGAAGAATCTGGTCTGTGGTGTATAAATTCCAAGGGTGCCAGGATTCTGGGGGAAGAAATATGAAGCTCCCATAAAGAGGGTAACAAAGGTACAAAGTGGCCCCTTCTCTTTGTGCACTCCGCAGAAAGACATATCACAGACCCATGTTGTGGGCAGAGGCTGCTCCCCCAGAGGAGATTTCGGCCTGTAGACTCACTCAGATATTTGCTGTTCTGCTGGTCAGTAGACATGGCTGTAAGTGAACATGCCGGACCTTTATAAGATTTGGCCAAAGCCTCTTCAAGCAGCAAAACATTCTGGGGGGTGCTATCTCACAGTCAGATAGGCTCCAGCAAGGAATGCTGGGAAAGGGATCCTATGTATACATAAGCTCCCTTTTCCTACAAGTATGAGAGATTGGCTGTTGCTATGGGAGTTTGCCAGTGATTACATGCTTGGTTGGCTTCATTTCATCTAGTCATAACTTTGAAGGTTCCTGGGGTTTGGACACTACCTTACCCTGTCATGGCTTATCAGATTCCATTCAGATCCAGTCCAGTCCCCTTTGTGGGGGTAACCAGAAGGCAAGTTAAACTGTCAGATTCAACCTCCTGACAATTTCTGCTTCTGCATCTCTTGGGCTATTCGTGCTGCTTCCAGCAGGCATCTTTCAGGGTTTTCCATTCTACTGCCACTCCTGGGATTTCCAGCAGCCTCTCTCATGGATCTTCTTTCTATCTCAAGTCCTCACACAACAGCTTTCCTTTGTGTCTGGGGTTTCCTGCTGCCTTCCCTTCACTGGGCCCCTCACAGAGACAGAGATCTACTCTTTCCTGCCCCTTGCCCCCACCTTACCAGAGCTCACAGCTCTGACCCTAACCTAACCCTCTCTTGGATCCCCCTCAGCAAAGGTGAGTCTTTATAATTAAGTCCACATCATAGCCAGCGGGGGAATAGGTCCAGTTGCAAGTCAGGCTGAGCCTGGCCGGTTGACACAAAGCAAAACCTGAAGTAGGGCTACAAGCTGAGAAAGGTCATGGATGGGTTTGGCAGAAGACCTAAAAGTATTAGAGGGGGAGCCATGTTAGTTTGTATCTGCGGAAACAATGAGAAGCCCTGTGGTACCTTACAGACTAATAAATGTATCGGAACATAAGTTTTTATGTGCAAAGACCCACTTCTTGCATTTGACAAAGTGGGTCTTTGCCCACAAAAGTGTATTGCTCCAATAAATCTGTTGGTCTATAAGCTGCCACAGGACTTCTCATTGTTTCTGAAGAGACCTAAAAGGTATACAGGAGACTAGGGAAGCCAAAGAAGAAAGGATTGCCTGCACCATGCGGTGATGGTTCACTCTGGGAGCAGATGGAGGAAGAGACCCTGGTCAAGAAGACAAAGAGAGACTTGGAGAATGAGACCAGATATTTATGTATTTTCTTCAGGTACAAAGCTAGAGTGCTCAGAAGGGAATGGATTTTCAAAACAAAAGGAGGATTCTTATTATTGCCAAACTTCTTTGGGTGGGATGGACTACAATATTCTCCAGAGAGTTCCAACCTGCTGCTCACAACACTGGAGTGTGAGACTGATTTTGGTATCGTTCCTGCCTTTGCCACATAATTTCTGCTGTGTGCTTGGGGAAATCTCTGTGTGCCCCAACTCCCCATCTGTAAAATGGGGCTTATACTACTTCACTTTTGCTGCCCTCCCTTCTGTCTGCATAGGTGGGACTCTTTCAGGGCAGGGACTGTCTCCTGTCTGTATACCACCTAGCACAATGGAATCCCGATCTGAGATGTTACTGAAGGTTACTACAGTAATACAACCAATAAAAATTATACATTGAAAATATATTTTTCCTCTTTTAACTGTGCATGTGACTGGATCATTTCTGCTCTTGGGCCCTTCTTCTCTCTCTATTCAAGCAGAACTCCTGTTGACATCAATGGATTTTTTTTCTTTGCAGTTAAGGGTGAGAGAAAACTACCCACATGACTGCAGCATTACAACCTTTTCCTTCCTTGTCCGTCAATTGCTGAGTAAGCGTGACCTTGTTTTCATTAGAAGAATGCCTTGTGAGTGAATGCAGGATGCTGAATGGAAACCGTGGTAAATAGGGCAAGGAATTTTTAGACAGACTATGGTCAAAGCTTCAACTCCAGAGAGCTAACTCTTTAATATTGTATAACTAGAACCTGCCATTTTAACTAGAGAGAATCCAGCCAATAAGATGTACAAAATAGACAGCAAATATTTGCCTTAAATTCAAACCCAACCTTTTCTGAGGTTCAAAATAATTCAGTAAACTACTTGTTTTATTGATACACTTTCATGTTCAGTTCCAGCTCGAAGGAGGGATCGGAAAGAAAGCCTTGGAAATTGAAACACCATGAGAAGCCCCCGCTCACCAGGGACACCCAGCCCAGTTTTGCATATTTAACAAATTTGGATAGTTCAGAACATGTCCCACACTCTTGAGTGTATAGATACAGGCAATCAACCCACAAACACTGTAAGCTTGATTTTATTAGTCACGATGTACTGAGTTGTGACAATATGTATCAGTGAAACTTCTCTGGTCTGGAGCACAGCACTGTGGAGCTAGATCTCAATGCTGACCATAATTTTTGAAACACTGGGACAGATTATCTTTTCACTCACGCCAGTTAGACTCCACTGTCTTCCGAAAAATAATTCCTGCAGGGGGAATTCCGTTGGCTAATAGTGAGTTCCAGTGGGGGAAAAAAAACTCTCCCTTTTCCTGCAGCACTGGAGATGTTTGTGTTTTCACTATGCTGAAGTTTGTCCTTGGCATGGGGCATAAAAGAAAAAGTCATCCCTTTGGAGGATGGAGAGCTGTCCAGGTCATCTGTGGGGACTGAGCTCAAATGTCTCCTTCCTCAACTAAAAGCCAGATCTCTACAATGTCCGTGTGACCTCTCTACTAGAGAGGGACACTGTCAGAGGCATTAGCCACTTATTCTTCCTGTTGGTTGTCAATTGTGACAATGTTTCTGCAACTACAGCCCACAATGTGTAACACTAAAGCCTTGTCTACATTGACCTTCATCCTGGATCTACGTGAGCCACACAAATAGCATAGCTGAAGTCGACATACCTACTAGAAGTGTCTTGCATATGGTAAGATCAGTGAGGGACTGCTCTCCCATTGATGCTGTCTACTCTTCTTGTTTTGGTAGAGTTCTGGCATCGATGGGAATGAACTCAAAGATCAATTTATCATGTCTACAGTAAACATGATAAATCATTGGCCAGTGGATTGAGCACTGCCACATCAATCCACCCCATAATGTAGACAAAGCCTTACTCATAGATATTACTCATTGTGAGAAACTGGTCCCCTATGGTTTTTTGTTTGTTTATTTTGTCAAAGGATCCAACATGTTTTTATACCATAGGCATCTATAAAGTAAATACAATTATATCTCTGGACGCGTGTGCCTCAGTGTATCCATGTCTACATCTGTGTCTGCATGTGTGTGCCTCTGTGTTTGTCTTGACTGAATGAATCGCTCTACCTGCTGTAGTGTAAAACAGCAAACATTAGTAAAACTGATAATAAGCCTAGTGGTGGTGATTCAACCAAGGCAAGCACATCTGTCACTGAGGAACAGGCTGCCAGGTTTTTCATCAAGGGAAATACAATTGAATAATAATGTAGTAAAAGGTAAAGCAGCTTCAGCGGAGCTTTCTACCAAATGAAACCAAGCAATGAATAAATAGATAAATAAAAGTGATACAAATACAAAACCTAGCACTCTCCCCGCTGCCCCTGAATACCTATTCCCTCATCATGGGCATGGGGTGGCCAAACCACAGCACACTTGGAACATGAGTGCCTCATTGAGATGGGAAGGACAGTGAATGTGGGGGCGTGAAGGGGGTAGAGTGGCCCAGATGCCAACAAGATCCCAGTTCTGGGAACATGAAACCTTCTCCATGCCAATAATAGAATAAGAAATTGGATGGGAGGAGGAAGTGCTTTCATCAGACGAGTGGGGCCTGACTCTCTAGTGCCATCTGGTCACTTTGCAATGCTGTGGCAGGACAAGCAGCTGTAGTTCTACCTTGCTCATGTAGGAAAATCCACTTCTGGGCTCCATCTCAGGGGTGTAGCTGGGGAAGAAAGAGCAGAACAGAGATGGTCCTAATCTCCAGCAAGTGCTGGCTGCTCTGACAGATCTTTCAGGCCATCTCCAACTCCAGCTAGGGCTGATGAGGTGGGCAGATGGCCTGAAACCTGGCAATTCAAAGGTCCTGGGTCTTCAAGTCACCACCATCACTACCACACAGGGCTGGATTTATGCACAAGCTAAGCACATCTTAGGGCCTCAGATATAAGGGGCCTGTAAACACTAACAACCCCCATTATGTTTTTGGCAATGTTATGCGGCATCTTAATCTTGACATAGTTTAGAGCCTCAATGGCCGCGTCTACAAGTGCACGCTACTTCGAAGTAGAGGCGCCAACTTCGAAATAGCGCCCATCACGGCTACATGTGCTGGGCGCTATTTCAAAGTTGAAATCGACGTTAGGCTGCGAGACGTCGAAGTCGCTAACCCCATGAGGGGATGGGAATAGCACCCTACTTCGAAGTTGAACGTCGAAGTAGGGCATGTGTAGATGATCCGCGTCCTGCAACATTGAAATAGCGGTGTCCGCCAGGGCGGCCATCAGCTGAGGGGTTGAGAGACACTCTCTCTCCAGCCCCTGCGGGGCTCTATGGTCATCGTGTGCAGCAGCCCTTAGCCCAGGGCTTCTGGCTGCTGCTGCGGCAGCTGGGGATCCATGCTGCAGGCACAGGGTCTGCAACCAGTTGTCGGCTCTGTGGATCTTGTGTTGTTTAGTGCAACTGTGTCTGGGAGGGGCCCTTTAAGGGAGCAGCTTGTTGTTGAGTCTGCCCTGTGACCCTGTCTGCAGCTGTTCCTGGCACCCTTATTTCGATGTGTGCTACTTTGGCATGTACACGTTCCCTCGCAGCGCCTATTTCGATGTGGTGCTGCCCAACGTCGAAGTTGAACGTCGACGTTGCCAGCCCTGGGGGACGTGTAGACGTTATTCATCGAAATAGACTATTTCGATGTCGCTACATCGAAATAAGCTATTTCGATGTAGCATGCACATGTAGATGTAGCCAACATGTGTTAATCCAGCCCTACCACTAAGCAACAGCAGCAGCTTGGGCAGCACTGAAGGCTGAGGTAGGAGGCTGTCTCCCCAGCCCTGCTTAATTTACCTGAAGCCTGGAACTGGGCCTACCAACAGGAGGTGAGGAGGGAAGTAGCAATTGCCCCAGGACCTGGCAATTCAAAGGGGTCCAGGGCTCTGGGCCCTTTAAATTGCCACCTCTGGACCCCTTTGAATTGCCACCCGTGTGCCAGCCATGTACTCCAAACAGTCCTCAGCTGCATTCTTTCTGCCCTTAGTGTCAGCCCTTCTTGGAGAATGGAACCCCCCCCAGTTACTTAGGGACTCATGGAGGCCATCAGCTCCTCTGCCTGGAACTGAATGCCGCCTCCCCACCCCACCCTGCGACCTTGTCCAGGGCCCAGCCAAGTCTGTTGCCCAGCATAAGATGTAGCAGCCCAGCCTGCACCACAGACAGTGTTGGCACCTTTGCTGTCCCCTTCGTCTTCCATCTTCTCAAGTGGTTTGGGCAATCTGGACAATACTGTATTATAGTCACTGCAGAACTGGAATTCTTCTCACGTATGACATCAGAGAGGCTCGCCATGGCCAGGAATTGTATATGTTAAGGGCTTGTATGGATTACAGATACATCTACAATTCAATAAAAGATCCACAGGCTAGCTGCAGGCAGCCTGTGTCGGTGAACTCAGGCTCACAGGGACAAATGTTTCAGTGTAGATGTTTGGGTCATGGGCTGGGGCCAGGGCCAGGGCACTGAGTAGCTCATGTTCCATAGCCCCAATGTTTCATGGTGATTTTTAGTACCACAGCTCACGCCCTGTGCACCTGAGTTAGCTGATTCAGGCTCCAACACGTAGTACTGAAGGGATTTTCTTACAGAAACCCTAACCCTAGATGTCTCAGAGTCGTGGTGCCATTATAAAGAGGCCTCAGTTCCAAAGGTGAAATCCTGTTCCAACTGGAGTCAATTGGACTTTTGCTATTAACTTCCACAGAGGCAGGATTTCACCCCTAGGCCATTACTTGCTTGCATGAGCTGAAGGCCATGCAGAAACGAGAGACAGCCGTGTCTTGTCCACGTCAGACAGCCAGTCCCAGCACAGATAGCACTAACTGGGAGCTTTGCTTTCGAACAGAGATGCAACAGACGCTGTGGCACCTGGAATCTGAACCCACACCTCACTCTTCAGATGGGTCCTTTCAGACCAGCCTGTCTAATGCCTTACCCCACAGGCCATTAGACTAGTGCAAATCAGGGACTTTTAGCACCAAAACCCCTCTCTCACTTGAACTAAACAAACTCAAGACCGGGCCTCAGCCGTACTGAAATCAGTGGAAAGACTCCCAGACTTCAGTGCTTTTCGGATTGGACTTGGAATCAAACAGAGCAAATCCTTTATGGACCAGTCACAGGTTATAGGTGTATCAAAACAAAAAGAAACAGTCATGTAGCACTATAAAGACTAACAAAATAATATGTAGTTGATGGATTTCCATTCGAAACAGCTGAGTGTAGTGCCTTGCATGTTGAATAGTAACAGAGAGATAGCCGTGTTAGTCTGTATTCTATCAAAACAAACAAAAAAGCAGTCATGTGCCACTATAAAAACTAGCCTTTATTAGTCTTTATAGGGCTACATGACTGCTTTTTGGTTTGTTTTGATAGAATACAGACTAACATGGCTATCTCTCTGTTACTATTCACCTCAGAGGTGTTTCACATTTGCATTTCGCTTTCCCACACAGCTTGGGGGCTAGTAACAGAGAGGGAGCTGTGCTAGTCGACATACTATCAAAACAAAAAAACAGTCAAGTAGCTCTTTAAAGACTAACAAAATAATTTGTTAGGCAAGCTCTCATGGGACAGACCCAACCCCCAGACTAAAGCCACACCAGAACAGACCCCCAACACTCAAGGCACAGAGAACCAAAACAGCAATCAAAGTTGACAAATCAGAAAAAAATCATCAAGGTGAGCAAATCACAGAGCAGAGGGGCTTGGGGGAGGGACAGAGAGAGTCAAGAATTAGATCAAGCCAAGTATGCCAAAGAGCACCTAAAATGTCCCAGAAAATTTGCATCCTGGTTCAAACCACATATTAATGTGTCGAATTTGAATATGAAAGAAAGATTTCAGCAGTTTCTCCTTCTAAAGCAGACTGAAAATTCTTCTTCAATAAGACACAAAATTGTAAGTCATTAACAGAATGGGACCGTCCACTCCATTAAAATGAAGACTAACTGGCTTGTGGATCAGAAATGTTTTGATGTCTGTTTTGTGCCCACCAACCCTTCGTCTGAGAGAGTTTGAAGTCCATCCAATACACAAAGCATCTGGGCACCATTGGCACACGATAGCATGCATGATATCAGTTGAGGAACATGAGAATGTGCCTGTGATTCTGCGAACAATCCAGCTAGGTCCAGCGATGGCTGATTCTCATTTCACCAAAGGTTTTTTTACACTACTGTCAGGGTATAAAAGGCCCTGAAGGTGGTTTTAAATGTAACTGAGCACTCCTCACTTTTCTTTTTTTTTCTGCCAAAGTTTAAACAAAATCAGATCCCATCCATCTCTAAGGCTGTAATTCTACCACCTTCTCCTCACCCTAAAAAAATATGGACTTAGTGCAAACCACCTATATATTTTTCTTGTTCTCTGTGAACTGTTTTATCGGGCAAACTCTTTTTGAACATCACATCTATTACTTCACACAAACCCTTGCACATAGGGCAGCTTTTTTTTCCTCTTCTCTTCTGTTTTGCTCCCATTTTAATTACTTTTACCAGAAGCGCAGAAAAACACCTTTTAAGCATTCATGTTTAGCATTCACTCAGCTTTTGAAACAGCTGCTGGGCTAGAGATAAAACACACACATATACACACACAAGCACATGCACACAACTGTTCTGACTCCTTCTGGCTGGAGCAGGAAGGGTGAAATAAACCTTTTGAATGTTTGCAGTTGAGCTGGATTTGCAAAAGCAGCCCCACCAAACCTGTGACAACCAGAATGGCAACAGTGATGCTGGGTTGAATGGACACCCCCCTGGAAATTTAATTTTAATGCACACCTGGTCATTGCATCTATCAAGCACATAAACGACTCCTGCAAACAGATCCAGCCAAGTTACCAGAGCAAGCCGTCTGACCCTCCCTTCTTTCCCACCTTCCCCACCCACACATGCTTGCTCTCAGCAGCAAGATCAATACATTGTGCCCAGGTTATCAAACACGCTGCAAATATTCAGGCTGATAAATAGCCTTAGATGAAAATGGGAGACAATAAAGTTTGTGTTGTTAGCACAGCAAATGCTTTTTAATTTTCCCCAAACAGAATGATAAATGACACCCGTGGTAAGGACGTGGCATGTGTATATATGGCAGTTAGAGGAGGGGGCTGTGTGATTTGACTGGGGTGTGCCGGATTGAAACTGCTGATCTGCAGAAAAAAATGAGAGACCAGGCTTCAAGGCGCCAAAAAGACTAAAGGAAAGCCAGCGCCAATGGGGGTGATGTCACAGCTCCTGGTACACCTGACGTGTGCTGTATTTATACATTACTATGTGTTACCATTTCATACATACACAGATTATTTTTTACAGCCCCTACTAAATCCACAGGCAGTAAAGCTTTCTGCTGTGCTTTTATTCCACAGTGCCGTGTTCCTCTTTTGCCAGAGGCCCAGTTTATGCATACAACTATTTCAGATGGGGAGGGGAAGGGGTATTAATGTTGGCCTCTGCACTGATGGCCCAGGGAAGACCAGTCTGGTCACACCCACCTCCTGCTTCTATACAGACAATAACCATAAAATGGGGAGGCAAGAAACACTTCAATGATGGTTGCGAGGGAGCTGTGGGGTTAGGGCAATGCAGCTGAATGTAGAACTGGCAATGCTGGACAAGGTTACGGGCGCATTGTGTCTGGTATCCTGCCTCCATCCACGGTCCTTTTATCTGATGGTTCTGAAGAAAGTGAAATTAAAACTGTACTGTCCATAAGCCAGCCGGGTGGTGCTGTACACAGGGTGGGAAGTTCTTTCTCTGGTAATTGTCAGGGATTTTTCATCCCTCGGGCATAATCGTCCCCGTGGGCCAGGGGAAACAAGCCTTGGGCCTTTAATATCATTACAGGGGCAGGTAGACTCTAAAAGGTACATAGGCTGCCAGTTAGCAGGCCCCTGTAACGGTCACTGGCTACGTCTACACGTGCAGCCAACATCGAAATTGCTTATGTTGATGTTGCGACATCGAAATAGCCTATTTCGATGAATAACGTCTACATGTCCTCCAGGGCTGGCAACGTCGATGTTCAACTTCGACGTTGCTCAGCCCAACATCGAAATAGGCGCAGCGAGGGAATGTCTACACGCCCAAGTAGCACACATCGAAATAGGGATGCCAGGCACAGCTGCAGACAGGGTCAACGGGCAGACTAGCGCTTCCGGGGCAACAGCTAGCCGCTCCCTTAAAGGGCCCCTCCCACATACACTCAGCCTGCACAGCACGCGGTCTGAGGAGCCATATAGGCACACAGACCCCGGGCGCCGCAGTCATGGACCCCCAGCAGCAGCAGCAGCAGCAGCAGCAGCAGCAGCAGCTAGAGGTCCACCCAGCCCTCCCGGCAGGAGCAGGGCTTGCCCTGGCTCATGCCATGTGGGAGGCAGCTGAGCATCTTCTTGCCCCAGGGGAGGAGATGCCCCCAGGGCAGCAGGGCTCAGCCCCTACCCCTGCAGCACCCCGCTCCACGCCCCCGCCTCACACACCGGCGGCTGTGGAGCTACCCCACCAGCACCGACTGGTGGGAGCGGCTGGTGCTTGGGGAGTGGGACGACGACCAGTGGCTCAGGAACTTCAGGATGACCCACCAGACATTCCTGGAGCTGTGCCAGTGGCTCACCCCCGCACTCAGGCACCGGGACACTGCCATGCGGCGTGCCCTTCCTGTGGAGAAACGGGTCGGCATCGCTGTCTGGAAGCTGGCCACTCCGGACAGCTACCGATCCGTGGGCCAGCAGTTTGGTGTCGGAAAGGCCACCGTCGGGGCTGTCTTCATGGAGGTAAGAGAACCCACAGGGGGAGGCCAGGGCAGGGCAGGGGGGCCAGGGCAGGGCACGGGGGCCAGGGCAGGGCAGGGGGGGCAGGGCAGGCCAGGGCAGGGCAGGGCACGGGGGCCAGGGCAGGGCAGGGGGGGCAGGGCAGGCCAGGGCGGCCTGGGCAGGGCCGGGCCACGCACACCCTGCTCACCCCTCATTGGGGCTGTCCCATGTGCTTTCTCTGCAGGTCGTGAGTGCCATCAACGCCATGCTCCTGCACAGGCTCATGAGGCTGGGGGACCCACATGCAACTGTCGCCGCCTTTGCCACCCTGGGCTTCCCCAACTGCTTCGGGGCTCTGGATGGGACTCACATCCCCATCCGCGCCCCGCACCACAGCGGAGGCCGATACTTCAATCGGAAGGGCTACCATTCAGTCATCCTGCAGGCCTTGGTGGACAGCCGGGGACGGTTCCAGGACATTTACGTGGGCTGGCCTGGCAGCACCCACGATGCCCAGGTTTTCCGCAACTCGGGCCTGTGCCGCCGGCTGGAGGCGGGGACCTACATCCCCCAGCGGGAGATCCCTCTGGGGGACACCACCATGCCCTTCTGCCTCATCGCAGATGCGGCCTACCCCCTCCAGCCATGGCTCATGCGCCCCTACACGGGCCACCTCTCCGCCAGCCAGAAGCGCTTCAACGAGCGCCTGAACAGTGCGCGCCAGGTGGTGGAGCGCTCATTTGGCCGCCTCAAGGGACGCTGGCAATGTCTCCTGACCCGCCTGGATGCCAGCCCCAACAACATCCCCCAGATTGTGGGTGCCTGCTGCGCCCTGCACAACCTCGTGGAGAGCAAGGGGGAGAGCTTTCTTCAGGGCTGGGCCGCGGAGGCCGCCAGGGCACACGTGCAGCCACCTGCTGCCCCCAGTCGGCAGGTGGACCCAGAGGGGACCCGGGTCCGGGAGGCCCTGCGGGCCCACTTCGACCAACAGGCCGCGGGGTGAACTCTGCCCAGGCCCCCTACTGCCCGCCCCTTCCTCCCCCACACTCCTGCCCCAACGCCCACACCATGGAGCACCCCACCGCCTCCCCCCCCACTTGTCCAGGAGAAATGACAGCACGAACTTGTGGGTGAACGTAAACGTTTTTTTTGTCTTAACGAATTTTTTTTTTTAAATAAATTAATATCTGACACAGAAACCAAAAAGAAGGAGGGACAAACGTTCAAGCAAATCAAGATGGGCACAAATAAAACAATACAACCACAAAGCAAATAAAAAAGTGTGCACCATCAAGAAAAAAGCAAAGCCGGGAGGAGAACGGGGCGAACTATTTACAGAGGGGGGACGGGGCAAACAGGGGCACCAAAATTAAGCAGTCCAACAAAAGTATGTCCAACAAGGGGGAGGGGGGGCCACGTCCCGGGCCCCTCGCCCCTACAGCCCAGCACTGGGCGTGCCCGGCCGGGAGCTCCGCTGGGCCTGTAGTCTGGTCCGCGGCTGGGTGGGAGTGGGCTGAACCGGAAGGTACCGGCGCCGGCGAGTTTCGGGTGGCTCCAGGGGTCCCTCGGCGTGGTGGCCCTCGCGGGGAGGTGGTGGGGCGACGGCGGATGGCCCGGCGACGGCTGGAGCAGCTGGTGGTGGGGCTGCAGGAGCGGGCAGGGCGGGCGGTGGCTCGGCCGGTGCGGCATGGGGGGCCAGGTAGTCAACCAGCTGGTTGAATGTCTGCATATAGGACCCCCATGCCTCCTTGCGCCAGGCCAGCGCCTGCTCCTGCAGCCGGAGGTGCTGCTCCGACACCTCCAGCTGCCGGCGGAGGATGGCCAGCAGCTGGGGGTCCGTTGCCGCCGCCGGTAGCAGGCGCAGGGTCCGCCGTCTTGCCCTCCGCGGGGCTGGTCGTTCCTCCGCCGAGGGGCTGCCCTGGAACGAGGGTCCCGGAGGGCTCTCCGGGACAACCGAGGCCTCACCGTCGCTCTCTTCCGGTCCTTCGGATGGTGCAGGTGCAGGTGCAGGACACAGGAGAGGAGGGGGGAAAGAAGAATGGAGACAGGCGTTAGTGTGGGCCCTGAGCCGTGGCCTTTGTCCCCCCCGCCCTGTGCTGCAGGTTCCCCATCCCCATCCCCGGGAGATGCTGCTGTGATGGATGGGGTTCAGGGGTCCCCCTGCCCTGCACCCCGTCCCCTGGTGGGAGCGACTCTCACTTCACCCCGCAGGGTCTGAGAGCAGGAGAGCTTTCTTAGGCCACAGATGGCCAGTTTCTGGCAGGAGTGACAGCACCAGCTGTCGGAAGAGACAGTCCTTCCAACCCGTCGTGGGGAGAAGACCCCAAGGGGGGCCCCTCTGGGATGCAGCTTTCCCCCTCCTCTGGCTGGCTGCCTACCAGCTCTCCCTTCCCCTAGCCTCTACCTGTGGCCCCCGCCCTCGCCCCCCAATTCCAAGCCAGCTCGGCTCCTCCCTCCTGTTTGCTCAGGGCAGAGGTGTCACCTGCCAGCTGTAGCACCAGGATCCTCCTTTGGCCCTGGGAGCTCCTCGGCTCTGGTGGCTCATATGTAGCCTGAGTCTCCCTTTGGCACTCCCCCCACTCCATCACATGCTGCTGCTGTGGGGTGTCCCACCCCCTCCGCCTGGGGGCCCCTCGAGGTTCCGCTCCCCCCTGGCCTGGGGATGGGGCATGGCACTGTCATGCACGGTGTGGGGGGCAGGGGCTGATGGCTGCAGTGCTGTGAGGGCCATGGCCCTGGTGTCCTTGGGGCCATGGCCATGTGAGCGTGTGGGGGGCCCTGGACACATCTCTGTTACCCCCGCCCCTCAAGCCCCGGGGTGTCCACCAGAGAGGGGTACCTACCTGTGGGTCCGCTCCCACGGTCCGGAGATCCCCGGGGGTCGGAGGCCCTGCTGCTGCTCCGGGATGGCAGGAGGAGGATCTGCAGGCTGGATTCTGCGGAGGAGGAGCCCCCCTCCTCCTCCTCCTCCTCCTCCTGCCGCGATGTCCCGGGGTTGGCCTCCGGGGGGGGCCCCCGGGGTGCGGGGCTTGCCTCCGGGTCGGACTCCAGCTGCAGGGCTTGCTGGGGCTCGTCAGCCGAGGTGTCAAGGGTGGCCGGAGGGGAGGAGGTGTGCCGGGAGCCCAGGATGTCCCTGAGCTCCCTGTAAAAGGGGCAAGTGACGGGGGCGGCCCCAGATCGGCTGGCCGCATCCCGGGCCCGGGCATAACCCTGCCGCAGCTCCTTGACCTTACTGCGGACATGGTCAGGAGTGCGGGCAGGGTGACCCTGGGCAGCCAGGCCGTCGGCCAGCCGAGCGAACGCATCCGCGTTCCGCCTCTTGCTCCCCATTACCTGGAGCACCTCCTCCTCGCTCCAGAGCCCCAGCAGGTCCCGCAGCTCGGCCTCCGTCCAGGAGGGGCCCCGCTGCCGCTTCCCAGACTGGCTGGTCCTCTGGCTGCCCTGGCTGCCCTGACTCCCCTTGGGGGGGGTCCCCTGGGGGCGCTAGGGGGGCTGCTGGGCAGCCATAGCCGGTGTCAGGGGCTGAGGGCTGTGCAGGCTCACCGCGTGTGCAGGCAGGAGCCTGCACATTGCCTCAGCTTCCTGCAGTCAGGGCGGGGGAGGGGACCTTTAAGGGGCCACTCCACGCGGCCACCAGTGAGCTGAGGGGCTGGAGAGAGTGTCTCTCAACCCCCCAGCTGATGGCCGCCATGGAGGACCCGGCAATTTCGACGTTGCGGGACACGGATCGTCTACACTGTCCCTACTTCGATGTTGAACGTCAAAGTAGGGCGCTATTCCTATCTCCTCATGAGGTTAGCGACTTCGATGTCTCGCCGCCTAACGTCGAAGTTAACTTCGAAATAGCGCCCGATGCGTGTAGCCGCGACGGGCGCTATTTCGAAGTTAGTGCCGCTACTTCGAAGTAGCGTGCACGTGTAGACGCAGCTACTCTGTGTCAGTTGGTTTTACCGGTAACCTGAACTCACAGACATTTCAAAATCATGGATTTAAAATCCAGGCTCCTCATTGGACAAAGGTGAGGTAGCTTCTAGAGAAGGACCTGTTTGAAAGCAGGACCTTCAGAACGTCCGTATGTAAATAGACTCATGAATAATGTATGAGATCAGGGAATATAAGGCAGCGCCGCACAGCGCTCGGGGCCCTTGGTACCAGCTGCCTCTGAGGCGAAGACTTTTTGAAGAGCTCCTGACTTTTCGAAGAGCTCCTGCCTTTTTGAAGATTCCCTGAAGCAATTCCATATCCGCCCAGCAGGGTCCGCCTGCTGAGGCACTAGCTGTATCACTGACAAAAAAAGAGCTGAGGCAGCAGCTCTGAGGTAAATTGGGTGAGGGGCGAACTGGCCTCACCCTTAGGGTGGGGTACTGCGCTCTCGCTCGTTAGCACCCAGAGCCTGTCAAATCACTGCGGCACCCCCGACCTCACCGCCGACAAGCAGCTCAAAGCGGATTTGGAGTGGGTCGAACTGGCCTCACCCCTAGGGTGGGTACTGCGTTCACTCCAATTGAAGCTTAGAGCCTGCCACCCTCGCAGCACCAACGCTCCCCGCTGCCATCGCCTCGATTCTTCTTCGCCGGACGTGACCATCGCACTCGACTAGACCACTGGACAGGACCTTTACGCCTAACAGGACATGTAAAACCCCCTCCACGCCCTGAGACATTAACTTTAAAGCTTAATTCGGGCTGTGTAGGGGAACTTAACAGACTGTAGCTCAGAACCAGCTAAGAGCTATAACCCGGAGCTAAAATCATTTGCTCCAAGCTGCACAATCGGTTAATAAGCCCATAGTTAAGGATCTTGTTAGTTAACTGTTCATTGTTAAAGTTTCTCTCTCTCTCTCTCTAACCCCCTTTTCTCTCTCTCCCTTCTCCCCTTCTCTCCAATCCCCACTGGAAAAACCAGTTGGGAGGGAACCTTGATAGGCTGGACCTCAAGGTATGCAATAGGGTGACACAACTAGTCATCCAGAGTATATAGGGGTAAAAAACTAATTTATCCCCCCATAGCTCGGAGAAAAAAACTCACTAAGTCTTTCTTCCCTTTTGTTTTACAAGAAAAGTCTCATATAGACTCCTTCCATGGAACTCTTGTTGATGTTTAGTGTAAGTGTTTAGAATATAATTAGACATAGTTAAGTTAGTGAATAGTTCTATAAGTTTAGTTTACATACTGTGTTGTTTGTTTGTAAGTTGCTGTTTTTGTTAATAAATATAATAATCGTTTTATTCAATCTTCCTCTCCTTGTCTCACCCTTGCTTTCAACGAGCGAGTCAGCTCCTGACCAACCGGGAATTAGCTTCCCTCCAGCCTCCTCCCTCTAGTGCATCACTGGTCTCTAGGCCCCCTGCCGGAGGTGGGTGGGGTTGGCCTGCTGAGGAGCGGAGCGGCCTTTGCCTGTCGGCGGGCTTCTACCGTCTCTTCTTTGCCCTCGTCTGAGGCCCCGTGGGGATCCAGACGGAACGCTGGTGCGGGGTCAGCGGTGGGTTTGTTGCCCGTGATTCTGCCCGCACTGACAGTAATATCCCTCCAGCAACCACAGCCCTAGGAAAGTGATCCCAAAGCAAAAATGGGCATTATGTCCACTTTGAGAGCATTGGCACTACGTATGGAAATGCCTTTCTAAGCAGAGTTACTTTCCACCTTTACAAATAGAGCTGCTGGGAAGCAATGTTTTGTCCTGAGGAACAAAAATGATGAAACCAAGTATTATTTTCTAAATGGCTCTTCAAATATTGTGGGGCCTCATAAAAAAGCCCAAAACCTGAAAACTTTTTTGTTTTGTTGGGGCAAAAATCTTTTTTTTTTTTCAAAATTTTTATGTTCCAAAGCCATGTGCCATCAAAAAGTGTTTCAATGGTCATTTTTTTCACCCACTCTAGTTGCAAAGGGTAAATTTATTAAAGGGAGTGAAAATGGCCATCTGGGAGAGAAAGGTGCTGTCTATTGAACTGTCTAAGTTTGCAGAGCCAAAGGGGGTTGGGGAGTGATGAAGTTTCACATCACGTTTAGATGTCTCCGCACCAGGTGGGAGCTCATGCAGCAAGGCTGCCTGAGTCCCACCTAGCTCAGGGTTGTCAGTTTCCCTCCTGCAGCCCCTTTGCAAAGCTTCTGGGAGGGGAAATTGACCAACTTTGCACTAGCTGGGAATCAGGCAGCCTTGCTGCTTGAGCCCCCAGCTTGTGTGGGGTCATCAGTTCCCCCCTCTTTCTCTCAAAGAGCTGGGGAATGGGAAATTGACCAACCCTGCAACCCCAACATGCAACCCTTCCTTTGTAGGTGGCCTCACAGATACTGATTACTGGTGAAGTATGTTTCTGCTGAGCATGAGTTGAGCGCAGCAGAATCTGGCCCTTTATGAAAAGGTTTGGTGTTTTTCCATACAATTGTAGCACAGTATGATTAGCAGCACAGGGATGATACGATTACACCTTACATGTCCTTAGTGCATTTTAAATATTAAGGCAAGTAATAAAAATATGTATAAGTAAAGAGAACACCCATAAATAAAGCATATGCTGAACTCCGTAAGTGAATTAGTTATTATTTCATTACTAGAGGCCTTTCTCTCCAATGCAGTAACTGAGGGCAGAATTCTCTTCACTTCACTAAACTCTACCACCCATCTCTTACAAGACGGACATGACTGATGCCAGATGACACAATTTGTCAGACCACTGGAGGTCATATAGTCTAGCAGCGTTGCAACACCTCTACTGCTTACTAGGCTCTTGGAAGATTTTTTAGGGGGTAATTTACACCTAAATAACAGCATAAAAAACTGAGAGCCAGGAGTGATGGCTGGAAACAAACTTTATGGGACTGCAGGAAACATGGTCTCACCCATGATAAGTGGTCATTCAGCTAACTAAAATCTTGCTGGATTACAGAGTTTGCCAGACAAGAGAGTTCTGGATTAGACAGGTTCAACCTGTAGTACTTTCTGCCATTAATTTCATGTATGTAGAAATTAGTTTTTCTTTGACTCAGGGCCTGTCAGGCTTTGTATTCAGTGTATTCAAAAACTTAAGTATGTAAGTTTTTCTGCAGCATGACCAGCTGAGTAACACAAGCTCAGCTTATTGACATGTGTACAATTTGTTCCTACAAAGCATAGTAGCAGGAAAATCCTGATAGGCTTTGTGCTCTGTGATTTTGTTTAGTGTGGCTGGCCTGCATCTTTCCCTGTTGCTGTCATGCACTACACTGTCTGACATAAAAAGAGAGCATTGAAAATAACAGACACTTTTCAGAATTCTCCACTCTGAGGAGCAAATCCACTTGAAAATGTTGTTTTGACAGCAGAAACAGCCTCTCTCTCAATATAACTTAAATAACAAACACAGGTGGAGAGGCAGTTTAGTCTTGTAATTAAGAAGCTGCATGACAATTCAGGTGAGGCATCAGGTCTTGTTTTGCTCTGTGTGATGTTGGGTTTATGACTTGTGCCTCAATTCTGTTTCTACAAACAAGGCATAATGGTCCTTTCTTTCTTTCAATCATTGTTTGGCTTGCTTATTTTGATTGTGGGGTATCTGGGGCAGAGAATGTCTCTTACTCTGTGTATATGCATTAGCTCTATTCAGTTCCAATCCCCACTGGGGTATCAAGGCATGAGTATAAACAAACAAAGGAGAGTTCCATTTACATGTATTTGTCGATGCATGCACACCCCATATCACCACTCTGGCCTTTAAATTTGTAGAAGGACAACAATTAAATTTCTATCAATCTCCATTCCACTGAATAAGTTATTCTTGAACACTCATGTGAATGGAACGTATGAAATCAAGCTGGTCTGAAACAGGTTTCAGTTCCATGGAAAGATAGACATTTTAAGTGTCATGTCATCCCAAAGAAAAAGAAAAGTTCTGAAATTTCCTGTGGAGTGAACATTTTTAAAACAGAGGTATTGTACTGCTTCATTTTGATACAGGTTGCACTTCCTGGTCCTAAACAAATAAAATTTGCTGGACCAAGGGAGGTCCAGAACACCTGCTCCCAGTAGCACCATCCTCCTGAGCCCCTGGGACTCCAGCCCCATCCAGGATTTCCAGGCTGCCATGGGACTTGGGACTCCTTCCCTGTGTTCCTGGTACTGTTATGGGGCTCTGGCAGGTGGGGGCTCCAGTAGAGGCTCTGACCTCTTTCTACATCGGGGCAGGCAGGACCTCTCGTTTCAGCCTCTGCACTGCTGTGGGGCCAGCAGGGGCTCTGGCCTCTTGCCCCATGCTGCAAAGGCAAATGTTGCTCTAGCAGGGACTCCATCCACCTATGGCGGAACAGGCCAGGGCTCCAGCTCCGACTCTAGTCATCCTTTAGGCTGCTGCTCCAGGCCCTGCCCCATGGATTCCTGTCCAGCCCTGGCCCCAGCCCAAGGATTCTCTAGTCCTGCAATATTCATGGTCTGGCACCACCAATGTTGCCAGCCAAAAGCATACTGGACCTGTAAGGTTGAAATGCTTTATTTTGCTATTTGAAAATATTATAACATAAAATATTAAGTGTAATATGTAACATTAAATATATTTTTGTGGTAGAATATATTAAAATAATCTTTCCCTATAACATAAAAGTCAAAATGAATTTAATAAAGCAGGAAAGTTGAAACAGAACATGTTTATATTATCAAAATATATCAACATTATTGAAACAAAATGAGAAAGTCAAAACAGTTCCCTAGAAACATTTTTCCATTGAAAATTTAATTGAAATAAATACACTCATGTGAAATGTTTAGGTTTCAATTGAACTGCTTTATGAGAGAAAAGTCTTTGCTCAGAAATGTTTTAACCTGCTGTGCTCAAACAGCTGCACTGCCCAATGTCACAGAATCATAGAGCTGAAAGAGATCTCAGGAGATCATCAAATCCCACCCTTACTCAAAGCAGGAATGAACCCAATTAAATCATCCCAGTAGGGGCTATGTGAAGCTGAGACTTAAAAACCTCTAGGAGATTTCACCACCTCACTAGGTAGTGCATTCCAGTGCTTCACCATGCTCTTAGTGGAATAGTTTTTCCAATATCCAGCCTAGACCTCTCCCATTACAACTTGAGACTGTTGTTCCTTGTTCTGCCATCTGTTACCCCTGAAAACAGCCTCTCCCCATCTTCTTTGTAATGCTCCCTTCAGGTAATTGGAGGCTACTACCAAATACCCCCTCATTCATCATCATCATCATCATCATCAATAACCGTGGGCTCAGCGCCCGTTGGTGTCTGATGCCTCTCTCATTATTTCCTTCCATCTTTCCCTGTCCAGTACAGAGCCTTCACTCTTCTCCTGGGTTAACGAAATAAGCCCAGATCCCTCAGCCTATCCTCATAAGTCGTGTGCTCCAACCCCTTATTCATTGTTGTTGCCCTCCGCTGGACTCTCTCCAATAGGTCCACATCATTTTTGTAATTGGGGGAGGGCCAGAATTGGACATGATATGCCAGATGTGGTTTCACCAATGCAGAATAAAGGCAACAAAGGCTGGCAATCCTCCTGTTAATGTTGATTCATGTCCAGCTTCTCATCCACAGTAATGCCCAGAGAACAACAAGAAGTCTTGTGGCACCTTATAGACTAACAGATATTTTGGAGCATAAGCTTTCTTGGGCAAAGACCCGCTTCATCAGATGCAACAAGTAAAGCCCAGGTCCTTTTCTGCAAAACTGTTGCATAGCCCATCAGGACTCTGCACTTGTTCTTGTTGAACCTCCTCAGATTTCTTTTGGCCCAGTCTTCCAATTTGTTTAAGTCATTCTAGACCCTGTCCCTCCCCTCCAACCTATCTACCTCTCTCTCTAGCTTAGTGTAATCTGCAAATTTGCGGAGGTCCAATCCACCCCCTTGCCCTGGTCATTATTGAAGATGTTCAAAGTGTAGTGTTTTGATCTCACGTGGCTCGTCTACACAGGGCCCTTTTCAATACGTACAAGGGGATTTCAACATCTGCAGGGTCCTTGTGAAAACAGCCCCATGCAGACGAGCAGTGTGTGATCAAAACGTGGCACTTTTGAAGCCTCATTAGTATTCTCTGATTTGGTCATTAGCATGGGCCTGTCGAAATTTTGGCCAAGTATAGACAGAGCCATTTAGTTTTCTGATGGAAATGAACCCAATGTCATGTCAATGAAGCAAGTTTATGTCTCTTGGATTTTCCCGTCCCATTGTCGGGCCACACAGCAGAGACACAAGTCTCTTCTGTTCCTGTCATTTGCAACTGTGACCGTGTGCTTTATGTTGTCTCTTCCCCACTATGTGTTCTTCTAAAAGTTTTTCTTGGGTTGTCTCCTTTATTCACATCAGTTGGTTGCCTCTTGACAGCTTGATACAGTAGTCTGGGTGTTGACACCTGCAATTTGGGTCCCAAACATATCCAACTCTTCCTTCTGATTCTAATGGAAATGAGCTACTGCAGGTGATTTCTCTCATCTCTTTGTTGGTGATGACATCTTTCCAACCAGGGCCAAGAATTTGTCATAGGTACTTATTTTCAAAGGCATCTGGTTTTCTAATATTTGAGTAGCTCTCACAGCCATTTGTTATCACTGAGATTACTTTGAATTGATCACTCAGTTTTGTTGTCATGCGAGATAGTTCTCAGAAGGGACCGTTCAAATCAAAGCCCTGGTATAAAATATACTGCCATCACCATCAACCACGGGCACAGTTCCCATTGGTGTCCAGTGCCTCCCACACTATTTCCTTCCTTCATTCCCTGTCCTGTACAGACTGGCTTAGTTTCTGCAGACTACCTCCACACGAATCTACTATATCATCTACCCATTCTCTGTAGGCGAGGAAGAAATAGGGAACGCATACAGAGCAGTGCTCGAAGAGAGGATTAGGAATGAGGCCACAGAGAAAACATGCTATTGTGCTTTTTTATTAGACTGGAAGCTTGCCCTTACTGTTGCAGGTCTGTATTAGAACTAGGTGAAAATGTTTTGTTGTTGGTGGTTTATGGACAGTTTACAAAAAAAGCTTAAAAGACAAATCCATTTCAGGTCAAAAATGAAATTTTAAATATGCAGGTTGAACCTTTAATCTGAAACTCTCTTGGCTGGCAAACTTTGTAAACCAGCATGATTTTAGTTAGCTGGGTGATCATTTATCATGTGTGTGGCCATGTTTCCTGTGGTCCCATAAAGTTCATTTACAGCCACAAGTCCTGGCTCTCAGTGTTCTGTGCCGTTATTTGGCTGTAATTTACCCCTAAATGTCTTCTAAGAACCCAGTAAGCGGTGGAAGTGTTGATAAAAGTGGTAGATAATATGACCTCCCATAGTCTGGCAAATTCTCTTGTCCAGCACCAGTCAGGTCCTGAGGGTGCCAGATTAGAGAGGTTCAACCTATATGTTGATTAATTAACATGTCAACTCATCACTCTGGGTCAAATGAAAGATTATGTTTTCACCAAATTCAAATAGTTCATTTTCGTTTCAAATCTTTTAAAGTTATTTTGACTTTTTAAAAAGTATAAATGAAGGAAATTTTGAATTTTGTGTTTTTCATCAGAAGTTTTCTATGAAAAATTCCTTCAGCTCCACCCACAATAGTCCATGCTACAGTTCTTATGTAAGATGAAGTGTGTGGCTGCCACCCTCAGACCCATAGGCTGTTTCGACACATGCCACTTTCTCCAAAAGTGGCATGCAAATAAACAGCCTGAAATATGCTAATGAGGCATGGATGTAAATTCCCTGTGCCTCATTAGCATGGGGTCACATGATTTGGAGTCCAGACGAAGCTCTTCTGGACTGCAAAACAGTGTGTAGAAGTGCAGCCCCTGGGGGAAGAAGGGTCTGCCGGAAGGTCTTCCAGACTCTAAATCAGGTGACCCTATGCTAATGAGGTGCTGGGAATTTACATCCATTCCTCATTAGCATATTTTGGGCCATTTATTAGCATTTCAGAGAAAGTGGCATGTGTAAAAACGACCATACTTTGTGTGTACAGGAATCTTTCAGAATGAAAATTGTTGAGACTGTTACAGCCAGAATGTCATCTTTTGTAAAGGCTGCCAGTACCTCCGTATTCACCCTGTGTTTTGCAGCACTCAAATCTGTATGTAATCCCCAGGTGATCTATTGGAAGTTGGATACTCCTGGGTGATCTGTTCTAACTGTATTCTTTCATCTATGCACTATGGTGGTGCCACTAATGAGGGCAATCCTCCTACCTGACAGATTTAGCTTTTCTCCACAAATCTGCATTTATACATTAAGCACGTTAAAGTCTAACTGGTTTACTAGTAAGCTTCACCCTAAATTGGTGAGACCTACCAGTTACAGTTAACTGGTATGGGCTGGAGCAGTGCCAGGCCCACATGACCACTGAACCCTGAATGCCTCATTTTTGGTCCCACCCTGGGCCCCCAGAAGAATTAATCTGGTCTGGGGGAAACCCTGAACCTCAATTTTTCCTTCTCCATGCACCTGCCCACAGTGCTGGAGCATGACGGGACTGTGATGTCAGTCAGGGCCACATCAGTGAGGTTTTGTGGATTGGTGTTTTTGTTTGTTTTGTTTTTGTTCTCACTTTTATGGTGACTGATTTTTCTGTGGGTCAGTGGCTCCCAACCCAAAAAGGTTTCCCCACCCCTGCCATAGAATATTCTGAAGGGCAAAACTATAACTGGGTTCAATAAAAATTTGGATAAGTTCACAGAAGATAAGTCCATCCACGGCTATTAAGCAAGATGATCAGTGATGCTTCTCTGTGTTCTATGTGTCCCTGAACCTCTAAATGCCTGATGCAAGGACTGGGCAATTGGATGAATTACTGTCATTTCCCTGTTTTCTTCATTGCCTCTGAAGCACCAGACAGCGGCTACTCTTGGAACACAGGATACTGGGCTATCTGGACCATTGGTCTGACCCAATATAGCCATTCTTATGTCTCTGCACCCAAACTCCATTGAGGTCAATGGGAGTCTTTCAACTGACTTCAGTGGTATTTGAATCCGGCACTCAGGGTATTGCCTAGAAACTGAGATAGCACATTTTCAAAATCTGAGGAAATGTGAGCCGGAGTGGAGCCAGAATTTAGCAAAACCCCAGTGAAGAAAGGCAGGGGCTTGGAAAGATGAACACTTCCGAGCACAGGAGAAACCAGAGAATACCAATTCCCTTCCCCTATCTTCTCTGATCCAGGGACATTGCCTGGGAAAATTCCCTTCAGGCAAATATTTATTACTCCAGGCCCGTCGCAGTTGAACATATACAGAACTCAGTGAAATCACTGAGGCTGCACTGCTGCACAAATTATTAATAGGTCACTGTTGTCATGGGGCAGCACCACAAGACAGAGGCTAAGTAGATGCTGTTTTACACCTGATCAGTTACTGACTTTAAAGTACTCCGAGGATGTAAAGTACTTTATCAGGACTAAGCTGTGGTAGGAAACACCACTAAGTGGCTCTGTTAGCTGGTCACACCTTGTTTAGACAATTAGACCTGTTCCTTGTTCCAGCAGTACCCCTTGCTCTATTCTGCTGTGGCATATGGAAGAAATATAAGTCCACTTCTGTCCCGCTCCTGTATCACCTAAGAGTACAACTGTATCACCTCAAGGTAGAGGGCACACCTATCTGGTGTTTCTAAGTGTACTGTAGGGCGGTTTCATCCCAGAGGGAAAGCTACTGGCTTCAGTCAAGTTACCCAAAGATGAATTTGGTTCTCTGTGGCTATGAGTGTCCGTGTTTCTATAATTGTCAGAGGGGGAGTCATGTTAATCTGTATCCATAAAAACAAGGGGAAGTCCTGTGGCCCCTTGCAGACTAACAGATCTATTGGAGCATAAGCTTTCATGGGCAAAGACCCCTTTTGTCAGATGCATGGAGTGGATATATTTATACTTATACCTGCCTCTGAATTTCCACTCCATGCATCTGCCCAAGTAGATCTTTCCTCATGCTCCAGGAGATCTGTTAGTCTATCTGGTGCCACAGGATGTCTCATGCTTTGATAGTGTGGTGTGAGGGAGAGGGCTGGTGGGAGAAAGGAACCACTTTCAGCATGTGGTCAAAGAGGATTTGTATGACAGTGGCCTCAGCTGAGGTCATGCTGCACTGGGCACTGTACGGACACAGTGAGGACACCATCCCTGTCCCAGGGAGCTCCCAGTCCAAATAGGCAAGACAGACAAAGGGTGGAAGAGGAAAGTGACTTGGCCAAGGTCTTCCGGCTCCATCTCCCACACCCCATCCACCAAACCCCCTGACATTCCCAAAATACTTGAATGCCAAAGTCATTTTGTGCGGAGGCACCCACTTTGTCAAAGCCAGAACAACAAAAATCAGCTTTTCTCTTTCTCCCCTAAGCGTGCCCTGCCATTGCCTCTCTCTACCTAGTGTCACCCCATTGCATAGCTATTCTCAAACAGCCCGTCCCATTGTTGGCAGGCGCTGTAGGGGAAGAGGGTGTGTGTATGTTAGCGTAAAATTTAGTTCAGCTTTTTTTTTTCCCCCCAATTGGCACCCTGAGGATAAAGCTAGTAGACCCATCACTGATTTGGCTTTCAGTGGCTGTGCAAACACACCACCTTGCACAAACAGGGGCTGTAAATGGGAGACAACTGATGGAAGGGTAGGACACAAGATCAACTTCCATTGCCTCATCACACCCCCTCTGCCTTCTGCTCACGTGGGATTGAATTGCATCTTCCTGGCAGATTCCCTGAACACTGACTGGGTAAAGCTTGAACTACTACAATCACTTCTTCATGTTTGCCACTCAGCCTGGTCGTATATTAGCTCCCACTTCTGACTTTGGTGTACAGCCTTGAATAGGAGGCTCTGGTCTCACACTGAGCGCTCTGGTGCTTTCCTTCTCTCCATTTCCTCCCAAACGCTCATCTCTTCCTCCCTGTTTGCTGCAGGTTGTCCCATGCTCCTCTGAGCCACACGGTGGCTGCCACTTTAGAATGGTCACTGCACCCTGCCATTGACTTCCCAATGGCACGCTTTGCATGGGCTGTTTAGCCAGTGCTTCTTGGCACACACCCACCTATGCCATTTGAGGTTTGATAAGAGAGACCTCCTGTGTGATACTGCAACCCACTCTTTCTTAGTGTGACTTTGTCCCTTTACGTGGCTGAACCACAGAGTTTGCCACAGCCTTGAGCGAAGAGCCAGATCAATTGTCTCAGACAGGATCTCACTTTTAGAACAAGAGTTTCCGAGGGTTCAGTCCCTGCTGCCAGTGACCCAGCCAGAAGGATTGTGCACAATTTCTACTGAATCTCTGCATCCATAGGCTAGTGCAGGGGTCTCAGACTCAATTTACCTTAGGGCCAGTGCCAGTCCTCAAACCCCTCTAGTGGGCCAGCAGGCAAACATCCTCCTGCTCACGTCTCCCAGCCCTGCCTACTGGCCTGCAGGCTCCCTCCTCCTGCATGGCCCCGGGCCCCACCTGCTGGCCTGCATGCTCTCCCCACACATCCCCCAGCCCCACTTGCCACCCTTGGGTGATTTCAAACCCACCAGAGGCTCCTGCCACAACCCCTGGCAGCACAAAGGGGCTAAAGTGGCTTCCAGCTCTTCGCTCCTTGCCACTGCCAACCCATCCCCATGGCCCAGGGTGTGTGTGTGCAGAGCCGTCTCCTCCATAGACATAACTTATGAAACTAACTAGAAATCAGTGATGCCACCAACTCTCCTGATTTGACCACAAGCCTCCATATAACTGTCTTTTTTTTTTTTCTGGAAATCCCCAGCCACATTATCAACATTAAGCCAGATCTGTGAACTTCCCTACCTGATGCCTCGTACACAGCTATCAATTGTGATCATTCTGCCTCGGTAGATTATGCCAGTTCATTGGTGTATGGTGTTAGAGGAGACTCCCAGACTGGTTTTTCTTTTCTTTCCTTTTGTAAAGGAAAATTTTAGGTCTCATTACCTGCGAAGAAAAGTTAGAAAACTTGCCCCAACTTCAGCCAAACTCATCAAATAACAGATGCTAAATAAAAAGGTCCCCAAGTGTATTTTTATCTGTGATTTCAAGAAGCCACTCATTTTTTTAGGTGTGGTAGGGGAGCTGAGTCTTCAATTTTGAACTCTTGGAGTTAGCAGTACAATACATGTAAGTTGATAGTGGCTCCCCCCAACATCCAGGAGCCCAGACAGAGACCAAGATCCTACAAAATACCTGAAACCGAGTTCTCACCCTGACACACTCATATCTTCACACCAGGATGACCCCCATCCCCACTAACATCCACATCCTCATGCTGGGATCTCCTGGCTGGAGTAACCAAAAGTGGAGTAACCACTATCTGAAGAGGAAGGTCAGCTTAAGTGGCTTCCTGACCAGTGTGGGGGCTGGTCCACGAGCCAGGAGATCAAAACCTCTGGTATCACAGCTGACTGGGGGCAGCGGAGAGAGTCCTGAGTGCACACAGATGCAGTTCTCAAAGGGTATGGCTTATCCAACAGTGCGATGTTGCTAGACTCTAGGGCTGCCATATTTGACCTTTCAAAAAAAGAGGACACCCCTGAGAGGGTGTGTATCTGTATCAGCAGCTACCGACTCATGTTGTGGTAATGTGCTATATGTACAGCAACACATTAATATGAGAATTTACAGATACCAATACAGATACCTGCCCTCTCAGGGGTGTCCTTTCTTTAAATGGTAACCCTACAGTTGATTCAGAATAGTAATGCTGAGAGGAGATTCAGGGTGTACATCCGTATCTTCCATCTCTGCAGAAGGTAGCAGCAGCAGCTGGCAGGGAGCAGTCTCTGAACCTTCCCCCACTAACAGACAGATGAGTCTCTTCTGCTTAATGAACTGGTGCCTGCATCATTATCCTGGTGACGGGGCCTGCACGTGCTGACCGAGCAATAAACAGACCATGAGGTCATGGCACACCATTCATGAGCAGGCGGGCAATTAGGTCCCATTGAAAGAAAAAGGGGGCTAGACAGAAAAGATGGAGTGACAAGGGGGAAACAAGAATGCTGGGAATGAATGCCCTCCCTTCTCCATATCCCCATGGTGATATGAAAAGTCATTAACTATCTCAACAGGCCAGCACACTAGAGTAAACAGGGCCATCTCCCAGAACGAAGGCTCTGACACTTTATCTATTGCCTCTCTCTGTATGCACAGAACCAGCAAAGGTTATACATGTGCCAGGTGACTTCCTTGTGCTTTTAACATTCTCCTGTCAGACAGAAAATGCTTCTCACACCTTGCCTTGAGATTTTCTCACTGGGAAGAGAAAGAAAAAAAAAGTAATGCACTCTGACTGCACCTGGAATTTCACAGCAGGGTTTTTTGGCCTCAGAAATTTAGTTTCCAAATGAGAGGTGTGAGTGAGGTTTCTTGGCCTGCAGCTGCTCAAAAAAAAAGCCAACCGAGGAGGAGCAGAGAGCACCAAGCAAATTGGAAGTGGGCTCAGGTGACCTTCAGGAGAAAGGCACAAAGCACTCTGTGAAAGGGGTCATGAAGGGCTGAGAAAAAACAGGGTATTACAAATAAAATGAGTTTGACTAGAAGGGGGAAAGCGGCAATGTGTCATCATCTTTGTTAATCATGTTGATGACAGTAATGCCAACAGACCCATCTGCAATGGTGGGGGCTGGGACAGGAAGCTGTGCAAATAGAGGGAGGAGACAATCCCATCCCCTATGGAGATTGTAATCTAAACAGACAAGACAGGCCCAGGATAAGGCGAAGGACTAGAATGCAGTGGTGGGATTTTGTAAATAGAGAAGAAAGGGGCTAAGGCAGCCCAGAAGTTTATTGATTTTACATTAGCAGGAGCGTGCAAGCCTGGTTCTCACCCATGTTCATGTTCTTTTACACTTCTCATTCAATGAATTGTCATCCATACCCATTTTCAGGCCCTGAGCAATGTAACGAGAACTTTAACTGAGAATTCTGGAATCCATTCTTCATCAGCAGTCAGGAATGAACTACTCTTAAGTCAGGTCAACACTAGACCTGAAAGTTGATTTCTGATACGCAATTCTAGCTACGACAATTGCATAACAGGAATCAACATATCGGAAATCAACATTGGTGACCCTCTTCACTAAGGAAAGTTGATGGGAGCGTTTCTTCCATTGACTTCCATTTACTTCTCTCTATCACAGGGAGTACAGGAGTCGACAGCTAACAGATGAATTTGCACATCTTTACCAGATGTGTGAAATCGAACTCTGCAAGCTTGACCCTGACCATGTGGATCTTCATGGTTGTGTAAACAAGCCCTTAGTCAAATGGGATTTACAGATTATGCCCTTTCTCAAGGGAGCACACTATTTTCTGGTGGTTAGAGCCCGAGGCTAAGTTAGGACTACCAGAGCTTTATTCCAGACTGTGCTATTGACTTGATTGTGTGACCTAAGGTAAATCCTTTAACATCTGTGTGCCTCAGGAATACCTACCCTTTACAGATAAACATGGAGATTTATAGATGAAAGATGCTGCATAAATTGAAAATATTAATCTTATTCTCCCTAAATTTTCAGTAGAGTCTCATATTTGACCCGTGATCTTACCATTACAAAAATTCAGACATACTTAATGTTCCCAGTCCTTGAATAGTTGGTTAGTTCTGGGAATACTATTTTTTCCTGCATCATTACCTGTCATCTAAAATCCTCCAGAGGTTCTGTACATTCATCCATTACCTGAACTTTACAACAAGGCCACAAGAAAAATATTATTCTAGGCTAGGGGTTCTCAAACTTATCTGCATTCCTTGAAACTCACTTCTGTCAACAAAAAATTACTGCATGAGCCCAGGAAGAGCCAAAGGCTGAGTCCTGCCACTCCCATATGAAGGCCTCAGACTATGGCCCCAAGCAGTGGGAAATGGGCTTGGATTTCAGTCCTGGAGGGTTGGGACAGGTGTGAGTTTGGAGTCAAACTAACACCAGCCTTGCTGACTCCATTAAAACAGTGTCATGACCCAATTTGGGTCCTGACATACAGTTTCAGAACCACTATTCTAGAGGTTATCTCCAGTTTGTAAATGAGAAATCTGCTACAGGTGAATTACTTGCCCAAGGTCACAGAGAGAGAGAAATAGAATCCCAGGAGTTTGGATTCTCTGTCTTTCTTTAACCAGAAGGTAATACTCATGATGTGATCTGGATTCAAATACCACTCCAGATTTTAAAAGGCCTCCCTCCATTTTCTCCTCCAGACTTTGACTGGATCAAATTGCAGGTTTCCCTCCACGTCCCCCATACCCACCTAGGGACATGCTAATCATTATCTCTCTCAATAGCTGGACTCAAAATCAAACAGGGTTCCTGATGGCAGCATTTCTGGAATCCTAATATGAAATGCCAGAGTAAAGATACCATTTTATTCTGTCTGTCATATAATTACACCCTTCTCACAAATGGTTACAAGAAAAGCTAATGTAAGCTATTTAAGAAAGGAAGGGATCATTTTCCTTCAAAGCAGGGACTTTTCAGATATCTGATTACAGACATTTTAGACCCATCTGGAGATGCTGCTCTTTAATGTATCTGTTCCTCCACTCCTTTCCCCATGTGTGGATGTGTAATTGATCCTCTATCTTGCATGACCAGCTATTGAGCAGATTCCTTCTTTGGACAATGTCAAGGCTCAGCAACACACCTGAGCTTTGCTTCCCTGGAGACTTAGGAGACTTGCCAAGGTGCATGTGGCTGAATGTGGGTCTTCTGCACCACTGGGTGCTGTGCTGCTTTTAAGGTGTTCTGCCAACCTTGGACAATTATTTTATTTTCATGGAAGTGCATTGCCTCTGTCCCTTTGCTGCCCGGAAAGCTGACTGAGTGAGTTCTGCTTCCCTTCCCTCCCAAGGACATTGGAGGTATAGAAGACGTTGATGGTCCTTGACCAACAGCATTAAGACACTAAATTACGCTGACATGGCCCATAAATTGCCAAATGAGGGAGGGCCAGACAGTGGTGTGGCGTGAGTTGAATGTTCTGAAAATGATTGTCAGGTCCTTTCACTACCTAGCCATTCCAGCTACAAAGCTCAGCTCATGGCAAACATAGAAGACATCCATTTCACCAACTGGTCACTGTATGACAGAGAAAGGCTCTGTCACACTTTGTCTCCCACTGCTAGAAATGTGTTACAACAACACAGTGGTTGGAATAGGTTTTCCGTTATCACAGGGATTCTGGCCGCTTGTTAGAGGAATATCTGTCTGAAAATGGACTTGGGTGGGGAGTAAGTAGATATTGTCTTTTAAACATAACAAAACTGACCTTAGTTTATGAAAAGATTTAAAAAAGAAAAAACAGTACCCTACAACATAATCCATGAAGCTTGCCACTTCCCTTTAAGGAAGGCAGGAAGGAAGGAATGAATTTACTATTAATTTAAATTTATAAATAAAAATAAGTAAAACAAAGGGACACTTATCCATGATCGTACATGCCCCAGGGAATTTTTTTTCTAGCTGTCTGTAGTATACTGAGTAAAATAGGGGAAAGACAAACACATTTCAGGAAGGAATTATTTGGGTGTTGCACCAGAGGCTTTGAAATGCATTGATGGCTGCTGTCTTGGGAGACAGATTGGGAATGAATGGACACAACAGAGCAAAACACATGAAACATTACTGATGCAGATATAACTCCAAGCAACTTTGGGGCTGTATTAGCCCCATGTCTTCTATGGATTATATTGTATGTTATCAAAGATCTGTATCCCAGTGCATATCGCTGCACACACAAAGAAAAGAGGCAAAAAATAAATTGAAAAATAGCAACCCCATCTTGTGGATCACATGGACCTCACATATAGGTTATCACCATAGCTGGAATTTTTAGATCCATCATGCAAACTTCTGCCACTTGAACTAACAGAATAAACCAACAGTTGTTGTCATTTGTCATCTTCTGTGTGCACCAGCATTACGAGATCGGGTAGATGAGGATTTCTTCAGACCACTAGGAGAAGCTTCCAAACCACTGGCCCCTGTTCTCATGGAATCACCCGTACATTTGTTGGGAGACCAATACAGCCGTGCACAGACAAGCCAGGAAGTTTCTGGAGAATGTTGGGGATAAATGCCTGGTACAGGAGCTGAAGGAACTGATGAAGGGCCATGCACAGCTTGATCTGCTGCTCACAAACTGGGAAGAACTAGTAGGAGCAATAGAAGTGGGTGGCAACCTGGGCTGCAGCGACCATGAGATCGTGAATTTCAGGATCCTGACAAAAGAAAGGTGAGCAGTAAAATACAGACCATTGATTTCAGAAGAGCAGACTTTGACTCTTTGAGAGAACTGATGTGCAGGAGCCCTTGGGAAACAGATATAAAAGGAAAAATTGTTCAGGGGAACTGGCAGTATTTTAAAGAAGTCTTATTGAAGGCACAGGAACAAACCATCCCTATGCACAGTAAGAAAAGCAAACATGGTAGGCAACCAGCTTGGCTTAACAGGGAAATCCTTGGTGAGCTCAAACACAAAAGGGATGCATATAAGAAGTGGAAACTTGGACAGATGACTAAGGAGGAGTATAAATATGTTGCTGGAGAATGCCATGGGGTAATCAGGAAAGTGAAAGCACAACTGAAACTACAGCTATCAAGGAATGTAAAGGGTAACAAAAAGGGTTTGTCCAGGCATGGTAACAATAAGAGGGTGATCAGAGAGGGTGTGGGGCCATTCCTGGATGGGGGAGGTAACTCAGTAATACATGATGCAAGAAAAGCTGAAGTACTCAATGCTTCTTTGCCTCAGTTTTCATGGACAAGATCAGTTCCCAACCTATGGCACCAGGCAATACAGTATGGGAAGAAGGTCGGCAGCCTTCGTTGGGGAGAGAATAGGTTCAGAGCTAGTTAGAAAAGTTAGTGGTACACAAATCCATTGGTCAGGAATTAATGCATCGTGGAAATCAGGAGAGATCCTGGATGACTGGAAAAAGGCAAATGTAGTGCCCATCTTTAAATAAAAGAAAGAAGGACAATTCAGGGAACTATAGACCAGTCAGCCTTACCTCGGTCCCCAGAAAAATCATGGAGGGGATCTTCAATAAATCCATTTTGGGGCACTTGGAGTAGAGGAAAGTGATCAAGCGTAGTCAACATGGCTTCACCAAGGGCAAGTTGTGCCTGACCAATCTGATTAGCTTCTCTGATTAGGAAACTGGTTCTGTGGACATGGGGAAGTCAATGGATGTGATATACCTTGACTTTAGCAAAGCATTTGTTACAATTTCCCACAACAGTCTTGCTCATAATATAAGGAAGTATGGATTGGATAAATGGACTGTAAGATGGATAGAAAGCTGGCTTGATGGATGGGCCCAACAGGTAGTGATCAGTGCCTCAATGTCTGGTTGGTGGTCGGTTTCAAGTGGAGTTCCCCAACGATGGGTTCTAGGGCCAGTAGTGTTCAACATCCTTATTAATGACCTGGATGTGGGAATAGGTTGCACCCTCAGCAAATTTGCAGATGACACTAAACTAGGGAGTCAAGTAGATACATTGGAGGGTAGGGATAGGGTCCAGAGTAACCTAGGTAAATTGGAGGGTTGGGCCAAAAGAAATTTGATGAAGTTCAACAAGGAGAAGTGCAGAGTCCTGTACTTGGGACAGAAGAATCCCAAGCATTATTACAGGCTGGGGACCAACTGTCTAAGTAGCAGTGCAGCAGAAAATGATGTGGGGATTATAGTGGATGAGAGGCTGGATATGAGTCAACAATGTGCCCTTGTAGCCAAAAAGGCAAATGGCATATTGGGGTGCATTAGTAAAATAATTTCCAGTGGATGTAGAGAAGTTATTATTCCCCTCCATGCAGCACTGGCGAAGCCACATCTCCGTATTGTGTCCAATTCTGATCCCCCCTTCAGTCTACAAAAGATGTGGACACATTGGAGAGGGTTCAGTGGAGGGCAACCAAAATGATTAAGGGGCTTATTTAGTTTTCAGAAGAGAAGAGTAAGGGGCAATTTGATAGCAGCCTTCAACTTCCTGAAAGGGGGCTCTAAAGAGGATGGAGAGAGACTGTTCTCAGTGGTGACAGATATCAGAACAAGGAGCAATGGTCTGAAGTTACAGAGGCAGTGGGAGAGGTTGGCTATTAGAAAAACCTGTTTCACCAGGAGGGTGGTGGAGCACTGAAATGTGTTACCTAGAGAGGTGGTGGAATCTCCATCCCTACAGGTTTTTAAGTCCCAGCTTGACATAATTGTGATTTAGTTGGGGTTGATCCTGCTTTAGGCATGGGACTGGACTCAATGAATTCCTGAGGTCCCTTCCAGCCCTAGGACTCTATGATTCTAGACGGGAAATAAGACATTTTGCCAGTGGGTTTCACTTACATTTCACGATGGAAGAAGAATGGTGAAAGTCAGGAATATTCAGTTCCAGTACAGGCTGTGGAGAGGTAGGTGCTGTAGTAGTCACACACCTTCTGCCTGCTTCCTCCCAGCTTGAACCATTGGTGTGTGTGTGTGTGTGTGTGTGTGTGTGTGTGTGTGTATGTGTGTGTGTGTGTGTGTGTGTGTGTGTGTGTGTGTGTCCAAGTACTGTCCAAGTCTCAGATTTTCCCTGTCCACATCCTTGTCCCAGTCTCTTTGCTCCTCCAATGTCATTTTCACCCAGAACCTAACTTTTTGTCCAGTCTGTGTGCTTAGTGAGCACAGAATGCATGGAAATTTTACCTCCCATATTCAAAATTTGTTTTTGGGAAGAAGGGGCTTTTGAAAGCCAGGGGGTCCTTTTGAAAGGCCTCCATCTACACTGGTGGCATGCCTTTCAAAAGCAACAATATTGAAATGCGTGCAGCTGCCATTATGCTAATGAGGTGCTGCATATGCATGGCAATGCCTCATTAGCATCTGCCGAAGTGGCTCATTAGCATACCCCATTTGAAAGGTGGGTACTAGTGTAGCCACAGCCTATGTATCCAGTCTAAACTGCCTGCATCTAATTATTGCTTTCAATGGATAAATACCTAGAACAGGTTTGGGATGTCCATTGAACTAGGTTCTGTAAAGAAATATACTCAAGACAGTCCTTGTACTGAAGAATTTATGATCAGAAAAAGAGGAGACAAAACGTAGGATGGTGGGTGTGAAAAGGATACAACATACAGGGTGCGTCTACATTAGCCAGCTACTTCGAAGTAGCTAGCACAATGTCGAAATAGTACGCTTTGCGTCTACATGTGATGTTAGCTATTTCGAAGTTGAAATCAATGTTAGGCGGCAAGATGTCGAAATCACTATTCCTATCCGAAGATGGGAATAGCGCCCTACTTCAACATTGAACGTCAAAGTAGGGCATGTGTAGACAATCCGCGTCCTGCTATGTCAAAATAGCGGGGTCCTCCATGATGGCCATCAGCTGAGGGGTTGAGAGACACTCTACCCAGCCCCTGCGGGGCTCTATGGTCACCGCATGCAGCAGCCCTTAGCCCAGGGCTTCTGGCTGCTGCTGCTGCTGCAGCTGGGAGTTCATGCTACGGGCACAGGGTCTGCAAACGGTTGTCTGCTCTGTGGACCTCGTGCTGTGCAGGGCGAGTGTGTCTGGGAGGGGCCCTTTAAGGGAGCGGCTTGGGGCTTTGCTGGCCCCTTATTTCAGCGGGGAGCACTTGTGTGTGTGGACACTCCACATTTCCTTCCAGGGCGGCTCCTTTCGATGTTCTCCATCGCTACTTCAACGTTGGACGTCGACGGCACCAGCCCTGGCGGACGATACGCATTGAAGTAGCCTATTTTGATGTCCTTACGTCGAAACAGGCTACTTCGACGTAGCGTGCTAGTGTAGATGTAGCCACAGAGTGATCATAGCCCTCAAATTGCTTGTTTCCTTCCCTTTAGGTATTCCCATGGAAAATCTGACAATTGAAATCTGTGTGTGGGTGAGGGGGGGGACGTAAAATTTGGGTGCTCCCTGTGCCTCAGTTGCAGGGCTTGTGCTGCACAGTACTCAAAACTCAGACAGCTTCTCCCCACAGAGTGAGGAAACACAGAGTGAGAAAGGAACAAGGTGTCCACACGGCTGATAGGTTATTGAGTTTGTCCCCATTTACGCTGTGTACCGAGCATGAGGAGGAAAAGTGCAGACTCAATGATTTCAGCAAAAGTAACACCACAGCAAGACATGCAGGCAGACCGATCTCTTGGACATAGATAGACTCCCTTGTACTAGTAAAGAGAAGTTACTCACCGTAGTAACGGTGGTTCTTCGAGATGTGTCCCCGTGGGTGCTCCACAATAGGTGTCGGGCTCGCCCGGCGCCGCAGATCGGAATTCTTCCAGCAGGATGGGCAGGTGGTGGAGCACCCATGGGGACACATCTCAAAGAACTACCGTTACTACGGTGAGTAACTTCTCTTTCTTCAACGAGTGTCCCCGTGGGTGCTCCACAATAGGTGACTACCCAGCAGTAACCCAAGTAAGGAGGTGGGTAATCAGTTTATGTGCAGCTTGCCCCCGAAAGGACTGCTGCCGACAGACGGGTGTCCTCTTGGTATACCCGATGTAGTGCATAATGTCTGGCGAAGGTGTCATAGGATGACCAGGTCGCCGCTCTACAGATGTCCTTTAACGCGATGCCCTTGAAGAAGGCTGTTGACGCCGCCACCGCCCTGGTGGAGTGAGCCCTAGGCAGGGCCAGCAAAGGAGTCTTTCGAAGTTCGTAGCACTTTTTTATCCAGGACACAATGTGCTTTAAGATTCTCTGTGAAGAGAGACCCTCTTTTTGACATGGGAGCGAGAGAGACTAGAAGTCTGTCCATTTTCCAGAAGGACTTAGTTCTGTCTATGTAGAAGGCCAACGCCCTCCTCACGTCCAGGAGATGCAGGCGTGCCTCCTTCCTGGAGCTGTGAGGCGTCAGGTAAAACGAGGGTAAAACTATTGGTTCGTTAAGGTGGAACTCTGAAGAAACTTTCGGAACAAAAGCTGGGTGCAGCTGTAAAGTTACTGCCTCCTTTGAGAATACTGTGCAGGGCGGCGTTGCCATAACTGCTGCGAGCTCACTCACCTTGAGAGCTGATGTAATTGCAAGGAGGAAGGTTGTTTTTATTGTAAGGAGACATAGGGGAACTGTGGCTAAGGGTTCAGACGGTGGGCCCGTTAGCGTGCTGAGCACCAGGTCCAAGTTCCACGATGGTAGAAGCAGTTTCCAAGGGGGGAACAGGTTTACCAGCCCCTTCAGGAACCTGGTAGCAATAGGATGGGCAAATACTGTGGGCCCCTCCTCTGCATGCTGAAAAGCAGATATAGCGGCGAGGTGGACTTTTAGTGAGGATAGGGAAAGCCCGCCCCTCTTGAGATCCAATAAATATTCTAGTATACAGGTATAGGAACGTCAAGGGGAGCTAACTGCTTGGCGGAACACCAGGCAGTGAATCGAGTCCATTTCTGCTTGTAGGTCTTCCTGGTGGAGGTCCTTCAGCTACTTTCCAGGACTTGTTGTACTCCCTCTGTACATGTGCTTTCTAGGGAGCTGAGCCATGGATTAGCCATGCTTGTAGGCGCAGACCTTGAGCGTGTGGGTGCACTATGGACCCCTGGGCCTGCGTGAGTAGGTCCAGCGTCACTGGCAGGGGGAGCGGTGGGCGGTCCGACATGCGCAGAAGCAAGGGGAACCATTGCTGTTGATCCCATGTTGGGACTACTAGAATCATGCGGGCTCTTTCCCTTCTGGCTTTCTGCAAGACCTTGTGGATGAGCACTGTGGGGGGAAACGCGTAAAGTAGGGGGCCCTTCCATGAAATCACAAATGCGTCCCCCAGGAACCCCTGCCCCAATCCTGCCCTGGAGCAGTACCGGGGGCACTTCTTGTTGTGCTGAGTGGCAAACAGGTCGATCTGGGGAAACCCCCACGTGTGAAAGATCGGTCGTAGCAGATCGGAGTGGATCTGCCATTCGTACGTGAGTGCGAAGCGCCTGCTCAGCTGGTCTGTTTTCACGTTGTGAGCACCCAGCAAATACGAGGCTTTCAACGTTATATTGTTGGCGATGCACCAGTTCCACAGTCGGACTGCTTCCGCACATAGGGCACGGGATCAGGCTCCCCCTTGTCGATTTATATAAAACATAGTGGAGGTATTGTCTGTATTGATCCCGACTACTTTGCCCTGTATGTGGTCTCGAAAATGCTTGCAGGCGTTAAACACTGCTCTGAGCTCCAGTATATTTATGTGCATTGACTGTTCTGCAGGGGACCATAATCCTTGCATCACCTTGTCACCGATGTGTGCTCCCCATCCTATGTGGGAAGCGTCAGTAGTAAGAAAAATAGAGATTTGTGGTTGGTGAAAGGGTACCCCTGTTAGCAGGTTCTTGGGGTTTACCCACCACTGCAGGGATCTGCGCACCTCTGTCGTGGGCAATACCACCCTGCAGACAGTGTGGGATGCCGGTTTGTAGATGCTCGCCAGCCAATGTTGTAGGCTACGCATGTGCAATCTGGCATTTTGCACCACAAACGTCGCCACCGCCATGTGGCCCAGCAGCTGCAAGCACGTTAAGACCGGCACAGTGGGGCTGTATGTAATGACTTGCACCAGCGAACTGATGGCGCAAAAGCGGGCATCGGGTAGATACACCCTTGCTGTAATAGAGTTTATACGTGCCCCTATAAACTCTATGTCTTGTGTGGGGTGGGTCTTTGACTTTGCGAGGTTGATGACTAGGCCCAGCGAAGAAAACGTGTCTGCTGTTACGCGTATCATGCGTAGGACCTCTGCCTTCGAGGCCCCTTTCAATAGGCAGTCGTCCAGGTATGGGAAAATAAATACCCCGTCTGTGCAGGTAGGCTGACACCACTGCCAGGGTTTTGGTAAAGACTCTGGGGGCCGAGGAGAGGCCGAACGGGAGAACCTTGTACTGGAAATGCTCCTTGCCGACCATAAAACGGAGGAAGCGCCTGTGTGCCGGGTGGATCATTTTATGAAAGTAAGCATCTTGTAAGTCGAGGGCTGCAAACCAATCTCCATCGTCCAGTGCTGTGAGTACGAAGGCGACTGTGATCATCCGAAAACGTTGTTTGCGCAAGTACCGGTTGAGGCCCCGAAGATCTAAGATGGGCCTCCAGCCTCCTGTTTTCTCCTCTGTGAGGAAGTAGTGTGAATAAAAGCCTTTCCCCTGGAATTGCTCCGGCACTCGTTCCACTGCCCCTATGAACATAAGATGGTCCACCTCCTGTTGGAGTCTCGCCTCGTGGGAAGCGTCCCTGAGGTGGGACCTAGGAGGAGGTTTCGGCAGTGGGAGCGACTGGAAGGGGATCGCGTAACCCGTGGCTATGATCTCCAGCACCCATTTGTCTGCGGTGATCTTTTGCCATTGGGAGTGAAATGGTCGGAGGCGATGATGGAACATGAGCTGGGAATGGCATTGTGCGATGGTAGTGATAGTGCAGCCCTTGACATGCCCGTCAAACTTGTTGCCTTTGGGCCTGCCCCGAGGATGCACAGCTTTGTTGAGGATGTCGCGTGGGAGTTCTGTACTGTTGCTGCTGTTGATGTCGCCCTTGGTCGTAGCCCCTTTGGTACTGAGCACGCTGTGGTTGGTACGGGTATCGTCTTTGCTGAGGGTAATACTTTTTCTTCCTATATGGAGAGGTATAAATACACAGAGTTCTAAGTGTAGCTCTGGAGTCCTTACTGGAGTGGAGGACCGAGTCGGTTGAGTCTGAAAACAACTTCTGCGTGTCAAAGGGAAGATCCACAATCTTCGCCTGCAGATCCCTCGGGATACCCGATGTCTGGAGCCAGGATTCTCTACACATGACCACTGCTGTAGCCGTTGAGCGTGCCGCCGTGTCCACCACGTCCAGGGCGATCTGGACTCCCGTCCTCGAAGCTGCGTAGCCCTCTTGCACAATTGCCTTTAGCACCGGCTTCTTATCTTCCGGAAGCGAATCCATGAGAGAAGTATCAAAATTATGGTTCGCTAAATGCTCTGCATAGTTTGCCATTCTCAATAGCAGGGTGGAGGAGGAATATACGTTCCTGCCAAACAGCTCTAGCTTCTTGGCATCTTTGTCTGAACCCCCCAATTTGTACTGAGAAGTCTTTGATCTCTGCTGAGACGATTCTACCACCAATGAGTTTGGTTGTGGGTGACTAAAAAGGAACTCCATGCCCTTCGCCGGGACGAAGTACTTCTTATCCGCTCTCTTGTTCATAGGCGGAACGGAAGCCAGGGTCTGCCATATGGTAGTGGCTGACTCCATAATGGCTTCGTTGAGCGGGATAGCGATTTTGGATGAAGCCGGGGGTCTCAAATTTTTCAGGAGTTTGTGATGTTTCTCCTGCACTTCTGCCGTTTGGATGCCTTGCATGAAAGCCACCCTTTTAAACAGCTCCTGAAACTGTTTGAGGTCGTCCGGGGGAGCAACGTCCCCGGGGGCCGTGGCCTCGTCAGGGGAGGACGAGGAGGAACCACTAGGGTAAACCTCCCTCGAACTCTCAGGTTCCTGTGGCCGCGGGTACACCCGCTCGCTGGAGGATTGTGAAGGAAAGTCTTGGGGTTCTAAAATTAACTGTCCTTGAGATAGCTGTTTCCGTCCCCGGCCGGGAGTGTCCACGGGGGTATTGAACGGCCAGGGGGGACCTGCCCCTAGGTGTAGGCCTGGGGTGTCTGTGTCCAGCATGATAAGAATGACCATGGCAGCACGGGCACAGGTCCGGGGATGGAGACCTGGACCACTCTCGGGGTGCGTACCCCCAATGTCTGGGAGAGCGAGACCTCCACGACGATACAGATAACAGTGAAGCTGGTTTGTGATAGTACTCCAAGGGATCCAATCCCAGAAAGGGCGAAGGTGGCCCAAGACATGGTGACGTAGGTTGGAGGAAAGGAGAAGGAGGCTCTGGATAGGCTGGTGGAGACCCAGATCTTCTGGGTGGCGTGTGCAGCATAAGGGGAGAGCTTGTTGATAGCAGCATTTCAGCCCTGTCCAGAGAAGGGCTGTGGTGCCGGGTTTTTGCTCTTGCCTTTCCCCTCCCCTGCGGGGCTGGCACCGCCCCCTCCCGTGCCGGGGATCTCAGCCCCGCTGTTGGCGCCGCGCTCGGCCCGCTCAGCTGCGGTGCCGCGCGGATAATGTCCTCCGGTGCCTGCAGGCTCCGTGCCTGGTGGCCCTGCACCGCTGGCACCGCAGGGGTTGGTGCCGCCTGTGGCAGTGCCGCCGGTTCCGGCGCTTGCCTGGCCGCCACTCTAGGTGCTGCGCGTGCCGGCTGTTTGGTAATCGGAGGCTCAGCCTCTGCCACGTGCGCTGCTGCACTGCCGCTTGTTTGAGTATGCGGCTGGGGGCTGTGTGCTCCGCCCGTCCCGCTCGCTGAGACCGCCGGGAGGGATCAGGCTGGAGAGAGCTTCCTCCATTTCTGCACTGAGGGGGTGAGGGAAGCCGCCTTCCTTTTGTGGAGCCCAGAGGGCCCTTCTGGTTGAGGCCTCTCCGGCAAGTCGGGCTGGAGAGCCTTATCGAACAGGAGCATTTTCAGCCACATTTCTCTGTCTTTCCTGGCCCTGGCTGTAAGCTTAGCACAGTGGGAACACTTCTGGGTAACGTGTGATTCCCCCAAGCACCAAATGCATTCGCTATGCCCATCGGAGGCCGGCATAGCTTCGCGGCAGGACTCACACTTTTTACAGCCTGAAGAGGACATTGCAGTGAGTCTTTTTGTTGTTAATAGGGCACTTAGCACTTAATTCGTGACTGTTTACCCGTCGCGGACACCGGCCTGCAGCGGCGGGAGGCCTACTGGCCTTCACGTCCACGCGTCTTCTCCGCTCCTCTCTCTCTTTTTATTATATATTTTGATTTTTTTTTCACTTGCTTTCTCTCTTTTTTTTTTTTTTAGAAAGATAAAAACAACAATTTACACGTAAAACTCGAGCTAATCTGACTCTGGCCGTAGCCTGAGCGGATTCCATCTGCAGCCTATGGTGGTTGAGAAGGAACTGGCGGGGACTGGATCGCGCACGTGGCCGGGGATGTGCAAGGGAGCGGCATGTGCCGGCGCATGCGCGATCCAGGAGAAACTGCTGGAAGAATTCCGATCTGTGGCGCCGGGCGAGCCCGACACCTATTGTGGAGCACCCACGGAGACACTCGTAGAAGAACAAGATCTATCACAGTGCAGGTTTCGGTTTCTTGTGAGGTGTTCAAAGGAAGGCATTTGTACTACAGATTAAGTAAAATAGGAATGTTTTTGCTTTCCCTAGCTCTCTCTTCCCCTTGCTAAGAGGGCCTCTTATACCAGAGAGGTGGAATAAGCTTACTTTTATGCTCCAAACTGCAGAAACAGCAGCTAGTAACATCTCAAGACCTGTGTGGGCAGAGAATTTCGCAATAGCAATATGTAATTGGATGTTGTGGTTATAGTAAAGGCATGGGGCTGATAATTCCCACTGGCTTCTAGGGGTTTTGGATGAGGCCCTGTGTACTCCTCCTTTTCCCATCACAGGAATTCCATTGGTGAATGAGGGCTGACAGCTTTGAGGAACAGCATCAACATTTCACGCAGTCATAATCCCACCTCTGCGTTAACCTGCGGCCGCCTTCTTCTCCTGCCCCTGGCAACTCCAAGGCACGTCTGTCACTTTTGCACCAAACAGAAGATGATACATTGCTCTGCACGTAAATTAGTTATTGTTCATTGATGGGAACATTGCCACCGGTAATATAGACACATTTATCTGTCCAAGTGGTCCACAGACCGCTCTATTGTCCACTTCAGTTAGTTCCCTGCTTACAGACTACCATGTGTCCCCCCCATCGGCCAAAGCAAAAGGTTCCATGTCTTAGGACCATGGACAAGTCCTTTGGTCCAACAACTTCTCTCTGCACTTCCCACTTTAAAAAACCATAACCTGCACAGTGCCTTCTAAACAACACGTCTCATCCGGGTGCTCTGGCAACCCCTGCCAAAGGCAAGACCATATCCCACATATTATGGAAAATTCTTTTATAGAAGGAGATCACAAGCAAGTCAATCGTGGTATTTGCTAATCAATGTGTGGATAGAATACAGCCCTAAGAAACCTATGTGCTGATTTTCTGAACATACGGAAAGCCATCATTACCAATAGTTATTCATCCAGGAGAAAAATAAAAGCTGTTGCACACTGGTGAGTGGTATTAATAATAGCAGGTTACATGTCACAATTTTCATCCAGTGAGATCCCAAAGCACATTATGAATTCTCTATATAAGCATGACTTCACCTATCTAATGAATTACATTTATGGCTGCAGTGAAATAGTTACATTTTCTATACCCACCATACAACAAAACAGATTGTGCAAAGATAAGGGAACAATTTACTTCTGGAATTGAAACAATAAGGGAAATATTTGGAAGCTAGGGAACAAGTTCTCTACTTGAAATTCAGCTAGCATGTCAGTATTAACATATCCTAGCCTTACCTACAATGTCACCAGATCATTAATTATCCTAAGTCACCAGAGCCATGTCTGTTACAGTAGAAGAGAACAGCTCACGGGAGATTAGTCAAAAGGGATTTTTCCTTGAGTTTTCTGGACACAAACAGATCTTGTCTTCTCTGGCCCACTTGCTCCCCAGATGACTGTCATAGTCTCAGCTGCTTACTGAACAACCCCTGAGTCTCCTTGCATCGCAGCCTGGATACAGCCATCCTGGAATGAACTGATGGCCTCTACATTGGGACTCTAAATTTGACATCTCATTTCTAACACCACAGTGACTGCTGAAGATAAGCATTAACTCACTGAGAAAAGTATACCCCACTGTAATACCAACCATTTCCTTTAAGGCCCCCTGGCTTCTCCTGCCTAGGTACTAACCTGGCTCAACCTTACAAAGCAGCAGAAATGTAGCACCTAAAAGACTAACAAAATGGTTTATTCAATGATGAGCTTTCATGGGACAGACCCACTTCTTCAGATCTGAAGAAGTGGGTCTGTCCCATGAAAGCTCATCACCAAATAAATCATTTTGTTAGTCTTCTAGGTGCTACATTTCTGCTGCTTCGTTTTGTTGGAGTACAGACTAACATGGCTACCTCTCTGTTACTGGCTCAACCTTGTATGATTTATGGCATTTTTGACAGAACAGCCTGACATAAAGCTGCAGAGAACATAACTTTCATCTTCAAGTGAAGCATAATTAAAAATTAAACGTATATGTCTCCAGCATACTAACTCTATACAATGGCTAACGAAGGAACACTTTGGATTCCACACAACTTTTATGACACTCTACCAGCAAAACAAAAATACTCTTGGTAATGAATGGAATATGGCAGAATGAATAAAATGCACCTGTATCTCCTTCCATAAGCTGTTATAAGCAAGAATCATTTGCACACAGGCTCAATGCAGGTGATTAAGTTCATTACTATGTAGCAAAGTACCTAACATTTCCCTCAAGAGAAAAGGTGGTCCAGTGGTTGGGGCAGTATCCGAGAAAGAAACCTGGGTTCAATTTCCTGCTCTGACAGTGACTTCCAGTGTGCCCTTGGGCAAGTCACTGAGCAAGGGCTCTGCAAAAGGTGCATCAGTTCCAGTTTTGTCTCCTCTGTGATCTGCAGGACTCCTCCTGGCCCTGTAGGTGCCTACGTGCACCCAGGACTTAAGATTTTTGGAGCAAAAGTTCCATAGGCAACTATGTTCCTGCCTCTGGGCATGCATACTGTGATTGCAATGACTACTCTTCTGTGAAGAAATACTTAAAGCCACTCAGTAGTGAGATGACTCTGTAGGGACTGCAGGATTCCCACACCTGAATATCCCAGAGCTATCTGGTTAGGAACACTTGTGAGCAGTGGAAAACTCCTGTTCAAATCATCTCTCCCACTCCCCCAGAGCAGGGAAGTGAATCTTTATATCCCACTTTGTAAGCAAGTTCTGTAACCACTGTCCTAAATATGCTAAATAACATTACTGTACAGTTGTAGTTATGATTGTAACTGTGAAGGGCTATATGGGTCCTAATGCTACAGTCTGTTGCATATGATTCAAGTCAGGCCGTTGGACTCAAAAATATCACATAACCCAGGTTTCTTAGTGAGAGTGAATTCAGAGCACCAGCTTATTACTCCTGCTGACATTTCCAGTGGAAGGAAGCAGGCACCTAATTCACTCCCTCAAAAAGCAGCTTAGGTACGTAGGCCTCCAGACTCCAGCTGAGAGGTTCCACTCCACGAATGCCTGATCACAGCCAGGCATCTTCCTGTGGCCAGGGTTTGGCATCTACCTCCAGAAGTGAGCAGGGGGTTAGCACTCCCCCTACACCTCCTGGCTCTGGTAAGGCTGTTCATGAGCTAGCTTAGTGGATCCCTGCCTAGCAGGCTTGCTTTTCTGGCTTGTGATGTTAGCCTCCTCTCAGCCCTCATTCACTGTACAGGGAGTCTGACAATTGCCATGTGTGACTGTGACTTTCTAGACACAGAAAAGTTAGGGGGCATGAAGCTCAATGTTGCAGCACCTCAGTCCCTCCACGGATCCCACCCTGGGCCTTTTTTTATCTTGGTTCTGTACCATGGGGATGACTCTTCCCTATTTCTCAGAGGGTGATAAGACAGAGGCCCTCAAAACTCTGGGCAATCAGTGACACCTACCTAAGCTAGATAGCTCATGCGAGTCATTCCATTTGACGGAGCTGACCCCAGATCTCTGCACAAGAAGCCAGGTCTCATGCTTAAAGCACATGACTGGGCACCCAGAGATCTGGGTTAGCTTCCTAGCTCTGCCTGAAAATCCTTGTGTGACCTTGAATTAGTCACTTCATCTGTCTGTCAGTCCCTCACCTGTAACAATACTCCCCTTTTCCAACATTTTGTCTTGTCTATTGAGACCATTAGTTATTTGGCTCAGGAATTATTTCATGCTGTATACAGTACCTAGCATAATGAGGTCCTGACCCCAGCTGGGGTGGAATAAATAATAGCAGTCATAAGTTTGGATGGCAATCTGTTCATCCAACCTTCATGCTGCTGTAGCAATTCAAAAGCAAGATCTTTCTGTAGTCCAGATTAGTTTAAAATGAATATTTGAAAGGTATTTTCCCCCTTCACTCCATGTTCAATCTGAGCTGCAAGTGTAATAAACTGTGTTTGCTTTTGTATCTCTAATAGGATCCCCGAGTTAATTTTCCCAGCCTTTACCCCCTAAGGAGTTGTTAGCTTTGCTTGCCTTGCATTGTTTCCCTTCTATAGGCTGCTGGGACCTCAGAGGAGTTGTTAGGCTGAATGCGAGGTGTAGTTCTACTTTTGTATGTTAATTGATACACTTTTTAATTTTACTTTTGCATATTGTTTGAATTTGTTTCACTGTAAATTAGATTCTAAAAAGCCCTGCTAAACAATTACGGCATGCCAGCAGACATCTCAACCAAGGGAACGTTCTTCAGAGGAAATGCTGATCAAATCCACAATCTTGTTTCCCAAATACTAATGTAATATAACAACAACAAAAAAACCAAAAACATCCCATCTTTCCAAGCAGAAGGGGGAGTGTTCTTTCAGTATGAATACCTGATTTCTATTGATGTTAACGGAGTTCTGATGGCTTACAACAGCAGCACACTACCCAAAGGATTATACTTAAAATATCTTCAATAACCCACTTGATGTTTGACATTTGGAAGTTTTCTAAATGCCAAAAATAGACTCCTAGAAATGAGGGGGAAATGCTACAGTAAAACCTCTATTATCCACGGCAGCCAACCCCAGGGCTTCCAGGTCAGTGATCGCATCATCTCAGTTAACATAATGTGCTGTTTATCCAGGTGAAGGATAACTGAGCTTTTACTGGACAAGAAAATTGCATTCAAAATTATTCTTTTACACTGGTCCACATTAGGAATTATGCAATGTCCAGATAGGATCCAATCTTAGGATAACAGTCTGAGCACACCAATCTTTGCCAGTGAGCAGAAGCTAATGCATCATAGGAAGGTAAATCATTTTACCTTATCCCCATGAATGCACGTAGGCCCAAACACAGAGATATATGGGGGAAACTTCTTTAATGACCTTCCCACTGGGTCAAGCATCAGTCCAGATGCGCATATGCACTTACTAAAATAAAAGATGGGTGGAGGAGGCTGAGCTGGGCTGAGCTGGGCTGTGCAAAGCCTCAATGGCCTGAAATGGAGTACTGTGTCCAGTTCTGGGCACCACACTTCAGGAAAGAAGTGGAGAAATTGTAATGGGTCCAGAGAAGAGCAACTAAAATGATTTAAGATCGAGCAAATATGACCTATGAGAGAAGATTAAAAGAATTTTGGGTTTGTTTAGTTTGGAAAGTAAGACAGAGGGAAGATGATAACAGCTTTCAAGTACCTAGAGGAATTTTTTTACAATGAGGAGTGAGAAAAATTATCCTCCTTTCGATGATAGGACAAGAAGAAATGCGCTTAATTTGCAGCAAGGGAGGTTTAAGTTGGACATTAGAAAAAGAAAAAAAACTTCCTGTCAGAGTTGAATAGTAACAGAGAGATAAGTGTGCCCATCTATGTACAATGAAAACAAAAAAGCAGTCCAGTAGCACTTTAAAGACTAACAAAATAATTTTAGGTTATGAGCTTTCGTGGGACAGACCCACTTCTTCAGACCATACCCAGACCAGAACAGACTCAATATTTAAGGCACAGAGAACCAAAAAGAGTAATCAAAGTTGACAAACCAGAAAAATTATTATCAAGGTGAGCAAATCAGGAAGCAGAGGGGCAGAAGGTGGGGGGGAGCAAAGAATTAGATAAAGCAAAGTATGTAAAAGAGCCCCTATAATGAGCTAGAAAATTGTCATCCCGGTTCAAACCATGTGTTAATGTATCGAAATTGAATGTAAAAGAGAGTTCAGCAGCCTCTCTTTCCAAACGGTTGTGAAAATTCCTTTTCAGTAAAACACAGACTTTCAGGTCATTAACAGAATGGCCTACTCTATTAAAGTACTGGCTGACAGGTTTGTGAATCAGGAGTGTTTTTATGTCTGTTTTATGCCCATTAATTCTTCATGTAAGAGTTTGAAGTCTGTCACATACACAAAGCATGTGGGCATTGTTGGCACATGATGGCATATATGATGTTAGTTGAGGAACATGAGAATGTGCCTGTGATTCTGTGAATAACCTGGTTTAGGTCCAGTGACGTTATTTGTCTGGCCCTGTCGATTTGTTTTTTTTATTTCTCCTGGCGGGTAATTCAGGTTAATGAATACTTGGTAAAGATCTTGTAGTTTTTGGTCTCTGTCTGTAGGATCAGCGCAAATGCAATTGTACCTGAGGGCTTGACTGTAAACAGTGGATCTAGCTGTGTGTGCAGGATGGAAGCCAGAAGCTTGTAGGTAAGTGTAGAGATCAGTGGTTTTCCAGTAGAGTGTGGTACTGATCAGGCCATCCTTGATTTGTACTGTACAGACTGCTCTGATCCTACTGACAGAGACCGAAAACTACAAGATCTCTACCAAATATTCATTAACCTGAATTACCCACCAGGAGAAATAATAAAACAAATCACCAGGGCCAGACGAATACCCAGAGACCAGCCACTCCAAGACAGGCCCAAAAAAGCCAAGAACAGAACACCACTGGTCATTACCTACAGCCCCCAACTCAAACCACTGCAAAGCATTATTAAAGACCGACCTACAACATATCCTTAATCAGGATGCCACACTCCAGAAGGCCCTAGGTGACAGGCCTGTTTTCTTCTACAGACAACCTCCCAACCTTATGAGGATTCTCACCAACAGCCACAGTCTATACCACAGGAAGACCAGTCCTGGAACTTTTCCTTGAAACAAGGCCCCTTCCAACTTTGTCCACTATTCTGGAGATACCATCACTGGACCTAACCAGGTTATTCACAGAATCACAGGCACATTCTCATGTTCCTCAACTAACATCACATATGCTGTCATGTGCCAACAATGCCCACATGCTTTGTATATGGGACAGACTTCAAACTCTCTTACACAAAGAATTAATGGGCATAAAACAGACATAAAAACACTCCTGAATCACAGACCTGTCAGCCAGCACTTTAATGGAGTGGGCCATTCTGGTAATGACCTGAAAGTCTGTGTTCTGTTGAAAAGGAATTTTCACAGCCATTTGGAAAAAGAGTCTGCTGAACTCCTTTATATTCAATTTTGTCACATAACGCATGGTTTGAACCAGGATGACAATTTTCTAGCTCGTTATAGGGGCTCTTTTACATACTTTACTTTATCTAATTCTTTACTCCGCCCCCGCTTCTGCCCCTCTGCCTTCTGATTTGCTCACATTGATAATAATTTTTCTTATTTGTCAACCTTGATTACTCTTTTTGGTTCTCTGTGCCTTAAATATTGAGTCTGTTTTGGTATGGCTATGGTCTGAAGAAGTGAGTCTATCCCACGAAAGCTCATCCCCTAATAAATTATTTTGTTAGTCTTTAAATTGCTACTGGATTGTTTTTTTGTTTGTTTGTTTTTGTTTTCCTGTCCGGGTGGTTAAGCACCAGAATAAATTGGCTGGGGAGGTTGTAGAATCTTCATCAGTGCAGATTTTTAAGAGCAGGTTAGCCAGAGGTCTGTCAGGAATAATCTAGATGGTGCTTGGTCCTGCTATGAGTTTAGGAGACTGGATTTGATGACCTCTCGAGGTTCCTTGCTGTTCTTGCATTCTATCATTCTGTAATTTGCAACATGGGGTGTTTCAGATCTGGGACCCTCTTACAGACTAAGGCCAGAAGAGACACTCACAATCATCTAGTCTGACCTGAAAGTTTGAGGCCAGAAAACCTCAGGCTGTATGGACCATCAGAATTCAGAGAGTAGGATTGGTGAAGAAAAACAAAATCCATTTTTGTTCCATCTGGGTTGGTTTTCATATTAGAAAAAAAGTCATCAGTCAGAGTTAGTTGAAATTCAGATTCTGCCAGCAATGTTTGAAGGAATTTTGGGGAAAAGCCTCTGCTTTTCCAATGCACAGGCCTGAATTCTTGCCCACCCCACCAGCAGATGGTGCAAGCTTGCTAGGGAGAGCCATTTGATTATGCTGACTTGTGGCAACTACTGCATCGTGTTAATTACACCCTACCTGTAAAGGATGTGAGCACATCTATTTTAGCACAGACTATAGGAGCTGGGCAGTCCCAATGAAGGAACACTTGCGCCAGTCACTAACAAGAAGAAAGCTTGGGCTGGCATTTATATTGCTTAGGACGAGAGTTTTAATTTAGCACAAAGTAGAGAATCGATCTTTGAGCACAAGGTGGAAATGCTACTAGTTCCTGGCCCACCTATAACTGGGATATCTGGGAAAACTCGTTCCACATTACCTGAATGTAAACATGTGACGATAGACGCAGTTCTGTAACTGTCATTGAGTTCAGTGGGATGATACCAGTGAGAAAAGGTTACATGATGGGGCAGAATATTGCTTCCATACATTCATAACAAATAAGCCTCTAACCCAGCTTTTCTCACTCCTTAGCCACGTCTACACTAGCTGGCTATTTCAGAATAGCCGTGCTGACTTCGAAATAGCGCCCGCCATGTCTACACGTGCCGAGCGCTATTTCGAAGTTGAAATCGATGTAAGGCAGCGAGACGTCGAAGTCGCTATCCTCATCAGGAGATGGGAATAGCGCCCTACTTCGACGTTGAACGTCGAAGTAGGGTGTGTGTAGACAATCCACGTCCCACAACATCGAAATAGCAGGGCCCTCCATGGCAGCCATCAGCTGAGGGGTTGAGAGACGCTCTCTCCAGCCCCTGAGCTCTATGGTCGCCGCGTGCAGCAGCCCCTTAAAGCTCCCCGCCCCCTTATTTCCTGTGCAGGAAGCTGAGAGTGCATGCAGGCAGCAGCACACACATGTGCCCAGGCTGCACGTCCTCCCAGAGCCCCAACCCACCACCCTGCACCCATGGCGTCCAGCCAGCCCCCCAAGCGCCCACAGGGCACCCTCCCCCAAGGGGACCCAGGGCTCCCAGCCTGCCAGCCAGCAAGGGAAGAGGCAGCGGGGCCCCTCCTGGATGGATGCCGAGATCTGGGACCTGCTGGGGCTCTGGGGCGAGGAGGAGGTACTCCAGGTAATGGCGAGCAAGAGGCGGAACGCGGATGCGTTCACTCGGCTGGCTGAGGGCCTGGCTGCCCAGAGTCACCCTGCCCGCACTCCTGACCACGTCAGGAGTAAGGTAAAGCAGCTGCGGCAGGGTTACGCCCGGGCCCGGGCCCGGGCCCAGGCCTGGGACACGGCCAGCTGATCTGGGGCCGCCCCTGCTGCTTGCCCCTTTTACAGGGAGCTCAGGGAAACCCTGGGCCCCCGGTACATTTCCTCCCCCCTGGAAACCCTTGACACCTCGGCTGATGAGCCCCAGCAGTCCCCAGAGATGGAGTCCACCCCGGAGGCCAGCCCTGCACCCCAGGGCCCCCCCCAGAAGCCCACCCCTGGGACACTGGAGGAGGAGGAGGAGGAGGAGGCGGCCTCCAGCGATGGGGGGCTGCTGATAGATCTCCCCTCCCGCAGCTCCAGCAGGGCATCCTCCCAATGGGTGTCCCCCAACTGTGGGAGCGGACCATCAGGTATGTACCCCCCAGGTGCACACCCCCGGGGTTAAGGGGCGGGGACGAGGGACATGACCAGGGCCCTCCACACAGCCAGATGACCATGGCCCCGAGGACAGCACTGGCATGTCCCTCAGAAGAGTCCATCAGCCCCTGCCCCCCAGCAGGACAGTGCCATGCCCCATCCCTGGGGATGGGGGGAGCGGAACCTAGGGTCCCCTGTGGGGGGGGGTTGGACACCCATCATCATCATCAGCATTTCCGGGGGACGGGGACGGGGATGGGGAACCAGCAGCAGAGAGGTGGGGGTACAAGGGCCACAGGTCAGGGCCCAGACTAACGGCTGTCTCCACTCTTCGTCCCCCCTCTGTTCCGCAGCTGCACCATCGGAGGGCCCAGAGAGCACCGGCGCGGTGTCTGTGGTCCTGGACAGCCCACTGGGGCCATCACAGCAGGCCAGCCCCTTGGCAGAGCGCGGACCAGCCCTAGGATGAGCCCGACAGTGGCAGAACCATCCGCGGGCATCCATGGACCCCCAGCTACTCGCCACCCTCCGGCGTCAGCTGGAGGTGTCCGAGCGGCGCCTGCAGGTGGAGGAGCGGCTGCTCCATCTCCAGAAGCGAGCGCTGTCCTGGTGCCAGGAGGCTTGGGGAGCTTTCATGTGCACGTTCCAGGACATCGCGCGGCACTTGGCCCCCCACCGTTCCACCCGCCATCCCTCCACCATCAGCCATCCTGGGGCCTGCCACCAAGGGGGACCATGGGCCTCCAGACACCACCCGGCCCTATCTGCCCTTTCTCCCAGCCCCCACCCAGCCTTGATGGGGCCGCCAGCCCAGATGTGGGTCGTGCCCCCCCACACCAGGCGCTGGACAGTAGGGGGTGCGGGGTCGAGGACGTTGCCCCCCAAGGTCCTCATCCTTTGTACATATTCCCCCCATCTTTGTAAATAGTTTTTGTTCTACCCCCATTTAGTAGCTGCCCACCATGTACATAGTTCCCCCCTTCTTTTAATAATAAGGTTGCACTGTTTTGTTTCAAACAAAATTTCCATTTATTTCAAAGAAAAGTGTGGGTGTGTGTGCTCTCGGGTGCTCTGTGGTGTGGGCGTGGGGGCAGGGAGTGTTGTGGAGGATGGTGGGGGTGCAATGGGTGGCTCACCAGCAGCTGGTCCTGCCAGCGTTCACAACGCAGCCTGGTCAAAATGGGCCCGCAGGGCCTCCCGGACCTGAATCCCCTCAGGGTCGACCTGGCAACTGGGGGCAGTGGGTGGCTGGATGTCAGCCCTGCCAGCCTCCACAGCCCAGCCCTAGAAGAAGGCCTCTCCCTTGCTCTCCACCAGGTTGTGGAGTGCGCTGCATGTGCCCACAACCTGGGGGATGTTGGTGAGCCCTGCATCCAGGCGGGTGAGGAGACACCTCCAGTGCACTTAGAGGTGGCCGAAAGTGCGCTCGACCACCTGGCGCACATGGTTCAAGTGCATGTTGAACCGCTCCTGGCTGGCTGTGACATGGCCCATGTAGGGGTACATGAGCCAGGGCAGGAGGGGGTACACTGAGTCTGTGAAGAGGCAGAGGGGCATGGTGGTGTCCCCCACAGAGATCTCCCGCTGGGGGATGTAGGTCCCCGCCTCCAGCCAGCAGCACAGGCTGGAATTTCTAAACACCCGGGCGTCGTGGGTGCTGCCAGGCCAGCCAACATAAATGTCCAAGAAGCGGCCCCAGCTGTCCACCAAGGCCTGGAGGACCATGGAATGGTATCTGTTCCTATTCAGGAAGCGTCCTCCGCTGTGCTCCGGGGCATGGATGGAGATATGGGTCCCATCTAGGGCCCCACAGCAATTTGGGAAGCCCAGGGTGGCAAACCCCGAGAAGGCGGCATCCGGGCCCCCAAGCCACACGAGCCTGTGGAGGAGCAAGGCATTGATTGCACGGACGACCTGAAGGGATAGGACATGAGCGAGCACCGGTGAGGGTGTGCAGGGTGTGTCTGGCCCTCCCCACAGGGCTCCCCCGCTCCCCACAGGGTTCCCCCCCCTCCCCTGGGTCCTCTTACCTCCAGGAGGACAGCCCCGACGGTGGCCTTGCCCATGCCGAACTGCTGCCCTACGGATCGGTAGCTGTCTGGAGTGGCCAGCTTCCAGACAGCAATGCCGACCTGTTTCTCTACTGTCAGGGCACGTCGCGTGGGGGTGTCATGGTGCCGTAAGGCAGGGGTGAGCCACTGGCAGAGCTCCAGGAATGTCTGCCAGCTCATCCGGAAGTTCCGGAGCCAGCGGTCGTTGTCCCACTTGCCGAGCACCAGCCACTCCCACCAGTCCGTGCTCGTGGGGTAGCTCCACAGTTGGCGGTGTGTGCGGTGGGACGGGGGGTGGCTGGGAGGGCAGCAAGGTCTGGGGCTGCTTCCTTATCCCCTGGGAGCAGCTCATCTTCCTCAAATAAAAGATAGTCAGCTGCCTCCTGCATGGCACTGAGCAGGGCAACCACTGCTCCTCCAGGGGCGGGTGTGTGGGCCTCTTGCTGCTGCTGCTGATGGAGGTCCATGCTGCTTCCACGGGGTGCATGCTTGTGGCTCTGCAGACCGAGTGCTGTGCAGGCTGAGTGTGTCTGGGAAGGGCCCTTTAAGGGAGCGGTTAGCTGTTGCCCCGGCAGTGCTAGTCCATCCTGTGACCCTGTCTGCAGCTGCTCCTGGCACCCTTATTTCGATTTGGGTCGATTTTGTGTGTAGACACTCCCCTACAGCACCTATTTCGTTGTAGTGTTGTCCAACGTCGATGTTGAACATCAATGGCACCAGCCCTGGAGGATGTGTAGACACTATTCATCGAAATAGCTTATTTTGATTTTGCTACATCGAAATAAGCTATTTCGATGTAGCATCCCAGTGTAGACGTAGCTCTTGTTTCACTACATCCTAATTCATGTAGCAGAATAAAATATTGTTTGCTCCCATGAATGAGCCTTTCACTTCCCTAATGGAATCCTGTGGGTTCAGACTGGCATTAGGTGGGTGGAGGCATGCATTTGCCAAGTGGGCTGCTTTCCGGGAGATGCAGCTGAACTGCACTGATTCACTCTGACAAGTACTCAATTAAAAGCAGAACCAGAGCAAAGTTTTTGCTTTGCTGCAATTTTCTTTCCCTTGTTCTTTGTCATTCTTCTCTGCTTACAGCTTTTGAGCATTCGGGGGAAGGCTGTTGGCTAGGAATTTCTTTCCTGAGTGCTATTTCTTACTTTTGCTTGGGTATTTATTTGTTTTTTAAGCATCACCAAAGTCTGGTTTTGTGGAGTCTGAAGGAGACTAGGCTGAATCAAGAGAAGCTTGGGCAACTTGGGAAGAGCCACAAGCTACATCTCTAGGAGAGAACAGAAGGGAACAATTCCCACACATAATACCCTTGCCAGCTCTAGAATCCAGATCCTGAGCTAGTGTAATCAATGGGCTATTCTAATTTCTGCTACTTGAGGATCTACTCCATGATCCATTATCTACATGTTCGAAAGGATGTAACACTCTCATTTTGATTATTACTGCATTATATCAGTAGTAGAGACAGAAAAAACTGCATCGGATTGATTACAGCTTGGGTTACAACCCATGGGGCCAAAGTTCACTGTGGACCTCAGGGCCATGTGGGAGAGGGCCCAGCTCCATGCCACCAGAAGGGGCAGGGCCAGTCCTTAGCACTGCCCAGACTTACAGCACTGTCCCCCTTCACAGCTGCATGGAGCAACATTTCTGTGGTAGTTCCAAGGGGGCCAGAGCTCAGGCCACTGCTGCTGCCAACGTAGCAGTGGCAGCAGCCAGAGCTCTGGGCACTTTTGAACTGCTGGGGCCCTATGCAACTGTCCCCTTTGCTCCTCACCCCTTTCAGAAGATGTGGCTCCAATTCACACATGGCGCACAAATCACATGAAAGGTTTAGTATAGTCCTCCCTACTGAACAGCATAAAGCTCAAGACCCTGGGAATTCTGCCTCATAAACACACAGGCTATTGGATGTGAATAATCCTCAGAGACAAGACCTCATGTTCAGTCTTCACCTTGCTAATCTATGGGCCACATTTTCTGCATGTGTAATGATGTTGGCTTCACTGGAATCAGGCCAGCAGAGAATTTGGCCATGTAACATCTGAAGAGATCGTTGAGTTCCACGCTACACTTTAAGGTCTCACTTCTCCTGCTCAGGAAAAGTAACAAAGGCTCGGTGATTATGCCCAGGGGTAGGGTGGGGTGTAAGGAAGTTAAATAGCCATCCGAGAAGAGGATATCCCTTCCACAGATGTTTTGGAGTAATCAGAGTAGTAAAATGGTTTAGGACGTTCCCAGTATCAGGAGAAGGAATTTTAATTCCTCTCAATCCAAGGAGTGATGTCCACTATACAGCAGTTCTGGAACGGTGCACCATCTAATATGGAGAAGATAGTGAGATGAGAAGTCATTGACAGCGGGGGTGGGCCAAACTTTGCTTTTCCCAGAAGCAGTTGGCACAATTCTTTTGCCTTTCACCTCTGAAGACCTGTGTTCAAGTTCTTCTTGGGAGGCAAGAGAAATTAATTTGGGGTCTCAGCGTAGTCCTTGAAAAGAATTTTTTTCTCCTCATTAAGCTGCTATTTTCTGTTCTGCGGAGATGAAGGACTGAAACAGACATGTTTGCTGCAGGTGACCAAGGAGCAGGATAAAGGAAACCTTCATAACGTCGGGAATTATGCTTATATTTATCCATTTCTACCAGATATTCATTAATTAAGTGCAATACCAAGGTGATGGGGGCTGCCAGGTGCTATTAGCTTTCCACTTTCTCGAACTCCAAGTTTATCAAGGCCAGGACTTTAATGCAGTTAAAAAATGAAGTAGATAAATTCATGGAGATTAGGTCCATCAGTGACTCTTAGCCAGGGTGGGTAGGAATGGTGTCCCTAGCTTCTATTTGTCAAAAGCTGGGAATAGACAACAGAGGATGGATCACCTGAGGATAACTTGTTTTGTTCATGCCTTCTGGCACATTGGGCATTGGCCATTGTCAGAAGACAGGATACTGGGCTAGATGGACTTTTTATCTGACCGAGTATGGCCATTCTTATGTTTATCAAAGGGAAGGCTGATCCCTCAGGTCAGGTTTAATCACATCGGTATAACATGTCATACCAGACTTCCCAGACAGGATCTTAAAATGGGATTGGACCTGGGACTTCTGAGCCTTAAAGCAGGATTCTTTCCTGCCTGAGCTGCAAGACCCAGCTATGTCAAGCAGTAGCAGCCTCTTCCACCTCTCTTGGCAGGGGACAGTACCACACTGAGTAGATGTGAAATACAAATAAAAATAAAGAACAGAGACAATATCTCAGTGGTCCATAGAAAGCCAGTCCTTCTCAACCAGGTTCTGCTGCCACACTGCTCTGTGGGGAAGGAAAGATAAGAATAGTATCCATTTCAGTATTGCTTTTCCTTCCATTTGTTTGTATGAAACAGGCTGCCTGCTATAATTTCTGCTATTTGACACAAATGCATTCTCTAGTATAGAATTTTCCTTCCATGGCTTTGTTTTGACCAATAAATCACACCTGCAATTCTTTTCCACTTGACCTTCTGCAGCAGGAATGCTCTGAACACCCTAATTAAACCATTATTTTCTCACCCTTCCTTCACTTTTCTAATGTTTCCAAGACAGACAGCTAAAGCCAGAGGCAATGGCTCTGCTAAGGCACAGCTCCTCCTGTATGCTTCTGTTGACTGCTGCTGCTGCATGTAGAGATAGGGCAGTGATGAAGTGAGATAAGGACAGGAACAGAGCAAGGACGGAAGGTGGGTTACCTTCTGCTCCTGCTTTCCCACCCCATGTTGCACAAAGACATTCTGGAGTCCCACAGTGGTATCTGCAGCTCTGTTCTACACCCAGTCTTCTAGCAGGCTTTTCCCCCTGTATAGGGTTATAAACACTGGCCTTTCTATTAATTTCCAATGATGCATTTCTATCTCCAGTTATGAATAAAACAGATCAATGCCACCAGCATGTTTTATCGGCCTTCCTGTGAAATGAATTTGTAAAGAGACAGCCAGCGAGATGGAGTCGACATGCAGATGAGATTTGTAAGTGAGGACATATTGATTATTTCCATCTCAGTTCAGGCAGTAATTCCACCCAATGCCTCTTCCCCTGTTTCAGCTCATTATTTATGCCATAAAAAACACTATCTCAATGATAATAACAGGCTTCATTTACAAGCCAGAGTATAAAGCATCAACGCTTAAGATTTCAGGAGGTGGGTGAAAAGGCGAGAGACAGATTTAGCAAGTCCTGGAGATGCAAAAAACTGCTGAGGCCAATCTTGTGGCATTTTATGCCCTCTAAAAAGAAGATTGAAAGCAGGTGTTAGATTACCGGATTCTTTACTAATAACTCAAGGCTTGTATGACAGCTGGATTGATGGTGCTCTCAGCGCTTTTTTCCGTGAATTAAGTGCCTTTCTCAGCACCTGACTCCTCCATTTTGCCTCACCAGCCTACTGTCTCATCTCAAGGAAGAGAAAGCCACTTAAAATAGTACAGGACTCCAGCTACAAACAAGTTCTCTCATGTCTGAATGAACAAACACTGAGGCTACTTCTACAATTGCATTCCTCTTTTGAAAGAGGCATGCAAACGAGGGAAATTGAAAATGCAAATGAGGGGCAGATTTGCATACCTGGCACCTCCTTTGCATATTCTTCTGTTGAAAGAGCTTTTTTCGGGATAGACGCTGCTCTTTCAAAAGGAAACCCCATCTCTGAAAGAATCTGTTTTCCTCTTTTATGGAAAGAAGGGTTCTTTAAAGATGGGGTTTACTTTCAAAAGAACTGCATTTACACTGGTCTTCTTCTGTCACAAGAAGCTCTTTTGAAAGAACATGCAAATGAGGTGCCAGATACGCAAATCTGCACCTCATTTGCATTTTCAATTTCCCTTATTTGCATTCCTCTCTTGAAAGTGGAATGCAAGTGTAGATGCAGCCTAAGGGCTTACCAAGATAAAAATCCATTTTGGGAAAAAGTCTCCATGCAACATGTGATCTAAGCCTGCTTCTTACCATGGGAAATATTGTCATTCATTCCAAACAACCAATTAGTGTAACAATGGCAAAGCCTAGCAGGATCTCCATACCAACATACGAATGGCCATATTGTGTCAGACCAAAGGTCCATCTAGCCCAGTACCCTGTCTTCCAACAGAGGCCAATGCCAGATACCCAAGAGGGAGTGTACAAAACAAGGAACCAAAGCGTTCCTTCTCCTGTCATCCATTTCCAGCCTCTGACAGAGGCTAAGGAAACCATTTATCCCATCCTGGCTAACAGCCATTGATGGACCTAATGTCCATGAATGTATCTAGTTCTTTCTTGAACCCTCTTAAAAGTCCTGGTCTTCATAACATTCTCTGGCTAGTTCCATAGACCTACCATGCTCTGTTGGAAGAAATCTTCTCTTTGTTAGTTTTAAACCTGCTACCCATTAATTTTATTTGGTGACCCCTAATTCTTATATTATGGGAACAAATAACTTTTTCTTATTTTTTCCCCCACACCAGTATGTTTTTATATACCTCTTTCATATCCTCCCATGTCTCCTCTGTTTCTAAACTGTAAAGTCCCAGTCTTTTTAGTCTCTCTTCATATGACACCCATTGCAAACCCCAAATCATTTTGTTGACTTTTTCTGAACCTTTTCCGATGCCAATTTATCTTTTCTGAGATGAGGTGACCACATCTGTATGCAGTATTCAAGATGCAGGCCTACCATGTATTTATACACAGGCAAGGTTTCCATGGAGTGCAGTCTTCTCTCCCAAGGGGCTGCACACAGTGGTCCTGCCTCATTTTAAGGTCACAGTCACATTTTTCTACTTCAGGATGGTTGTAGCAGCACAGAGGTTTTTGAAAAACATCCACAGAACTCTTCCCCCTCAAACTAAAAAAATGAAATTCTGTTTGTAGGAGCGGTTATGTTTGTTTTGTTGCATTGTCCACTAGGCTTGCAGAGTCCTTCCACTGGTAAGAAATGAGAAAGAGATGTTTCTGTCCTTCTGGCTTCCATCTGACTAGAGCACTGGAACCGGAGACATGGATTCTATGCCAACGTCTTCTGATCCTGGGCACATCTCTGCATGGGTTTCCGCTCCCACTGCTTATCTGCTTTGTCTAGAGATTGTAAGCTCTTTGTGGGAAAGGAATGTGTGCAATTCTAACCTAAAGGACCTTCTGCAACAAGGTCCCAGCTTCATCTGAGACCTGTGAGTGCTCCTGGAATATAAATACAGGTTGAAACTCTCTCATCTGGCTCTCTTGGGACAAGACAGTTGCCAAACGAGAGAATTTGACAGACCACAGGCGGTCAGTATTGTCCAGCAGCATTACCAACACTTCCATTTCTTACTGAGCTCTTAGCAGACATTTAGGGGTAAATTACAGGTAAATAACAGCACAGGAGACTGAGAGACAGGACTGGTGGCTGGTATCAAACTTTATGTGACCATGTGGAATTTGGCCACACATAAGTGGTCATCCAGCTAGCTAAAATCATGCTGGATTACAGAAGTTACCGGACAATGAGTGCCAAACTAGAGAGGTTCAACCTCTAATAGAAAAGCCACAATTATCATTAGAACATGCCCATAGTTGCACTCAGTGCAGCTTGCAGATTTTCAACTAAAAAAGGCACAGCGATAACGAGAGAGAAAGAACAGCAACGAAGGGTCCTGTGGCACCTTATAGACTAACAGAAAAGTTTTGAGTATGAGCTTTCGTGAGCACAGACTCACTTCATCAGATGCTGGTCATGGAAATCTGAAGAAGTGAGTCTGTGCTCACGAAAGCTCATACTCAAAACTTTTCTGTTAGTCTATAAGGTGCCACAGGACCCTTCGTTGCTGTTACAGATCCAGACTAACATGGCTACCCCTCCGAGAGAGAAAGAGGCATTTTTCTTTACTGTGTTTATTTCCATGGACTATCATTTTGGCTTATTGCATGAATTATAATAATCCTAATGTTACCTCCTGTTCCTTTCCCTCTGTTGCTTAGATCCAGCTCTTGTCTCTTATGGAAACTAGATGTCAGGGGCAGGGATATTTTTTTTCTCCATTATGTTCATACAGTGAAGGCTGAATCCAGACTGGGGTCTTACAAATAAATAAGAATGACTTAAGTCAAGCACCTAAGCAACTCCATATTCATCAGGATCTTCCAAAGTGCTTTGCAAAGGAGACCAGTATCACTACTGCATGCCACACATGGGGAAACTGAGGCATGAAGGGGAAAAGTGACTTGTCTGAGATCATCCAGGAGGCCAATGACAGAACTTTTTCTTGATCTCCTGAACACTTCAGGAATCACTTACATCTGTGGAGCTTCTGTCAGAGCTCCCTCAGCAGTTCCTAAGACTCCTGTATAAATAAAAGCACAGGCCTCCAGAGTGATCATCCAGTGCTCAGTGATCAATGTCTCACAGTCAGCAAACCTCTGACTCAAGTTGGTTCAACAATCTTTTGAGTACCTGTTTTTGACTCACTACCAAGAAGCACTGATCACTCCTCGCTTGTGTACACAAAGCCAACAAAATAAAACCTCTGAGCCAGGAGATTTTAAACTTCCTTCTAATCAATTAACAAACTTATTTCCCCTGACTAACATGGCTACCCCTCTGATTATTTCCCCTGGTGACCTGACTTACAATCACAAAGCTGGGTTTGGCCTTCTTCCTGAAAAATGGAAGAACAACTGGAGTTAACAGCATGAAAGAAAACCCTTGTGCCATCTCTTCCCTGATTGGTAGAGAATAAGCCTTGCTCATTAATGATTAGTGGATACTCACATCTTTAAATCTCCATAAAGCCACAACGTAAGGAAGAAGAATGCAGCCATCTACCCAAACAGTCAGCCTTTGTAAGCTGTAAACTGGAACTAAAGTGGTGTGTATTTATTAAGTCAAGAAGAAAGACACAAACAAAAAGAAAACTATGCAAGTCAGAAAGCTATAAATTAAAGCAAAACTTAAAGGCTATGTCTATACTAGCACCCCATTTTGGAAGAGGGATGCTAATGAGACACTTTGGGATATGTTAACAAGGCACTTTAATGAATATGCAGCACCTCATTAGCATAATGGCGGCTGCAGCACTTTGAAAGTGCCGCTTTTGATCACGTGCGGCTTGTCTTTACGAAGTCCTTTTCGAAAGGACTCTGCACGTTTCGAAATCCCCTTATTCCTATAACCAAATAGGAATGAGGGGATTTCAATGTGTGTAGGATCCTTTCGAAAAGGACTTCATTAGTATATCCTGAAGTGTCTCATTAGCATCCCCCTTTCGAAAGGTGGGGTGCTAGTGTAGACACAGACAAACTGTTGGAGGTTTAGGAGCCATACGGGAGTCTTAGGAACTGCTGAGGGAGCTCTGACAGAAGCTCCACAGATGTAGGTAATTCCTGAAGTGTTCAGGAGATCAAGAAAAAGTAATTTTTTTTGCAGATAATGCAGGATGACATTGTGGAGGGGGAAACACACACACAGGGACAGCAAGAAATGTGCAGGGACTTAAAACTTTCAGCTTGCTCTGAGCTGTACAAATAGTCCCAGGCCCACACATAGAAAGGAAAAATGCTCTGGTGTTTAAATCACTTGGAAAAGGCAGAAGGCTTTATCCCTGGCTCCTGGAATGAGTGACGTCCCTTCTAGTCAAATAAAGGAATAAGAAAACAGCTATCCCATCTAGCGATAAATGAACACTTATAGCCAAAGTTCAGAGACAGCTCTGGCATTCCACCAACGTCAGAGTGGCCCTAGGAACCAGAGGGTTTGGTTAGGGCCTTTATAGAGAAAAGCATCTAAGGTTTTGATTAATTCCGAGAGGCTCAGTAATGGAGACAAGATCCACCTGCTTCAAGTTGCATGGGGTTAATGGAAACTGGAAAGGAAAATATTCAAAGGTTTTCTCTTTTTCTCTTTCTTGCTTTCCAAAATGTCTTGGTTCAGTGAGGGACTTCAGCATGTGTCACAGACTGTGCCCCTAGACCATACGCTGTCATTAATCCACCTCTGCGCATTTTTGTATATGAAACTTATGTGTATATTATTATGGCAGATCAGCTGGAAGGCTGCCATCTACAAAGGCCATGCACAGCTAGGGCTGAAATTAGAGTTATTGCAATGGAAAAGCATCCCTCCTCCACCCGCTCCCTCCCTTACTGCAGGTTTATGCAAATCGACCAAATAAAGCTGGCAGTATTGACCCCAGTCATAGAATAAATCTATCCACAGTGAGGAGGAGGAGGAAGTGGGGAGGGGAGTGAGAGGGAGGTGAAGGAGGAAAGGAACTGAGGGAACTTGAACGAGGTGGGGAAGAAATGGTAGAATGGATACAAACAAAAAGTATAACACATCCCTAAAAATCCATCCTTTCCATTCCAGGCTTTGCTGAATCATTACACCTCCCACTTTGCAGCACGTTTAACTTTCTCCAACTCAGCCACAGTCGGCTGGGAAAGGAAGGATGCCTGAGTGGAGAGGTGCAGGGTCAGCAGAAAGGGGAGAAAAATCACATTTGTTTACAGAATTCCTCCAGCTGAGGCTTCCCTTCCTGAGGGGGAGAGTGGCAAGAGGAGAAGCAGGTAGTGCCAGGCTGAATACACAGTGTAGCTGCTGCTACTTTTCCATCAGAATTTATACAGCAAGGAATTGTGTCTTGAAGTTAATTGATGAAGTGAGGTGGTAAATGATGCTCATCCCATTGTTATATGTATTACGGTAACATGTGAAGGCCTTAGCTGACAGTGGGGTTCTACTGTGCCAGGCACTGTACATACAGAGTGGGGTATAGTCCCTGACTCAAAAAGCTTACAGTCCAGGTGGACAAGGGTGGGAGGCAAAACAGAGGCACACAGATGAACTTACTACCAGAGAGAAAGCCGTGCTAGTCTATATGCTATCAAAACAAAAAGAAGCAGTCAAGTAGCACTTTAAAGACTAACAAAATAATTTATTAGGTGATGAGCTTTTGTGGGACAGGCCCACTTCTTCAGACCATAGAGTCTGCTCTCATACGGCTATGGTCTGAAGAAGTGGGCCTGTCCCACAAAAGCTCATCACCTAATAAATTATTTTGTTAGTCTTTGAAGTGCTACTGGACTGCTTTTTTTGTTTTGAGAGATGAACTTACTTTGTCTCTCCCTGATGTACCCCAGAATAGCAATCCAACTGCCCGCCCCCAAAAACAGTGATACTGCGTGTGCATTTCCAAAACCCAAGAAGAGCTCTACGTAAGCCTGAAAGACTGTCGCTGTCACTAGCACGTTTGTCCAATAAAAGAGGAGGGAGGTCTCAAATTCTAGGACACATACTCCGTGCCATCTCCCAGGAGTCATTGGCACCTCTTTACATTAGGTTTCATCCATGTTTTCCCTTGAAAATAAGTGCACTTCATGCCCAGGTGTATATGATCCATAGCAGCCCTTATTTCTACAGACGGGTGGTGTTTTCTTCTGCTCAGAATGGCAAAGCAGTCACACAGGAATCTCTTTTTCATGCTGTTTGCTCCAGCCCTGCCTGGCACACAGACAGCAGAAGGCACATATGCTCACTGCTGATTAATCCATGTCCATGGTATCAGCAGCCATAAACATGATCTGACTGTGACTTTAAATATTGATAACCAAACTCACAAATCAGAGCTGGGAGAATGACTGTTTCAGTGCTTAATGGCAAAGGCTTTGTACAATGATCAGATATTCAATAATGCATGAAAATATATCCCCCATAATCAAATTGGAAGCTATTTGGTGTAATATATTATTTAAAATTCAATATTATAATGCACACATCTACTGCTTCCCCTGCAGAAGACCATTTCCAAATGTGATTGTGTGCGGACTCTATTTAAAAGTGACAATTTTGCTTTTCATTTGTTTAACGGCTTAAATGGAGGAGCTTGAATGGAACTAAGTCATCTGACAAGGAAACCAAGCCAGTGCAAACACCTCTGCAAAACCGCATTTCTACTTGAAAAAATAAATACATACAATTGAAAGTCTATCAACAGAGTGTTATCTGTCTGTCAAGAAGACACCAAATTCTGCATCTCTGATGCTCACCTGCAATAGGGAGAGAGATCTTGTTGGATATGCTCTTTGAATCTGCAACCAAGAGCTGGGTGAATATGAGGGAAAAATATTCAGGCACATTTCAGAGACTTCTTTGTAGAATTTTGCTGTGACTTTTCATCTCTGCACCATCATCCTTTTGCTACACGTGTGCAAGTGCAGATCTGTTTGTGCTTATTTTCACAAGAGGATTTTGTCCTTGTAGCCAAGAGCTACAAATGTAATCAGGCTTATGGCAAAAACCATCCTTGACAGAGGTAGCTTATAAAGATGAGCCCATCCATTCCGAGAAGAGAAACAACGTCCTGTGATTGAGAAGACCAATTGCAGCAGAGTGAATCCTCAAAAGAGTTCCTTGCAGCAAATAGTCCTTGAGCAGCTTTGATGGCTGAAATTTGTTTCTTGCAAACACAGATGGAACAGTTCAGAAAAGTGAAAAGATTGGAGGTGGGGGAAATTCCACTCTGTTCACTGAGTTAGACAATGTGGGATAGAAATAATTAAATTTCCAGATTAAATTGTTGCAAGGGCTTTACTCACTTACAAACCTTTATTTTCCCCCAGTAATTTAAACCCTTAATATTCTGTACTGCCTCCCGCACATTACTTTCTAGCTAGAGCAGAGTTTGGGATAGAAGACTACGCACCCCCTTAAGTGATTGCCTCTGCTTCCCTCTTCCCATTCTGCTTGCAGCTTCTCTGCTTCTCTCTGTTCTACCATTAATATAATTTTCCCCTCCCCTCCTTGCTCCTTTTGTGCTGCCTCTCCTAATCAAAGTGAGAACTCAGGTCAGGAGTTTGCCTCATGCTTCTGAACCCTTTCCACATCCCACAATGCTGAATAGGCTGTAAATCAGGTCAAATCACCAGCTCCCAACCAAAGGCATTCTGCCTCTTTCAGGGTCAGCCTAGTAGCAGATGTGTCCATTGCTCCTTCTCAGAGTTCTGCCAATAATGTACAGAAATGTGCTCTCAGGTAAAACTTATCAGGAATTTTACAATGAAACTTTTTTCATTGGAAAATGTTAATCAAAACCAAAACTGTTAGGGAGAAGAGCTGCTCTGGGTTACTCTCTTGAGACTTAAATTTTCTGGAAGAAAAAAGAAAGAGTTCTGAAGTTATCAAGACTTGTCCTTTTTGACATTTTGAAAACAAAACATCTAATACCTTTGATCTGAAAATGACTCTTTATTCTGAAATGTTTTTAAATGTATACATTTTTAAATAAAAAAGTCCACATCCAAAATAAATGTTTGGAGAATGAATGACTTGGAACGTTCCAATTGAGTCACTAAGTTTATTTTCAAGACTATTGGTTCATGAAAATGTTCAAGATTTTGACTTCCCAGCCTGATTCAATATGGGAAAAAATTTGAAGACATCAAAAACTCATACTGAACATGAAAGACAACTCCCCATCTGGCTAGACTTCCTTGTATATTGGCAACAAGATTTGGTCATTTCTACCTTCTGCATCTGGCTATTTGTCTCCAACATACCACAATCCCTTGGTGGCTAGGTATTTTGATTTCCCCCTCCCCATCATACCCAGTGGTGTTTTTTTCTCCTTTTATCCATGTATGAACTAAGGAATTTCTCCCACTGTCCTCTGCCATTTTTTAAGTATTGTTGATAACTGCGGGGTGCAATGAAGAGCCACAAACAATTGTTACTAGACTTGAAAAAATGGCTGGCAGTAAAATTTGAGGCACTCACTCTGTTTAGCCTGTGGAGAAGATGATTGAGGTGATTTCATTATGGCATATAAGCATCTTCCTGGGGTGAAAATATGGGATCCTAAAGAGTTCTTTAATCTCCATCTCTTTGCACTGTCAGTCTAAGATAGGGTGCCTTTCAGGAAGACATATTTTAAGCAAATACAAGCTACTGGGCATGATACAGAGGAAAATCAATGGGATTTTCTGACCTGTTTTGTTGAGGTGAGATTAAGTAATACCATAACAGTCCTTTCTGGCCTTGAAATCTATGAAGCTTTCTTGCTCCATAACCTCTCTTCACAGAGGAAGAGAGTCTTTTCCACCACCTTGTTTCCTGTCAGGAGAAAAGCCCCCTCTGACATGTAGGCTAGCACTCCTTGGAGGCCTGCTGAAAGAATGTACAGTACTCCAGTAGTCAATGACTTGCTGCCTGGGTTGCCTCTTTCACAGCCCACAGCTTGGCTGCCTTTAAGACACCTGTACTTATTGCAACAACCTCCTCATCTCCCTGCCACATGGCATTCGCCACTGCTGCCAAGTCAATGGGCTGAGCAGAAATCTGAGAGAAAAATAGTAGAAATCACATGAGGAAATCCCGCTTTTGTGAGATTTCTAACCCGCTGTGGCAGGTCTGAGAAATCCAGGTGAAGACTGTTTTAAATAAGACCCCAGGAGCCACAAACGCCCCCCAGACCATTTGAGGTCTGTCCAGTCCTGGTCTTTGGGTTCAGGGTGGGCCAGAAAAGGGCAATCTTCACATCATTAGCCAGGCTAGATTCAAATCTATGCTCCCCACCCCCCTCAAGACATCATGACTATCACCATGTTGCATACGATGACCACAGAGGACACAACCACAGGAGTGAGGTGGTGGGTCATTTCTACCTCCTGACCACCTAGGGCTCATAGTGGCAGAGAAAAGTTGTGCAATTCTGGTTCCATTCAGTAGGAGCTGATGGAAACACATTTACATTAGCCAGTTCATTTCACTAGAGTATCTCAGCTATACAGACACCCCTAGATGCATGCATTTGACCCAAACACAAAGACCCTGTTTATTAGTTTGAAATATCTTCTCACATTAAACAAAAAGCAGATTTCTTCAGGAACTAATGCTTTTTTTCAGCTGATTGGTTCAAATTTAAAAAAATCCATGAAAAGAAAAACAATAAGTCAATGTACAAGGGGCTGGATTTGGATAGATGAATAGTTCAATAAACAGCACTTCTCTTTTTCCCTCCAAGTATTCCCATCCAGTTATCCTGATGGATCGTGGGGTGGGGGACAGGAAGGGAGAATGCCTCCAAATCAGGTCTATCCAGACTTCTGAAACTAGTTCCATCAGGTGGATTCTGGATCCTAGACCATGAGCTAATAGGCTCCCCTGGCCTTCCCTTGCTTTTTAACTTCACATAAAAGAAACAAAGTAGGTGTGTTTTACACCATTGCTCATTCACCAAATAGAGGCCATCAAGTCAGCTACCTCTGGGTCTCTATGTAGACTGGCCCCTTGCCTCTATCAAAGGCCCGAATAATTATCCTCAAGGACCCATTTGGGTTAGCAGTGATGGAAGCGCTAATGAAAAGAAGATAGCTGAGGCCATCAGAATTTTTCTTCCCACTCAGGTAGATGGAGGCTTGTGGGCCTGCTGGAACGCAATCAATGCCCCTGTCTGAGCGCTGTTGGAGGGCTCCTCTGTAGAGAAGCTATTGTAGACCAATGCGAGAGGAAAGTTTCATTGCTTGGGAACCAGCTCCTGCTTGTCATTTTCCCTCCCCTCACTCAGAGATGGCCTTATTTTCCTAAACTGAGATTTGCAGCTCATTAGCCCATAATATAGAACAAAGCCCATGGGGACTTGGAGGCAAACAGAAACCAAATGGAAAACAACAATTACATGTTCCTTACTCTATCAATTAGGCTTACTTTGGGATCTATGAGAGTCCCTCATGTAAATACAACAAGCCCCAAAATATGCATCTAACAAGCAACATGTGAAAATATATATTTCATGGGGTAAAGAATCTGCCAGTTAAGAAAAAGCCTTATTATGTATTTCCATAAACCACAGAGCCTTTCTGGTCTGGTGAACCCATTATAACTTAGAAGCAGTGCTCAGTGTGAGAAGGCACTCACATGGGACTGGAGCATCAAAGCTTCTAAGGTAAAACAACAACAGAAAGTTCCTTGCTTTTCGCATGAGCGATGAGAAGGGACACAAGGGATGAAACTCAAGGTGAAAGAAGGAAAGAGGGAGACAGCTAGAAGAGGAGAAAAAGCAGCTTATTTTAGAGTCAGATGCAGATAATTCAGTGCCTGCCGTCCCACTTCTGCTGTTACCAGCTCTTCTGATCCTATTCTTTTAATCTAGCTCCAGCGCCTGGAGTCTTGGGATCACGTGAGACTCGCACTTTAGATTTCAAATAAAAGGAAGGATTCTAGACATTGTGGTGACAGAGGAAAAAAAAAGATTCTCTAAATCCTTAAAAATCAGAAGACAATTTTAAAAGAATCATTTTTTTTTCTAAAAGTTTGTCACGCCAAAGTAGCACACATCGAAATAAGGGTGCCAGGCACAGCTGCAGACAGGGTCACAGGGCGGACTCAACAGCAAGCCACTCCCTTAAAGGGCCCCTCCCAGACACAGTTGCACTAAACAACACAAGATACACAGAGCTGATAACTGGTTGCAGACCCTGTGCCTGCAGGATGGATCCCCAGCTGCTGCAGCAGCAGCCAGAAGCCCTGGCATAAGGGCTGCTGCACACGGTGACCATAGAGCCCCGCAGGGGCTGGAGAGAGAGTGTCTCTCAACCCCCCAGCTGATGGCCGCCATGGAGGACCCCACTATTTCGATGTTGCAGGACGTGCAACGACTACACGGTCCCTACTTCGACGTTGAACGTCGAAGTAAGGCGCTATTCCCATCCCCTCATGTGGTTAGCGGCTTCGACGTCACACCACCTAACGTCGAAGTTAACTTCGAAATAGCGCCCGGCGCGTGTAGCCGTGATGGGCGCTATTTCGAAGTTAGTGCCGCTACTGCGAAGTAGCATGCACGTGTAGACACGGCTTGAGTGAGAAACATGTACACAGGGGAGTAGAAGACTTTATCCCAGATATCACCCATGGAAGACTCCCCCGACTGGAGTAGGGATGCTGGCAGCCTCAGCTGGCTGCCCCCATGGGAGGAACTGGGTAGACTGAGCAGACAATGCACCTCTATCTGAAGCCTAGCCAGGATGGCATGTGGACCCCACCAGGAGAGGTGAAGATGATCAGTAAGGGAGGGGAGATCCACTGGAGGGCCTGGGCCGCTCTGGTGCAATACCAGGTACAAAGAAGGATTTAACTCAATTGCTACTTCTAAGCCCCAGAAGCTAAAATTGCCTTTTCCTTTCTAGATGTATCTAACGTTCAGAAAGGGAATCTAGCGCCTGCATGCCAGCTTTGAGCACCATCAAAATTCAGGAGTGCTTCAGTTCAGTTGGGGCAGCAGTTCCATCATTTCTCCCAAATCAAATACTAAGTCCCCTGCCATTTGCAGTAGAAAAAGTAGGATAAAATTAAGCAATGAATGCTGGCCTATTGCCAGTACTAACTAGGACAGGAGTTGCTATTTTCAACAGCCATTACTATTACTTTTTTTTTTTAATTCTTTAGAAAGAAGACCATAATATTGCATTGGCAAATTCCCATAGAAACAAATATTCTTCTCGGACTGAGCTGTCAATCAACGGATTTCTTCTTGGGTGCCATTGGTGAGTTACTCCACCAATCCCTGATTAATAGAGCTGATTACAGATGTCGCATAAAAAAACCCACTAACTGCAGGCATTGTGCATTCTTTTCGGATTCTATGCTTTTCCTGTAGTGCCTGGATAGGCTGACTCAAAACAATTCAGAGCCAGGACAGTGGCTTGCTGTCAGGACAATCTGTCCTGAATGAGAGTTTCCAGATCATTGGGAGAGATGTAAGTTGAATCTATGGAGATATAGCTATCTCATAGGACTGGAAGAGACCTTGAGAGGTCATTGAGTCCAATCCCCGGCACTCACAGCAGAACCAAGAACCATCCCTGACTTCTTTTTAAATCTATTTGCCTCAGATAGTCCCATCAAGGATTGAACTCACACGGCTGGGTTGAACGAATGAACGCTCATGCCACTGAAATATCCCTCCCCTCCGATGAGTACTATCCCCCTCTACCAAGGATTGCTGTCCTGTGTTGATGGCGATCACGGTCAAGAAGTGTGTGTATGTTCCAGGATGCGAAGAGCAGTTTCTGTTTAGTCATTGATTTTCCTTTGTGACCGCAAAAATTGGATATCCAGTCAGTTGTGGTTAACCAATGGAGCCACTGGAATCAGCTGTGCTTAGGGGTTGTTTTCTCTTCCCTTATCCTTCTTTTGAAGAAAGCAGCACTGTCCCTAAATAGGGCTGCTTTGACACCTAGGCCCCCTTTTTCAGAAGTGGGTCTTTGCCCATGAAAACTTATGCTCCAATATATCTGTTAGTCTATAAGGTGCCGCAGGTCTTCAGGGGAGGGGGCAGTGTGAGCTTGTTGCAGAGCTGCTGTTCAGGTATAGAACTCCTGACACCTCAATCCCCAAAATCACGTAGGCTACACTTTCTTTACAATTACGTGATAGCTGAGGGGTGTGAGGGTCCCTTTGGGGACCCCTGCTGCAAGTGATGGGCATCTTGGTTATTTTAAAGGCATGGCCTAGAGGAAGAAACCACCCAACTTCAGAGTCTGCAGCTGCCTGGAGCAAGTACTCAGGATTTAGAGTCCCAAGTGCTCCTGTTGTAAGGTTCAACGTACTCAGCCTTGGAATTGCCACCCTTCCTGTGACTAGCAGCTGCAGCTGTCTAAAACTGACCTCTGGCAACTGGCCCCATGGCTGTAGCCAGATAACTTTACTGAGATGTGAGCAGAACTCCCCTCAGTGAATGATGAAACAGGGTGGTCCAGGAGACACGGCTAAAGAACATCTGAATGAGAAAAGAGATACATTCGTGGGGAGTTACCCAGGGTCACAATGGAATTTCTGCTCATGGTGAGCCATGGTAAACCCCAACGGATGTACTGCTCAATAAGAAAAATTGGGAGTGGGGGAAGCTGTGGATTGCAGGACACACTATCGTGCACCGGTATGTGAGCAAAATGAGAAATGTCTGAGATTCAGGACCAGGTATACTACAGCAATGCCACATCAGGCTCACTCTTGGAATGAGACAAAGATGGTATGGGGGCTCACAAATATATTTTTCACTAGGCCAGCAAAATGTTAATGCAGCATTGGCTGCAGTATTGCAAGATCCTATGTTCAGCTGTCTTCCCTCGGCACTTCTGGCTCTGCAGCTGAGATCTGCGCTGCAGCATGACGTGGGTTCCGCTGCTTCACTGCCTTTCTCTCCTGTCCTCTGTGCCACGTGTGCACTGCAGTATTGCCAGATTCCCCTCCCCACGGACACACACGGACACCTTGCCATCTCCGTTCCATCCTCTGCTTTCCAGATCCCTCCTGCACTGCAGTATTACAGCAGCTCCCTTGCCCTGCAGCATTAGTAGCAGTCTCCCATCTCCCTGCCAGACTCTGCTTACTAGAGCAATCACATACCACAGCACTGGGAAACTTTCTTTCTTTTTACACCTCTCTCCAGCACTCCATGGCTCAGCCCTGCTTCACTCAAAGAGCTTCCACCTGCTGCCCAGTTTTCCCTTACACTTTGCTCTTCATCTCAACTTCACAATACATCTTCCCCATCCCCCACCTCACACATTCTGCAGCTCAGCCTTGCACCTCTGGTGGCCCACCTTTTCTTTGTCCTCCATCCCTCAGCGCTGCTTTGCAGTAGCACAAGAATCCCCCTGCTTTTTTTTTCCCTTTCTTCCTTTGAACACAGTTTATATCATATATATTATCTTTTGCTGTGTCCATCATGTCTGGGCAAGGTTCTACCAAGTTCTCCCCACCAGATTCTGGAAAAGTCTACACCATGCTACAAAGCTCCATAGCCAAACAACATCCACTTTGCACAGCCTCACAGTGTAGACAATAAGACTCTGAACCTAGTCCATCATGAAATTTTGTGAACACTGCTTTCCATCTTCTCCAAGCACCAGTTTCCTTTCACTGTGATGGTAAATAAACTTTGGATGTGTATTACAAATTTCTGTCTATAACCTTGCTGCCCAACTTCTTCTTGCAAGCAAAGTTGCAATGGGTCCTCTAGTGATTTTCTATTTGTGCAAGAAACTAGAGCTGCTGCTCAGAGCCAAGACCAGAGCACACTTGACAAGTTCAGACTGTTTAGAGACAGTTACTCTGGATAGGCTTAAGTGAGCTCATGCTCAATAAAGTTGATTAATTTTGTTGAGGAGGTGACAATGACAGGGAGGCATGTGAACAGGACACATAATTTACTGGGACTTCAAGTGCCTTTTGATACAGTACCACACTGAAGGACAATTTAATATATGTGGCATCAATGGTGAAATACCAAATAATCTAATTTTTTTAAATTGGTTTGCTAAGAAAAACCCAATGGCAATAGGAAATGTCTGTTATTAGGCAAGGAGGGAGATGACAAACTGGATGTTGTAGTGCTCAGTACTAGGGCCTTTATCTTGTTGACACTAACCATCTGTGGCTTGCAGAAGGATATATGTTGCCATATTTTGTATCCTTTGACTTCAGGATGCAAGATGATCACACCAGCTGGGGTCAAGAAGATTTTCTTCCACCACTTCTGCGTAATACCTAGTATTGTATAATTAGTCTACGGAGACACTGTCTTTTTGTGTAGTAACTAGCATCAATAGCTTTTGGAGAGAGAGGACCAGGCTGGTCTTACATTAGAGTTCATATGTTCCTAAGCCAGCATGCAGAGAAAAGGGTCAAAGAGGAAGGAAGCTGGATTTGAAAATCTATACAGATTCCCTAGAACTGCTAAATGGCAATGCAATGAGATTGGGAGCAGGGGTAGCTACACCTCCAAAATACAGTGTGCCACACCTTATCTCTTACAACTTCTTCATTAAAAAGGAAGTAAGCAGCACATTTATGGTACGTGTGGGTGTGAGCAAACAGAAATTTTCTACACAGGGACATTTAACAGCTACTGCAAGCTAACTAAATGTGAGAATTGAAAGAGAATTATTTATACTGCATTAAACACCTGTGTGAACACTCATTCAGAATTAATTCAGTTTAGTTTAATTCTCTTTGGAAGTGACCAAATTAAGGCTCCTAATTCAGATTATGAGTAGGTTTAATGCAGTTTAAGTAATCCACTTTAAAGTCATACTTAGTTAATTCAGATTAATTTGCCTAACTTTCCCCCCTCTTTCAGCAAGAATAGCGTGTGCACAGAAGGGGATCTATGCAAGCTAAAAATGTAGCAGGACCAAAGTAAGAATGCATCTAATGAATCAGGGAACAATGATGTAAACTTCAGTATGACTATGCTTTTTGGCCACACAAGAATGAGGGGGATCACATAAAAATAAGGGCTATACAAATGACTAGTGAAGGAAGCCTTACTGAGGTTGGGGGATTCACACAGGCTAGGAAAGAAGCCTATTCATCTGAGACGTTCACAAGCAGAGTTTCTCGTGGAGAATGAACACAAACTTTACATTCCCTTTTGCTACTGGAATTAGGTAGACACATCTCTGGTGCCTGTGAGCCGTAGAGGCAGTGCTGATCCTAAGTGGACTCAGGAAGCCTTCATTAAAATTCCACCATGAAAATGAAAGAATGTGAGGGTGCTTTCCCTGCCCTCTGACTCAGGTCAGTCCCTTTCTAGATAGGGAGAGGGACCCATTCTGCCAAAACTGTCTTATTTCTAGGCTTCAGAGCATACTTCTGAAGAGCAAGGTGTTTTTCCCCTTTGAAATCAACTCATGTACGCTAAACAGCTGAGGCTCTCCAGGTTCTGCAGGACCTCCACAGAGCTCCACCACAGCATCCCACCTCCTCTCCCACTTCAAATGAAACTTGGTGCTACGTTAACAATATACTGGCTTTGTTTTAAAACAAGGCACAGCCATTTCCTTTAAGGGTTTTCCTTAGTTAAGGTTTGTGAAGTGTTCCATAATTGACAAGTATTATCAATATAATTTAGCTAAATTATTGTGCCCTCCTCCCCTGCCTTGGAGGTGCATTAGAAAACATTTGCTTTAAAAGAAAGCTCTTTTGGCCAGAGGCCCTGTGTGTTTTTAGACATTCAACTCCTAAACTTTCATTGGTAAACACTGAAATTATTTATCAGAACAAATCACAGAATTCCTTAGTCTTTAACCACTCATTTCTACAAGCATGTGCACATACACACTGCCTAGGTTTTATAATAGACCAAAGCATAGTTTCCCAAACTGGGGGGTGTGCACCCCTGGGACTGTGTGAAGAAATTCCGGGAGGGACTTAGGGCAACCCAGCTGTCCACCATTATGAGGTGGTAATAGTAAAGAAGAAGTGGAGCAGGTGAGGGTTTCTCTAATATCAAAAGGGGGGCATGATGCCAAAAAGTTTGGGAACCACTGGACTAGAGGGAATGTGTGTGTGGGAGTCTCCTGTTTAAAATATTTGACATCTACTGGTGGTTTTTACAACACACTCCCTAGATGCTTCCACTAAGGTGATAGGATCATCCTGAGACAGCCCTAGCTTTTGTCTATTTTCTTTAGCAGGCTTACAAACTTGTCTCTGTTTAGTTGACTAGAAATAGTGCAAGACATTAGCTACCTTACTGGCTAGATTCTACTAGTTAGAAAAGGAATTACTTGGTTATATAAAGCATTTACCCACCAGACAACAATCCACAAAAGACCTAGCCACTTAAGATGTAAAAAAAGAGCCCAGAACGTACCTTTGCTACCCTTCCCCCTAAAAAAGAACAGACCCTGAAAAGCATAAAAAATTAAAACAAAACTTCAATACTGCAAAAGATAAATTAAAAAAACTATCCCATTCAGCTGCTACCTATTTCATCTAAAGCAAACTCTAAAGGGTAATAGCTGCCTGCTTCATCAGAATTTAAAGGGTCAGCTGGCAGAAGAGGTGCATGCTGGGAAAAGCAGCTCTAATAAAAGAGTGAGTAGCACTACCAAGATCTTATTTGGTTAAAGCATATCTTTAGATTGTATTAGGAAGGGTTAATAAGCCTCTGTAGACTCACTGTTTTGGTGTGAATTATCTTGTCTACTCTCAGTAATTTTGAGATGAGTGTAGTATATTTAGGTTACTATTAGTGTAAGTCTCTATAATGTAATTCTAGATCTCTTTGAAACTTTATTCCAGGTCAGAAGCTCACTAATGCATCTTGCAATCATCAAGAAGTAGTCTGCCAAATTGGAGATAATGCTAGGAGGAAAAAATATCTCAATTTTCAGCATAACATGAGAAAGGGAAAATCTATTCATATTTGGGAGTATGTATGTAAAGATACTACCCTACAAAGACATAAAATTTCTGTAAGTGCCTCTAATGAAACCACACATGGAGGACACAGACTTTTCCAAATTGAAAAAGAACAACAAAAAATAAAGTGATTTAGAGGGGAAGATGGTTTTAAAGTGAGGTGTCTAGCTTAAATGTAGATGCAGCCATCTGTGAATTATGTGCAAGGTATAAACACCTAGAATGGAGAGCAGGCTTTCAAGATGATACGACTTGCAGAAATGGGATGAGACGAAGAGAAGACAAAATGTGGATAGAATATAAAGAACATCTAAGCAGTAAGCTATTCAGCTGTGGAAATACCTTATGGGTGGGGTGGGGTGGGGTGGGGTAGAAAGACCATTTTCTGGGATAAGCAAAGCAGCCTGGACAAAACACTAAAAAACATGCTCAATTATTAATGACTGTCTCATTACGCCAGATGCTGTACAAACTCGTATAAAGAAACTATCCCAGTTCTGAAGTGTCTCCAGTCTCAATGAGCAAGACCAAACTCTTTCCCTTTCACTATTAGGGAAATAAGGCCAAAAGCCATGGTGGGATTTGTGGTAGGCTCCCTGGGAAGCTAGAACTATGGGACTGTAGTACCCCTTTAACTTTCTGTAGCTTGGGCTGTTTCTCTCAATGTTTTGCTAGTGACTAGCAACAACCCCCTTTGGGTGCTTCTATCAGTCAGCACAAATGCATAGGAGCCCCACACACCCAGCTAGAATCATGGGTGACTCTGGGACCAGTTACCTAATCACACATGGACTCTCACCAGCCAAATCCTCCCAGCGCTGTATTCGGTGATGAAAATGGGCGGGTATGGGCCAGTACAGTCTATTGGTCTATACATAGCTGCTGCAGTAGCATTTTAATATTTTTACCCTGCTTTCTTCCACAGCTCTGCTGGTATAGTCCAGTAGCACTTCCAGACTCTACTGTAGAGTCATTGATGGTGGGACCAAAGGGTGTAGCTGCCCCATGGCCCGGCAATTTAAAGGGCCCAGAGTTTCTAGCCGTTACTACTACAGAAGCAGTGGCTGGAGCCTAGACCCTTCAAATCCTTGCCAGAGCCTCAGCAATCCTGGTGACCACAGAAACAGCAGCCATAAAGGGATGGCTGAAGAGTCTGTTCCCCATACCTGCCCCTTCTGGGGGCCCAGAGACACCCTCCACATGGCCCAGAACCATAGACTGCATAAGGGGAAATCACATTCTTTACTTTCACCCTTGACAGTATGCCAGGAATATACCACCTTGCCCTGATCAATATTAGTACAGCTGATTTATTAACTGGCTCACCACTTTGTCGGTGGAAAGGGGACATACACCAGCTTTTCTAAAACCTGGGCAGATTTGCTACTCGCTTCATACAAACTCACTGGTAAACAAACAGTAAAAAGTGTTTTGACTACAAAGATTTTAAGTGTTTGGCAAAAAGTCAAGAGACGTTACTAAAAGAAAATACAAACATGCAGTTTAAACTCTCCACCCTATCAGACAACTAGACCTAGTAGTTTTTCTCACCCCACTGGATGTTGCAGTCCATGGCACATTACTCCAGCTCCACATTAACTGCTGATAATGGGCCACATCCTCTATGGTTGAACTGACCTTGTCAACTGTGGCCTTCCTCTTGACTGTGACTCCCACCTTTTCCTGAGACCATATATTTAAACCCTTGTCTGGAACCCCTCCCCCGACATGCATCTGAGGAAGCAGGTCTTTGCCCACAAAAGCTTATGCTCCAAAACATCTGTTAGTCTATAAGTTACCACGGGACTTCTCGTTGTTTTTGAAGATACAGACTAACACGACTACCCCTCTGATAATTGCATTGTGGCTGATTTGCTGGATAATCCTAGAACAGGAAAAGACCTCAAGAGGTCATCGAGTCAGTCACCTGTGCTCATGGCTAGTCCAAGCACCATCTGGACCATCCCTGACAGGTGTTTGTCTAACCTGCTCTGAATGGCTCCAGTGTCTGGTGATGTCTGTTCCGCATCACCCACCTGGGGGGTTGCTTACCTCCCTCCCTTGTCATCTCTATAGTGCTGGCATTTGAGCACTTCCCACACCCACAGCAAATTTTAGTGGAAAACATACACATAATTCTTATATTTTGATATGTATTAATGATACGCATATTTAGATAAAATGACTTTCAGCAAATCATAACCATTGCAACAATACCTCACAGGGCATGTTTTATAATCAATATCACAATTATATATAGATGAGGAAATATGCGGCAGGGTATAGTGTGCTCCCCCAAGGTATGGAATATTATAGGATTCACTCAAACTCCCATCAGAATTCTGACAGAGCTGGGATGTGGACTTGTATCTTCTGAGACCTAACTTTCAGCCTTAATGGTGGGACAAACTCTTCTATTAGAGGAACCCTTCCTGTGTCTTCTGTGGTGATAAACTAGACAGGTCTGTTCCATCTTCAATGCCTATGAATATACAAAAACATCTGCCAGCATTTTATGGCAGAAATCCAAAACTCAGTGAACTTTGAAGATGAGCTGGGAACCTCACTCACTGTTTGCAGGTTGTATTGTTGGAGTTGTGTTTTGTTTCTATTGGCTTTGCGCTTGAACCTCCTATTTCTGTTGTAATCTATTTTCTTCCAGTGCTTCTAACAGGATAAATGGGAGTTCAGAAAAGGCCTCGAATAACAGTGGACTTCCTTAAAACAAATAAAAATACAAAAAAAAAAATAGCTGAGACATCAAGTTGGTTCCTTCTGTCCATACCTGCTGCTGCTCAGGAGTAGAGTTTTAAAAGGGTCTGAGTCCATGTAGACAAGAAGCCAGTGCTTAGTGTGTGCTGGGGCTTGCCAAGGCTGACCCCCTGGCACCTCAGGCTTGGTAATTCATTGCCCCAGAATCTCTGGGCTGGCAGCATCTGTTATGAAAGTAAAAAATGCTTGCACCCCAGTACCTTTGTCATTATAAATTAAGGTGTGCAAGCACCTCAAAGTCCAGATATATGATCATATAACTAGGAGTTGCTAACCCTGAGACGTGGTAAAGCCTGCACAGAGGGGATTCCTGATGGGATTCTGAGTGTGTCCTGTTTCTCAGCAAGCATTTCTCTGATCTCTTTAGGCCTAGCAGTTGCAGAGGAAATGAAAATGGGTAAAGCTAGGGCAAGGAAGTTCCTGGTATCCCCCAGACACCCATTTGCTACATCTCATTCCTTAGCCTAGGAAAAAAGTCAGCAGCTAGTCAAGGTCATGCTTTACTTTATCCTCATGGCAGGATTAAGCATCATCTAGATCATGGCCAACAGATGCCAGATGTCTCTCCAGCCCACTCCAACCTACAACCTCCATATATAAATTATTTTAATGTTTAACCACCCTGATAATCAGTAGATTTTTTCCTAATGTCCAACCTACACTTTCCTTGCTTCAGTTTAAGCTCGTTGTATCTTGCCCAATCTTCAGTGGTAAAGAGGAATAACTTTTCTTTCTCATCCTTTCAACAACCTTTTAGGTACTTGAAAGCTGCTATCAAGTTCCATCTCAGTCTTCACTTTTCCAAACTAAACAAACCCAGTTCTTTCAGTCCTCGCTCATAGGTCAGGTTTTCTAGAGCTATAAACATTTTCCCCGCTTTTCTCTGGATTCTGAGGCTACTGCGACAGCATCTCCTTCTTTATCAAGATGCTATGTCAGTACAGGGTATGATGTAACAGCAGCGGAGGTTTTTACCCTCAGCTGCTGGTAGGATCATTGTGTGGGCTTGCATCAGAGAGAGTGTTTAACTGCTTCCTGGGTTCTTTAGAGAATTACCATCTATACCTAGGGATCATTTCACTTAATTTCCCTTTGGAAGCCTGTGGTTGTTACTAGTATCTTCACTGAATGCATGTGAAGTCCACGGGAGTTCAACTTCCATGACCATTGGCTTGGATCCAATAATGGCACAGTGAAGGGCTAAAGGAAGGGATTGATCTGTCCTTGAAACTCCAAGGAGAATTTAGGAAATAATTCAAATAACCCCAATGGAATTGGACTACACAATGGAGGTCCATGGTAACTGTGTGAAACTTCACAATTTTTGGCTTGCCATTTCATGTGTTTCATCTCCAAATTTTGCTTGAATTGTAATTTTCAGTGTGAAATCAGATATTGCACAGACATCTCACAAAGACATGTTTTCAAAAACAGAAGCCATTTGTCTAAAATAAAAGAGCCTTTATCAGTGGCTGGAAGGCCTTCCTTCCATGGAAAATTCCCTGGTTTTTCAAAATTCAGAAAATCCTGATTTTTTTTTTTAAAGGTTCTCTATTTTGTTGCAAATATTTTGTAAGCTCTAATCACTATCCCTACACTTCAGGATAGTGCTGGGTAAGGTTAAGTAGCCACCAGTAACTGGGACCTCAAGTGTCTCCTGAAGGATTATCCTCTCCAAGACTTATTGCATTATGAAAACTAGGACAACAGAAAATATTTTCCCAAAAAAGCCATCAGCAGGAAAGATCCTCACCTGGAATCTGGTTTTAGCCCGTGGAAAGAAGTGAATTGTACTACCCCAGTCAATCTTTAAATTGAAGTTGAGCGGAAGAGTTAACTGTAGGAAAAGACCATGACAGACATAACTCTTTATTTAGCAGTAATGAGATTCCTTCAGAGAGGCAGAAAGAAAGGGCCATAATAATTCCCATTGTTCACCATATACTTCGCTGAAGGCATCACTGGAGCTCCTGAGAGCTGCGTTGCTGCATTCACAGACAGTGATCTGCGAACTCCGACTGCTGAAACTAGATGGATGAGCTGTGCTAAGGAATCAAAGGACAGGGAGTGGCACTGGCTTTTTGTCATGGTTCAGCTAGCCATTGAAATGTGGCCAGTAACTTGCTAGATCCTAGATCTCTGTCAGTAAGACAGTAACTTTGCAGCACCGGAGATAAACCTGACCCATCAGCTTTGTCTCCTGCTCTTGCCATTGTTCATGGGCTTTGGTGGAGACTTACCTGACAGATCTTGACTTTCCACCCACTATAGGTGAGATTAAGAAAGCTATTAGCCAGATGAGTTCAGGAAAAGCTCCTGGAAAAGATGGGATACCAACAGAGATATATAAAGCAGCAAGTCCAGCAGCACTAGCAGCATTCCATAGGGTGATCATCAGCATCTGGGAGGATGAAAACATACCACAGGACTTCCGCGATGCTATTATTGTCCCCCTTTTTAAGAATAAAGGCAGCAAAGCAGAATGTGGAAACTACAGAGGCATATCCCTCCTCTCCGTTGGAGGGAAGATCATCACCCGCATCATCTTGAACCACCTAATAGCCAGTATTTCCGAGGCAAATCTACCTGAAAGTCAATGCGGTTTTTGACCTGGCCAGAGCACAGCCAATATGGTGCTCGGTGTCAGACAAATACAAGAAAAGTGCATTGAACAGAACATGCACCTGTATGCTGTCTTCATAGATCTTACAAAGGCATTTGATACCGTCAACAGGGAAGCCCTTTGGACCATTCTAATACGACTTGGCTGCCCAAGAAAATTTGTCCAGATTATACTCCTTGTCCAAGATGACATGACAGGCAAAGTACTGTCTGATGGAGCCACATCAGCCCCCTTCAACATCACCAACAGCATGAAACAAGGAAGTGTTCTCGCTCCTGTCTTATTTAACCTGTTCTTTGCATGCGTCCTTAACCATGCAGTGAAAAATCTGGACCGAGGTATATACTTGAAATACCAGCATGATGGTTCACTTTTTGACCTCCGTTGCCTGAACACAAAGACTAAGACAGTGCAGAAACTCCTTTCTGAGGCACTCTTTGCCGATGACTGTGCCCTTATGGCTCACACTGAAAACGATCTTCAGCACATTGTCAACAAGTTTCCTGAGGCCTCACAACTTTTTGGACTATCTATCAGCCTCGGAAAGACAGAAGTTCTCCATCAACCTGCACCTGGATCAAATGCTCCTGTCCCAAGTATCTCCACTGACGGCACTCGGCTTAAAGTAGTGGAGAACTTTAAATACCTGGGTAGTGTTATATCCAGTGATGGATCACTGGATAATGAGATCAAAGCACGGATATCCAAAGCGAGCCAGGCACTTGGCTGTCTGCATGTCAAAGTTCTAAACCACCATAACATCCGGATGTCAACAAAACTGCTTGTGTACAGAGCTGTTGTTCTCTCATCTCTTTTGTATGGGTGTGAAACATGGACACTATATAGGAGTCACATCAAGCAGCTCGAAGCTTTCCACATGCACTGCCTCTGTAACATCATGAAGATCCGCTGGCAAGCAAAGTGCCCAATCTTGAGGTCCTCGAGACAGCCCAGATGACAAGCATTGAAATGATGATTATGAAGTCACAATTACGTTGGACCGGTCATGTCAGCCGCATGGATGCCAACAGAATCCCTCGCCAGCTTCCGTATGGTGAACTCTCCCAGGGCATCCGGTGTATAGATCGTCCCCGGAAACGCTACAAGGATACCATCAAAGCCAATCTGCAGTACAGCAGTATCAAACCTATGGACCCTGAGGACGCCACCGGTGATAGAACACAGTGGCATGCAACAGTCAGAAATACCTGCATTGCCTTTGAGGAAGACCACTGCCAGCATCTACAGGAGGCACGCAAACAACGTCACAGAGCATCAGCAATGCACAACCCACAGATTGCAAACTTCCCATGCACCATCTGCGGCAAAATGTGCACCTCTAGAATTGGCTTATACAGTCACCAGAGGGCACACCATAAGACCAGTAACAGATGATCTGCACAGATTTGTCATCATCGGATTGATGGACTACCATTAGGATTATTAAGATTACGTGGACACTTCCTTTCCTGGATGCAAAATAGTGGGATACAGGGCCACCTGCCTTCTCACGTGGAATAGAAAAGCTTGACGATACAGCTCTTCCCTCAATTAGTGCATGAAAGGGCAGGCACCAGGTTATACAAACATGCCAATGGGATTCCAGAACAGACCAGTGGTCCAACTCATCCAGTATTGCACAATGCACCTGTCCATGCAGTGTTAAGGAATCAAAGCTGCTCCTGCAGTCATGACTTCCATCTGACTGTTTCTTCAAGGCTATTTTATCTCTCTCTTGGGCTCCACTTAGTCTCTGCACCTTGTCCTTCACAGGCTCAGGTGATTCATGGCAGCCTTTTGACAGGCTGTCCCAACCTTGATTATGTGGCTGATTGTGAGCTCTCTCTTAACGGATCATTGGGTCTGATGAAGGGGGATTTACCCATGAAAGCTCATGACCTACTAAATTTTTTAGTCTCTAAGGTGCCACAGGATTTCTTGTTACTTTAAAATTCAGTTCTTTCCATTTTCTTGTACCTCAGGCTTCTTTACTGTTATACTTGGCAAGGAAGCAGTTCCCTACTATCCCATGCCATTAGTATCACCCAAGAACACATCTGTCTTCTAATACAAACTCCATTCATGGAACTAAGGCTATTTTGTTGAAAGAAGGGGAAGCCCATGTGCTTTTATTTTAAGGTTCTTGCTTTTACAGGTTGAGCATCTCTCATCTGAGACCCTTGGGACCTGACCGGAGCTGGACAAGAGAATTTTCCAGGTGATGGTGGAGGGGGGGCAGGGGAGGTCAACATTTTCTAGCACATTACTGACACTTCCACTGCTTATTGGGCTCTTAGAAGACAATTATGACTAAATTACAGCTAAATAACAGCACAGAACACTGAAATCCAAAACTGGTGGCTGGAAATAAACGTTATGGGACCATGGGAAACTTGGGCCCACCTGTGATAAGTGGTCCTCCAGCTAACTAAAATCATGCCAGACTACGGAATTTGCCAGACAAAAGAGTTACAGAGTAGAGAGTTTCAACCTGTATGTGATTATCACTGTGCCTGATTCACCATTATTCTTCTTATATGGGTGTCATTCCAGTGAAATTCGAGCTGGAGGCTAGAACTAAGAGTGGAAAAACTTGGTTTTGAATCTCAGTAGCATTCTGCTTACTGGAAATGGAGGAAAAAATACAGTGAATAGGTTTGATGTACAACTTAACCTATTTTCCTGTTGAGAATCCTCTGAGCAGCGGGACCTTTTGTACCTAGAGATGTCTCCTGGCCTGTATCTAAAATATGAACACAATATGCATATCTGAGGTCCATGCTGGGATGGTTAATTTTGATTGGGCATATAGGTCACAACACTATTTGTGTTTGACTGGGTGAGCCACAAATCTTAGAATCAGGTTTCCAGTACAGATACATACTAGTATCACTTTTTTGTTCTCTGGTACATGCTGAATATTTTCTATGCCCTTGGCCAGTCAGGACAGTGAATTCACTGGCTGGAATATTCAGAGAATAACTTAAGGAATAAGAATGAATTAGAAACAAATTGGTTTAAAAATGTGTTGCTATTTGCAGATAATGCCTTCAGTATTCATCCAGTTCTACTCTTCACACAGAGGAGGTGCAATTAACATACAATGCCTTAATCTTTGCATTTTGGGGCCCATTGTTCTAACCTCTTTACTTCTGTGTTCTGATCTGTAAAATGGGAACAGCAACAGTACTTGCTTGTTGCAAGAGTGCTGTGGAGAGGATTATATGGTAGTAACATTCCTAAAGGGCTCTGAAGATGAAAAGAACAATTGGATTGCTAAGCGTGAGTGCTGTAATTCCTCAGTGTAGACCTACCATTAGGCATGAAATTGTCTCAGGAGATGCATTGTAACTGGAGTTCTAGCTGTGTGCGGTGGAGCTGACAACCACCAGGGGCAGGATACAGAAGAGGCTGTTCTATGTCCCTGGAAGGGGTGGAGCTTCAGGTGAGAGAGGAGGGGCAAAGGGCAATCAGCCCTTAATGCTACCCTGAGCATGATACTGGGGCCCCTCCCAGCAGCCACATGAAGTAACAATCCCAGCCCCTGCGCAGTTGCCCCCATTACTGTCCCCCCGAGGTGATGGGTCTGGCTGTGTTAATAAACTCAACTAATAATAATAAACTGAAGAATAAACTCACAACTCTTGATGGGAGTGGAAAAGCTGCCTTGTGGAACATTGAAAATAATGGTTGGCCAAGAGGGGGCAGTGGGGTTGTACCTGCTTACAGCTTTGGCCTCCTGTCTGGAAATCAGCTGCATACAAGCATAAACATAACAGACAATGCTGTGTATTCTTCTCAGTGGCAGAGGCTATTTGGGAGGTGATGAGAATGGGGCAGGGGCAGGGCTGCCTTAAGAATTATATAAATAATAAAATAAAAATAGTCCTCAGACCACCTGAAGGCAACTTCCTCCTCTATGGAGTCCTTACCCCATTGAATCAGTTTGCTGTGTATCAAAGGTAATTAGGGCAAATTATTTAAAACTTACATTCTAATTAGTAGCTTTAATGGCCGTTAATTACACAGAGCAACAAAGCCATTCCATTTCCTATCATGCTGCTTCTGAGGCAAGGTGTGGGTATTTATCCAGGACCATAAAGGAGAGTGGATACCACACTTAACGTCTAATTACACACAATTGTCCCTAGTAATTATGAGCAATGTGGTTTTTATTTATCTGCTTTAATTACTAGGGCTTCGCAGAGTCTTTGAGTCTTTGACCTGGCACAGTGGTAGAGAGGACAGCAGGGAGGTGAAATGACATCCATAGAATGGCTGCAATCCTAGAACAGCAGAATTTACATGACAGGCAGGGAAGAGCTGAGCGGCGGGTGGGGAGAAAAGGAGGCACTTCTTGCGTACTTATGTCCTTCTGCCAGGCAAGGGCAAGGGCTGTCTTTGTAGTGGGTTTAGCTGGCTTTGGGAACATTGTGAAATCCCAAAGACTGTTTCCCCCAGGCACTGCCAATGGGAACTTTCAGGACACAAGTCCCAATCTTCCCAAGGTAATTAGGCTCCTAACTCATTAAGACTGGGTTCTAATATTTTTCTTCCCTGCTCCTTCAGGCTTCCTGGACTGCAGTGAGGTCTCTTCTATTTCTAGGTCCTTTCCTTCACCAATCTCCTTTCCAGCCTTAATGCACAGTTGGGACTTTGTACAAGCTTAGCTGCAGAAAGTCAAGGTCTCCACCTGCAGATGGCTGTCTCCTACTTATGCCTGCGCTGGAGAAAGCAGTGGGAGATTTCACCCATATCTTTCTCCAAACTCCAGTCTTTCTAATCATTTGCCTTTCTCGTGCCAAAGCATGCTATAAAAAAACGCAAATGCCAGTTTAAGCCTTATTCACTGAGGAAGAAACTGTTGCTCCAAACTTACCGACTATCCACCACCATCTCAGATAAAAGAATTTCCTAGCTGAATAAGTATGTATATTCTCTTTGTGGGGCCTGTGAAAGACAATAGAACCACAAGTGGTTTTGTAGATTGGGTTCCATCCACACCCAGTTGCATTTCCAGGATAGCCAGCATTTTGTGTTACAACTAGAAAACAATGCACTTGGGTATTTTAGTGTTGGCAGACAATGTTAGTGAAACATGAGTCTTGGGTCTTATGGGCTAGTCCTTTAAGCTACTGACCTAGATGGGCATATCTTAGCTGAATTACATCATATGCCCATCTCCCTGGTAGATAATTGTTCAGTGATGAGGTGTCTGCAAAAGCCATGCAATGGAATAGTCTCTTGCATGGAAGAAAAAAATCATTCAAATAGCTTCCACTTTATAAAATGAGAGGGCACATGGGGTTATCCTCAACTCATACCCTCAGGACATTCCTATGTTCTAACAAATCACTTGTTCGGAGTCACCAGGATTTTGAATTAGCTGTAAATATATTTTGACCTTATTTTCCTCCTGATAATTGCTCTGTTTATAGAGAAGTCACTGATTGCCATGTCAATTCCTCCTATTAGAGAATTACACACTGTCTCAATCAGTAATAATCTAGTATATTTCTTTCCTCCTTCTCTGCCCTTCAGCAAATCTTTGGACTCATGTTGTCTCCTTTAAAAGTTTGTTTGCTTTTATTTTTCTTCACTGACAGTTTGACCTTCAGTGAAATTGAAACTTCAAGTTATAGATTAGAGGTAATCCAATAAATGTCTTGGTCCAGGCATGAGTGTCCAAACTCCAGAAAGAACACCAAATTAATAATGATGCTAATAAGTAAATAGGTTATTATGGTCCATTTAAAAATGTGTTACCCAGATTTGGGCTGCAGTCTGCCTTTTGACTACTGCAGGATATGTGCAGCTCAGGAACTCCTTTTCGTAAGGCTCTGTGGCTGAGCTTTCTTTTTAAATTAGGTATTTGGACATTCAGCTAACAGCAAAGTCTAGCCAAAACTCTATTCTAAATTGCTTAGAGCTCATTGAAGCACTTGGGGTCAGATTCCAGAGACTCTGATCCCACACTTCCAAATCTTCAGACTCCACAGTTGAAGCGAGAACAAGCAAGTACAGATAAATAAGAGACAGATATTTTCTTCTTTTCAGAGCTCAGCACCCACAGCCCTTTTTTACCCTGTTATCAGAACTCTCCTGGATCATCTGGGCGCACTTGTGAATGCTGAGCTCTTTAGAAAAGTCCCCTTTGAAAATTAAAGAACTAGAAGGCCAAGGTGCATTTAAGGTGCTGAGGCATTTACTTCCTTCTGCTATGAATCATGGCATGAGCTGGCAGACACTAGCTACTCAGTCTGCTTCTTTGTCGGTTTCAGTCCGGTGACCACAGCTCCTACTTCCTATTGACACAGCAGCCGGGCAGGCTGTAAATCTGGAAGGCTTTTGTTTTGAACAAGGTCGGCTGGCCTGCAGTCTGGAGAGTGATGGAGAGACCTTGATCTCCCTGATAAGCATCTGTAGCCAGTGTGGTGAGGAGATTGCTCAGGATTAAGTCACTGCAGTTTTTATGGTTCAGTATCACAAAGCAATTAGCAGTGAGGGAGTGAGCTTGCCCAACCTTTGCTAAAAATCGCTGCTGTTTATCAATGTGTCAGGCTGTTGGCAGATTCAAGAAATCTAAATTTAACAGGTGACTGGTTCCTCCACGGCTGGCTACAGCCAATGGATCAGCAGGCTATGGTGTCCCAACTGGGCGAGCAGAGCCAATGGAACAGACTACTGGGGAGAAGTGAATGAATGGGGATAGCTCTGGAGCTCATCGTGTGGAAGGCTTTTTTTTTTTTTTTTTACACCGCTGCTGCTTAATGACTTTTTCAATTGATTTCAACAGAGCTGCTTTTCGATTACTAATTCCATTTCAGCCAGTGGGCAGACAAATGCACTGAAAAAAATAATCACCAGAAGAGAAGAAAAGCCCCATCCTGATAGAAAACTACATTTACTTTTGTCCTGGTATTTTATCCTATGTGGGGGGGCCTCTATCTCCCATCACTCTGTCTCCCCTCTCCGTTGCCTGGAGATGAACATACATGCAATTCGTTGCTTCCAAACTCTGGCTCGTCCATGCCCATTTACCTGCTCTGTGAAAAGCAGCTGTCACCCTCCGTTACTCCACCAGCTGTATTCTTAAGGCAGTCACCAAAGCCTGGCGGCAACTGAAGGGGATTCAATTAGCTGTGACGGTCAAAGAGAAACCAGGGGTCAATCGAAGCGTCTCTCCCTGTTTCAGCAGGAAAAAAGAGAGAACACGCCCCAGTTTTGCAAGATGGGGATGAGGGAGGGGAGAGTCTTCGTGGGAGGAATTTCTTCCAAGTGTATCATTACTGAGGAAGGACAAAAAAAGTTCATGCATCCCTGGGCTATTGAGGAATTTCTGCCACTCTGTGGGCAATTATGCTACTTCTTTAAGACACATGGAGCTTTTGAAGCAAATCCTCAAGTGCTCATATTATGTTTCTGCTAAAAATAATTGTAGTAATTAATGCTTTCTCAGTTTTACTGCTACCATCTGCTTGGTGATACCCACCATGGTGACCAATAATGGCTTTTATCAGCCCTTGGGGATTATTCCCAGCATGCCCAAAGGGTTGGTGGAGGTGAATAAAAGTGAGGATGTAGGAGGTGAGAGAGAGTGCAGCTGCTTTTACAGCGTCAGACTTTACATTCCTTCTCTGCAGCTCCTCGCTAGCGTGCAAATAGTTGTAAAAATAAAGGTCAGGCAGATCATCTTGATAAATATTTAATAGTCACTGTTTTTACGTCTCCCTGATTGTTATAGATTGAATGTCTAACACTTGTGACATCTGGTACACACTGAGCTGAAAGTGATTACATAAAACCTCGGAGGGGGAGTGAGAATGAAGTGGATAAGAGGGAGTGGTGAGAACAGGGTGAGCTCTTCCTCTGAACTCCAGCAACAATGCTGCAATTCACACGACTGCAGCACAAATCTGTACCACCCAGCCCATTCCAGAGACCATGAAGAGCTGGTGCAGGTTGTCAGCGCAAGGCATTGAACCACTGGGGCTAAAGCCCTATGCTTTGCCTCATGTGCTGAACACTAGGCCCTATGGTTGCAGGTTAGATACCTTGGGCTGACAGCTTGCATCAGTTGGCATTACACACCCATCACCCCCTCCCCTTAGGAAAAGTAATTCAGAGGGAAACAAAAAGTCCTGTGCTTCTGGCACTGTGATGCTTGGTCTAAAAGATCAGCCCACGTGCCTTTGGTGAAAATGCAGTTCTGTGTCTGTTGGCATTATATATGCTTGCATACAGAGAACACACCATATTGGCCACAACTAGAGGCTTCAGTGGCAGATGAAAATCAGGCACCAATTTCAGACTTTGTTTTGTTTTTGTTGTTTTGCTTTGTTGTGAAGTTGACTGCAGTTGCCTGCCCCTGGACTCATACGATATTGTCCATAATGCTTTGTGCTGTAGCTGTACATCTTCAATGGATAATGTGTGTGTGTGTGTGTGTGTGTGTGTGTGTGTGTGTGTGTGTGTGTGTGTGTGTGTATTTGCTCAAAGGGCAGTACTGAGGCAGGGTTGCAATGGTGATGACCACACGCAAAATTTGTCCTGCCCCCCACTTGCCCACTAGTAGTTGCTGCTGTCTGTCCACCCAGCTCCAAAGGCAGCAGCATGGGAGGGAGCCTGGGCGGATGGCCAGGGTACTCGAGAAGAGACCCCCCACACCTCATGAATCCCTACTTGCAAGAGTATGTCGCCCAGGGGCTCTCTATGGCTACCCGGATGGTCCCCTCCAGGCCAGCCTCCTAGGCCCCACCCGCCATGGCCCCTCACTGCTCCCAGATAGCTCTGCCAGCCCTAGAGTCTGGTCTTCCCTCTCTGGCAGTTGTTACTAGCTGTCAGCAGCCAAATGGTGGCAGGAAGCTAAGGAATAGCCCTCGCCAGGGGATGGAGCCTTGGGAGGAGAGGGAAGGGCAAGCAGGGGTAGAACTTAAGTGGAGCAGATGGTAGAAACCCAAAGGCAGTGGGTGTCTTATGGGGAGTGGGACTGAGCTCCTCAGTTTTCTGTCAGCCCCCACACCTGCAAGAGGCTTGTGTTGGAATTTTGTTCTCGAAAACCTACTCGAGCAATCTTTAAAAAAAAAAAACAAAAAAAAAACCACTGCAGGCTGTCCTGGGGTGGAGGAATAGCTCAGTGATTTATGCCTGCTCAACCTAGCATTGAGAGTTCCTTCCTTGAAGTGGCCATCGAGGGCAAATAGATTTAAAAAAAAAAATCCTGTCAGCACTGGCAGTAGCCCCTGCCAAGAAGGCAGAGGCCTGGACTCAATGACCTCTGAAGGTCCCTTTCTTTTGTTGTTTGTTTGTTGGGTAGAGGGATAGCTCAGTGGTTCAATCATTGGCCTGCTAAACCCACAGTTGCAAGCACAATCCTTGAGAAGCAGCAACAAAGGGTCCTGTGGCACCTTATAGACTAACAGAAAAGTTTTGAGCATGAACTTTCGTGAGCACAGACTCACTTCAGATGAAGTGAGTCTGTGCTCATGAAAGTTCATGCTCAAAACTTTTCTGTTAGTCTATAAGGTGCCACAGGACCCTTCGTTGCTGTTACAGATCTAGACTAACATGGCTACCCCTCCAATACTTGAATCCTTGAGGAGGCTATTTAAGGATCTGGGGCAAATAGATTTAAAAAAAAAAACTCTCAGGGATGGTGCTAGGTCCTGCTGTGAGTGCAGGGAGCTGGACTTGATGACCTCTGAGGGTCCCTTCCAGCTCTATGAGATAGGTACAAGAAATGCTTGACCCCAGGAAATTCAGGGCAAGGTGCTTGTGATACAGGACAGTTGCTAGTGCACGTAATTCATTCCACACACTGGTCATTGGAGTGTTGGAAAGTCAGGATCCTAACGTCCCTCAACAAAAAATCTCTAGAGAGTCTCGACCATCAATGGGCAGCTGCCAAAGGTGAGTGAGCTGCATGACTGGCCCTCTTTCACCTCAATGGACTGCAGCCACCTATTGCCCACTGGGGTGCCTCTTATGGCCCCGGGGTCCCTCTGCCAGCACCTCTCCCCTAGGGGCCTCTTGCACACTGGAGCATCCAAGTCTTGCAAGTACCGATCTTCCCCTCCCTCCTAGAGCTGAAACAGCCACAAACAGCTAATTCGTGGTGTTCCAGGTAGAGGAGCAGCGACAGAGCGTGAATCAGATGATTGATGTGCTCCGAAAGTGCTGGGAGGGAAATGAGTAGGAAGTGTGGGGCTCCAGTGCCCTGGTGCATAGAAATCAATGGAGGACATCCAGGGGGTCCGTAGGCTGCAGGTGGAGCCTCCTGCAGGCTGCCCACGGCTGTTGTAGACAATGAGTGAATCAGGGTGAAGGGAGGAAAGGAAAGATTAGATAGACTAGCCAGAGACCAGTAGGTCAGACATGCCACTCCGTGTTGCTTCTTGAGGGGAACCTACAAACTAGCAGGTATGAAAAGGTCCTGTTCTGATCTGGCTTTGTTTCCCAACCACGTGTGCACAAGGTACAAGGCAATGGAGGAGAAACCTCAAATGTGTCCTGCTTATTGAGGGTTTAATCCCACCTGACATGTAGGGAGCTGAATGATGTTGCCATTCGAGGGGATGTTATCATACTCAGCTGCCTGGCCCAAATGGCTTAATTAGCACACTGCTCAAGGCCAGATATAAGATGTTCAGTCTTTTTTTAAAACATAAAACACCTATATGACATTGGGTGCAAGACATAGGGGAAATGAACACTTTCAGTAGTCCACTTGATTAGCAGAGGTGGAAGAAGTACTGAAAAAAGGGTACTTGCGTAAAAGTGCAGCTGCTTTCACTTCTGGATACTCAAGTACAATCAAGATGCAATGTGTGTCTAGTTTTACTCAGATAGTTTTTCCAGAGGGGCACCGGTGACTTGTACTTATGTACCCACCCCCTCTATTCAAGCAGCTGTACTTTTACTGAAGTAACATTTGGGGTACTTTTCCCACCTCTTTTGATTAGGGATGGATGCTAGAAATGACCTTTCTTAGTGCTCTGAACTGACACTGGAACCTCTCTCTCTCGCAAATTATATACGTATAATTAGTGTGTGTGTGTGTGTGTGAGAGAGAGAGAGAGAGACTATTTACAACATTTTCAGCTTATTTAACTGGGGCTAGGTCTACACTACAGAATTCTGTAGACAAAAGCCATGGAGCGTCCACATTCCCAATGCGTTCTGTCGACAGTAAATCGATAAAACATGGCACTTCTGTCAACAGCCTTCTGCCATTCCCCCATGAAGCAGAACACCGCTGTTGACAGAAAGCAGGCCTGGACATTCCAGGGGGCCCTTTGTCGACAGACAGGGCTTCTGGAACACCAGGCAGCCCTGTCTGTTGTGCTTCTGGTTGGTCCTTCTGTTGACAGAGCAGCAGGGCAGTCCAGCCATTCTCTATCAACAGAAACAGAGCGAAAGCCGTGCTAGTCTATATACTATGGAAAACAAAAAAGCAGTCCAGTAGCACTTTAAAGACTAACAAAATAATTTATTAGGTGAGCTTTTGTGGGACAGACCCACTTCTTCAGACCATAGCCATGCCAGAACAGACACAATATTTAAGGCATAGAGAACCAAAAATAGTAATCAAGGTTGACAAATCAGAAAAAAATTATCAAGGTGAGCAAATCAGAGAGTAACAGAGTGGACCATTCTTTCAATCTGCTGGGCAATCTGGCTGCAATCTGTCGATGGTAGTTTTGTAAGAAGATATCTTCTAACAGAAACTTCTGTTGACAGATCGCTCTAATGTAGACATAGCATTGGTGTTGTGCCTATATCTGAGAGCAGAAATTGGTGTCTTACATTTTAGCAGTGTGTGTGTGTGTACAAACATGCACACTGCATGCACGTCCAGTTTGTGTGTATGTTTATATGAAGCCACACAAGAATAGCACATATCCTAAGTACTTTCAGTGAGTTTGTCCCAGTTTATTGTACGTGGCTTTCTGTGTGACCTTAGAAAGTTGGGCATGCATACCTGAGGGAGATGCCGGCCTTTTATTTCTTATAAAGGGCTTTGAGCTCCTCATGTGACAGGTACTTTGACATGAGTCACTCTTTGTGGTGTCTCTGTCCTGAGGAAAAGGGGAGAATGTTGTATCCTTTGCTCTTTACACAAAGAACATTGTAGGAAGTACAGCAGGGTCCAAATGTTTACTAACTATAAACAATATGGAAGGCAGCTACCCGTATGTGCTGCTGCTCTGACAGGGTTCTGGCTGCTGAAAGGACTTTATTTAAAGTGATACAAACTAATTTCATTACACAATGAGCTCCCCATACATGCTGCAGCTTCAATCTCCCACCTTGGGCTCTGACTGAAATCTGCATCCCAGATGCAACCCCAACAAACCTCCAAGACCCTTTCTACTCCCTACAGCCTTGTCTGTCAGAGGGCCTCAGCAGAGTTCATCAGCCACAATCTGGAATGGCTTTCTCACATAAAATGGCTCACCAAAGGGTGTCTATCTTGTTTATTTTTGTGCCACCAAGCCAGCCTTCTACAGGGCCAGCATTTAAGACTGATTCTCCATTCCCAGCCTTAGTAGCTGCCATCCTGTTTGTTGTATCCATCCCAAAGCTGGCTTGCTTTGAAACCTAGCAAATCCTAGCTAGCTCATTAATTTCCTCCCCAGCCTGACGGCCTCTAAGCTTGCTTCTTTGGGCCTACCCTCATGTATAGGGGACCTATAAGGAACAGCAAACACCATCACCGTGCCATATCATGATAAAATAGGACTCAAATACAATGTTATGTCCTCAGATAGTATCTTTCACTGGAGAATTTTACATCACTAAACAAATGCTAAGTTTTAGCCTCACCAAGGGAAGGAGGAGCATCTCCATTTTACAAAAGCGGGAAACTGAGGCATAGGGAGGATTTGTGAGCTTATCCCAATGGATCACCAGAAGCTCATGGTAGCACCAGTAACTGACTCCCACTCCCCTGATGCTCAGTGCAGTACATGTTCCTCATCAGCTGCAGAGAAATTTTGGGAACTGATGCGAGAGAAATGTTGACAGCCTGTGTGGGATGTCAGAAGCGGGGAGTCAACCTGGGATCCTTTGAGCTTAATAAATGAGCTGTGGCCACCGGAACTCAAAGGCATGTGTTTTGTTACCCAGACCATAGACAGATCATTCATCTCGAGCCACCCCTTGAGGGGGACAGACTCCCACAGTGAGCAGGCCTGGCTTGTGCTAAGATCCCAGGCCATTTCCTATGGCAGATCTGTCTCTAACCCTTTCCCCTCGTTCCTGGGCTGAAACCCTCCGAGAGACTCTCCTGCTTCCCTCCCCACCTCTCTGTTAGCTGGGCAAGTTGCTGCTGAGTAGCTCAGGAGGAGTCCTTGCCTCCGAGAATGCTGGCTTTCCCTTATTGAATTAGGATAAATTGGGACTTTCATAAACAGCGATATAAATCATTATCTCGAGTTAGCAGATGTGGTCTCACCAGGGTAGAGCTCTGTTAATAACTCCTTCGGATTAGGGCTGATTGGTACAATTTGAAACTTGTTTCTCTCAGCTTGATCAGGCTCGTTGTAACTGTGGCAATTATCCCATTTCACTTTCAATAGCTCAGCACAGAAGAGCCGCCCGCCTCCAATCCAGCCTTCTTAATGAATCCAACGTGGTGTGCTCGGTGCCTTTGCCAGCTACGCCCTACCCGCCCTCCACTCCTCTGGAAGAAACTTACCCCAAGAAGGCAGCAGCGGCAGCTCTCCCAGGGTGTCAGAGATACTAAGTGGCCAAGTTATGTATCATTCCAGTATCTGGCTGCTGGAAACTCTCCCTACATTTACTTTTGTTTCTTTGGGGAATTTTATTTTTGGCACCCTTCCTGCTTGGAAAATTAGATGAAAAAAGTGATTGGTAGTCAGCCACTTGAGCAGGTTGAATAGAATTTGATGACTCTGTGTGTGTGTGTGTGTGTGTGTGTATTTAGTTTAGCAGGCATTAGTCAAGGTTTCAAGGAGAGCACAAAAAATCCTTAGCATACTCTATTTGGCAGGTCTACGTTCTCCCCTGTTATTTCACTAGCCCTGCCAAGAGTCTTAGGCCCCAGTACAGCAAAGCACTGAAGCAATTACTTACCTTTATAAGCATATACTTCCCTTTTTGGTAAGGCATTAGAACGTGTTCAAACCCATGCTTAATTCTCACTAAGCTCAGGAGAAAAAGCAGTCAAGTAGCACTTTAAAGACTAGAAAAATAGTTTATTAGGTGAGCTTTCGTGGGACAGACCCACTTCTTCAGACCATAGCCAGACCAGAACAGACTCAACATTTAAGACACAGAGAACCAAAAACAGTAAGCAAGGAGGACAAATCAGAAAAAGATAATCAAGGTGAGCAAATCAGAGAGTGGAGGGGTGGGGGGGAAGATCAAGAATTACTCAATCTAATTCTTGATCTTCCCCCCCACCCCTCCACTCTCTGATTTGCTCACCTTGATTGTCTTTTTCTGATTTGTCCTCCTTGCTTACTGTTTTTGGTTGTCTGTGTCTTAAATGTTGAGTCTGTTCTGGTCTGGCTATGGTCTGAAGAAGTGGGTCTGTCCCACGAAAGCTCACCTATAAACTATTTTGCTAGTCTTTAAAGTGCTACTTGACTGCTTTTTGTTTTGATAGTGTATAGACTAGCACGGCTTACTCTCTGTTACTATTAAGCTCAGGAGGTTTGCTGAATCTAGGCCTTGAACAGGAAGGCACTGGACTAAAGATCTAAATTCAATTAACAGCTCTATTGCAGATGCCCTCTGTGATCTTCACAGGAGTGCCTATGTGACTTAGGAACACAAGATGTAGCCAAAGTCAGTAGCACTTCTGCTCCAAAGTCTTGAGCATTTTTTTTAAAATCCCACCATTAATCTCCCTACCTCACTTCCTGTCCTGAAAATTGAGAGAATAATTCTTTGTTTCCCCCACTTACAGTCTTCTGTTTGATTGTCAACCTTTGGAGCACAGAAACTGTCTTTGTTTGTACAGCTCCTAGCACAACAGGCCCCAGCTCAGTTAGAACCTCTGGGGAGCTGCTGTTATATTCTTTATTGTAATAAATGTGGTGACTTATGCAAAACTTCACAGATGAAGAAACAGACTAATCACAGCAACAGGAGCTGTGGTCTGATTTGTTTTCTCTTGGCAGAGATATTGACATTTCTCCCTTTCATTCATAATTAAGACACGTTTATCCATGGGGCCATCCCAGAGGACTGGGGACTAAGTCATTGCACAGTGGTACCCAGTATTCGGGAAGTGATGTATCCTCAGCACTAGGACTGTCACTCTCCCCGCTGTTTCCTGCTGCTTCTCACCTTCACCTAGGAGAGCTCACGTTCTCACTAGGGGTTAGACTGCTTGGAATCATGCTGCTTGCAATATGTTCTGCTAAAAATAATAGTAGTAATTAACGCTCTTTAATTTGAGTGCTGCCATCTGCTTTGAAATGCCAACCCCACTGGCCATATTTGGCTTTTATCAGCCCAGTGGGCTTCTTCCCATCGTTTACTGTTGAATCTGAGGCCAGCAGCAGTGGCAGCACCAGATGCGAACCCCCAGGCCTATTATTAAGAAAAGGGAAACCAGAAAGAAGCAGCCCTGAAAATCTCAAGCCTCCCCAAAGGTAGGTAGAAGCTGCTGCCATCCATTACAGGAATGCTGCACAACAAAAATATAGGTGTGTCTGTGTAGATGGGGCACATGAGTGTGTGTTGCATTGTTCATAAGTTACTAGCTTACAGTTGTTCCCTGCAAGTGGCACCCTGAGCCCAGCACTTGGCATAAGTGACCCACATTCTCTGTCAAGGAAGACTCAGAAGTTAAAAGCTCACACAGGGGCTACCCCAAATCCCAGGAAGCTGGAGATCGTTAGGAGCTGACACTGGAGCACTTGTAAAAAGTTCCCTTCTTCCAGGGTGATAAAACAGAGATGGAAAGCCCTCAAATTAGCCATTGCCAAGAGGCTGAAGACCCATATTAAGGAGGCAGAACAAAGTGAGGGAGGAGCAGGGAGCCGGAACTGTTGTGAGGTTTACTATCAATACATGCCTGTGTCCCATTTCTGATGCCCATAAAGAACAGTATAACTAGTAAGCGGACGTGCAGGGTGCACTAATCTGACATTTGTGGCCCAGGCTGGCCCTTCTAAGTGAGCACAAAGGAGAGGCCTGGGCTCATGTTGCTGCTTCCCCATACAGTGAAGACCAGGTTGAACAACCTGATGCAACCATGGCTTGTTCCAGAGGCAAATGAGCTTGTCGCAAAACCATAGCACTAAACTCTGCAGAGGTGTAACGGGGCCAATCTGCTCTTGAGTGCCTCCTGCAGCCAAGGGTGTATTGTGTGGTCTTGTCTGTTGTCTTCCTCGTTCCGAGGGTGGGATTTGACTCGCCCTATCAAGGATGCTGACAGTTCCTCAAGTAGGTTTGTGGCCAGTCTTCCATCACAGGACCTGGGGCTGGTTCAGGTGGAAGCTCAGCTCACACTAGGAGCTGTCCGGGTGCTGCTGGGCTCCCAGGCAGCACAGGGATCTGCCTGGGTCAAGCTCCTGAATGGGACTACTTTGTCCTAGCCTAACGGGTTCTTTTATATTGCCTGCTACAGAAGCAGATGCTCTCCCCTCCCTGGAGGATCTCTTTTCTGCTCCTCTGGTTGGGATGGGGTGTGGCAAGGCCTCTGGCCTCCTCTGAAGGGCATGAGGACCTAGTCCACCCCATCACAAGGGGTTAACCAGTGGTGGGGAACCTCCAGCCCCCTGTTTAATTTGATCCAGCCCATGGCATGGCTGTGATGGGCTGCAAACCCCAAGCCTTGGCTATTGCTGCGGGGATGGAGCATGAGCACTGCCTCGCTGCACTGCAGGAGGAAGCCTCTAGCTTCAGTGTCTTGTCCCAGGAGCTGGAGCACATGCACCAGTTGGCTGGAATAGGGCACACCCCAGTGCCAAGAACAGAGCCTGTGTATGAATGAGGGCTGCTTTTTTGCTCCCCGCTTGGGAGCAGGGAAACAATCGTTTGCTGTTTCCGCTTATGTAGTCCCCAGCCGAAGGCCACTGACAAGCGTTCCCTGTAAGCTGAGCACTTGGGCATCCTCCCAGGAGAGAGTCAGATGCCACCCAGCTGATTAGCAGAGCACCCACAGCTACCCAGGTGGGCGGTGTGTGTTTCTATTGGTGGTGCTCACATGCACATGACTTGGCACATGTAAAATTTATTCCACCCATGGATGGGAAAAGAGTCCGGCGTGACATCTTCATACAGCTTGGAAGCACTTCAGTACAAGCCAGGAGTCAGACAGCCTAATGGAACTATGGGTTATCATAACCGCAGTTCAGCCTGAGGCCCCAGTGCAGCGGGGAGAATGAGCTCCCCACTCAACCATGGGCTGCATTTCATGGTACAGCAGGGACCCCGAGTGAGAAATGAACAGGGAAAGGGCTATTTAGAAAGAAGCAGCCAGTCAGGCCCTATAGTCCCTGGCTGCATCCACACTTTCATTCCTCTTTTGAAAGAGGCACGCAAATGAGGGAAATCAAAAATGCAAATGAGGCGCAGATTTATATATCTGGACACCTAATTTGCATATTCTTATTTTGAAATAGCTTCTTTCGAAAGAAGAAAACCAGTGTAGACACTGCTCTTTCGAATGTAAACTCCATCTTCAAAAGAATCCTTCTTCCCTTCTTTTGTGGGAAGAAGGATTCTTTCGAAGATGGGGTTTACTTTTGAAAGAGCAGTGTCTACACAGGTTTTCTTCTTTTGAAAGAAGCTATTTCAAAATAAGAATATGCAAATGAGGTGCCAGATACATAAATCTGTACCTCATTTGCATTTTCAATTTCCCTCATTTGCATTGCTCTTTCAAAAGAGGAATGCCAGTGTAGACACAGCCCCTGTGAGTTAAAATAGAGGAAGTGAATGGGTGGGGTTATTTCTCCAGTTGCATCTGAATTCTCATCACTATCCCCCCTCTCCATTTTGCCACACAACCACACACACCTTGGGAGCTTGCAAACTGATTTGGGAAATGTAGCACAGGAAACAGCCTCGTGTTGAACAAACAGAACAAAAGGCATCTGTCACAATGCATCACCTTCTGTTCCTCCGAGAGTCCAGCCAAAGCCTTTCTCTTCCTCTCTGCTCATTCTCCCTAATTGCGTGTGTCGTTTACTCTCTTGTTAGCCAAAGAAAGGGCCACTTGTTTTGGCAGGCAGGGAAGGCGGTATTGACAAAAGACTAACTACAACCGTGTGCTCCATCATCACCCCGACCTTTCTCTGATGGGGACATTGCAAGCAGGGTACGAAGCATGGAGGAGGTAGCTGAGTGAACAATTTAACAGGCTAGCTGGGAACACTTTATTTCTCCAGAGAGGAAGCCTTCAAAGCGCCCATCTACTGCCGATCCAGCTCACCCTGAGCCTTGCCAAACAACTGGTGCAGGCTTTTTTTTGTGTATGATGGGGGAAGAGCTGTCACACTTCAGCCAGCCACAGCTCTCCATCACCATGAATGACACTTCAGGAGGCAGCCTGCTGTTCCCTTCTACGGCTTCCGTTATCCTGCTCTCGGAGCTGTCTGGTTTGATTAAGGAGAGGGGGAGAGAGAGGTAGTTTGTTTGGGGGAAGAAAAGGAAAGATGGGGAAAAAATGTGACAGCTCAGATTCACTTTCTAGCTTGCTTGGCATGAACATGGTGAGACAAGCGGGTGGCAGCTTAAAACCAGTGCAACACTGCTGCACCCCCACTCCAAATTTAGCTTCTGTACAGTAACAAATCTGTCATGTGTACGCTCAGAGCCAGCAAAAAGGTTGCAAGGAGCAAAGGAGGCAACTGCCCCAGGTCCTGGTGATTTAGAAGATCCCAAGTCTCTGACCACTGCCACGACTGCAGTAGTACCTCCGGAGCCCTGGGTTGTAGGCTCTGGGCAGCCCTGAAGGGATGGCTGGGGGAGGTTAGCCCCAGCCCAGCCTCTTCCACTCCATGCCCCACCCCTCCCAGGAGCATGGAGCCAGGCTTGCCTGCTGACTGGCAAGTCGCCCTGAAGCCATGTATAGACTACTCAGAGACACATCTTAATTTATCATCATGTACATCGTCCCTGGTGAAAAAATAATTTTTTTGCTTTGAACAGCATATATGCATCATTTACTTTCCAAACTTCACACCTCCCCAGGCTTTGGTGCCTGTAGTGTCTCAAATGCAAACACTCCCACGTACATTTCAGCCCACTTTTTTTCACTCTGCGCTTAAAGATTGATATATTGGTTCCCCCTCACCCACCCCCAGGAACTCCCTAGTTCAGCTCCTAAGTCCATTTGTTCAGTAATAAAGCTCCTGCCTCTCTCATAGGCTGTTTGCACCTCAGTAGACATACGTAACACAACTGGTCATTCAGAGAGTATATCTCAGAAGCTCAGTGTTTGCTGTGTCACTAGTCTTCTGCTTAAAGTGTTTGTCATGCAATCAGAACAAAAGCACTGCCTGTGTGATTGAATTGACCAATCACACAACATGACTAACAATGAATAGCCAAGAAATCACACAACATGACTAATAATGAATAGCCAAGACAGGGAGCAGGCGGGCTGCAAAGAATGATAGTCTCAGTGTTATTCAATCATGCTATTCCGTGACTAGTACTGACTAAGAATGATTATTTAGAAGAAAATCTGGAAGGGTTCAAAAAAGATTCTGATCAGCAAAAAAGAATCAAAAATAAGAAGCTCTGTTTGTTACAAACTGTCATCAGCTGTACTGACACATCACAATTACATATGGCCCATACAGCATCATCGGCTATTCTCTAGGTTGCCTGTGTGCTAAAGACGGCAGGAAGCTTGGCACTGGCCCAGCTACATGATTGTTTCTGAGTACCAGTTTCAAATGCTGACTATTGTGTTGTCTTAGTGGTAGTGATTTTTTTTTTTGCCAGACTGCTGTATGTGGTGTGGCAGGCTACCTTGTATGGCTATTGCTCAGCTTTCCCCGGAAATCAGTCTGGTACAATGGACAGGGCACTAAGCCAGGAGTCAGGACACCCAGGTTCTATTTTTGGTGAAACTCCAAATGAGAAGGAAGGGCGCCACTTACAGGGTGACCGAAATGTTGCTCATAGCATCCAGGTCGGTGGTGGGCAACTGCAGCCAACTGGGCCTCTGTCCAGCCATTCTCCTCCCCCATGTGCTTCTTGCTCCTCCCACTCCCACCCAGTACTTTTGGAGCCATGAATCACCTGATTTGCTCTCTGTCCGCACTTCTCCCCCTCCCTCCCTCCCTCCCTCCCAGAGCTGGAGGATGTAGGAAGCTAGGGTGTAAAACTAGACAAGAGCCCATAGATCAGTGGTGGACCTTCTGCTGGAGTTCTGGGAGGGTGGGAAACAAGGAGGAACAGAGCATAAATTGCACAATTCGGTGCTCTAGAAGTGCTGGGAGGGAGGGCAAGAGCCCTGGCACAGGAGAGGTGCATGGGAGAGTGGCTGGGAAGGGGCCTCTGGGCCTGCAGGTTGAGCCCCAGTGAGCTGTGGGCTGCTTCAGCCCCCTGAGATGTAGAAGGGCTTCTCGTGTGGCCCACTCCCCATTCCTTGTTGCCCATCTCATCTGGGAGTTCTGTGGGCTTGCCGTTTAAACTTTGGCCTGGCCTCATCCCTCATCTCCTTAGCTTGGTAGAAGTGACCTCATCACAGCACAATATGGTCATCTGGCTGAAGGAAGCCCAAATTTTAATTTCTTCCTGCCTCAGGAGAGGGCAGGGTTGGGCTCATTGATGGGATCGCGTTTGGATTTTCAGCCCTCAGTGAATATGAGACTCTATTTCCCTTTGCCCCAGCAAAGGGAACTACACAGTAGATGAGGGTTTCCTCTGAAGAACATGGAGATGCTCAGCAAAGATAACAGTGAGCTGCTGCTTTCTTGCCTTCAGAGCAAGAATGAGAGATTTCTTTTTTCCATGACAAGGGCAGGAGGAATCTGTCTGGTACAGTTAGTGATGTCCTGAGGCATATACATGTCCCAAGTATGCAGCTGCGTGGGGCACCTCTTTGCCCCAAATTAAGCAGTGCCCTGTGCTGTGCCTGTGTGCGCCCAGTGCAGCCAAAGGCCAGTGCTGCCTCCTGCAACCTTGATCCTCTGGCCTGTGCTCTGTCTCCTGGATGGGGCTACCCAATATCCCAGCCCCTGTACATCTGCTCTCCTTCCCAGCCCCTTGGCCCAATCCCCTGGCACTTGTGCCCCACCCACCTGCTCTGCCTCCTACTCCCTGGCTCAATTACCTCGCTCCTCAGCCCCCTGCTCTACCTTCCAGCGCCAGTGACTGAATCCCTCAGTCCCCCTGCTCTGATGGTCCCCCAGCTCCAGTGGCCACAATCCCCCAGACCCCTGCTCTGCCTCCTGCCCCACAGCACTGATGGGTATCACCACTCCTGCTTCCTCCTATTCCAGCACCAGCCTACCTGTCCTGTTCCTGTCCCACAGCCCTGAGCACCCCCCACCCCCGGCTGAAGAGGCTGCAGGGGCTGGGCTACGTAGAGCACCTGAGGTCATAAGGATGAATCTGGTTACAAAAACAGCCCATTCTACACTGAACTGCAGATTGCACAAGTGTTTTACACAGAGATGATGCTACTAACCTCCACCACCCAGACTGTAAAACCACTTAGTATTACTTAGTATTACTGATGCCCTTCGTACAGCTTGTAGCAGGTGTAAAATTCACCTGCCTTTGTGCCTAGAAACAAATGACCAGGGGCTTGTGAATTTCATACCGATTCAAATCCCTCATCTTCAAATCCACCAACACTCTTTCCACCTAGGCTTTGGAAAAGAATAGGGGGGATAAAAATCAGCCGAAGGATTTCAATAACAAAATAATGTAATTCCCATAGATGCTGGTAAATAGCAGACACTTGATCACAGCTGGGGAAGAGTGACATTCCACAGAAACTAGTTAAAAATCTCAAGCTGCAGTTTGACAAACTCCTGCCTGTTGCGGCTCTTATTCCATGTTGCCATTTTCCTGCAGAATGACAGTTTTCAATTACGAGGCTGTAGCTAAGAATGAATTGTGCACTTCAGGAACCGGCTGGAGTTCTCACTCCTGATTTTCAGATGTGGCTGGTAAAATGAACTGAGCCTGCTAATGCCACTGCCGCTGCACTGCTAACTGAATGAGATGAATTCAGGGTGTTGGCTGAGGAAGTGGGGAGGTGTAGAGATAGAAAGATGCCAGTGGTCTGTCTGACAGCTGTGCAGGGCAGATAATTGCAGCACCTTTAGGAGCAACCCCCAGTTAATTGGGCATCTGGCTTTTTAACCAGTGCTTCATATAGTGTTTTCCATATTTTTAATCCAAGGACTGCAAAGCCTGTCATCGGGATAGAAGAGCTGGAAGCTCTACTGGCTAGAAAGCATCTCCTGCTGACATAGCATGGTGTAGACTGCACTTAAAACTGATGTGACTCACATTGCTCAGGGCAGTGGCTCTTTCTTCTTCCCAAGTGACATAAATTATATTGACCTAAGCAGTAGTGGAGACAGGCCATCTGCGTCCCCATTTTACAGACAGGGAAGTGGATTAATACAAGAGTCTTCCTGGGACCACACCTTGGATTCTGAAATCATGACTCCTTGCTACCCATGTCATTAGCTTGTAGCAGTAGACAGACTTGTTAATCACTTCATGTTCCAACCACTAGAAAGGAAATAATATACACCTGGACCCTGAATTCACATCAGGTGCCCAGGAGGAAATCCAGCCTGCTCAGAGAGCAAAACCCCAAGGACTATGCACTCTTTAGAAGAACTTAAGTCTTCAAATTAGGGCTAGCATGAGCTTTCTAATGGCATTCTACCAGTGTAACAGATGAATTCAGCCAGAGGTTAAAGGCTGATCTAAGGTCAAGGGGAGTTGTTCTGTAGATCTTCATGCACTATAGATCTGTTTGTGTGCTTGCTACAAGCTTTGCAATTTCTGGCAGAGCTAGTAATAAAATCTGCTCCTCCTGACTCTCAACTCTAGCTTCTTATCCATAATCCTTTCCCTTTTCACTGCAGAGTACAAATGATCTACCCCACAGGTAAGAGAAGTCTAGAAAATCATGTCAGGTAAAAAGTAAAAGAATTTAAAGAAGTTGAAGAGCAAGGTTGATATTCTGTCTGATCCCTTCCTCCAGTACAATACTGCTCATCTCCATCACAGTTCTCTACTTTCCAGTCTGTGCCCACACTTCCTTTTGACTTTTTAAAGGGTATGAGAGCAGAATATGAACACAGATGAGCAACAGGGGTAAGAGATAGTAGGGGTGAGGCCAGAACTTTATTGTGGTGTCTTGTGTTCTTTATACAACAAAGGTAGTAGGAAGTAACTGCAGAGGCACAATGGGGCCCAATAGCAGTGTTTTTTTACTAACTAAACTCATCCTGCATGGCCTATTTAGATACTAAAGCTGGCAGAAAAGGGAATTCACCTGCAGCAGAAAACTGGCGTTTCAGGGGAAAAAATGTCCTGATTTGGGATGAAAAGCAAAAATTCTCAATACCCCCACTACTCCCCATGGGACAGAAATTCTAAAAAATTCCATTTCAGGAGCGTGACTAGGCTGCCCAACTGGAAGGCACTTGTCAATTTCACTTTCTCCTTGTAGGCAGAATGTGAAATTACCCAGACCCTTGGAGGTAGACCGCAGGAGATCAAGCACCTCAGCTGCTCATCTCCCCAAATCCAGCTGCCCAAAGATCCAAAGCTGAGCAGGATCATTCATTCTCCCAGTCTCCTTTTCACCTACCAGAAATTAAATTAACATGAGCCTCCCAGAAGGGCATATTTTGATTGCTTGCAAAATTTAAATTTTCTCTAGGGAAAAATATTTTTTTTTCAAGAAGGGAATTTTCCAATGGAAAACCCGTCTGGTGGAAAACTCTCAACCGCCTCTAATCCTGCTGCTGTGGCTGGTTTTCAAAATGCAGAACTCAGTGAGCACCACTGGAAGTCTTACCAACCGTTTGAAAGGATACGATCTAATTCTCATGCATTTTGTACTCCCACCTCTTTTATTATAAGAGGACATTAAAAAAGTACAAATGCATTAGTATTATTGGCACTATAGGGTTACTACCCAGTTCCTATAAATTACAGTTATGCCACCCTAAAGGAGAAGGTTTGAGTGACAGCTCACGTTCATCATTTACAAGCGTAGCAACCTCCCACTTTGGACAGCCTTAGCTGAAGCAACACACAGCAGCCCTGATGAAATGCAGAATAAGGATGATCCTGAATGTGCAGCTGGTGCTTTCCTACAACAAATGAATCAAACCAACAACTCCCATTTAAACAGCATTAAATGTCTCAGACAAATCCCAGAGTAGTTTCTAGTCACATTCAAATATGTCTAGAAACAAGTTGCTGCTGAATGGGGAGGAGGAAAGCAAAGGACCGGTTCAGATGAGCACACTTGGTAGTGACATGCCATTTTTAAGCATAATTAAGTAAATTATGTAATTTATCTTGAAATAGTGAGATTTTTCCTGTATTTACTGCAATTACGTCAATTGACCTATTTATGTTATCTGTTGTGCCTATCATTAAAATGGGACAATATAGCCCATTAGATCCTGTTGCTACACTGAATGGAATGATGATTAATTATATCATAAAAAGGAACTGTGCTATGCATCCTTGAGCAAGAATTTTGAAGCTTAAAATAAAACAACGCCACACAGTCATAATTCCCCTCCCTTAAAACATCAGCTTCTCCGGTGACACATTTTCTTTTGGAGCTAAATCCCAGGGTGTAGTCCAGGATCATCCTTATTCTTCATTTCATCAGGGCTGCCGTGTGTTGCTTTAGCTAAGCCTGATGGTCAGTACGCCCCTAAGCCCACAGCTGTTACGAAGTTATTGATACGCAAAATAACAAGTTCTGTGGCACCTTATAGACTAACAGATATTTTGGAGCATAAGCTTTCACGGGCAAAGACCTGCTTCATCAGATGCATGCGTGGTGAAGCAGGTACTTGCCCACGAAAGCTTATGCTCCACAATATCTGTTAGTCTGTAAGGTGCCACGAGACTTCTCGTTGTTCTGGAAGATACAGACTAACACGGCTACCTCTCTGATAACAGGCAAAATAGAAACTATTTTTAAAGCACCCTTTTCCACACCCCCAGGTTGTGATGCAGAGGAAACTACCTATGAGCATAGATGGCAAAATCTGAAGCAAGTGCTTAACTTAACTCTTCTGAACTATCCCATTGGAACTTCTGCTTCTAAGGTCTTGTCTACGAGGGACATTATCATTCAGCAAGCTAGGATGTGAAGCTACAGCACACCAGGAGACCACACAGTGTTGTTGCATGTTCACATTGCTTCAATGCAGTCAGCCAGTGGTGAGCAACCTGTGGCCTGTGGGTCCTCTGGCTGTCCTGCTCCCCCCATGTGCCTCTTGGGCACTGCGGCAACAAAGCCTGGCACTTCCTTGTTCCTCCCCTTTCCTCCCAGTGCTGGAGAAAGTAGGAGGCCAAGGATGCAAAACTACATAGGAGTCCATAGACCAGTGGTGGGCAACCTGCTGCAGCTATGAGAGGGAGGGGGAGGAACATGAAGAGAGCACACCTCACATGATTTGTGGCTTTGAAAGTGCTGGCAGAGAGGGGGAGGAGCAAGGCAGTGTGGCAGTCTAGTATCTTGGTGCACGAGAGCCATGTGAGGGAGCGAGAGGACATTGGGGCTATGGGGCTTCAGATGGAACCCCACAGCAAGGTGGTGTGCTGTAGATTTGCACCCTGATGTCCCATGTAAGCAAGTCCAGGAGCTTTCAGAAACCCTTGCCGCTGACTTCAGTGGGATTGTTCATGTGAGTAAAGTTGAGCGTGTGCATAAATGATCGTAAGACCTAGCCCACACCCAGCACAAGTTCTACCACACAAGTTTTACACACACACTCATGTTCACATGCTTATTCCCCCAGCTGTGCTCACAACCTGCTCCTAACATCACTGATGAGGCTGGTTTACAGCAAGGAAGCAAATCAACCAGAACCATAATACGAAATGCAGGAGGCAAAAGCAATCAGTGTTGACCAAGTGGAAAATGACAGAAAAAAGAAGTATCTCTCCAGATTCCTAACAGGAAATATTAAAAGCAGAGTGAAATCAACATCGAGAATAAAGCAGGAATGGGTCCAAGGTCCAAGTTTAGATTATTTGAACTCTTGTGAGTTTTGGGGACAACTGGCTCCAAGCATTGTTTTGAAAAATGCGTCAGGTCATGTCTATTCAGTTAAGCACTTGAGCTTGTGTTGAAGTCAAAGGAGCACATATGGGTAAAGTGAAGTACAGGCTTAGCTGAATAGGGTTATACTGAAGCGTGTGCTTAATTGCTTTGCTGAACTGGAGCCTATGTGACAACACAGTAAAGTTCAAGAAGTGTTAAATCGCTGCCAGGCCTGAGCCCTGGCACTGTTGGACTTGGCATGTCACTTATGAAAGTAAGAAACTGCTTGAGCCCAGCATCTCTTTGATTAACAGTTTAGTGCTGGGCCTGACTCAAAGGGGAAATCTGGGGCAGAGCCGGGGTCTGAACCTACACCCCCAAAAGTGCCAGCCCACTGCTTTCATTACAGAACCATCCACCCTACGGAGTGGATCAATCTCTCGACTCCTCTGGGGATATCAAGTTCCCTGCCCCACAGTTTGACTCCAGCATTCAAGTCTATTTAGTTGAATAATCAATAGCTTTCAAACGCTTCTGGTCTCGTTCTCTCTGGCTACATTTCTCCCTGTGTATGGGAGTTTAAATTTACCAACTAACCTCCGTGTGTTTATTTTTATCTGACTTTGAAAGAGTTTTGAATGTTACAGACTAGGTACAGTACGCAATGTGGCAGCGCTGAGCAGCTGCAGGAAAAGTAGTTTTCTTCGTTCTGTTTGGAAGTCTCAGCTAGTATGTTTAAAAGAAAACCCTCAGCTTGTTTTGGGAAACAGAATCGTTCCCAATGTTCACAAAGTTCGTCCAGTGAGGTTTTCCCTTCTCCCACCTTGTCCTCCTGCTTCATCTCCTCAAACTTAAAGAACCTCAACTTCTTGTGGCCTATCTGTCCTCCTTCACCGTACCCCCTGCTTGAAGGATTTCTGCACCAGCACTTCTTCCCTACTGTGTGTACACAAATAAATTCCCCATTTCCCTCCTCGAGTTGTATTGTTTCTGGAATCCTTCTCCTTACCTGTCCCCTAAGGCTGCTTGGTGTGCTGGCCCTTTGGGGTGCTGCCGACTTAAACATCTCTCACAGGCTGTGAAGTGTGTGGTCTGGTAGGCTTTGTTTTTTCTGAGGTTTGAAGCGGCCAAATAGGTACAGAAATCTACAGTGAAGTTTTCAAAAGCATTCAAGGGAGTTGGACACAAATCCAACTCCCATAGATTTTCAGTAGGAATTATGGGGACGAACTCCCTGAGATGCTCTGGACCCTTCCTCCATCCAGTTCCTGGTGTCCTGAGCAATAGTTTAATTGGAAAGAGACACAGGATGCCTGTTGAGAGAGAGAAGCCATATAATACGTAATTATTACATAATGCCTTGAAGATGATATAGACTATATTGCCCATGGGAGCTTAGGACTGTGAGGTGCAAGATGGGAGTGGGGAGAGAGAATGGGCGCAATCAGACATCAGTTAAGTTAACCTGCATTTCTCTTACCCAGATCCCAACTTGTGGCTTCTTGGGAGGGGTGTGAGGAGAGGATCTCTTCCACCCCATCCACTTCCATTGCTCTTCCCCTCCCTCACCGGGCAGGACAGTCTCCTCGATAGATGCAGCTCTGCTCATCTTATTCCAGCAAAAGAGCTCCAGAGCATCTATAGAGGGTTTCATCATCGTTTGTTTTACTCCGTTAAAAACCTGCAGACAGGAGATTAGCTCCCTGCTGCTCAGCAGAAGGGTTCTGTGCCACGGCAATGATTTACGATCTATCTGGAGGTGTTTAACTGAATGTCATCTGGAACCTGGAGACGCTTACCACAGGGCTGGTCACTCATGTGGATGAAAAATGGATTCCTGGTGACAGTCAGTTGCGTGGTTGAATGTTGATAACAAATGACACAGTGGGGTCAGAGTAGAGGGAGACTGTAATTAATATTACAGTAGGAGCTGGTATGTCACCAAAAGCTCAACTTAGAATTAAAATCAATAGAACAACTGTTCATATGTGTCACTCCTGATCCCTAGGCTCCGAGGTATTATGTCAGACAGAAGTAGGCTGGTGGGGTGGAGATCACAGGCTGTGACTATCCATTTACCATTAATTCTGAGGATATATGGTTTGGTAAGGATTCTTTTTTTTTTAAGTTTCATATGTTTTTCAACTGAAACTATATCAAGCTTGGTTGTTTTTGTTTTTGTTTTGTTTTCTAGACCTCCTGTAAATCAGATAATGAAATTTAGAGTGCTGGAAGTGTGTGGTTTTCCTCAAGCAGTCAAAACACTAGTCAACACTTGACAGATGGAATGGGTTTTCCCTTCAGTATTAGTTACCCTATCCACCCTACATCATGTCCTATCCTACCTCTGCTGAACACATATATGGCCGCTTCTATTCCAGAATGATCCACACTGTTCTGATAGAATCTGAGGTTTACTTCATCCGATGGTAGTCAATGGTTCTTTGGAGTTACTGTTAGATACTGCATTTTAGAGATTGGACATTTCACCATGTTCATAACCCAACTAAGCAAGTATGATGTGGAGCTTAGTTCTGAGGTCCTCAGCCTGAAGCCCGTCATAAGAATACAGAATTTCAGCTACCTGAAGAAATTGACATTTAACCCACAAAAATCTAATTTTTCTGAGCTTAATTATTCACCAGAGCAACATAAGCGTGAGGGGTGTGTGTGTGTGGTTTGAGTGACGTGTATTCTGCAAGGTCCCATCTGGTAAATGAGAGCTGAAGCCACTTTCTAAAACAGGACCTCATAGAAGAGCTGAGGATAGGGGAAGAAAGAAAAGGATCTCTCTCATAACTTTTACCTTGGGAGTTAGAATGCTTGTCTGGCACAGGTAAGATCTCTTGCTCAAATCCCCCCCAACTGCACAATGAGAAGGGGTTTGAATAGGGACTGGCCACTTCTCAGGTGAATCTCTGAACCATTGGCTAAAACTTCACTGGTGAGCTTTCACCTTCCTCATCTCTAGCTTCTTGACAAAGTGGTGTAAGCAACCTGTGCCAAGAGAGGGTTTACATCTGAGAAGCCCATGCAGAAGGATGAGCCTATCTCCAACAGAAGATCCATGTGTCAAATGCCTCTCCCATTGGCTAGCTTAAGCAAGGAGCTGCTTACCATGACAGCTTTTGTGCCCTGCAGTCTAGGGCTGAGTGACTAACTCAGGTTTTCTGTATTAGGGGGATTTTCTAAGTATCTGTAAGTCAGCTATGGTGATGTTCAGCATCACCATGTTTTTGTGTCTTGCCCCCAATTTGTCTTCCTTGGTGCTGAGTCCTAGGCTGTCTACACTAGAGGTTTTAGTCAATAAAACTGGTGTTTTGTCAACAAAACACAGGGTGCATCCAGATTTCCAAGGCATTCTGTCAATAGCAAATCAATGGAACATAGCTCTTTTGCTGACAGCCCACTCACCACGAACATGCCACCTCTGTCAACAGAGATCTGTCAACAAAAAAATCTGTGTGGATGCTCTGGGAGGACCTTCTGTCAATAGACAGGGTTTCCAGAACACCAGGTGGCCCTATCTGCTGAGCTTCCAGTTGGCCATTTTGTCAAGAGAGTGGCTGGGCAGTCCAGCTGCTCTCTGTCAACAAAATGAATTGCTCTTGCAAGCCACTTGGCAATTTGGCTGTGATCTGTCGACCGTTTTTAAGATATCTTCCAACAAAAGCTTCTGTTGACAAATCACTGTACCCTAAACATAGTCTTAGTGTATTGAAGTAAGATACTAGAGCTGGTTGGAATTTCTGTCCATTTTCAGAATTTCTGGGAAATTCTAATTTGTTTTTGTCCCATTTCTATCAAAAGTCAAACTTTCAAGAAAAGTAGATTCAGAAACATTGACATTTCAAGAATATCAAACAGTTTTGATACTACAGATATGCTACAATATAATGTAAGAGTATACAACATTAAGGCTATGTCTACACGTAAAAAAAACTTTGAAATGGCCATGCTAATGGCCAAATCAAAGCATACTAATGAGGCACTGAAATGAATATTCAGCACCTCATTAGCATGCTGCTGGCCATGGCACTTCAAATGTGCCACGTTTTGCTCGCATGCGGCTCGTCCACACGGGGGGTCATTTTCGAAAAGACCTTGCAAACATCGAAATCCCTTAGGACCCCCATGTGGATGAGCCATGTGTGAGTGAAACATGGCACTTCCGAAGTGCCACAGCTGGCGGTATGCTAATGAGATGCTGAGTATTCATTTCAGAGCTTCATTAGTATTCTTCGATTTGGCCATTAATATGGCCATTTTGAAGTTTTTTCTAAGTGTAGACCTGGCCTAAATGCAGCTAAACAAAACATAGTGTATAAATACATTACATATAACATTCTGAAAAAAAAAGTTTTGACTTTATTGAAATGGAACATGAGCGCCAACACAAATCATTTTGAAATCTTGTGCCAAAAAAATAATTGAAATTGATCGACACCCAACTTCTGCTGGTGGCAGACACAAGTTTTCAAGCTCACCCCAAGTTTTGCTTCCAGTTGCTCCCACAAATATATATTTTTTAAAGAAATTGAATTTTCTGACTGAAAACTGTTCTGGTACATTTTCTTCCCATGAGCTCATAGGAAATGCAAGGAAGTTTCAATATTTCTAAATAATCCTGGTAATGATGGCCCTAAGGGAATACGAGAGAGAATTGTTTTTAACCTGGTAGCTAGACTTCCCCACTCTTATACATTCCTCCTGTGTAATTTAGTGCTGCCTCAATTCAAAACAATTGTCAAATATTTAAATCCTCATTTAATATTTACTCAGTTATTATTTAGGCATAATTTCCCTGAAGAAGCATTTTGAATAAGAATTGGAGGAATGGTACAAAAAGGTGGATTTGTTAAAAAGATGTTTCCATGACTAACACAATGCAGGTACCCAGCGGTGATTTTGGAAGATATGAAAGTTACTGGGTGTGGGCGTAGAAGGAGAGAGCCCTAAACCTACTTCTTGGTGACAGAAAATGAAGTAAGGGAGAACATCATCTTTTTTAATTCATGGGCGTACTCAGACCCTAAGGTGATGAGGACCCTATAGTACTTGGATTTATAGACAGGAGCATGTGGAGCTGCAAAATAGATTGAGAGGGGAAAGGCCAGCTACTTGCCAATAGTGAGTTGTGGAAAAAGGTATCGGATTCCACAGGGTTAATGAGATTGAAGCAAAGCCACCTCAAACCCAAAAGGGCATCAGGCAGCAAATCAGGGCACAGGACAGAGGAAGACAAGAGATTTCAGTGAGTTTTAATGTAGGAAACACAATAGGATTGAAACAGGGAGGAAAATAAAAGGCTGAGAAAGGTCTACAATAACAGACGTGGCTGATTTTATACGCCACCATGTGTCTGGGGCTCAGTGATTAAGGGTCTGATTCACCAGGGATAATTACCTCCACTCTATAGGAGGTGAAGTGTGTGCTCAGTTGGTGAAAGACGCTGATGAAGGGCCATGGGGAGAACGGCCTCGAACAGATTCTCAGAAGCAAATTGTTTTTTAATAGTTTTCAGCTTTTGACCTGGATTTTTTCACTCACTCACCTAACTCACGTGCAAGAGAAATTTAATCTCTGCTGCGCTGCAGCTTCCAGAGAATCAATGGCAGCCAGTGCTGTGCAGCTGCCATACAAGACGGCAGTCCAACGACAGTTTGCTGAAGAGCAAGGTGCCATTGATCAAATGAGGACAGCTCAACACATACAGTACGAAATTAAGCTCAGGGTAACAATGGCCACAATATTAAATGCTAAAAATTGGGCTTGATCTGTAAAGTCTAAGAGGTCTGAGCCAATCTTTTAGTTTTGGGCCTTTCTTTCTAAACCCATTTCACTTTCCCTCTTGACTTCCAAACGAGCCTTTTTCGCAGCTCCAACCAATTTGTGCTTCCTACTGTCAAACGGTAAAACCAGCGTGACTTTCACCACTTAACGTTCTCATTCATCAGTTGATTTCATACAGGCAGCAGGATACTGTAGGTGCAAAACAGCCACCAATCCTTTATACCACATCAATTTGTTTAGTTTCAAAGCATATGCCTACAGTCAGCAATTTAAAACCACAGTTGGCCCATGCCAGCTGATTCAAGGTCATGGGACTTGGGATAAGTGGCTTTTTAACTGCCGTATAGGTTGCCTAGCTCAGGATTTTCCCAAATCCCGGGTTCCTGCAACGGATGCTCTCAGTCAAGCTCACACACATCTACACTCCAATGAATAATCCCTTATTGTGAGCTTGATGAGCTTGAGTCATCTGACATGATCCAGTAGGTGTCTAACAGCCATGTAGACATATCCTCAGTTCATGAGATCAGAGGTGAGGCTCATGATGACCATGAGAACTGCACAGATGGTGAACTTCCTCAACTATTGGTACAAATCACCTCCTGGCATGAGTTAGTACGATACAGTTGTGGCCATTGACACCTCTGTGAGTATGCATTGACACCTGTTTTGTATGGGTGTTTGTGTGTATCCACATGTTGCGTATTGTGAAAATCCTAGGTGAGGAATCTTTGGGTTTATGTGGTAGCTGTGTGCTAATTGCTATTAGTTTTAGGATTTGTTACTGCTGCTGCTGCTATTGCAGTAACAAGTAATAGACCCCCCTGCCCCCAGTCAACTGTGGTTCATGGCCGTTTGGGGGTGTTTGCTCACAAAACAGGCAAACCAAAGTGACTCAAGAAATTGGCAAGTAATTTTGAATAATGTATTCCGACACTAAGCAAAAGATGGGACATTCTTTGAACAAACTCTTCCTTGTGAAGTATTCATTCTGTTTTACTGATTGCTTAACTCAGGGTACTTTGACCTGAAGTTTCTACCTACTCAGGAAAATAGACTATATATAAGTTCATATCTATGGAATTGTCTTTCAGTGTGTCTCTGTTCTTTTCATACACAATCTCTTCTCGCTCATGTTCCCCCTTTCTCTCTCTGTATCCTCTTTTCTATCCACCTTTCTTCCTCCTTTCCTCCAACACCGTCCTGAGAGAGACCAGTTTCTACAGAAGGAGATCTTTCAGGACTATAATGGGATTAGGACTTGGAATGGAGATTGTGTTTGGATCAGCTGTTGAATTCACTGGAGCCCTGTTAAAGGCCTATTAAAATTCCATGTAATACCTCAGTAAGGAACACGTGAATCCCTAGCTCATCTTTGGGAATTAGAATGTGCAGTGCTTGCTTGACTGTCAGGAAGGTTACTCAAACCTAGGACTCATTTGTTCAAATAAACAGAGGGCATGGCCCTCCTATTTCCTGAACCTCCAAGAAAATAACTGAGTTAAATATTTCAAACGGAGTTGGAATTTATGCACTGACAAAAAAGGCTAGGGCTCTGAGGAGAGCCACACAGGATTGCTGTTGAACAAATACACAACTGGTGAATGACTGGCATTTATTTTTGAATGACGTACAAGCACTGGTGACATGAACCTCAAAGACAGGTTCATGAGAGCTGAGTTAATTGAGATAATCTTATCAGAAACAACAAGAAGTCCTGTGGCACCTTATAGACTAACAGATATTTTGGAGCATAAGCTTTTGTGGGCAAAGACCTGCTTCATGATGCATCTGACGAAGTGGGTCTTTGCTGATGAAAGCTTATGCTCCAAAATATCTGTTAGTCTATAGGGTGCCACAGGACTTCTTGTTGGTTTTGAAGGTAACTGACCAAGTCCGCTATCCCTCTGAATCTTATGAGAATGTCTCTAGGCCAGAAATTGAATGGGGCATCTTGGAATGGTAATCAGCATCATGGCATGTGTCCAGAGATCTCTGCTACTTCCGAATTCGAGTCACACAAGAAATACCGCAAGAGTTGCCTCTTTTAAGCCATTTTGGTTCTTTCACTTCGACTGGAAAACTTGCAATGGAGAGGAAGTGAGACCCTGAGAACAATGCCAAAATATAAAAGAAGAAAGTGTTGACCTAACTCCTTTTTAAAAGATATCTTCTAGACACATTTTGTCCAGGCTTTTAATTTGGTGCTATGTTATATCTGAGTTAATGTCATCCATCCATGCCAAGTAAATGGAAACTGCCATGAGTTGCAGGGGAAGATGGGACAGCTGAAAGCAGTTAATCCAACACCTTTTCAAAGCTGAGCCTCTGTTTCACTGCTGTTGAGAGGTTGTTTTGCAGCTAGGATACTTCTAAAGTGCATATGGTTCGTTCCCAAAATCTCGGAATTAAAGGGCCTTCAGTTGCTGCAGAGATAACGTCCTTTCACAGTGCTAACATGCATTTCATCATTACCATTCTAGTGAGGCATTAGGTGCCATCTCTCATCCATTAACCTTAAATAATACTTACTCCTTTTATACAGCCTTTATTTTTAGGAGATCTCAAAGCATGTTACAAACCTTTATTGATTTAAGCCTTGACTGAGGTAGATAAGTGCATGTGATTATGCTGATTTTTATGAGATAAGTAATTGAAAACACAGAGAAGTTAAGTGATTTGCTCAAAGTCACACACTGTGTCAATGGCTGAACTGGCAATAAAATCCAAAGTTCTCAATTCCTAGCTTTTTCTCCAAACATTAAACACTGTCCCAGCATAATTAATGTATAAGGGAGAAAATAATTACTGGGCTATCATATGTAGTAACTTAGTACCAATTACACTCATTCTATATGTCTGCATATCTTATTCATCAACACAATACATACAGCAGAGAAAAGCTATGTGCATATGTTCATAAATGTATATGCAGCATAATTACAGTGAAGTGTGATGCTTGGTTGGGGACTGGGAGCCTGAAATTCTGGCTTCTGTTCCTAGTTCTCTCCTTTGACTTCCTTTGTTAGTGTTAAGTTACTCAGCTCCTGTGTGCTTCACTTTCTGTCAATCAGAGTTAATAATTCTCACCTGTCTAAGCGTTGCTGTGTTGCCTAGAATGCATAGCATTGGTTTAGGAGACCTGGGTTCTATCTCCACCTCTGCTGTTGGTCTGGTGACTGGCCTTTGGCAAGACACATCGCTTCTGTGCCTCAGTTTTCCTATCTGTAAAATGGGAATATTAATACTGCCCGCCTTTGCAAAGTACTCTATGGTAGGTGTTCTTATTATCATCTCACAGAAGTGTTCAGCTCCTCCTTTGAAATGTGTCTCACGCTGGAGCCTTCTTTGTTCACAAAGTAGGGAGCTCCAGGCAGAGCACACTGAGTTTAAGAAGAGTAGTCTTACTGATCACAGCATTAGCCTAGGTCATAGAAGACCTGGCTTGAAGTCCTAAGTTTGCCATTGATTTTATATATGGCCTTGGGCAAGTCATTTAGCCTCTCTGTGCCTCCATTCCCTATCTATACAATGGAGAAGACAGCACCAACCTGCCTCACAGAGACATTAAGAGGAAAAATACATTAAAGGTGGTGAGGTGTGGAGATTTGGTGCTGATGAGGGCCAGGTATGTGCCATAGTTTGGAATTCACTCTTGTGTCCTATCCTGAATTGCTAAGAGTCTGCATTTGTTGGTATTCAGGGTATGTTTCACAGGTCATGGAACTGGTGTGAGGGAGAGCTGGTTTTGTAGGGTTTGGGTAAATAGATACCAGTGGCATTCTGATGGGGAAAGGACCAGGTGCTTGGCTGTTTGAGTGTAAGGTGGCCACAGTATTTATTACAACTCTTATCTTTGGGGGCCAATGTGTGGGGGTCACATAAGGGTCATATGCACCGCCCCCAGCATCCCCCACCCCACATTCACCATCAGCACTTTGTGACTGAGGGCCAGTCCCATCTCTCTCACAGAGGGGCGCAGCTCCAGCGCCATGCAAGCATCCTAGCTTGTGCTGCTTTTGGGCTGTGCCACTCCTGGAGAGGGGAGGGACTTCCCCTGCACTCACCAGAACTGAGGTGGTTCTGCAGGAAGAGGTGGGTGGGCATGGGTCAGGGGTTGAAATGGGGCTGGACATGCCTGGCACAGGGGCAGGAGAGAAGCATGGGCAGGACAGGGGCAGGGCAGGGGCAAGGCAGAGGCAGGTGGCCAGTGCCCCTGCACCCTCCCCGCAGAATCTGCACCAGTCACCACTGGTTATCTTTACAACTTCTGGCCCACATCCTCACCAGTGTAGCTCCCTTGAAGTAAACGGAGCTGTGGAGACTTGCTCCAGCTGAGGATTCGATACTGGTCAGGCTTCTATTTTTTTCTTTTTTTTTTAGGATTTAGAATTAAAAAACAGTGCTATGAATAATCCTGGGGGCCAGGGCCGTAACCCTGCAATAATGTGTGCTGAGAACAGCTGGCACTCAGCTATTCTGCTTGTGCTGTACTAGTTCCACTCTGCTGGTCCTGTCCAGCCCTCCATCGCTGCACATATTTGCAAATGTGTCCAAGTGGAAAAGGCTCCATTGTTCAATAACAGGGTCTGATCAAGTAACAATTCACCTGAACTGACCAACATATGCCACCACACTCTTCTTGTCTGCTGCCCATATACCGAATATTTTCTCCTTTAATTTTTACCAAATACAAGAGCTGTGCAGATGGATAGCTGATGGAAGGCTGTGACAGGTGCTTGCGCTCTCCTGCTTTTCCCCTCCCTCTGCACTGATACCCGCCCCACACACACAATGGGTTAGCTCTAAGCAGCACTCTGAATTGCAAACCTTCCACTGACTACATTCCTGACCCCTCACCATCCCCCATGCTGACACCCTGCTCCCAGCTGCAGAGATGCTCTTGTGTTTATGTGAGTTTCTTGGCTTGGGGAGGATGTAGCTGACAGAACACATTGCTAAAGGAGAGCCCTGCTCTGGCTAGCTTCTCACATGGGTGCCTTTGAGGAGACACTTCAAGCCAGCTCCAGGAACTTCGGACTCTCTGAGACAGCCAGCCAGGGAGGACTAGATGTGCTAGCTGCATCCTGAATTAAGCATAGCAGCAGGTACCTGGGGAGGCTGCCCAATTCGGCAAGTGGTGTGGATGTGGTTTCAGTCTAAGGAGAGCTAGCAGTTCAGAGCATCAAGAGAGACAAGGTAGGGAAAATAATACGCTTTATTGGACCAATTTCTGGTGGTGAGACAGACAAGCTTCACACTTTACACAGAGCTCTTCTTTGGGGCTGGGAAACATACTCTGTATTGCAGTGAACTTCAGCACAGCATCATTCAAGAGCTGGTCTTTGTGCTTTCTGAACCACCATCCCAGACAGGTACTGTAGAGGGCCTTTTACTGTTGCCATGTCATCCTTGACTTGTGCTCCATACAAATCCCACTCCGTGTCCTGCAAGGAGAAAGGAGATAGTCTTGAAGAGTTGCTTGTATTTCAGTTCTGACATCCTAAAATCCACCTGCTTGCAGCTGGGCTTGGGAGGAAATGAACTCCATCCTCAACTGGTGTAAATCCATCTAGGTCCACTGAACTCATCTGAGCCAAGCCAATTTTCACTGGCCCCATACTTTTCCCTTCTTTGGCTAATTAAGTGTAAAATACAGGGCCCTGCCTCCTCTTCCTCCCCCCAGACATGCCCATGTAATCCATACACTTTCTGGGTGTGATGTACTGTCCCATCTACTGGCGCTAAGACTATGTACAGAAAGAATGAGCCTGCTCTACAGCCTCAGGTAATAGCCAGCTGGCCTTTAGCTCATGCAGTAGAGGCTCATGTTCTAAGCTCCAGAGGGTCCAGATTTGATTCCACTTATAGGAACTGTTTTTCTCCTGTGTGGGAATAGTCCCGTTGGTTTGCAAGATTTGTTGAGCAATTAGGGGTGCTTAGATGAGAAGCTCTAAATATGTGTAAGCTGTTACTTATTAATACTTCAACTAGTGACCTGTTCACCACCTTTACTGAGCTGGGAGCAATAGGACTTCATGACTTTGGAGACAGAGGTATCCAAAAAAGGGCTTTTTGTTCTCTGGGACAGCAGAGGGATTTCTCTGCTCCCTGGTGCATCTGAGATAACTGGTTCCCTTCCTTACATTTTCACTTTATCTTCAGGAAAGACACGTAGACAGATGAGACTGAAAACTAAGCCACAGCCCAGATCCAGAACCTGCTTCTTCAGAGCTGGTGCAAGGGGGTGTAAATGATATCTCTGTAATGCCTCTGTAACATTTTATGCCAGAGTGGGGATTAGCTCCAAGGGATACAAGGTGGTGGGGCCACAATCTGCCATTTCTCTGGATTTTCTGCAACAGTCGTTTCAAAATCTTCTAGCTGCTTCAAAAGGGTCCAGCCAGTAGATATGCATGTACATACATATCTCATAAAACTGAAAGGGACCTCGAGAGGTCATCAAGTCCAGTCCCCTGCCCTTATGGCGGGACCAAGCACCCAGATGCACTGACTGATTCCATCCCCTGACTAGCCCCTTCTTTGACTATCTTGAGTCGTATTCATTCCCCAACAACTGGGAAGTCCTGACTGTATCTGCTTTACACGCCTGTCACCCACCTCAGCCTTGCTAAGGAATCTTCAGTCAAGATGTACAACAGCAACAGTCGGCATCAATCCCACAGTGCTTGACTTCAGAGCCAGCAGGGGCAGTGTTATCCTCTGATTCTTGTGTAACTTTCATGGCCCCATTCTGCCCACCTGAATTTCGCCTCCGGTCTTTGGAGTCCTACTTCACTTCGTCTTCCAAGCTGCTGGGTATGTTGGTAACAGCTACGTCCCATGACAAACATGGTGCATTTTAATGGCAGGATATGTGAGTCTTGTGTTGTGAGATCCTTTGGGCTAAAAGGTGCAGCCTATATATAAGATTTTGCTTTTCCTTGGAGAATCCAGCAGCTTGGAATGTAAGGGAGTTTCCTCAAGTGAGGTCTGTTTTCATGCATGTATGACAGGAAGCACTGAAGAAACAGAAGCAGAGAGAAACATATTAGAAGATAAAAAGAGGCCCAGACTGCTGTTCCCTGTAAACTGGGCATCTGTCTGGCCGTTCAGAAGAGCTGATTAGCTGAGCACCCATAACTAGGTTTGTTGTTTCTATAGTTTGTGCACATTCACCCATGACTTGATGCACATAAAGAAAATTAATCTACCCACAGAGGAAAAAAAAATCTGCACATGGGTGGAAAAGATTTCAGAGAACTGGCCCAGAGGATAAGCAGTTCTAATATATCACTTAGACTCTGTGAAAGAAACCCCAGCAAACTTCTGCCTGAAATTCAAGCATTTACTTGCCAGCTGTATCTCTCTGGTGCTAAGAATGGCTTCGTTCCAACCCCTCTGGTCCCAGTCTGCCTCAGAGAAGCGACAAAGATGGCCTGCCTGGAGAGCCAAAAGCAGACAGCCTCCAAGAGGGAGTCAGCCCAAGAAGACCTCTGTGCAAAGAGCCACGCTGATATAAATATAATTTCCTTTTGACGTGTGCTCAATGCCCCAGAGTTCCACATTAAAAATAGGGCTGTGTATTATAACTCTTTGAAATCGCATCATAAATTATTACCACTTAGCCCAGGTTTTAATGAAGCAGCTGAGATGATGAATACGTTTTTGCTCCTCAGGTAGCTCTGTGAAAGCTGAGCCTGGTATCACACCAACCTCTCCCACCTTCTCCTTTGTCACAGAATTGGTGTTTCTCCTCTCCAGGTCCTGAGAAAGAGAAGTCCGCCAGGATGCCCCTTTTTCTTCCTTCTATCACCACAAGATTGATTTCCCTCTTCACCGTTTTCTCTAAAAATTCCTGTCCCAAGCTTCCACTCTGTCCACTCCTTCCCGAGGTCCCAGCAGGTCCAAAGAGTAAGATTTCTGATGTCCTATCAGCAGACAGGAATAAGGGGATTTTGAAATTGCCAGCATCCTTTCAAAAAAGACCGTTGTCTGGATGAGCCACGCAACAGCGAAGAGCGGCATTTTTGAAGAGCCGCAGCCGGCGGCAGGTTAATGAGACGCTGAATATGCATTTCAGCGTCTCTTTAGTAATCTTCGAAATGGCCATTTGCATGGCCATTTCAAAGATTTATTCCAGTGTAGACACAGCCTTAGGGTCTGTCTATGCAGCAGCATTATTTTGAAATAAGCAACTCTGAAAGAGCTTATTTTGAAATAATGTTGCAACACACAAAAATCATTTTGAAATAGCTGAGCATAATTTTGAAATACAGCATCCACACACCGTACAGCCTAGTTCAATATAGAGCCTTTGGGTGTGCTTTGGCTTGTTGCAAAACAGGCCCTATTCCCTGTCTACGCAACCACTATTTTGAAATAGCTCTTTTGAAATAGGGTCTATTCCTCATGGAATGAGGTTTACCTATTTTGAAATAAGCCAACCGCTATTTTGAAATTATTTCAAAATAGCCGTTGCAGTGTGTAGACACTAGCAAAGTTTATTTTGAAACAATGGATGGAACACATATCCCTTTCTTGGCCCCAGGCCACCTTGCCACAGAGCACATAAACCATGAGGGTTACTTCTCCATGGTGGTGTGGGTGCTGGTGGATCATAAGGGCCATTTTACCAATATCAGCCTGGGATGCTCGGGCACAGTGTGTGATGCACGCATCATTAGGAGCTCAGCCTTCAGAAAGTTCCAGGATGGAACTTTCCCCAGGCCACAGAATTGTCATGGTGGACACCGACATGCAGGTAGTTACCCTTGGAGATCCAGCCTACCCGTTGATGCCATGGCTCATGAAGCCATACACAGGCATCCTGGACCAAAATAGGGAAGAGTTTAATTATAGACTGAACAAGTGCAGAATGGTGGAATGAGCTTTTGGGCATTTTAAAGGCCAGGTTTCAGCATCTGCTGACTCAGCTAGATTTCAGCGGCAGCAATATTCCTGTGGTTGTGGCTGCAGGCTGTCAGCTCCATAATATTTATCAAAGTGAGGGAGAAAGATTTATTACAGGGTGGGGGGTTGAGGCAGAGCACATAGCTGCTAATTATGAGCAGCCAGACACTGGTGCAATAAGGAGCACAGATTGAGAGGCACTGCAAATCAGAGAAGACTTAAAAACCAGTTTCATGAATGAGCAGACAATGGTGTGACATTTATGTCTATAGCTGTAACCAAGGTGGTTGTTGCAGCACAGGTACTGGCCTGTATTTTGGCCCACTTCCCAGACACCTTTGGTACAAATAGTGAAGACCCTGTTCTGAAATCATGCATTTTTATTTAGGAAACTGAGGCACCAGAGGGAGGAAAGAAGTTCATGGTGTCAGCTGTGCTGGCTGGAGGAGGGGGAGGGGGCAAGGGACAGGGGTTTGCTAACTCCCTTCCTGACCCCATTTAACAATCGAAGTTGTGAGAATGTCAGCTTTCTGTTCCAAGGGGCATCCAAGGGGAAGTTGAGTGACTAGCTACCTGTGACTTCCCCCAGGCCCTGCACTTTTGGGGGCCCTGTGGCAGCAGCCCCACCTGTCCTAAGGATAGGAGGGGAGATTACCCGGGTCAGGATACAAGGAGTAGGGACAGGCGGCAACAGCCCCAGGGGATAGCCTCACTTCCAGCCTCTCTCCTGCCCCTCTCGCACTCACCACAGGCTGCTCCAGCACTGCCTCCTGGCCTGCTGAGACCTGCTTCTCCACTGGCAGCTGTGAGGCCTCCAGCCCACAGAGAAGTGGGGCTCAGCAAGCTAGAAGGCTGCAGCAGTGCACTGTGGGGTGGAGTGGGAGGGAGCCCAAGGGAGAAGCAACCTCCTGTGGCTGTCACTGCTGTCTGCCACCTGCCCCCAGCTCCAGGTAATCCCCCGTCCCATCCCCGGAGAGGAGGTCAGGAATCGGGGGGCGGGGGACTAAGAGGGGACAGGTGCACAGCCTGTGTCATGGGGGGGTTACCCCAGGCTCTGCAAACCCCCTTGGGATGGCCCTGCTTTTCCTCATGTATTCTTGGGCATCTCTGGGAGGAGGCTATGGAACTTTTTGTGGGGGGTAGGGTGCTTTTCCTGCACCTCTACCAGGTACCTTAGAAGGCTCTTGAGAGAGCAGAGATGAACTTCACATGATCTTCTCCCTTCTTGTTCCATGTGCATCATCTGTAGCATTGGTGAGGAATGGCAGAACAAGGAGCAATGGTCTCAAGTTACAGAGGGGAGGGTATAGACTGGCTATTAGGAAAAAATATTTCCCCAGGAAGGTGGTGAAGCACTGGAATGAGTTACCAAGATGGGTGGTGGAATCTCCATCCCAGAGGTTTATAAGTCCCAGTTTGACAAATTCCTGGTTGGGATGATTTAGTTGGGGTTGATCTTGCTTTAGGCAGGGGGCTGGACTCAATGACCTCCTGAGGTCTCTCCAGCCCTAGGATTTTATGATTCTGTGATCACTCTCCTGCATGCTTTCCCCAGAGCACTCTCATGGTGTGTTAACTGTGCCTGCTCATTTAACATTTTGTCCTGGGTACGTCGCTTTTGCCTTCTGATTTGAGATAGCCAAAGTGAAGGGGGGTCAATGGGCTCAGGTAGCTGGTGCAGATGCTGTTGGTTTTGGAAGACAGAACAAGGGCAGGCTTTAGAGAAGGCACGCTGTAAAACCCAGGTTTTGAGCGATGACTGAAGCACTGTTCTGATATGTGTTGTGTACAAGGGCGAATGTGCCATTCAAGTCCCAGCAGTCAGGCAGGTACAAGGCACAGCACAGAGTGGCTGCACTGAATCACCACCCCGCCCACTGCAGGCAGCAAGCTGCTCCAGCCCCGCATGGCCCATATGCTGCAATGAGGGGGCCTCTCCAGCCTGGCAGAAGCAGCCCTGGGGCTGGAATCAATGACGTCCTGAAGTCCCTTCCAGCTCTATGATTCTATGGTTCCATCATTCTATGACCTCACCACAAGTGCCCTTCCTGCCATGAGGGGACTGGCTCCAAAATTATGAAAAGATCCTGGCTGCTGGTGGAACCAGCTTCTCTGCTGGCCTGCTCCTCATCTGTTACAGTACACTCTTCACTGTTGCCTGTGGCTGCAGGAAGTGAGCTGAGAGATATCAAGGGACAACTCTGGACAGTGGTGGGAGGCCCCCTAAAATTCCATGTGGCTCCGCATAGAAGCAGCTTGTCTGAGGCTCTGACCCAGAGCAGCCAACTGCCTCCTTTGTCTTCTGCTACACTTGTCTTGGTTCCTTTATTTTCATGCTGCACTACTGGGTCTCCCTGTACCCTTTTCTGCAGCTGTTCCTGAGGTCTGCCTGAACTTTTTCCTCTCCCCGAACTGTCATCAGATCCAAGATCTCTGGGATACTCCATGCTGGAGCTTGTTTGTGACCCTGGGTACTCATGATGAGGTGTGCTGCTCAGGTGTGCTGGCTGCTCTGCTCACCCCACTGGACACACGGGAAGTGAAATTCAGACTTTCTCGGGGCTTTTTCTGCGTATCTGGTGGAGCACAGAGCTGAAAGTGCAGGCCAGGGCAGTCACATCGGGACACTGTGGGACATCTCCCAGAGTCCAGGAACATTGACCTTAATAGCACTGCATCTGCCCTGACCCTGAATCGACCTTTCAAAGTTGAATTTAGCATTATTCCTCTTGCTTTGCAAAAGTAAAAAAAAATCAACTTTAAATGCCTTTAAAGTCGATGGAAGAGGCCTTGTGGTGTGAACTGTTTGCTTATAAAGTCGATGGAATGTGACTAACATCGACCCTACTCTGCAGCCTAGACCAGCCCTCACTGTTTATAGCACCTGTCCACTCTGATGGTATGCAACGTTTCCACCCCCATGCAGCTGTCTGGATGACCACATACCATGCTGCTCTGTGGCACTCTGATGCCAGGAGTGATGCTACATTCTGTGCTAACAGTTCAGACCCAGGGAAAGCTGAATGGAAATGATAAAATTAGTGATTTAATATAACGCCTGCCCTGCTGTTCCCAGACTTGGGGATTCGTGTAAGTGAGGAGCAGATGGGATCTCCAGGGGAAAATTCAGGACTGGCATTGCTGAAACTGATGTAAATTTGGTACTGCATTTTCTAAAGTGCTGCTGGAAAGCCACCAGGAGTCTGAAATCCATCCAAGACTTTCACCTCTCTGGGTTGTTTGTTTTGTTCCCTTTATACAGTGGGGAACAATTTGGAATGTGATTCCTTCATTTCTGTGGCTCCTTAAAACATGTCCTTTAAAGTCACCTTGCTGCTATGCCTGTCACCTTTGGAACAACAGCATAAAATTCAGGGCCCTGATCTATTGGGATCATTTAAAAATCTTGTGGTGCATTTCCCAAGAATAAAGCTGGTTGCCCTGGCATCCTAGCCCTCTTGCAGAATGGGTAACTAATTCTGTCCCTCTGTGCATCACTGACAGTTTGAAATGGACACAGACAGTAATCACATTTTGCCATCACTGTTATGTAGTGGCACTGTGTACCGTTAAAACGCCACCCACTTTCCACCCATATATGTGACTGGACATCAGTGCTGCACTAAATGGAGGGGTGGGCATAATGAATTTTCTAAGGCCTTCATTTCAGATGAATAAAAATAAGATTATAATAATATGGCCTTCATCTGCTGGGACATCACCATTCATCAAAAATCTTTCCAGTGAAGACACCTTGAGCAGTGTTCCCTGTAAGCTGAGCTCTTCGGTGGCCGCCCAGGAGAAATTCAGGTGCCACTTCACCAATTGGCAGAGGGCCCACATCTGCCCACAGCTGGCAGCATGTGTTTCTACTCGTGGTGTGCAGCTGCGCATGCCTCAGTGTGCATAACAAAATTTATTCTGCATGTGGGTGGAAAAAATTAGACGGAACATTAGCGTTAAGGTGGATTGCTTGCACTGACACCCTGTACAACTGGACTTCCCAAATTGCCCTTCCTAGCAGAGGACAACATAATTTGGAAGGGCCACAGTCCAAGAAATCTTGGCCCCATTCTGCATAATCTGATGAATTCAATATGGCAAGACTGACAGAAATCCCACAATCCCTCTGGGTTTTGCACCAGCTGTTTCAGAAGATGGTGTAACCTGCCCCCGCCCACAAATGGAATAAGCTGAAGTTTCACTGGTGTTCCCATGACCTTGTATGATCACAGAGAGGAAGCAGGAACACATTCTCATTGCCAGAGGTCATTTTCATACATCGTGTATTCAAGTCTCCTCCAGACTCAAAGGTGGGTCTGCAATCCCACGGGAAAGCATTTCTATGCTGCTAAGCTTTATCAGAACCCTTCTCTAGACAAGCCCTGACTAACTCCCATGGTAGAATCATAGAATCAGAGGGTTGAAGAGACCTCAGGTGGTCATCGAGTCCAGTCCCTTGCTCAAAGCAGGACCAACCCCAACTAAATCATCCTACTCAGGGCTTTGTCAAGCCAGGTCTTGAAAACCATCAGGGATGGAGAATCTACCACCTCACTAGGTAACCTACTCTAGTGCTTCACCACCCTCATGGTGAAATAGTTTTTCCTGATATCTAACCTAGACCTTCCTCATTGCAACTTGAGGCCATTGCTCCTCATTCAGTCATCCGTCACCACTGAAAACAGCCACTATCCCTCTCCACCATCTTTGTAACCCTCCTTCAGGTAGTTGAAGGCTGCTGTCAAATCCCCCTACTCAATCTTCTCTTCTATAGACTAAATAACCCCAGATCCCTCAGCTTCTCCTTATATGTCATATGCTCCAGCCCCCTTATCGTTTTTGTTGCCTTCTCATCCAAGAGAGGTACCTGGATCTCTTCAGGGTTTACCTGCTTTCCTTCTGTGTGCAGCTCTGAAGATGATGCTTATTTCCATCCTTGCAGAGTCACACACACATGCATCAGGCTCTGCACCGAATGACCCCCACCTCTCTGGGAATCTGACTCTGTGGGTAACCTTTCAATACAGTCTCTGCTTCATTGGGACCTATGTGACCTTTTCGCTGCCTTGGGGGTGAAGAAAAACAAAAAGACCTTTTTCCTCCCTGTAGAACATTTAGCAGATGCCTGGTTGTGTGCCATGCAGAAAATGTCACTAGTTGCTGCTGTAACTCCAAGCAAGTGTTTACTGCCTGGCAGAGGTTTTCTGAGCTTTATGTCAATCCTTCTGTTGAGCACTTCTTAACAAACTGACAAACTGCCCCTCTTGTGACAAAAAAACAAATGCAAAGGGTTGAACAAGACAGAAGCAGGAGATCCTCCAGGTTACATGCTACTCAAGGACCATGAAGGTCAAATCTACAAGGACAGACAGTACAGGTAGCCTAGAAGTGAATGGGAAAGCATTAGTGGGAGCATTGCCAGTAGATCGAGGGAAGTGAGTATTCCCCTCTATTCAGCATTGGTGAGGCCACTTCTGGATATTGCATAGAGTTTTGGTCCCTCACTACAAAAAGGATGTGGAGAAATTGGAGAGAGTCCAGTGGAGGTTAACCAAAATTAGGGGCTGGGGTGCATGTCTTAAGAGGAAAGGCTGATGGAACTGGGTTTAATTAGTCTGTAGAAGACAAGAATGAGGTGGGGGATTTGATAACAGCCTTCAATTACCTGAAGGAGGGTTGCAAAGAGGATGGAGCTAGACTCTTCTCCGTGATGGCAGATGACAAAACAAAGAGCAATGGTCTCAAGTGGCAGAGGGGGAGGTCTAAGGTGAATAGTAGAAAAAATATTTCACTATGAAGGTGGTGAAGCACTGGAATAGGTTGCCTAGGGAGGTGGTAGAATCTCCATCCTTAGAGGTTTTTAACTCCCAGCTTCCTGGCTGGGATGATTTTGTTGGGATCGGTTCTGCTTTGAGCAAGGGGTTGGATTAGATGACTTCCTGAGGTCTTTCAAACATTAATCTTATATGATTCTATGATATGGGGCAAAGTAAAAAGTTTGAGATAAATTCCAGTGAGGAAAATAGAAAGAAGCGTAAACGCTGTCAAATTAAGTGGGGAAAATATTATTAGGAAGGCCAAAAATCTATTTAAAGAATAGATGGCCAAAAACTCAGAAGCTAGACATGCGCCAAACACTTTATGGGATCACTGGATGAGAAGATGCTAAAGAAGTACTCAAAGATGATAATGAAATTGGTGAGATCCTAACTGAATTCTTTACATCAGTCTTCACAGCTGAGGATGTGGGGGAGAGTTCTAAACATGAGCCATTCTTTTTAATTGACTAACCTGAAGAACTGTCCCTGGTTACGGAACAAGTTGGTAAACTGAACAGTAATAAACCACTAGGACCAGAGAGCATACAAGAGTTCTGAAGGAATCTAAATATAAAATTGCAGAATTACTATCTGGGGTTTAGAGTCTCAAAGGGATAGCTGTTTTTGTCTCTAGGGTGCCACAGGACTACTTCTTAATTGGTTACAGACTAAAAAACTTACTAGGGCATGAGGCTGTTTGGGTACAATCCACTTCATCAGATGGATATGGAATGAGAAAACAATCCAGGGTTGATATGGGCAGAGGAGAGGAAGTTATCTGTCAGTAGTAGGACCTGTTAATGAACAAATTAAGCTGGATATGTCTCATTCCTGTCATATCAAAAAGAATGAATTAGCTTCTGCATTAAATGACTAGAAGAAAGGTAATGAGACTCCATGTTTTAAAATGGGCACCAGAGGAGATCCTGGCAGTTACAGGCCAGTAAGTCTAACCTCAGTTCCAGGCAAACTGGGTTAAACTATAGTGAAGAACAGAATTGTCAGGCACATAGATAAATGTAATATGTTGCTGGAAGAGTCAACTTTTTTTCTATTAAAGGAAATCATGCCTCACCAATCTATTTGAATTCTCTGCGTTGTTAACAAGTATGTGAACAAGGGGGAGCCAGTGGAAAAAGTGTACTTAGATTTCCAGGAGGCCTTTGACAAGGTCCATCACTGAAGACTCTTAAATAAAGTAAGTTGTCATGGAATAAGAGGGACGGTCCTTTCATGGATTGATAACTGGTTAAAAGATAGGAAATAAAAGGGGGGATAAAATGGTGAGTTTTAGGAAGGGAGAGAAGTAACTAGTGGTGTCACCCAGGAGTCCATTCTGGGGTCAATCCTGTTCAACATAAATGATCTAGAGAAAGGGTTAAACAGTGAGGTGGCAAAATTTGCAGCTGATACAAAGTTCCTCAAGATAGTTAAGTCCACAGCAGATGGTGAAAAGCTTCCAAAAGAACCTAGAAAACTGGATGACTGGACAACAAAAAGGCAAATGAAATGTTTATAAACACACAGTAATGCATACTGAAAAACATGATCACAACCATACATATAAAACGATGGGGTGTACATTAGCTGTTACTACTCGAGAGCCAGATCTTGGAGTCACCGTGAATTGTTCCCTGAAAACATCCATTCAATGTGAAGCAGCAGTCAAAAAGCACAGTGCTGGGAATCATTAAGAAAGGGATACATAATAAGAAATAATATCTTATTGTTTCTATAAATCCATGGTACACCTGCAGTTCGCAGATACGGTCTCCCATTTCAAAAAAGATATATCAGAATTGGAAAAGGTTCAGAAGGGGGCAACAAAAATGATTAGAGATATGGGACAGCTGTCATATAAGGAGAGATTAATAAGACTGAAACTTTTCATCTTGGAAAAGGGATGACTAAGGGGGGATATGATAAATGCCATCTATAAAATTATGACTACTGTGGGGAAAATGACCAAGTTATTTACTCCTTCCCATAATAGAACAACTAGTGGTCACCAAATAAAATTAACTGGTGTCAGGTTTAAAACAAGCAAAAGGAAGTATTTCTTCACACAAAGCACAGCCCACCTGCGGAACTCCCTGCCAGAGGATGTTGTGAAAACCAGGACAATAACAGGCTTCAAAATAGAACTAAATAAATTCAAGAATAGGTCCACCAATGGCTATTAGTCAGGATGGGCAGGAATGGTGTCCCTAACCCATTCTCAGCTCTGATAAATAGAGGCAACAGGGGAGGGATCACTTGATGATGACCTGTTCTGTTCACGACCTCTGGGACACCTGGCATTGGCATTGGAAGACGGGATGCTGGGCTAGATGGACCATGGTCTAATCCACTGTGGGAGTTCCTATGTTCTTCAGTCCTTATTTCAACAGGCCTCTGGACATAACCTCTCATCTGCCTGTCACACCTCATCAGCAATATGAGAACAATGCTGACAAAAGAGGTAGAGGTAGCCCCCACCTACTCACAAAATGGCCTCTGTGCCCAACCAGAACCTGAGAAGTCTGGTTGCCAACTCTCCTGGACCAGATGCCATGGCCACAAATGGTTTCCTGGCCATCCAGTCAGGAGAGTTGTCAACCTTAGACAACAGACAAGATTCATTAAATCCATTGTTACTAATTATTTGATAATGTCACCCAGAGGTGGCTGCATTTGTGCAAGTACTATATATAGTGTCTGAAACAAATGGGAACCTTTGGAGAGAGAGATACTCTGCAGAAATGCAAATAACCATATTGACGTTAATGAGTCGTCTTCAAGGACTCCAGGGTTATTGAATGAAAGGTGCTATGTGAAATCTTAGATTGGCAATTTTTTTGATGCACTAAATGACCGAGCTCCCAAGGGATGGGGAAGGATCAAGCATAAGAAGACATGATACTGTGTTAATACACCAAGCGATGTTCTGTAGGGTTCCAATGTTGCATTGGGGTCAATGTGGATGAAAATGCTGGACTCACACAGCACCTCCATGATAGCAATAGAGCTCCTTACAGACAGCGCTGCACTGAATGCATTTTAGGATGGAAACCTTATGATATTTTCTTATCCAATCAGAAGACATGTCTTTATAGTGCTTGTCCATTTTACTCCAATCGTGTCCCTTCTTCAGGAATTTGGAAGACATTTTAAAACATAATACTGCAATTGGTAAAACACCCCGCTTCCATCCAAAATGAAAATACAACTTATATGTGTTTTTGAGGGGGCGTGGCAGGGGGAATAAATCCTTACTTCTGCTTGTTCTTTTTCTCCCCATTGGTTCTGCCCTAGTACTAGTAGTTCTGCATCACCAAAACAGAGGCTTTTCTTGTGAGATTTGCAGCCCATGTGTGCAAATCATCAATTTTGAGTACCACTGGTGGTTAAGGGCTTCTAAACTTATTGGCTAATTTTAGCAGATATGGAAATTGACACACCACATCAGGTGACTTGGTCAAGGTAATACAATCCCCAGGAAGCAGGACTTCAAACTAGACCCAGCTCTGCCATTGTATTACCTTGACCAAGTCACCTGACTTTGGTGTGTCAATTTCCATATCTGCTAACAACGCTGATTTCATAGCGATATTGTAAGGCTAAATTTATTAGGGCTGGATTCAGACTCTCTCACTCACAAGTAGCATCTTATTCCATGAGTAATCTCACTGCCTCCTCTGAAATTATTTTTTGGCTATAACACTATTTGTCATGAATAAGGCTATAAGAACCTGCCCTTACTTAAAAAACGTTATCTGAACTCTTTCAGGGGAAGGAGCCACACAAGGGAAGAACATCGTTAATTGCTCCTATTGTCTATGTGTTTTGTGATTCATCTCTGCTTTCTGTGGCTTGCAGGATGTTTTTTTGGCTGTGTTTTGTCTTACATGCTGCTGCAAAGGAGATTCCCATGGTGTAGCATGACCCAAGACATGTTCCCTGATAGGTAGTCTCAAAGGGGTAGCCATGTTAGTCTGTAGCTTCACAAATAACAAGCTGCCCTGTGGCCCCTGAGAGACTAACAAATTATTAGGTCGTGACCTTCACCCATGAAAGCCCATGACCTAATAAATGTGTTAGTCCCTCAGGTGCCAACGGACTGCTTGTTATCTCTGGAAGGTGTTGATGAAGTGGAAAAGAAGGAAAGGGATGTGTGGTGGGAAAAGAAGTGTGGAGAGCCAGCAAGCTTGAAAGAGGAATAACTAAATGAAACATCCTCCCACACGGGATGCATCTCAGGAGGGGAAAAAAGAACATGCCATAATAGGGCCTTATGCAAAAAACCAATGGACTTTATCCATTGACACTACAGTGTTTTGGATCTGGCCCTTACTATCTCCTTGATGTGGGCCTGACTTTAGTACTGCTCTGAGCATTGTGAGGCCTTTCTCAGTGCTCAAGAAAGCCAGTGACATCCCTGCACATGGTGCACTGTGGCAGCTGGGAGAAAGCTCAGCTCAGTTTTGATTGTCACAGAAAGGACGGCATCAAACAGCCTTTGGCTGCGCCAGACTGACAGCGGAGGGTGTTGTGGGGACAAACTGACACTAACCTGGAGGATCGGAGGTTTTCCTTGCATCCACCTGCCTATCATGGCGAGATAACAGAGAATATAGGCAGAACTGGAAATTGTTGCTGACACATCCCTGCCGATTCTCCCTTTCCCCCCTTTTAGGAGGCAGTGGAAGAAACAACAGGCTTTGAAAGCAGCTGTCCTACATGTTTCATCTCTCCAAACTGAACTTTTCAACTTACCCATGATGGACTCAGCCTCTGGGGCAGCAGAGAGAGATGAGGAACCCACAAAAACTGAAAGAACAACTTCACTGGCTGATAGAGTTCTAAATAGCGAAATAGACCTCATCTTCCCTCCTGGGTCCCTATGAGGGAGTGGACTGAGCCCAAAGGCCCCCTTCTGGAAACTTCAGGGCTCTGCCACACCCATTCCTTGGAAAGAAGCAGTGGAGAGGTCTGCCAAGCAGGCTAGAGAGGATGCATGGGAAGTAACCAATCAGGGCACAGGTGGGCCATATAAAAAGATGCATCAGAACAAAGCAGGAGGGAGTTGGTAACAGTTATTGTGGCTGAGTTGCTAATAGGAGCTGAAGGAGAAGGGCTGCATGCCCAGCTGTGCGAAGGAACTGTAGCACAGCCACAGCTAAGTGGGGGACAGGGATCAGAGAAGTGAGAGGCTCCTGGCTGGTTGCTCGGAGTGAGCTAGGGACAGTTGTCAAGCAGCGAATTGAGGGAGCATTAAGGGAGTTCCTGGCTGGCTCCAGGGGCTGGGTGAGGACTGAGCCTGGGGAAGGCCCCAGGAGAATAGAGAAGGCTTGGTCATAGAGCTTCACACCAGGATTTAGATTACTTAAAAGACAGAGCCTATGGCAGGGCTACACAAACTGCCTGAAAACCACTAAAAGGGGATCGCTGAAGGGTACAAAATGCAGACACATGCAACCAGAGAGGTTGTTTGTGAGAGATGGGTGAAGCAGCATGTCCAAAGCCACACAGGAAGTTGTTGTCAAAAGAAGGACTTGACTGAAGATCTTGAGAGCGCCGGTCTAGTTTGTGACCTACAAGGCCATCCTTCTCTTCCCCTGTCTACCTACTTTTTGACCAGTTAAAGTGAGGTACTCAGTTGCTTAAATTTACACAGCAGCCACATAACTGGAGCTCAGGAGTCCTGAGCTCTAGAGACATACTCTACAAAGTGGGTGTGTTTGGGAGCGGCCCTTTAAGGGAGTGGCTGGCTATGGGCCCAGGAAGGGCTTGTCAGCCATGCGACCCCATCCATGGCATTTCCTGCGCCGTTCTTTCGAAAGAGAGCCTGTAGCTGCGTGAATGCTCTCTTTCGAAAGAGCAGATGGAAAGCTTGATCCGCTTTCTCTGTGTAGACTTGCTTTTTCAAAAGACAATCTTCCAGGGGACATCTTCCAGAAGCTCATCTGTCAAAAGAGTGCTGTAGTGTAGACATAGCTTTTGAGGTTATGGAACACCAAACAATAATATTTTTATGCGGCGCACCTACGAAAATTTTCTTCAAAAAAATTGTCAGACAAAAAAACCAACCAACCAACCAGTCACATACACAGCAAAAACAAAACAGTGAGGTAATTTAATCAGGTATCGGAGCAATGAAGAACTAACATTATATCTGGTTTTAATAACAGAAAAAATAATGCACCAGGGTCTGGTATCAAAAAAGTGTCAGCTGCTCATGGCACACCTGCAAGTTGTTCAGGGAACACCAACGTTCCACACAACATAGTTTGAGAAACACTGCTGTACAGTGCATGTCCCCATCACCTCTCCATAGTAGCCTGCATCATTTTATTTTCTCTCTCCTGTGAGGTCACAGCCAATTTAGAACCCATCATTGTGTCTGAGTGGTTTACATTGTTCCTCCCAAGGTGCAGTATACTTGCACCTGTTTTGGTTGGATTTCATTTGCCATTATGTGGCTACTTGCAGCCTTCTTGTAGGCCCTCCTGGGATTCCGTGTGATCCACCCTAGCCTGGATTAACATTAGAATAAGAAAAAATGTTGTGTTATGAGCAACTGTTGTCATCTCTATTCCAGCCCTATCTTCTGACTGTCAATAAGGATGTGGAACGTTCGCCCTGTCCCTTCCCATTATTAACCTCTTTCCATGATGAAAATTGCCCATGCATTGCTGCTGTTTGATTCCTGTCTGATCATGAGGCTTTCAGCCATGAAAGGACTTTTTACCTCTCACCCTATCTCACCTCCCGTGTTTTCCTTAAAGGCCCGCACAAGGAGCCATTATCAAACAGCCTTTTGAAAATCTAAATAAATCAGCACCACCATTTCACCTTTATCTAATATTTTGTTCACATTTTCAAAAACAAAAACAAAAAAAAAACCACTGAAACAGATCAAGAAATGTGATCATTTACAATTTAGAAGCTGTGCTGGTTTGTCCCAAGCATCAAGGGGCTTTGTATTTCTGGCTTCAATGATTTCTCTGTTATCTTTGAATACCATTGAAGTACAGCTTGCCAGACTTCAATTCCTTGATCACCTTCTGCACCTATATTTAAAGATGGAGACAGTGTCGGCCACCCTCCAGCCCTGTGGCCTGACAGCTGATTTTAATGGAAAAAAATTATATCCTTTTCTTAGTAGCTCACTCACTTCGCTCTTTCTCATTCCTCCTGAATTACTGTCTGGTTCCAGTGACCTGTGGAAAATTATTGACCTCATCCTAAATTTGTTTACTCGTGGGAGTATGCCTGCTAGCTTCCATGGTTCCCCCGTTAACTTGAAAGCATTTACTCATGTGAGTAAGGGCTCTCAGATCATGTTGTACATCCTTGAGCTGCTCCATCAGCTCTGCAGCAAGGCACAATCATTTCCATTTTATCTTGTGTTCCCTGAGCTTTTTGTTTGTTCATTGCCACCTGTGTTTTCACTTCCACAGGTGTGGGCTTTGAAAGCTCTTTGGGGCAGCAACTATGTTTTTATTATACATGTGTGCAGCATATTGACTGGCATTTCTAGGCACTAGCAGAATAATAACCCACCTCTCACAGTGCATCATTTTTGCTACCTCGACCAAGTCCTTACCAGTCCTTTCAGGCAGTGAAGACGTGTCTAAAAATCATCTAATTTTTTTAGCAGTTCCTTTGTGAGTAGCCCCTAGGGTCCTGGGAGAGGCATGAGCCTGAGCCTCCTTGGAGTTATTTGGTATAAATCAGGTGTGACTACTCTGCAGTATATGGAGTTACACCAGGGTGACTGGGAGGAGAATCAGAGTGATGGACTTTTTGTGGAATGTCAATCTCTGCTGTATTGAAAGCATTCTAGGTGTATTTCTTTGTAACTCAGCTGTGTGTCATCACTGTCTTATAATTTAAGGTCCATTTTGTTCACATCCAACGGACTGGCATTTCCTTTTTAAAAGAAGGATCAAACTGGCTCTCATCATGGGACATTTCATCCCAGTGATTCTCTCTGGCTGAGAGCACTGCACAATTGTCTGCCACCTGCCCCCTTCCTCTCCTCTCATTAGTCTTGGCTGTTGGATATTTGAAGAAACTGGGCAGCTCTGATTTCAGGGAAGTGTCTTGTTATAACAATAACAACTGAAACAATGAGAAGTCCTGTGGCACCTTATAGACTAACAGATTTATTGGCGCATAAGCTTTCCTGGGTAAAGACACACTTTGTCAGATGCATAATAACAGCTGAGATTTTCAAAGGATTCTAAGAGAGTTAGGTGCTGGTGATACTGTGGTGTCTGATCCCTTTAGGATCAGAAGATAATGGGATTGGAAAGCAGATTCTGACTCAGAGAACCATTAAGCTTTAGCCATCACCATCTCTCTAGTCTACTTTCTGCTAGACACCTGCAAAGTCCACAGGATGGCATGGTGCCAGAGCCCCTGAAAAATAAAAGGGGTAAAATAGATCATAAAATGAGCAGCTAAAAGATGCCAGCAGCAGGGCCATATGAATCCAGTTTTGGATAATCCCAGTCCTTTTCCTCCTTTTCTGTGCTCATGGATTGAAATGTTCACAATTTCACTAAATTGTGGGGTTTAAGCAGTATTGTATTCGATCTGTTTATATTTTCACATTTGGGGCTATTACGCGGGGGGAGGGTCAGGCAATAGATGCTTAGTAATAGTAGATGGTAAAATTCAAGAAGCTGATGCATTAAAACTGTTAAAACACAAACTGTCAACTTCACATGTCAAAATATACAAGTGAAGATGTTTAAATCAAACTTTTTAATCAGTTCTCCAAGTTTTTCTTTGTTTCTGTAAACTTTGATTATTATTGATTGGACTTTGTTTTCAAGTTTGTGATTATACAGAGAAATTGACATTTACAGACATGTAATGATAAAAATGTCATCATTGTAAGCCTAGTTAGGTTCATATCCTCATGAACTGCTCCACAGTTCTGCCCCCTTCCCTTCCTCATATGACCTCTTCACAGTTACTTCCACAGTTCAGTCTTTTTGGTGGGTCATTTATTACACCTGGTATGGTCTTCTGCAATGCCTCCTCAATTTAAATGTTCTCTGTGATATCCCTAAGCATCCCTAGCATGTTATATGGAGCTGGCATGATGCTAACTCTTTTAAACCATAGAGGAAGCCAACACTGTTAATTTATGCCTTGCTTTTTATCCCCAACATAATTTTTGATTTTTATGTTCCATCTCCACAACATCAATATCCTTTCACCACTGGCAAGTTGAAACAAAAAGTAAATATTTCATCTCATGTTCTTTCTCTAAAAGGGTCAACCTAAAAAGGTTCACCCAAAGCACCGTGGGAGTAGGCAAACAAGATATGACTATGCTCTGTCGCTCAAGTGTTTTATGGTACGTTATGTAAGATTGATTCTGTATACTAAAGCAAATTTATAGTAAGAAAGCAGTTCACAAGACTTTATGGTGGAATTCCAGACTTTGCTTGATAGTTCATTCCTCAGGTCACACACAGATTTATTTCAGATCTAAAAATCAACCCATCCTTACCTAGGTACCCAGTACATGTTATGTGGGCACAACGTTCCACTGGAACTCAGAAGTTAAGAAGTCTTCTCATATGTTTTCTTTAAATAGCACATAAAGTAATAGAATCCTTCTGCTTGACTGGCAGGGTGACAGACTTGCCAGGACTCTGAGCAAGCTGTGGGGGGATGGCTTTGCACCCCCAGAAGGGGTGGAGCCTCAGGCAGAAGGGGTGTGGCTAAGAGCAGCCACTATAATACTTGACATTTTAGGGGGCTTTGAACGAGGCCCAAGTCAGGGCATCAAGGGTATGCCTACACTACAGAGTTATTCCAGAATATTTTATTTCAGAGTTGTTATTCCAAAATAAAGTATTCTGGAATAATACGTCTACACTACAGCGAAGCCCCAAAATTAAGAAAACTTATTCTGAAATAGTGTGTCCACACACAATAGAGCCTATTTCAGATTACAGCCCCGGGAACTCACTCTTCAAGACGGCACTTGAGCATGGGACTTCAGCATATGCTTAATGTTACAGAAATGCTTATATGCTATTCGAATCTGGGCCTTAATACCTTCAAATGCTTGCTTCTTTAAGGGAAGGCAATATCAGACAAAAAGCTCAATGAGTCAGATCATACTCATGTGAGTGTTTTTATATTTCTGGAGATTTTCTGGTTTTCAAATGCATGCGGTTAAGCTAACTTTTGGCATCTGGAAGGCCACGTTCTCCACCACTGGAATCACATGTGACACTCTGGAAATAGGAGAGTTGTATCTGCTTAGTGTAGGTCAATGGACAACTTAGACCTTTCTTTCAATGCCTTTTTCTGCACCTTTCCTTCTTTACACTGTAGATTTGACCTTCACCAAAAGGCATGGCTTTTCTAATGGGAAAACTTATGCTGGATTTCAGTAGCTACTTGTGATGCCACTTAGAAGAAAACACTGGACTGGATGACGGTGCCACCTGGAATGGGTTTTAATAAGAGCCGAACTTGGATGAGACTGCTGTGATAACCAGAACTAGGGTGAAATCCTCTCCATTGAAATTAACAGCAAAACTTCAGTGAAGTCAGGATTTCACCCAGTGCCTGAAGATTCAACTGCTGGAAGACTAAGAACTTGGGCTGAAGTGTGGTCATCTGGAGTGACCTTTTGGTTTTGGGATTATGGGTTTTCCTCTGCCATAGTATTGTCATTATTTCGGTATTTGGAAAAAGCAAGTCATTCAAGTAGGTGCTGTGTGCCTTAAAACTGGGTTGACATGCAAAAAGGTGTGTGTACACATCTATGGATGAACAACCATTTTCTAGTGTGAATTAACTTGGAGAACAAGGCTGCTAAATAAATACAATTCACAACCTTTTCAGACTGGCATTATTTCAGGAGGAATGAAAAAGGGACTTTAAACCATGGGACATTTTCTATCTTCCAAATCCTCTGAGAGCAGCAATTTATCAAATGTGTGGAAATCAATCACAACACGGGCAGAATATTCACAGTAAAGAGGTGAAGTAGGTTTGAGTTTGGAGTTGGGGGGGGACAGAGGGGGAGGGAAAAAGGTGTTCTGGTGCCATCTAGTGGGGAGAGTGACGCAGTTCTGTTCCAGTGAGGCAATCCAACAATGAAAAGGCCCCGGAGTGTCTCCACACTTGGTTTACATTACAGCCTTTAACATTTTGAAGTGACATTCATTGGGAAATAAAATCTGAAGTCGCTTCATATGTGCCGTGCAACTGCCACGGGGGAGCTAATACACGATTAATCTCTTTACTTGGCGTATATACAATGGGTAATTATCTAGCAGCACTGGGTAGCTTGCAAACACAATAAATATATTAGTTTATTAGTCTAGCTGTAAATGAGAGAGCCGTTCTGGCCAAATCCCTTGAGCCATACATCAGAGGTGTAGGTAATAGCCCTACACTGTTACTGAAAACTATCACCTGTATCTTATCTATGTCCAAGAAGCTCAGGACATTGCTAAAAATAACAAGACCTGAAAACAAAATAAGGCACCAAAAGGAGTGAGCCATCATATGAATATTGGGGTTTTTCTATTTAACAAATACTTTCCTAGCCTATTTCTGTGCAAACGCTTTAGTGATTGAGGGATGCTCATAAAAACAAGTTTGTGAAACTTACCAAATGCCAAAAGTTTGACAAATTTAACAAATTGGAGGCCCCCTTTGAGCCTGAAGCCAAGGTCAATGGCCCTCCTGTAGCCCTCCCCACCCCAAGCCTTGGTAATATGGAGCAAACACAGCTAGGACCTTTGCAATGTGTGACTGGTCCCCTTGCAGCTCTGGTGTGTTATGATATCATATGTAGCACTCACTAGCCTGCTTGTCCCCTAAGACACGAGCAATACCTCTTACTCTCCAGCACTGATGTGGTGCAGGTTCCTGTACCACCTTGTGGCAAGGCATTGGCCTCAGACTAGTGCTCCTGAAGAGTTACTATATTTGACCTTTCCAAAAAGAGGACACCCCTGAAAGGGAGCCTTTGTATATCAGTACCTACCCACCCACATTGAATCAGTGCACTATATATACTATAACGCATTACTACAACGTGAGAGGGTAAATACTGATATAGATATACTCCCTCTCAGGGGTGTCTGGTTGCATCCTGTGCAGATGGGGAAAGAAAGCCTGCTGTCTGGATCTGCCAATAACACAAATTATCCTTTTTCTAGCAAGTCATCAATACATAGCTAGGTTTGGCATTTTTAGGTTTCTGATACTGCAGCAATTACCCACTTAAAGTTCTCATGTTCAGGGCAGCTGGCAGGAGGAAATGGGTATCTAGTGTCCCATCATCCACCCTGCTGCTCTTGATTAGACAGAAAAAAAAGGACAGTTGAACAGCTTCTAACTGTAAATGTTTTCTTAGTGCAAATGGATGTTCACAGAGCCTGTCTGAGAAATTTCCACACTCAGGACCCCAGGAGAGAAAAAATTCAAGAGCTGGCAGGTTTATGATCCTGGGCATTCAGGGAGCAACAAAATGGGTTGGAGAGGTGTAAAAAGACCCATGCTGGTGAGTGAGTGTTCCGGGTCCCCTCTGCATGGAGGATGCAAGTCTGTTACAATTCCGGTTCAATCCACGGTTTGTAACTCAAGACTTCATTTTGGAATCCAACTACTGGTCCATCTGGTACAGCATCCCATCTGGGGGGGCAACAGCCCAGGCAGGGTACGGGGAGGGGGGCTGGCTCTGAGCCCTCAGAAGGGTCATGGTTTAAGGCAGAAGGGGTGGGGGCAACCAGCCCTCAGTGCCAACTAGAGCATGGCAGAGCATCCCTCACCAGTGCACAGAGCTTGCAGCTCCGTGCTCTGGCAGCAAGCTAAGGAGCCCAGGGCTCCGACTGACGCCACTGCTGTTGTGGCAACGAGGACCACTAGAGTCCCTGGCCCTTCTGAATGCTGGGAGCTGGGGCAACTGCCCTCTTTGTCCCCTCCCCCTCCATCAGCAGGCCTTATCCATTGCCAGCAGTGGTCGGTGCTAGCTCCTTCAGAGGAAGGTGCAAAAGAGCCTTCCAGAAGTTTATGGAATAATCTGCCAATAGACAAAATATTCTCCCTCACCCACATTAGTGAGAAGCTGGTTTATGCACTGAAGCAGTTGATATATATCCCTGCCCAAGGACTAGTGCTGTGGGTTCAGAGAAAAAAAGTTCTTGTTATTGTAACTCTTGTTATCCCCATAATCTCGTTGGTTTTTAATCTGAATCTTGCTAAATTCTTGTCCTCAGTCATCTCCTCAGCAGTGAGTTCTGCAATCCTGTCAGGTATGCAAATGTGCATTGCTTTGAAATGTGCCTCCTTTCCATTTCATTAAATGTTAAGGTGACCACATTGACCTATGGCAAATACAGGACACCAGCCTCTGGGGATGTGGGCAGGGCTGCTGTCCCATGTCAGGGCTCCTTGGCGATGGGGGCTGCTGCTCCAGGGTGAGGCAGCAGGGATAGGGGCTCTGCAGCCTCCAACGAGGAGGCACCAGGGATGAAGGAGAGGGAGGATGGGGGTTCTAGAACCCCCTGATTGGAGGGGGTGTTCCATAGCCTCCCAGTGGGGGTGGGGGGCAGGGAATGAAGCAGCTGACTGGTGGAGGGGCTCCCTGGCAGCAGGAGCTGCCTCTCCTAAGTGTAGGGCACCAGAGAATGAGGCAGACACCCTGTTGTGGAGTTTGCCAGCAGCGAGAGCAGCAGGAGCTGCTGCCGCAAGGTGCAGAGCTCCGGGGAACAAGGCAGCCACCCAATGGAGGAGCTTCGTGGCAGTTCAACTTCGAAGTAGGGCGCTATTCCCATCCCCTCATGGGGTTAGCGACTTCGACGTCTCGCCACCTAACGTCGATTTCAACTTCGAAATAGCGCCCAACACGTGTAGCCGTGATGGGCGCTATTACGAAGTTGGCACCGCTACTTCAAAGTAGCGTGCACATGTAGACATGGCCAGGGTGAGAAATACTGCTGTTGCAAAACCCACTTCTTCGCATGAAAAAAATGGAGTGGAAAAGCAGAATCCAGGGTTCATATGGGGCAGGGGTGAGGGAGGAGAGGGGAAGAAGAAAAGATTACCTATCACCAGAAGAACCAATTAATGAAGCACATGAGGTGGGATGTGTCCCATTTCTGTGTATGTGAAGAGTTAAATATGAATGAAGCAAGGGTGGGAAATATAAAATAGGTTAAGGTCAAGCTGCTACCCTGGGGTCTGTAGGGGATCAGCGACCAGTGGTAATATTTGTCCAGGTTTACACGTTTCACTGAGAACAAAATGAAGTACCACATCTTTATGCATGAGTCCATTCTGGACTATTTTGCTGTGTTTGTTCTTATGCAAACTCCCTCAATTTCAGTGGAGATGCTCTAGACTAAACATCTGTGAAGCTGAGAGCAAAATCCAGCTGCACATCTGTACCCACACATGGCCATGGAAATATGGGTAGGCTCCATCAGAAAAATTAACCTTATTATCAAACCCTTTAGAGAGGCTGAGTTTTCAAAGCTCTCATAGATTCCGTTGTGGCCTGAAAGACAAAGAGTGAAGCTTGCAAGAAACTGATGATACTTCAGGGACGGAAAGTGCTGAGGAAAAACAGACACACACTATGAAATGACTGAGAGGGTTTTCCAGGTAAATACCTGTAGATGAACAAGGGCTGCTCAGTGCAAAATAAAGATGACTCTGGTGTGTCTTTATCACATTACTATTTATGGCAGAAAATGCAAGGAATCCTTTTTTTGGCAAGGGGGGTGGGAAGACTTAGAAGTTGAATCTGCTTGCATCTTTACTGAACAAAGGGAAAACTCTTGAACAGAGCCACAACAGAGGAAACAAAGGATAGTATAGCAAGCTCTGTGCTTGATCAAATAGGAGCAAATGGTGACAGCCATTTTTGTCCATCGATACTGTAGGCCTGCTTCTCCATTGGCCTGTATCATGTGATGAGAGTCAAATGCTACCTTATCAAAGGCTCAGATATGATGATTACAAGGACCTAAGAAGCTACATACGTAGGCTGCTGCATATTATGTGTAAGTACTTCATTCCCTGTGCAGTTCAGGTGTCAGGTTCTGAGATATGCTCAAATAACCAGCCCTCTTACAACAAGTTTGCAAAGGGATGTCTCTGAGTCCTCTGGACAGTTCTGCATGCCATTTCTCCCATCTGTCCATTTAAAAGGCCTTCTGTGTACATCTAGCTCATGGGCAGTTTTTCTTGTATTCTTAAACTTTATTGACCATTATGTTGTAGTGCATTTCCCCCCTTAGCTGAGTATTTAATGGAAGCCATTAACACAAAGCAAAACCCTAACCACTGCCTCCCTGCCGTGTGTTGTAGGATTTGTTTATTGTGGTGGTGAAGTCCACCAATATAAGACACAAAATATACACTCATATTGAAGAGCCATTTAGGAGGCCAAGCAAGCAATGATGGTCCCATGGTTTGGGTGGTAGCCTGGGACTTAGGACTTTTCAGATCAATTCCCAGTTCTGGTAAGGACTTCCTCTGGGATTTTTGTGCAAATCACACACTGTCTCTATGCCCCAATGTCCCTTCTGTAGAATGGGGACAATCACACAACCCTACCTCACAGGTATTCAGAGGTGGTAGTGCCCAGGATAGATTTTTGATATGAAATCCCCTCAGCTTTTTGCATCATGTAAACTTGTATACATCAAATATCCACTAACTAAAATGGTTGGCTTGGGATGATTGATTATAAGAGTCTATCTCATACATCCAAAACACAGCATTTTGCATCCTATATCCTTTTCATTTGTAAGGACTAATACGAAATCCTATTTTGTCAACCCCGTGATTTATCATTTTGGAGATTCAGCCAGTTATCTACATGAGTTCCATCTATATCTCCTACAAATGACAGCATAGTATATCATAATATTAAAATCAGGCAATGCTTGGTGCTGCAGTCAAACCCTGCTCTTCTTAGTTCCTCTCTAGCCAAAACATACTGCAGAAGTCAATGGAGTTGAGTCCACATGTATGTAATCATTTAGGACCTGATTCAAAGACCACTGGGGTCAATAGAACCCTTTCTATTGATTTCACTGGCGATTGAACCAGGCCATAGTACCTGTGCAAATCAAAGTGGGAAGGGTTTTCATCCCGTTTGTGCTCACTATGCACAGGTAAGTGAGGGCACAAAATTCAAGGCAGAGAATCAAGCCCAAGGGGACATGTAATGGAGTAAAAACAGCAGAATTGGGACCATAATGCCCCCATCTCCAAGGTAATGCAAAGTCCAGTGGGGATAGAAAGCCAATAGAAAGCCTCTTACTGAAGTCAGTGGGAGCTGGCTCAGACCATAAGTTTGTTTCATTAGAAAGGAATCAGAGACATATTTACTTTTCCAGATAAATCAAGGCTCCAGGGGTTTGATTTTTTTTCCCCCATCTTCTCACCAAGATGAAAAAGAGCATATCTGAAACCTGTCCCTTTGTGTGGTATGAACGATATCTGTTTTCCCCAGTGGGATATAGCCTCCTGATCCTTGTAAGGGTCCGTCCTCTAATCCATCTCTACAGAAGTGCCTTAAAGAGCTAAAATGAGTAATTAGAGGCATTCCTGCTGTCACTCAAACATGCTGCTGAGAAATTAAATCTAAGTTCAAGGTTTCCTTCATCTACAGCCGTCTTTTGGTTATGAGTCTCTTTGGGGAGGTAATTATGGAAAATTAATGCCTACGTTCTCCTTCATGGCTCTTCCATCATGTTTCCATTTTTGCGTCTAGGTGCTGCAGGTAAAATGCCAGTTAGGACAGCATATCTCAGAGGTCAAATTGTTTCAGCCACCCCTTGCACAGGAAGTGACTCTGTTAGACTCTGCAGTTCAGCCCATTTAGGTTTCATTAGAAAAATACTCAAGGGTGTTTTAATTGACCAGTAATATCAGATTGGGACACAGATTGATTTCCAAATGGTCTGATTATTTTACTAATGTTTTGGGAAGTCATTGACAGGTATGTTTTCTGGGAAGGAGACAGAATTCCTAGCAAGTGGGAAGGAAGTTAAATTGAAAATCTTGGAAGATGCATAACCTACTGAGACCAGCTTCTCACATGCCCAGAATCCTTGTCCCCCTACATAACCTGACTCTCTCCCTAGGGGCAATTACCGACACTTCCTAGAAACTAGCAGCAGAAGACAGATTGTAACAGGAAACTAAGCCAAGAGGGGAAGGATATGGCATGAAGCTGGCAGAGTGCCACCAGGGCAGTAAGATAGCAGGGAAAAGGAGTTGGTTGTCCCATTGAGAGACATAGCAGTGATCTAACATTCCTGGGGATGATAGAGAAAAGACTGTCTTTCATTTGACTGAGTGGTGAGAAGAAGAGACCTAGGATGGAGAGTTTATCACCCTGGAGATTTCTTTGGGCTTGGATGGGGTTCTCGGCAGTCTTCAGGCTCCTTCTTCAGCTCATGGTTTTCCATAAGGATCATGGACCTCTCTCCCACCTAATCCACTGGCCTAAAAGCAAACCTGATTCTGGGATGCATTAACAGAAGCGTTGTGAGCAAGAAATGAGAAGTCATTCTTCTGCTCTACTCAGCTCTCACTAGGTCTCAACTAGAGTATTGCATCCAGTTCTGGGCACCACATTTCAAGAAAGATGTGGAGAAATTGGAGAAGGTCTAGAGAAGAGCAACAAGAATGATTCAATGTGAACATGAGCTATGAGGGAAGACTGAAAGGATAGCAGTCTTCAAGTATCTCAAAGACGGTTACAAGAAGGACAGAAAAAAAATTGTTCTCCTTGACCTCTCAGGATAGGACAAGGAGCAATGGGTTTAAACGGCAGCAAGGGAGGTTTAGATTAGACATTAGGAAAAACTTCCTAACTGTTGGTATGGTTAAACACTGGAATAAATTACCTAGGGAGTATGTGGAATCTCTATCACTTGAGATATTTAAAAGCGGGTTAGACAGACACCTATTGGGGATGGTCTAGGTGGGGGTTGGTCCTGCCAAGAGGGAACTGGACTCGATGACCTCTTGAGGTCCCTTCCAGTTCTAGTGTTCTGTGACTCTATGATTCTATGACCCTGGAGGGTCCAGCTCTTATGCAGTACAAATAGCAGAAGGGAACCGGCTGATGCCCACTTGTAGCATTCCTTTGAAACCATTGGCTCCACTCTGACTCTGACCAGGCGTGATATGGATCACAGTTTAGTTAGGCCACCTCACTGCTATCTTCCCTGAGTAAGGATGTCTGAATGCTGTCCCTAACCATTTGTGTAATGAGAGTTCACATATTTTATCACCTCAGTGGTCCTAGGTTTGCAGCCTCCACTCACCTAAGAGTGATGCAAGACTGACCAGTGGCCCCAGTAAAAATGTGCCCACGACTTGAAAACTGTCTGGACATTTATATCCCTACAGAGTCGCTCAGTCAGGCAGAAGTGCCAGGGGTCAGTGTCATTTCATGCCCAGTCAAAAGGTACTTGAGTGTTTAAAAATCTGATCCAACAGATATATCTCCATGTAAATAAGCAGTGCCCTTAAAGGACTCTAACTCTTTTGCTAACCAGAGGAAAGAGCAGTGCCGGTAGCAGCCCGTCTCCCGCACTTTTAGCAGATGGGAGTTTTATCTACGATCCTAGAAACTATTTAGCTGATTGGAGCCCGTGCTGCTGGGAAGCTTCTGACATTTTTTGCTGCTGTAATTCCTTGTGCACTGCTTCCTGTTCAGAACTGCCACACTGTCCAATCGCGAGTGGCAGAGAGCAGGTAAAATGAGGCATCAGGGTGAGAGAGACCAGACCAACAGGAGAAATCCCGCCCCCAGCCCCGCTGCAAGTGCCTGAGTGTTTTTGATGGCTGGATTTCTTGTGCATGTGGTATGTACAGCCAATAGCCCTGTGTGTAGCCCCAGCCTGCTGGACTCCCAACCTGGAGAGCCCTGAGAAACACCCAGCAGAGCTAAGCACCTGGCACCAACAGGAGAGGAAAGTGCCTGCAGCAGACCCCATGACAAATGTGTCTAATGCTGCCTTGAAGACATTGATTTTTACCTCCCTGCTATTTAGAAGCCAGTTGTGCTTCTGCTGTGCAGGGCTGAGGGAAGCATTTGGCAAGGCCCAGGGCCCATGTTTGTGATGCATCTCTGCAAAGCCAAGGAGCAACGATTGGAGACCTATCATGAAAAGCCAGGAGATGCTAAAGGATGTGGGGCTGGCAGCCACCGCAGGCTCTGGGGTAAGTCATGGGGGGAAGGCAGCTCTGCGACCCCTCACCGGGATGGGCAAGACTAAGGGCAGCCAACCCTTAGTGCTGTCCAGACTGTGGCATCTTCCAGCTTCAGAGCCATGTGGATTGGCAATGTAGCACTGATTCAAAGGGAGCGGGAGCTCCAGGTGTCACCATAGCTGTAGGCTGGGAGCTCCAAACCCCTTTGAATCTCTAAGCCCCAGTGCAATCGCCTCCTTTTCCTGCCCCCCACCCCCCAACCCTATGCCTGCTCAAGGATCTTCTGATACAAGGATCCTTGGTCCCCCATCCTTGACAAGGCAAATTAACAGGCCCGGACCACTGAAAGCAGTGCAGACCTGCCCACTGCGAGCGAAGCTGAGCTACTTGCATACCCCTTGCTTCTGACAGTCACAAGTGCTCACCATCCCATGGGGACCGACTTGAACCCACCCTCCCTAGTGAGGGTGTGTCATTCCCCTCGCCCCTCCCAGCTCCCTTCTGGTTGGACACTTCCCAGACCACTGGGTATGGAGCCCACCTTGGTGGGCCTTGTATACTTGTTAAACCTCCTGAGTCTACACACAGCCCAGGCACGAGGTGCAGAACCTCTCTCTAGCATCCCCTCCTGAGAGCTGAAACCCCACAGTCCACCTGCTTAAGGTTTACAGTTTAACTCTCCAGGGCACATCACAGCCAAAGCAAACAGACATCATCTTTGCACAGGATTTGCTTGCTAGTTAGCACCACAGGAAAACAGAAATATTATAGAATCAGAAACACACACACCCACACACTTCCTGCCCCTGGTTCCTCACCACTCTGGAGAGTTCTTTGGCTTGGACAGAGTCCTCGGAGCTCTTCAGGATCCTTCCTATGCAATGCATGGTTTCCCTCAGGAATCATGGGCCTCTCTCCCTCATAGGTCTGTGAGCTTTTTCAGTCCATAGCTGGCCCAGCAGTTAAACATTGCACCTCTGGTAAAACAGCGTTCCTTCCTCTCCTTTTCAACTCTTCCTGTGTGTCTCCAGGAGTCTTCCTTGACCCAGACAGCCTCTGTGGCTTGTAAAGGCCAGCGCCAGCTCTTTGGTTTCCTTGTTTTGTTCCTTGGGGTTTCCTACTGCCCGCCTCCTTCAGAGATGTTACAGGGAGTAGCTTCTACCAGGCTCAGCCAACCCATCATTCCAACAGGTGACTAGCAGTAAATGTTTAACTACCGACTACCGGCCCTGGCATGGCAGAGGTAGTCGACATTTCTGCCAGCAAATGTTGAAATTCACACCCACATAGAGTCATTAAACAACATAATTTCTCAGTGAAAACTTCCCAACACCTACCAGAATTCATATGCTGTACATAGGGTCTCTAAATCTTCACATGATTAAATTCCTCTTTGCCTTCCCTCTCCCACCTTTACTCTGGTCCTGCTTTCCCTATCAAACCCCTGTTCCTTAAGACCTAGAGAGAAGCAGGGGATAAAAGGTTGAGCACATCAAACGTTCAATCTTACACAAACAAAAACAGCCCAAATGCAAAATCTAAAGACATATCACAAATAAAGAACAGGTCCTTGAAATATGTGCTTAATGTGTCTCCAGCTCTGGTCCTTTTTCTTGGCAAAGGGCTGTCCTTGCCATGAAATGAAAGGGCTAGGATGGAATGCCAAGTGTTTGAAGACTTCTGAGCATTACAAGTGAGATTGTATCTTAAGGAGGAGAGAGCTGCAAATGCCCTCTACCAGTTTGCTGAGCTGCGGGTGAAGAGTGTTGCTTCTCACCTCACAGAAAATGCTGGTTTCTGCATTTCCTTTTGGTTATACACATCCTACTTCTTCTCAGCTGTTGAGAATGGAATTCTGGGTCTTTTCTCCAGTGTGCCACTAATGGAGACTCCAGGCTCTATTCTCCTCCATACAATCTCATAGATAGACCCCTACCAACCTCACAACAGTGAAAAACGTGTCGCTGACCTTAAGATCTGGTCTTTCTTGTGAAATTTGGCTTTTTGTGCACTAATCTAGACATATTTCAGGGCACAGCAGTGTTTCTGAAACTGGGAAGTCCAACCCAAAAAAGGGTCATGGGTGGAATCAGAAAGTCACTGTAGGGGGGTTGCCTTATTGCCATCCTGACTTATGGCTGCCTTCAGAGCTGGACGGCTGGAGAGCAGTGGCTGCTGGCGAGGTGCCCAGCACTGAGAGCAGTCACCCATCAGCAGCTGTGAAGAAGCAAAGGTGACAATACATTACAATGCCTCCCTTATTTTTGCACAGGGAGGCTGATAGGCGCTGTGGGCTCAGGGGCTAGGTGTGTGGGCATGGTGGAGGCAAGGCTCCACACCCCTGGAAGGGACAGAACCTTGGACAGAAGAGGCAGTTCCAAGAGCAGTGAGCATTGAGCACCCGCCAGAACATGGTACTGAACGTCCCCATCCCGGCCCTCAGGGCCATGGGGAGCATTGATCCCACAGCATTTCAAAGGCCCCTTTGAAATGCTGGGACCCTGTGCAGTTGTCCCCCGCACCCCCTCCATTGGCAGGCCACCTCGGCTACGTCTACACGTGCAGCCAACATCGAAATAGTCTATTTCGATGAATAACGTCTACACGTCCTCCAGGGCCGGCAACGTCGATGTTCAACTTCGACGTTGCTCAGCCCAACATCGAAATAGGTGCAGCGAGGGAACGTCTACACGTCAAAGTAGCACACATCGAAATAGGGATGCCAGGCACAGCTGCAGACAGGGTCACAGGGCGGACTCAACAGCCAGCCGCTCCCTTAAAGGGCCCCTCCCAGACACAGTTGCACTAAACAACACAAGATACACAGAGCTGACAACTGGTTGCAGACCCTGTGCCTGCAGCATAGATCCCCAGCTGCCGCAGAAGCAGCCAGAAGCCCTGGGCTAAGGGCTGCTGCCCACGGTGACCATAGAGCCCCGCAGGGGCTGGAAAGAGAGCATCTCTCAACCCCCCAGCTGATGGCCGCCATGGAGGACCCGGCAATTTCGACGTTGCAGGACGCGGATCGTCTACACGGTCCCTACTTCGACGTTGAACGTCGAAGTAGGGCGCTATTCCTATCTCCTCATGAGGTTAGCGACTTCGATGTCTCGCCGCCTAACGTCGAAGTTGGTGCCGCTACTTCGAAGTAGCGTGCACGTGTAGACGCAGCCCAGGGCTGCTACCTTCAGAGTCAAGTCAGGCCACACACAGTTACAACCATGTGACGTTTCAGTTTTAAGTAGCTGAATCATGACATTTCTCATTTTTAATATCCCATGATTGTGAAATTGACCCAAATGGATCGTGAATTTGGTATAACTACATTCAAAGACTCAGAGGTTGTGTCTACACTAGAAGCATCTGTCAACGAAAGCGTCTGTCAGAAGAGATGTTCCAGCAAAACCTCTGTTGACAGATCACGTCTATACATAAAAGCAGATTGATCTTTCGATCTGCTCTGTTAATAAAAGGGCCCCCAGAGTGTCTACACAGCTTTTTTAACAACAGTTTCTGTCAACAAAATGCATTGTGTGTGTAGACACTCCACAAGTTTTGTGAACAAAACCCCAGTTCTGCAGACAAAAGTCTCCAGTGTAGACATAGCCATATACTTCAAGTACAGAAGGCACCCTCATGATCATTTCTGGTGACTGCCTGCACATTTCAGGCAACAGAACTTCACCTGCTCTTGAAACAGATCCCCAGACTCTGTATGAGTTCCCAAAACCCTCAAACCATGGCTAAAAGACTTCAAACCCCCAAGTGACTCCTGCCCCAGGCTGCAGTGAAAGGCAACAACACCCCAGGGTCGCCAGAATTTCTCTCCCAGGGTCCCCACTGTTTGGGACCATTGGGCTCTTTTTGTGCTCTGCAGAGATTTTACTGCAACATTCATGGTTCAACTCAGAATTCATGCTCCTGGAAGGGTCAAGTCTCTGGGGACTGTGGTCAAGCGATGGCCTCTCTATTGTGTGAAATGGAACAGTTTGTACTTATTTGGGCGGGGGGGAAACTGTGAATGTTTGGCTTTGTGGCATTATGTCACCCTATAAAAATAAATAACTATTTAAAGGACATGCCCCCCAGACAACACTTCTAATGGATCTTGGGTGTACTTGTAGCTGCCCCCTCCCAAAAGTAATGGCACATTTCACTAGGGCACTGTGATTAGGAGAAACTCTTGCTGATAGTCATTGTAGGTCAAGAGCCCTTGCACATGAATGAGTGAAGCAGAGTTAATTTCCACAAGGAAATAGACCTGGCTATGAGAAGAGGTGAAAAAGAGGACAGATTGCTATGTTAGCAAGCAGAAAAGACAGCAGAAATGTCAGGGAAACTGCATGGCCTTACGGGTGAAACTGGAAGACCCTGGGGACCAAGAATGAACACCACCTGGTTAGTGATTCAAAGCCATCCCAGATGTAAGGCTGTTTCAAGAGCCTGTGTGAAAAGAGTTGATGGTCTCAGTCTAGTTTCAGCTACAAGCCACATCCCACCTGACTTCTTGGATGGTGAAGTCAGTTTCCAAGACACGGAGTGGACGAGGCCTGGAGACTGAACTCCTCCCTCTGCCCCTAGTGAGGTGTCACAGCAGGTCAAGGTCAAGACGTATCTGCAGGGCATGACGAGAGAAGCAATGTGCTGTGTCTGCTGCAGCTCAGGGGTCAGGCAGAGGCTGTCAGGCTCAAGGGCTGTCAATCCAACACGTCTACTCAGAACTGCAATTCACAAGGAAAGGTCATTGAGTGAACAGCCTGCAGTGATCAAGAGATGTCATATCAGATATCCATACATGGCCACCCAACAAGGTTTGCTGCCTCCACGATTTCCAGCTGTGAATATTGAAGTCAGTTCATAGGCCAATTCATGTGCAGTGTCCTCTATTTCCTCTCATCCCACAGCTTATTTTACAGTATCAGTCCTCAGCCAGATTCAAACTTTTTTTTTTTACTTTTCCTTTTCTTCACCTGCTAGATGCAGTCAGTCCTTTGCCCCAAACTACACCTCCCTGAGCTGGAAAGATGCAGTGTTGAGGAAAGAATTAAACCCAACAAAGCAATGAACTCTGAGAATTCTGAAGAGATGCTGAAGTCAAATGGATTTTAATGCATGCATGATAATCAGGTCTACCTTTACTAAACCAACCCATGCAATGTGGTCTGTCTACACTGCAATTAGACACTCGCTAAATTGTGGCATAGATGTTTTGGCACAGGCTGGAGTGCAGGTGGTAGGGCTTTGTGAGTGGTAGAATCCCACAGCTTGAGCAGCAGCTTTAGGCTTGGTCTACACGAGGAAGGAAAAATCAGTTTTTAGATCCACAAATACAGCTACAAATATTGCATAGCTGGAAGTGATTTAACTACAATCCATTTTTGTCACCATCCACACAGCTGTTCCAGTACTGGGGTAAATGGTGGCACCATGACAGTTCAATTCAGTGCATCCCCATTAAGTGTGCTAAATAGAACCTGGAATGATGGACCACCAGTGTGTTGTTCTTCCTGTAAGTGTAGACGTACCCTTTGCCCAAACCCCTATGCTAAGATTAAATATCTGCTTTGCTGGAGTCCAAATCCACTGACATGGTACAGCTGTGGGTTTTTAATTGCAGTGTAGAAAGACTCCACATAACTCAATGGATAACCTGTCTTAAGGAGAAACCTACAGAACTGACTGGCTGAAGACTTGAAGGAAAACAGTGTCACGTGGGCTCCTGCAGAAATAAAAAGATTGGGATGCACTGGAGAAGACCATGAGGTCTTCCTGCTTCAAAGGTCCCCCTGCTGCAGGCAGGGACATACAGTCCTGAAGGGACCAGCAACAAGAACAATGGAACAAGAGTCAGGAAGTTGTGTTCTATGTGCTGCCTGTGCTCTTTATCGTAACATAGTATTTTATAAGTATGTGGCCCTGCAATATTTCACCCTCCACTAGAGTTACTGTGCTGAATAAGGTTCTTATTGAAATGCTTTTGTTAACAAGGGAATAACTTGCTCTGATTTAGGGTCAGACTAGGACTACATTGCACCCATCACTGGGCTGCTATGTCCAGAGACATTAGTGGGCCTGTTTACCTAGGCAACTGCTGGCCAGCATGAGAATCAGCAATTGACAGCCTGACCCTGTGGGTCTTTCTCCATCTGTGAAACAGGTCTACCTTGCCTTTGCAAAATGAGAAGTCTTTTCAGGATCAGTGCTCCAGAATTCCTATGAGCTGTTAATGCAGGGAATTGCTGCAGCATGAAACAGTCTTTTGCAGGGAGATAGCATGTAGTGATTCAAATGACACCAATGTGATACATCACAGAGCAGAATGCTGCAACATACTATAGGGAAACCGTGCATTGGAACACAGGGTATACTAGTTTGCCGTCTGGCAGAGCACAGGGAGACATGATGATCTCTCATGTTGCTGCCTCTCAAAATGGCATTGGTTAGGCAAGCTATATTTTGATGCCATGACTGATATAGTTCAGTGCACTCTGGGATGCTGCAGTGCACTGTCAGCACAGATGAAGGGCCAGATTCGGCACAGGCACGAGGAGCTGCATGAGACCTTCAAAGGGGAGAATTAAAGTGAATCAAACAAGACAGTCCAAAGGGGATCCTGAGCCCTATCTCAGCACCTTCCAGAATGCTCTGCAGCCATCAGAATACCCACCACCAAGTCTGAATACAGAACAAAATGACATTTATCCCTAAAGCCACCAAAGAAAGCTAACGCCCTCCTCCCAATCCATTACTGAAATGACTGCAGACCCATCCAGGACTTCATAGCTGCAGTGATGGCTACTCAGAATGACCCAGGAGCATTAGGGCTGGAATGCAAAGCCATTTATGTCAGAGGAGGTTTCCATCAGTTGTTAGCAATAGCGCTTCTCCAAACTGGCACTGGGCAGATCTGATTCCAGACGGGAAAGGTAAGCAGCACTCACACAGCATTTCAACCAGCACAGCAGGTGTGAATTTGAACCCTGATTTTCCAACTCAAAAGGCAAACACTGAGAAAAAGATACATACAAAAATACCCCACCAAGGAGGCAAATGCATCCTTCAGACCCTGCAGGGTGTATGTCAGACAGTAATCAGTGCTAGGGTCCAGCCTGCATGGCCTCTGCTCCCATAAAGGCAAACAGCTTCTGCAATATGTGCCATAAAAGTCTATATGGCCAAGGTGGCTTGCAGGAATCAGAGGATGAAACAGTCAAGAAAATGCTTACCAAGGCAGGAAGTTGTGTCCCCTGAACACCCACTCTTGTCCTACCCCCTGCTGGGAGATAAGGAGAAAAAAGAAGAGAGGGAAACTGGGAGATGGGTACCAGGAGGATTCAGCTTAGCCAAAAGTGACTGGTACAAGGCAGCAAATAGAGGGAGGAAGACACAATAAATCTTGAAGACTATGTGAAGAGTTCTTGACATGCCGCCACACACCACCATCACACCCTTCATTGTCAGACCCAGCAGAGACTTAGCAGATGGATCCCACACTTAACTTAGCCTCTTAGTGCTGGTGAACACCACACTTCTGCTCTGAATGTGAAGCATTGGCCTGTTTCCCCTCACTGCACTTGTACCTTGTGATCTTTCCTGGCCTGTCTTTGTGAAAGCAGGGTGGGGTGCAGGCTTGAGTGCATTGTACAATTAAACCCAGAGTACTTGGGGGATGGTCAAGCAACATGGGGGCGGAGCCCAGACAAGAGACTAGATCGGGGTCAGCAGCCAAAATAGCAAGAAAAGCCCTTTTTTTTTAATTTGGTAAAAAAAAAAATCAGTAATTCAAGAGCTGCAATGCACGTGAATATGAGATTGTCCTTAATAAATAACATCCAACCACACTTTTGGTAACCCTTATTTTATGAAGCGTACACAGGCAAGGATTTGTAATGGGATATATGTTTACTGCAGGATGTTCGCTAACTTTTTACATATTTTTTTCTTCGCACTTTACATGTGTGTTTGTACCAACGTCGTCTTGTCTTCTACTCCCGAATCCAATTTAATGACGTCAGTTTTACTGCCTGTTTAATTTCAGTTCTCTTTCTTCAAATGTGTGTTGCCCCTCACAGCAGGAATGCCACAAGCTTCCTTTTCCTTTTCTAAATCAAGACTTTATTAACAACACAAGCGAAAGATACAGCATCATATCCCACAATTCACTGCACATATTAGAGGGGGAGTTATCCAATGTTTCGAGATCACATATTGTTTGCTATTTAAATATGAGTTGGGATCCTTGTTGGGCTTTTAGACATTCATCCTTTATTGAAAATAATCAGGAGTGGTTTTTTTTTCTTTTTTTTTAGCAATTATAGCATCAGGAACCACAAAAAAGTCCTTAAAGAGCCGCATGCAGCTCCGGAGCAACAGGTTGCAGACCCCTGACTGAGACAGATGGGAGAGCTTTCTGGTTCCCATGTACAATGCACCCTTTCCTGTGCCATCTATTTTTAAACAATTTGCACTGTGCTACCAACAATGTTGTTGAATCTCTTGTGTTCAGTGGACAATTCTGCTACTGTTGAAGAAGCCCCTTTTGCGTGTTCTGAAAGCGCCTCTCCCTTTCCTTCATTCTCTTGGTAGCAATCCTCATTAGGTCATTCTTAAATTAGGCGTAACAAAGTTGTTGCCCTCCTAATGCATGGCTCCTGCAGACAGCAAGGAGCGCGCACAGCATGGGCAGCCAGTGCCCGTTTACTTATTAGATGCTTGTGTGTTAACAGAGCAGGTTTCCGCTGTGGCAGCTGCCCTGGTGATGGAAATCCAGGACATGCCAATTGCTGATAACATTTTTCACCCTGCGCTACCTGCATTATGTTTTCTTCCTGCTTGCTTGCCTCCCCCCGCTAACTTGTGAGTTGCAATTATCTGAAGTGAACTCTCCATACAATAAAGCCAAGACAGAGCTGCCCTCGTTGCTGGGACCTGTCTTGTGATTGGACATGTGGGGCTGACAGCCCTCTCCTTGGCACTCAACCATTCCTTTTTGACTTCAAAGCAAGAAACAAAAGACATTTCAAGGACTTCTTTGGAAAATCACCATTAGATATGATGAGGTTTAGGGCCGTTTCCATGGCAATGGAGGCTTTTTACATTGTGATCATTGCTGCAAAATGGAAATTTCCTTTTGCCTTCTGAGACCTGTTCACTTAGGGTATATATGTTCCCGCTGGCCCTCCCCCCGGCCATAAAAAAAAAGAAATAATTAAAAGAATTGGGTGTCTAAGTGACTTCCCTACAATCAGTCACCTCCTCACCCCAGGACTTTTTTCTGGGGAGTCTCTTAACTTGCTCATCAAAGGAATCAGCTGCATAAGGGTTTAATGTCATTGGGTATTCATAGTTATGCTACGGGTTGAACCTCTCTAATCTGGCACTCTGAGGACCTGACCAGTGCTGGATGAGAGAATTTGCCAGACCATGGGATGTCAATATTGTCTAGCAGCATACCCACACTTACACTGCTCATGGGGCTCTTAGAAGACATTTAGGGGAAAATTACATCTATATGACAGCACAGAACACTGAGAGCCAGGACTGGTGGCTGGAAACAAATTTTATGGGACCACAGGAAACTTGGCTGCACCCATGATAAGTGGTCATCCAACTAACTAAATTCATACCAGATTACGGATGTTACTGGGGCCGTGTCTACACTAGCCAAAAACTTCGAAATGGACATGCAAATGGCCATTTCGAAGTTTATGAATGAAGCGCTGAAATACATATTCAGCGCCTCATTAGCATGCGGGCAGCCGCGGCACTTCGAAATTGACGCGGCTCGCCACCGCGCAGCTCGTCCAGACGGGGCTCCTTTTCAAAAGGACCCCACCTACTTCAAAGTCCGCTTATTCCTATCTGCTCATAGGAATAAGGTGACTTCGAAGTAGGCGGGGTCCTTTCGAAAAGGAGCCCTGTCTGAACGAGCTGCGCGGCAGCAAGCCACGTCAATTTCGAAGTTCCGTGGCCACCCGCATGCTAATGAGGCGCTGAAGATGTATTTCAGTGCTTCATTAGTAAACTTCGAAATGGCTATTTGCATGGCCATTACGAAGTTTGGGGCTAGTGTAGACACGGCCTGGATGAGAGAGTTCCAGATTAGAGAGGCTCAACCTTTATTTCTAAGGCTGCCTCTACACTCTCACTCTCCTGTTGGAGGTGGCATGGTAATGAGGCAATTAGAAGCCGGCTAATGAGGCACTAATGTGCATATGCAGTGCCTCATTAGCATAATGGCAGCCGCAGGAATTTCAAAATGCAAACTTCAAATTGCAGATTGACAATGAACACAGGGGAGTTTCAAAATAAGTGCCCCACTTCCACATTCCCTTACTCCAATCTATTTCTGTGGGAGTAAGAAAAATGTTGAAGGGGCATGCTTATTTCAAAGCTGCCCCCATCTACACTGTCAATCTGGAATTGAAGTCTGCACTTCAAAATTCAGGAAGCTGCCATTTTGCTAATGAGGTGCCGAATATGCACATTAGTACCTCATTAGCCTCATTACCCTGCCACCTCCGACGGGAGAGTGAGAATGTAGAAGCAGCATAAGTCTTTTTTTTTTTCTGAGGGAACCCGCAGTAACATGTGACATGTGACCTGCATCTGACAAAATGGGTTTTTGCCCACAAAAGCTTATGCTCATACATTTCTGTTAGTCTATAAGGTGCCACAGGACCCCTTGTTGCTTTTGCAGATCCAGACTAACATGGCTACCCCTCTGATATGTGACATTACAATGGACATACAGGAGAAGCAGAAAGTGGTCTGCAGATCCAAAAATGTTAAGTCTTCTCTTTGCAGCCACAATGTCTACCCTTCCTGGTCTATTTTGCCAAATATCTTAATTTCTGTTGCTTCATCTTGAATTTCCCCTTCCCATGCTCAAGGGTTGCATGACAGAACCAAACTGAAATGACACAAAATGGAGCCACTTTTCCAGAGAATCTATAGTTCTGCTTTCAACCAGGAATGGGTCAATCAATTAAAAGACAATGAAGACTGGCCTGAATTGGAACCAAAACTCCATCTTAGTCTCCTCCTTTGATGATCCAAAAGGTTAGGGGGAAGTATGGGGTAGGGAGTTGCACCAGGGTAGTTGGCAGCATTCCCTGTAAGCTGAGCATTTGGTGGTTACCCAGGAGAGATTCAGGTGCTGCACAGCTGATTAGCAGAGTTCCCTGGCATCATATGCTTCTACTGGTGGTGCCTACTATATGTGCCTCAGTGCACATAACACTGATGGTTGGATGGGAGGAGGCTGTTTCTATTTTTATAGGCACCTCTTGGTTGCTAGGATCCAGCTGGGACCAGAAAAGGAAGGGCCGAAGCAACACAGCCAAAAGTTGCACCTCTTTTGCCCTGCGGGAAATAGTAAGTCCTGCATAAGTGCATCTCCATTTGCTAACACGGCCCATCTTGTGGTCTACCCGAGGCATTACTGGGATCTCTACATGCACACACAGACAGCAAAATGGTCTCTAGTAGGCCAAATGGCACCTTTCCAAACCCTCTGTTGCCTCCAAAATCTACTCCGGCTACTCTGCTTTTTGTATGACATGGACATGGGTGCTCCAGCTGGATCTTGCTCAGCCTCCTTTGTCTCTTTCCCTCTCAATGGCCTTTTGCTCCTGAGAGCAGCAACTGAATCTGCCTATAAAACTCAAAGTTCATCTTGCACTGTTTTCCCCATTTGTTTTATTGTCATTTCGCTGCCTGCTAAAGGGTGGTTCTTCTCCGAACTCCTTCCCCTTGCATAAAACATGATGTTATTTTGTGAACAATGCAGGAATGCGTTACATAAATTTCACTTTGATATCCAGCAGGTTTTCTGCTGTAATGGAATCTGACTAGAGTAACTCCTCCTCCCAGATGTGTGAAATAACTCTCTTTCCACTTTCTATTAGGATAAACGTCTACATGCCTTTGAAGAACAAAAATACCATGAAGGAAGAAGAATTTATTGAAGGGTGCTCCAGCGGGTATAACTGGAAATAATTGGATAGAATTAAGAAGAGGGAAATTCAGGTTGACTAACAGGAATAAAAGCCCAAGAGGAAGGTTTGCTAGCTTGGGCAGTAGCCTTCGAAGAAGTCTTTTAGGCTGGGTAATAGCTACGACGGATGATGGTGCAGTCTCCATCTGTTATGCTGAGGAAAATTTCAGTTTTAAGATGGGCTAGATGAACAATTCAGAAGTAGAGAGAATTCTGCATTGGCCTGCAGTGGGTGCACCAACCTATACGGTCTTTTTTTTTTTTTTTAAAAACTATTCATTCCTCTGTTTTAATGGTTCTGTGACTTATCACTCAGGTGCATGCTGGCTAATAAATTATGCTAAACTAGCCCTTTAATCCCGACTGTCGTGTAAGGGAGTTTGTTATTCAATGAACAGCAGCATGGTTAGTGAAAAACTAGCATACAGGACTGTCCATCTGTTGTATATTTCTTGCACCCCAAGTAACATATACAGCCTGGTAACCAGTCAGCACACAGAGCATGAAAGCTGCAAATGCTGCTCGCTGACTTGCATTTCTTTAGCATTTTCTCAGATATGACTCTCCACTTTGGTAATCAGCATTCCCTCTAGTTTTTCCCATCCAGGGGTGGGATCTAGGAGTTTGTTAGGTGTGTGCGATGTGCACCACCAATAGAAACATATGCTGCTCACTGTGGGCAGTTGTGGGTGCTCTGCTAATCAGCTGGGCAGCACACAAATCTCTCCCGGGTGGCCACACAAGCACTCAGCTTACAGGGAACCCTGATGGCATCTAACAGTCTGCTGTGAAATTATTGGCCAATGCCACGGCATGTGCCCTCCGGCCTGATCCAACGCATACAGAAGCAACAAAAGAAAGGAACTAAGGAAAAGGAACTCTGGTTGCACATGTTCTACCCATCATGATTCTGATTGATAGGTTACACTGGGAAGACTATTGACTACACCTGAAAAGAATGGTGTGATTCACCAGAAGAAGAACCAGATGTCTCTTTCATTTAAAACTCCACTTCATTCTTCCTCTCCAACTACACATCTTCCTGACTCTACCTCCCTGTATTTGGTTATTTCATTCTCTATCTTTGCCTACTGGAATTCCAATCCCCGATTCATATGGACGTACCTGAGTATTCCATTCCTATCCTCCGCTCGTGGCTGGCTTGAACACCTCTGTCATCATATCTGGAGAGGCTCATGGCTGTGAATGACTATCTAGGCACAGACTGTCCCAACCAGGGCATACACTCCAAATTGGTGGTGAGTTCTATAATTTGATTTCACCAAGCCAGTAATGGATGTGAACTTACCAGGCTGTCACAGAGACTCTCCAGTCTATCTTGCCATCCAAACAATTTGGACTTGGTGTGATTTTTGGAGTGAATCACCATTTATCATCATTTTCAGGTTTCTTCCAGTCCTCAGAGGTCGACTGAGATGATAGCTCTTCCACAAATACTGTGCCTGTAACCAATCTTGTAACAAACTTTGTAAAGGTTTATGAACTAAGGAAAAGAAACGGCAATTTTGTTCACTGGTTAAAGCAAAAAGCCACATACACACAAATGAATGACCGTGTAAATCTTAAGACTGACAGACATGACGTGATATATCAGTTTAAACAATCTTTCCCAGTGGCCCCAGGGGCAGCTTTACCCAGGCCCACTGATGCAGGGACAATCCCAGGTCCCAGGAATCCAAAGGGTCCTGGAGCACCCTTCCAGTGATGCTGCTACTGCAGTAGCATCGGTGTTGAGAGGTCTGACCCCCTTTTGAGTTGCCCCTGGAATGCTGCTGGTAAAGGGTGCCCTACAGTCTGGCCAGCACTAAGATCCCCTTCTGCCTGAGGCCATGCCCCTTTTGGGGGTCACAGATCCAGGTCCCCCAATACATTGCCCTGCAGTCTGCATTGGTTGTTGGCACCACTGTCCTTACACTGTTTCTGAGTGAACGGAGTGGTGGAAAAATTTTCTGTGACTTCCAGATTCACGGGACAAGCTTTCCTGGACTTAGCATTTCCAAGGTGTGATAGCACCAGTAACCAACCGTTTGTACTGCGATGTTCCTTGATGGCCCATCTAATTTTAATAGTCCTCCGTGATAGGTGGGGGGAGGTATTAGGCTGATAATTCACGAGCCTGGGTTCAAAAGTTCAGAGCAAATATTTTTCACAGTATCAAGCTATAGGCTGAAATAGTGACATTTCAATGAAGTTAACGCACGTGGCAATGTACAAGCATTTCATAGTATCCAAGCACTAAATACATTCTAAGAAGAAAAATACACTTGAACCTCTTTGATCTGGCAATACTAAAATGCAGGGTATGCCAGGTTATAGAATTCCCCAGGAGCAGGGAGCCAGTCTGAGTGTGAGGAAGATGGGGGTGGGGCACTTACCTGGCTTCATGCTCGTATGGGCACATGTGGCTCTGCCCCTGCCACCGCTCCCAGGCAACATCCCTCTCACCTGCTATGGGCGCGGTGGGGAAAAACCACTAGTGGAGTGTGTTGTTGAGCTGCTGTTTGCCCTACCTGGGGTAGAAGAAAAGGGGATGTGGTTTCCCCCTCCCCGAGCTGGGTCCAAACCATGTGTGTTCCTAGTTCAGGGTCACCTGAAGTAGAGAGGGTTCTCATCTACCTATTTTGAGCAAAACTGACATAAGTGAACAGGTTTGGTCTCCAGCTATGAGTCTGTCAATTGTGATCTAATACTTGCAGCCTGGGCAAGAGCTGGCCTCTGGCTTCTGAGGGTCACATCATTCCTGGTCTTTCAAACAACCATTCCTGAAAACTCAGCCTGGCATGTGAAAATCAAGGTGTGGTGACTCTAGATCATGCCTGATTCACAATAAAAACACAGGTCTTGGATGTTCAATATCTCATCTGTGATCAGAAAGACATTTCCCCTCACGTATTCTGTCCATGTGGCCTCCATGGCTTCTTTCTGGATTACATTCATGTGGATAAATATATTCCATTTGTAAACTCAGCTTGCTGGGTCTCCTGTGTGTGAGCACTTCTGACCAACTACTTCCATTCATCTCTAATGTCATGAAGCTAAAGCTATTAGTATACATGCTCTTTGCAAGTGTGTTGCCCTGGGACTCCCCATTCACCCTTGCCATCATAAGCACTCAAAAATTCTTCCAGCTTACTGCCTTCATCCTCTCTCCCAGGTAACCACTGATCAGATCTTCTTGATAGCAAGATAACTTATTTCACAGACATTGATATATTGCGCCGGACTTCATCAGCCCAGCAACCTTTGGGACCAGTCCTAGAACTCATGTCGCCAGACAGGGCAACTTGTCTCCATCGATCAAGAAGGAAGACTTTGTTGGCTGAGATGGAGGATATGGGTGTATGCCAGTGTTACAGTTTTAAATAAACAGTACCTGTTTGCCCAGAAGTACGCAACTCCTTTTGAGAGCTTGTTGGTAAATGTGTTTATAAAGCATGAGAGAATCCAATCCATCAGCCCTCAAAGAGCCTAATCAATATATTCCAATTTGATCGGAGAGAAGTTTCGCCTCTGGGAAGTTTAATTTATTTCAACTCATGGCCATGAAAAAATGAACAGCCAAAGCACTTTGACAAAATAGAAAAAGCGGATGATGTTGTATCCAGCTCCCGTTCCATTTCAATTTTCCACTTTATCGGAACAAATCACTCCCCTGACTTGAATGACCATGAAAACGGATTGAGCATGGGAAAAAGACTGCAGGAGAAGGGGGAGACAGAAGGAAGAAAACATGGATGGGAGCCTGAGGAGCAGGGCTGCTGAGATACTCTGCTGTGTTAGTTTGTTGGATGCAATGGACACAAGGAAAGAAATGAAATATGATGGGTAGTACATATGTGGTGTGAGAGAAATTAGCTTTTAATAGGTTGTGTAGCCAGACATATTAACATCCATTGGCCGACTGAGTGCACCTACAAGGGTGGTGTTCTCCTCAGATGCTCTTGTTCCTGCTTTCTCATATCACAGCTATTAAGTAGGTGAATTCCCAAAGCCTGGGAAACAGAGCCAAAGCATTTTCTCCTGCATAGTGTGAAGGTGTCATGTATGTCATGGTAAATTAGTCCCAGAGATGGTCTCCTGATGAATACCTCAGAACTGAGTTACCCCACTGAAGCACGACACAGTCATCAGTGCCTAGTGTCTTTGAGCCCCTTCCCTTCTGAGCCTTGGTCTGCACTAGACCTTGCAGTCAACTGCAGATACGAAATTCTAGGTATGGCAATTGTGTAGCTAGAATCAACATATCTGTAGTCCACTGTAAAGTCTGTCGTCACTGAGGAAAGGTGACAGGAACCTTCCTCCCATTAACCTCCGTTGCTCCTCACAAGAGCAGGAGTACAAGGAGTCAACTGCTGACCTCAGAGAGACCAATTTCACATGTCTTTACCAGACATGTGAAGTTGAACTTCAGAAGATCAACCCTTTGGCCTGGTAAGTGTAGACATATCCTGAGGGACAAATCATCATCTGAAGAACATCAGCATAGCTTCATTGAATTCGGTGCAGTTACATCCCTTTACACTGCCTGAGGAACTAACTTTCAGCCTCTTCGTAAGACTACAGGGTACTTCTAACCTCAGCCCATCATCCTAATACAGCCCCGGAGCAGAAGTCTGCTCCTTCAAAGCATTTAGCTAGCATGGGGTGACGAGAACTGTTTTGACCAGTGTCACCAGTTTCCTACTGGTTGGAGGAGTAGGAAGAAGATTGCAGGCGATGCAAAAGAAAGTAAAGGCTATTCTTGCAAAGTACCATGAAGTATCTTCATGTGCATGAGCAATGGGGGAAAACACGTAAGAGTCAGAAATCCATATGAAGAAACAGCCAATTTGTTAGAAACTTACCGGAGATATATCACCCAGACCCACAAGGATTTTTAAGATTCATCTGGAAGGCTCATGAGCATGAGTTAGTTCAGAAATGCTGCGAATCTTCCTGCTATCAGTCAACCTGGAAATACACCAAAGGTCAGCCAGACCAGTAGCATTTCACAATTTTGAGTTCTAACCAACAGCCAGGAAGTAAGTGCAAGAACACATGAAAAACACAGATCTTAGGACAGAGGTTCAAACTGGCCTTTTATTTGTATCGCAACTGGTATGGCCAACCGTAATGTAAATTACACTTCAGGGCAAAACACGCCTTGATGGCTGTTGGTACGCTTTACAAGTAATCCAGGATTTTAGTGGCAGTGCTTGGATTCTACATTAAACTGGAAGACCATGCCTCTCTCATTAGATCAGCGCAGATGGGTACACAATGTACTTCAAAGTTTATTTAACTAAAATGCCATGTAAGATAAACAAAGCCTTTATCTGACTAACTCACTAAGAAGTGATGCCAAATTCTGAGCCTGACATCCTTGCTTTTTACAAAGTTTTTAATGCAATCTATTTCCAGCTTAGGGTGTGGCTCAGAGTAGGTCAGCATCTGCTTCACATATGGAGATGACCGTCAGGGTGGAAGCTGCACTGGGATAGCAGCTTTCATCCCTTTTGAAGAGGTACCTGTCTCTCTTCTGGGTGTAGCTCGTATGTGCAGCTTATTTTCCATTTGGTTGTCTCCCTACATATTTCAGAAGAGCTGTGGAGGAGGAGGTCTTGTTAGTGCTAATTTGTTAAGACTTGGATCCAGAGAATTCAGCAAATGCAAATCACTTATTTATACTGATGCCAGGAAATGTAAAATCAGAAATGAATGTGTTGATTTTTCCTTCCTCCAAAAGCATTTCAACCTAATGCTTTCTGCTTTGATGCTTCCTCCCAATCTTATTTGATAGAGCATCAGACCCTCTTTTTTATGTCAAACATTTGCTTCAAAGCTTCCTGTAGCCTGTGCTAGTTGTCAAAAGTTGGAAGGAACACGTTTTAAGCATTCTGCACGCATTCTTCCGAAAAGAAAACCACTATTTCTAATGAGCATTTGAGAGCACAGTGCATTGCAGAAACTGTTTTCTAAGATCTGCCACAAATGATTTACTTTTATTAGTTTTAATGGCCCTTAGCTACAGGCATGGAATATAAGTGAAAATTAAGATATTTTTCACAAGTTGAAAATAGATTTCAATGAGAGATGCTTGATTTTTTTTTTTCCTTCTCTCAACTACTGTTTTTACTTTCCTTCTTTTTAATCCTTCTTCTTTTTCTGACAGACAATCCTGGTCCTGGGAAATTGCTCTATGATGCTCCAACACGCAGACATCCCCTCTGCAAAGCATGAGTTCTCCTCACATCTGAGGCAGTTTTGCGAATTGTACACTGTGCCTAGTATGTTGTACAGAGATTTGGTCATAGGCTGGAAACAGCAAGCCATTCCTCACCATAACTGCAGGTTTTTTTCTCTGCTATTGAACTGAAGAACTCATTCAAAACCAACATGTATTACTTCCCATTCATAATCCTTGTCTCCATTCATGCCTTTCTCCCACTGTCTCTTGAGTTGTCTCACACAAAATAAACATTGTTTATGTTCGTAGTTTACATTTTGGCTTTAGAACTTGCCTCTAAAACCACTCAGGCTTTTTAATATATATGGAAAAGTAGGACTAATTTCACATTTATTGTTATTGTTTCTTTTGTGGTAAACATTGAGAGATTTCAGGAAATGATAATGGTTTCGTTGTGGAAGGTGTTCCATAAACATGTAATGAAAAGAAGGTTCCTACCCAAAGGCTTACATATCTGGTCCAAGAGTTGAAGAGGGCTCAACTGCTCAAGAACAGTGGCCATAATATATTTAAATGTATACCAATGAAATGTGCCAAAGTAAGGTTTACCTTTAAAAAGGGGACCTACACAAAAATGAGGAAGCCAATTAAATGGAAAGTAATAGGAACAGTCAAGAATGAAGCATCTGCCAGGTGGATGGAAAGAAGTTAAAAACACCACAAAAGAATAGTCTCAGAGGCTGGGTCTACACGTGCCCCTTCCTTTCGAAAGGGGCATGTTAATGAGCAGGTTTGAAATATGCTAATGAGGTGCTACAATGAATATGCAGTGCCTCATTAGCATAATGGCGACCGCAACAATTCAAAAGTGTGGCTTTTTGAATCGTGTGCCGCCCGTGGAGATGGGACCTTCCGAAAGGACCCCCCCCCAGTTTTCGAAAGCCCTTCTCCCTATCTGGTGAGCGGAAGAAGGGCTTTCGAAAACTGAGAGGGGTCCTTTCGGAAGGTCCCGTCTCCACGGGCGGAGCACAATTCGAAAAGCCGCACTTTTGAATCGCTGCAGCTGCCATTATGCTAATGAGGTGCTGCATATTCATTGCAGTGCCTCATTAGCATATTTTGAATCTGCTCATTAACATGTCCCTTTCAAAAGGAAGGGGCACGTGTAGACCCAGCCAGAGAGTCAGAGAAATAGCTGTGCTGGTCTGTATCTTCACAAAACAAAAAAGCAATCCCATAGCACCTTGAAGACTAACAATGTTATTTACGAGGTGCTGAGCTTTTGTGGGAAAGACCCACTTGTTCAGACGGACTGCAAGAGAAGATTAAACACAATATATACATATCAAATTTAAAAAATAATAAGATTAACTAATGTAGTTAAGAGAGCAACTAGAAACAACACAGAACTACCAGCAACATTTTTGTAGGTATATTAGAAGTTAGAAACCCACCAAAGGCTTAGTGGAGCACTTTTACTGAGGTGTTAAAAGAACACTCGAGGAAAATCAAGATCATTGCAGACACACTAAATTAATTATTTTCATCAATCTTCACTGCAGGGAAGGTGAGCAATATTCCCTCACCTGAGTCACTCTTTTTGAGTGACTGATCTGAGGAACCGCCAAGATTAACATGTCAGTAGAGGAGCTTTTGGAGCATATTAAGCTATTATTCACTAATAAGACACCAGACCAAGATGGTAGTCACCCAAGAGTTCTGAAGGAACTCAGATATGAAGTTGTAGAAATATTAACTGGTGTACATAAACTATCACTTGTGCCAGGGCCAGGGTGGAGGGCCCCTCAGAAGGAGCCCAAACAAACAGAAGGGCCTGCAGGACAATCACAGGCAGCTGGGTGGGAGATGGCTCAGCCTAACTGGGGCCAACTGGCCCAGCTGGCTAATAAGAGGCCTGTAAAAATCCTTCACAGGAGGAAGGGTGGGGAGAGAGTGTGAGAGGTGAGGAGACCAGGGCTGTGTCTACACGTGCCCCAAACTTCGAAATGGCCACGCAAATGGCCATTTCGAAGTTTACTAATGAAGCGCTGAAATGCATATTCAGCGCTTCATTAGCATGCGGGCGGCAGCGGCGCTTCGAAATTGACGCTCCTCGCCGCCGCACGTCTCGTCCAGACGGGGCTCCTTTTCGAAAGGACCCTGCCTACTTCGAAGTCCCATTATTCCCATCAGCTCATTTGCGTGGCCATTTCGAAGTTTGGGGCATGTGTAGATGTAGCCCAGAAGTAGTGAGAGAAAGCAGATTAGAAAGGAGCAGAAGAAAGGAACAGGAACACCAGGAACTGCAGAGGGAGAGTGAGAAGCTGCAGCAGATTGAGAGAGAGACTCGTTACAGCTGCAGTCTGGAGAAGGTACCTGGGGAATTGTCTGGGGAAGTGGCCCAGGGAGAAGAGCTGCTGCACCAAGGGCTAAGAGAGTCAGCCCTTCCCACTAGCAGCTGCATAGAGTCCTGGGCTGGAACCTGGCAGGAGTGGGCAGGTGCTGGGTTCCCCCCAGACCACCCCTTACCCCAGTGAGGGCAACTGGGCCCTTGAGTGGGCCCAATGGACTGAAAAGAGGCCAGAGGCCCAGGAATAGGATTGACTTTGTCACACACTCAAATCAGCTTCTAAGCCAGATGACTGGAGCATAGCTAATATAATACCATTTTCCGGGGGTGGGGGGCAAGATTTAGAGTCATTACAGGCCTGTGAACCTTACTTCAGTATGCAGCAAATTGATTAGAACTATGGTAGAGAACAGAATCATCAAACGCCTAAAGGAACACAACAGATTGAAGAACAGTCAACATGTTGTGAATGTGAAAGGAAATCACCCTTTGCTACTCTGTTAGAATGCTCTGTTATTACACAAGGGAATATAGATTACTTGAACTTTCAGAAAATCTTTGGCAAGGTCATACACCAAAGTCTCAAGCAAAGTAAGCAGTCCTGGGATTAGAGGGAAGGTCCTCTCACAGATCAGTAAGTGCTTAGAAGGTAAAAAACAAAGGATAGGAATAAGTGGTCAGTTTTTGTAATGGAGAGAGGTAAAGTGTCAGGTTCTCCAAGGTTCTTTACTGATTCTTCAGATTATTTATGAATACTGGGAAAATATAGTTCAACATAAACTGTGCGGGAGAAAAGTGTGCAGATATAACACTATTCGGCCGTGTCTACACTAGCCCCAAACTTCAAAATGGCCATGCAAATGGCCATTTCGAAGTTTATTAATGAAGTGCTGAAATACATATTCAGCGCTTCATTAGCATGTGGGCGGCCACAGAACTTCGAAATTGATGTGCCTCGCCGCCGTGCGGCTCATCCCGATAGGGCTCCTTTTCGAAAGGACCCCGCCTACTTCGAAGTCCCCTTATTCCCATCTGCTCATGGGAATGAGGGGACTTTGAAGTAGGCGGGGTCCTTTTGAAAAGGAGCCCCATCGGGATGAGCCGCACGGCGGCAAGGCACGTCAATTTCGAAGTGCTGCGGCCGCCCGCATGCTAATGAAGCACTGAATATGTATTTCAGTGCTTCATTAGTAAACTTCGAAATGGCCATTTGCATGGCCATTTCGAAGTTTGGGGCTAGTGTAGACACGGCCTTCAAGATAGTTAAGTCCAAAGCAGACTTTGAAGAGTTATAAAGGGACCTTGCAAAACCAGTAACTGGCAACAACAGGGCCAATGAAATTCAGCATTAATAAATGCAAAGTAACACAGATTGGAAAACATAATCCCAGCTACACTTACAAAATGAAGGCATTTAAAGTAGCTGTTATGACTCAAGAAAGAGATCTTGGCATCAGCACAGATAATTTGCAAAATATATGCTAAATGTGCAGTGGCATTCAAGAAAGCTAATAGAATATTAGGCACCATCAGGAAAGGGATAGGTAAGAAAAATTGTCATAGTGCCAATATATAAATCTTTGGCATACTCACACCTCAAACACAATTCTGATCACTGGATTTAAAAAAAAACTGATTAGATGATTAATAGGTACAGAGAAAGGCAACAAAAGGGACTTGTAAGCGTGTGAGAGGGAGGCCAGGCAAGGCAGTGGGTAAACAAGGCCTGTTGGCCCAATCAGCCCCACCCTGGTTCACCTGTGGCCAGTGCCAGGCCTGGAGTGGTATAAAAGGAAGGAAACCAGCCCAGTTTGGGGCTGACCAGCCAAGAAGCAGGAGCTGGCTCTGAGGCAGTGGATGCCAAGCCAGAGTAGCTACCCAGTAGGTTGCTGGAGGGCACAGCCCAGGGCTCTCTCCCAGGCACTGAGAGGAGTGCGGGAGCTGCCCCTCCCCAGGGAACCCCCTCTCCTTCCAAAGGGGGAACTAGATTCTCAGGGCCATGCTCCAAACTTAACCCATACACTGTTGGGTGGGGCTGAAGACCCACGCAACAGTCCCTGGCCAGGGGGCCTAGCCACTAGGCTACCTGGTCCCAGGTGCAAACCACTCATGGGGCAGCTTATCTATGAGGGGACATTGAAAAGACTAGGACTGTACATATTAGAAAATGGGCAACTAAAGGAGGATATGACACAGGTCTATGAAGTCTAAGGAGCTTGTGGAATCTCCATCACTGGAGATATTTAACAGCACTTTAGACAGACATCTATCAGGGATGGTCTAGATAGTGCTTGGTGCTGCTGTGAGGGCAGGGGACTGGACTCCAGGTCCCTTCCAGTTCTAGTGTTCTACTATTCTATGATTCTAAGTCATGAATGTTGGTGAGAAAGAGAATAGAGAAGTATAATTTATGTCTTCATATAACACAAGAACTGGGGCTCATCCATTGAAATCAATAGGCAGCAGGTTTAAACAAACATGAGGAAATACTTTACACACCACATAATCATCCTGTGGGATTGGTTGCCAGAGGAATGTTGGGAAGACCAAAAATATAACTGCATTCAAACAAGAATTAGATTAATTCGTGGAGGATGGGTCCATTGCTGTCAAGATGGTCAGGCATCCAACCCAATGCTTTGGGTGTCCTAAAGCTCTGACTGGCAGAATGTGAGGCTGGATGGCAGGGCAGGGATCCCTGGATGATTGACCTGTTCTGTTCATTCTCTCTAAATCATCTGGTATTGGCTACAGTTGGAAGACAGGATACTGGGACCATTGGCCTGACTCAGGAAGGCCATTACAATTAATTTGTTAGATTGATGTTTCTGCCTAAAAATTTTCTCCAGCTGAGGGAGTCATTCCTTTAGCTTCAGCAATGGAGGAACTCATGCTTTTATCCCCAAAGATTCAAGATTCCAGTCTTACTAATAACTTGAGAGAGAGGCCAGTTACAGACCTAGGTACCTCTCTATGGCAGTTTGAAGGCACCTATCTAGATGGTATATAAGCCATCCTAAGCTAACTTAGGAGACTCAGAAACCATAAAACTAGCATTGTGGGCCTTTGTATTTTTTCTCTGACTTTTGACTACTATTTACCAGTCAAATGCGTTGTTGGTTTTGCTAAGAGCCTGTGCCACAAACTCCATCTGGAACATGCTAATCAAACTGGGCCTTTTGCCTGTTACACCATCTTCTGTAATAAAGATCCACAATTAGAAACTAATTGATTTTATTGATGATTCACAAGGCAGCTTGTCTCTGTCTCTGTCTCCCACAACTTTATTGGCTGTGTGGTGCGAAGAGCAGTAACCATTTGTTTTTGTCAGTGAAGTAATCAACTATGATACAAAGATACACAAGGGAACAAATTAGGCTCTCTGGTACTCCAATGGAAATCAAGTGTAATTCCATTAAGCCAATAGAGTTACTCTGGATTTACATCAGTGTACACTGGCGCACAAATTGGCCAATGGAGTGGATTAGTGGAATCAGAAAACTCTATTTTACAGTCTCTTTTCCGATTTCAGCCTCCTATAACTAGTTAATAACTCCAGTATTACTATTAAAAAAGCTTTCCAACATCTATAAGTGCCTAATAAATCTGTTATACACCACCACTTAACAACATCTAATTCCTTTGGCCATATGCAAAAGTGGAACTGCATTAAAAGGTGAGCAGATGGATTTTATATGACCAGAATAAACTTGCCTGTTTCTAAAATTTCTGATGTCCTGATGAATAGGAGAATAATGGTAAAAAGGACAATGCTCTGTGATGTTTCTAATGCAAGTGACTCCATCCTAAAGGAAACAACCAAGATCTTGTCTGTTTATCTATAATCATTTACATTAAGATGATAGGTCCAGATTCTCACCTGGTCTAATATGGTATACCAGAACTGAGCTCATGGAAGCAAGAGAGATTTAGGCCAGCTGATGATCTAAGTCTAGTCCTAGATATTAGATCGCAAATATCTTCCCAGGGTAAAGAGCAAATTTCCATTAAAAGCAAACAGCTGATCTAATTGAGGATTTCAGGAAAGTGCTCTGCTCCAGGAAATACAAACCATTTCGATGGCTTCTTTCCTTCTCCCCTCTCTGGCACAGACAGATCAGTGTTTTCCTGATGCTTTATTGTAAAATCAGGGTCATTAGTGGTGGTAAAGTCTTAAAGTGGATTTATAATGTGGCAGCTATTTACATGTGTGTCATCTGGAGAAGATCTTGATTCCCTAGTGGAACAAGCTGGTCCTCATGCTTCAGGGCTTAAGCCAATCTCTAATTTGTAGGAAACCTACTGTAGGGGGCAGATTACCTCACACCTGCTTACAGGTGGGGTCTTTGCTCTTTCTCTGCTGCATCTGGTTCCAGCCATTGCTTCAGGGAGGCTACTGGACTTTTTGGGCTTTGTGTCCTCTCAATTTTGGCCATTGCTATGTTCATGGAGATTGTAAACTCCATCTTCCATGATCTCCCGTTGACTGCAATAACACAGGAATGGGACCTATACTATGGGGATTGATTTTTCCCCCCACTTCTCCCCTCATCCCACAAGGCAGGGAGGGGCTGGGGGCTGGGTAATTCAGTGTCTAATGGCCTGGGAATCAGTTAGGATAGCTTCTAGGCTAACTTGTCTTATATTCAGCACAGCACAGTGGAACTCTGCCAGTCTCCCCAGCTTTCCTCCACTCTACCCCCTCTCTTCTCTGTTACATCTGAAAGGGTAGGTCTGTACATGGAGGCAGTGAGGGGTGCATTCGCACCCCCCAATGGGCTGCCCCATTCCTTCCCCACACCACTTCTGCCCTGACTCCTGGTCTCCTGTCCAACCAGCCTTGTCAGAGATTACCTGAGGGCAAGGACTGGGTGGTGAACAAGGGTCCTTGGGCCAAGTGGGGGATGTTGGGGCATTGTGGGGGAAGGGGGGATCACTCTGAGTGGGGGAGGGTGTGGGGTGATGAACGAGGGATGGCCCTGTCATTGCTGCTGCAGCCCCAGACACCAGTGGTCTCAGCTCTGGCAGCAGACCCACCTCGGCAGTCTGGGCCCCTGCAACCTGGTAAAATAACCTATCCCTATGGTAACCCCCACTCCTGTCTGCTCCCTCCCCCTCACACAGTATACCCTACCCCCACAATCCCAGCTTCTGGCGCTGCCTCCTGTACCCACACACCAACACCTTGCCCTGAGCCCCTCATGAACCCTGATGTCTTGCTCTGGGCCCCGCACACACCCTAACTTCTGCGCCTCTACACATGCCAGTCTCATACCCTGAGCACCTCACATACCCCAACCCTGATTCCTGCACCCCTCATCCCCAGCCCTCTGCCCTTAGCCCCCCCCACACCATCTCATAGCTTTTGGAGTATTTGTAATTGAGTCATAGATTTGTTTAGTGTCTTAAAGCTGAGCTACGTGTGCGCTATATACATAGGGATGTATTCACTAGCTTGGGTTGTTAGAAGGATAACAGGTACTCCAAGAGTAGTGTGCATTTTCTTTTTATTTGATTTCATATTGAATAAACATCATTAGCATTGCTCTTTCGTAATTACCCCTTATAATATATTTTCTTTCACACCTGTGGACTGTTTACAATATACATTTATATCAGGGTTTTTTTTGTTCATACAGGAGGTGCACATCATGCGCTACCTCAGCACTGGTGTTATACGTAAGAAATTCTTTAACTCGCCCCAAAGAAAATTCAAACTGTCCACGGATCTTAGAGGAAACAAATCCCCCGCTCTCCTGCATGCTGTCGGGAGAGCTCCCAGCTACGAGAGCCCCAGGGTGCACAGTAGCCATGACCCCAGTGCACAGGGTAGGTGGAAGTCAGGGAGAAGGATAGGGCACCACAGGCCCTGGTGAATTCAGTCATGGCCGTGAGCAGCAGGCATGCTGGAGAAAGAGGTAGGGCCAGGCTGGCTGGAGGAGGCGGCTGGAAGGCAGGGCCAGCTGGAGAGCTGTGGGTGGGATGAGAAAGACAGGGTCCAGTGGTGAGGGGGCACATTTACAAAGAAAGCACACACACCCCAGAAATTACCGCATATGGGCCTGAAGGACAGAGCAGAAATGAGAACCAAGGCTTTAACCCTACCCTAGGCCGTAATACAGGAAAGTCCCCTCACCTGAGATCGAGCGGAGGTCAGACTAAGTGATCACAGCGACCACTTCTGGTCTTAACATGTATTCCCTGTGCTTCCCTGTGGCTTCTTCTCACAGTGGCCCTGGAGTCCTGCAGTATTCTGCAGCACCCACTGCGCAGTCCACAAGGACTCATTTCCCAAGAGCCACAGCCAGGCTCCAGACTCCTCCACACCGATAAAAATAAGTCCTTCAAGCTTAATTGGGCAGCTGACTGACTACAGATGCTGTAGATGCTGTTGAAATTATAAACACACACACACAGCCACACATGGTAACGTTTCCCACTCTGCTGTGAATTCCATGGCTCAACAGACAAGTGAAAAGCCAGGGAACAACCAACCCTCAATCTGGCCCTTGTTCAAATCTCCTAAATCCTACCTTAATCCAAACAGTATGCTTAGAGCACACTGGTTTCATTGACTCTGCAGCTTTCTCTTTCTAAGTACACATGCAAGGCAGGCTACCAAAAAGGCAGCATCTCAAGTGGCTGAATGGAGGTGGCCGCTTAATCCACCCTTGAAGCTCTTGTATGCCCATATATAAAATCAAAATAAAAGTTGCTAGTTGTTCAGTGCATTTTTGTTGGGGTTTTTTGGGAAGAGAGCATGTCTCCATCCAATCCCTTTTCCCCTTCCTCTTCACCCAAACGAAGATGCAACAGGGAACAGCAGGAGAGCAATACAACTAACAGCATACTACACTGTGTAATTGAAATGGACCATAATCACTAGTATTAAAGACAGTGAATCATTCTAATCGAGCTGCGCTCGGCAAACAATGAAAAATTATGTGCCAGAAAAGCTAATGCTGGTTTTAAAATGAACAGAAATGAGGCAAAATGGAATCTCACTCTTTATTCATGAAGGTCAATTTAACGTGATTATTTTTTTTTCCCTGGCATCACAGCTTTGTGATTACTGTTGTATACCTCAGTGCTATTTTCTAACCTAATAACAGTAAAAAATAACCAGCTGGTGATGATTCTGTTTAAAGCAGAGACTAAATGCTTGCAAAAACCTGCCACTGAACAGTTGCACATGCTAATCAAATAAGCTCAGCCGCATTCCCAACAGGGTCCATATTTTGCAAATTTCAACTGGTTGACTACATAGAGAAATTAGATTCTGTCTCGGACATTCAGAACTCAGAGAGATCTGCATTCAGTCAGTCCTCCCGGGTGAAATCATACCCTCCATAGGCTCAGCCAGGCACTTTTAATTCACGCCCCCCCGCACTTCACAGCTTCCCCATAATATTTACCATCATGCAGCACAATCACTTTAGGGACTCAGAGTTCCAGTGGAGAAAAGTGGAGCTGATTCTCCTCCGGCTCATACTCAACTCCACTGACTTCAGCAGAGTTACTCCGAACTTCCACCCGGGAAGCAAAGTGAATCCGTACCTTGCAGTGTATGTGACACTCTCCAATAAAGACCCTGCTAAAGGCAGTGGGAGGAAAGCTGACACTTCTCATAATTGGTCATTTCTAGACTTGCCAATGACTACTTTGAAATTTAAGAAGGCAGTGAGTGGGGAAAAGTTAATTAAGGCGGGGAGGGGGACAAGCAGTTGTCTGTTCTGAGCTAACCAAAGACAGTGTTGTTTGTAATGGGAAGAAAGTAATGTCTCTCTTTTTAAAAAAATCTCTTAGCTGTCAGGAGGTCCAATTAGCAATGTGTGTGGCAGGGAGGTTATGCTTTACAAATCCAGATTTTCTTTTTCATATTTTTTGCACTTACCTCACTTTTTAATTTCACCAAAATCCCAAAGAGACAAATTAGAAGAGAGGCAGAGCTTTGCCAGGGAGCCTTCATTAGATCAGCGCTAATAACTTCTTTCAGCAGCCATGGATAGTGTCTGACATCACAGCTCAAGCTTGTCCGAAAGCTAATTATTTTCCCTGTTATAAAACAAAGGTTCTGTATCAAAGGCCCATAATCTGACACAGTATACGCTACAGATGCACTGATTTGCAAACTAAATCAACTGTGTCAGGGAGGGATTTGGAGGAGAAATTACAACAAATTGCAATTATACTTGCAGTAGTTCACTATTTAAATGTATTGTCAATTTGTTGTGTCGTTTTCCAAATTTCTTGGGGTGAATGAAATTGAGGAAAACTCATATATTGATAAGAGAAAAATATTCTTTCTCCCCTCACTGCTACTTCCAGTCAGCCAATGCTACCATAACAGGCTTTATAAAACATTTAAACGGTGTCATAAGAAGGCAAATAGAACAACTGGGAACAAACAGTTGGAAACGGTCCCTGGCAGAACAAATGAATAGACATGTTTAATAACAGAGAGCATCCAAACCCCCTCTGATTTTGTTTTCTTTTTTAGGATGCTGTCAGAGCATAGTGCTGAGTCCTATAGCTGCGTGTTGGCTTCTTTTTGTCCCCTGGGCGGGTGTTTTATATTCAATGCTCCAGCCTCACTAAGCAATGCCCAGACAGTACCAATGACGTCTCTTCCCAACAGTCACACAAACATAGCCACACCACCATCACTGTTCCTCTGAGACAAGGAGTGAAATTTTAGTGGGATCAAACAGAACCTCATTAATGGACTTACCACTTTTTGGAATCCTTCCAACACCTAGCAACCTAGCTAGCCAGAGGGGATTACAACGGTGAGCTTTGGAAATTGCAGGGTCTAAAGGGGAAGTCAGGGTGGCGTGGAGGTGTGCAGGCACTTTTTTGTGGGGACATGTCAGTAGAGAACCCTCAACGGTGGTTGTGAGCAGATGGAAGGGGAATGTCCTCCACAGGACCTCTTATACTGGGAACTCTTACAGGCTCAAAGGCATCAGAATCCAAGTAGGTAATTAAAACCTGGTGGCTCCTGCCCGCAATTCATTTCCCTGACTCCTCCTCATTGCTCTTCCAGATCACAGTTTTTGTTTCCTTACAATTTACCCTCTTTCTTTTCACTCCTTAATTTGTTTGCTCAGTTTCTTCCCTTTTATTTCCTCGTGCCTGTGCCTCTTCATCCCAGGTTTCTGCCAAGTTTCCTGTTTGAACTTCTTTTGCTCAATCCTCTTTCCCATATTAATGTCATCCATTCACTTTAGTCTTTGCACACCCTTTTCCTTTCATTTCCAGTGTTTGTTTCCCTGAGTTTTTTTCTCCAGGCTTAGCCTTTTGTGTTTCAGAAACTAACCTGCCCCAGGAGTCGGTTTGTTATTCCGGTCTCATGCTTTTTTATTGAGTTATTTTCTTTGCTGCAATCAGTCTCTAAATACAACCCAGTAAAGATACAGCAATGATTTTTGACAACCTGACCTTTCTCAGCTTTCTTACACTTGTTTAATTAGGTACTACGTGCAGCTGTGACTTGATCTTTACAGTTTTCCATCCTCGCCACCCCCACCCGAAAGAAAAAAAGAGAGATGTTGTTGAAAGAAGGTCATTTTTGGCAGGTCTACCAGTTACATCAGATGCTGGAAGGCCAACAAGTCCAAGAGGGTTTGGCAGGAGGTGATGTTTGTTTTATTTTAATATGTTTCAGAAAACTTTGAACTTGCAGGTTGGGGGGCAGGTACCCGGCTCACAGGATTGGTGATGAAAAAGCAGTCCAGTAACACTTTAAAGACTAACAAAATAATGTATAGGGTGGTGAGCTTTCGTGGGACAGAGCCACTTCTTCAGACCATAGCCATACCAGAACTGGTTCTAGTATGGCTATGGTCTGAAGAAGTGGCTCTGTCCCATGAAAGCTCATCACCTAATCAATTATTTTGTTAGTCTACATTCTATCAAAATAAAACAAGCAGTCCAGGAGCACTTTAAAGACTAACACAGCTGTCTCTCTGTTAGGACTGGTGATGGGTCACAGAGGTTTTTCACCTTTAGGCTTTCAGATCAGATTGAAGCCCAAAAGGTCACTGAAAATCCCAATCCTCTATAGTCTATTCTGTGGTCTGCAAGACAGGAACTACTGTTGGTTTCAAGCCTAATACCCAGCCAAATCAAGGGATGTTTTCCAAGAGGTATTGGACCATGCTTCTCGTTCATCTTTTAGCAGATGAGTTGTCCACCTGAGAGACTCATGAGCACACTTTGATGCTAACCTGTGACCTTGTCAGAAGCAGCACAACCACATACTGAGCACTGAAAGCAGGCTTCCCTGTCTGTCCTAAAGGTCTCCTCACAACTGATGCCCAGACAGCTTGAAGACTGGAGAAGATGGACTAGCTGATGTCCACTTGCACTTAGCTCCTTTGCCTTCACACCCCTCTTTGAGCAGGAGAATCAAGGGGTTTTATCATCACCTTGTGCTCAGTGGTGAAGTGGCAGCTCTGTGCAATGGCCTTTTCTGTTGTGTCGTGTTCTTCCTATGAGAATAGTCATAAAGGGTCCATCTAGCCCAGTATGCTGTTCTCCAACAGTAGCCAATGCCAGGAGTCCCAGAGGGAATGAATAGAAAAGGGAATGATTGAATGATCCTTCCCCCATTATCCAGTCCCAGGTTCTGGCAGTCAGAGGCTGGGGATACCCAGAGCATGGGGTTCCATTCTTGACCATCTTGGCCACTAGCCAATCTCCTATGAAAATATATACATATATTTTAACTCCATCATAGATTTGCCATTCACCACAGTTCTTGGCGATGAGTTCCACAGGTTCCATGTCGAAAATATCATCCCAACTCCACATAAAATGTAGATTTTTTTTTTAAAAAATGCATATTTATAACAACATGCATCCTGTTTCATGTTGTATTCCCCACCCCTTATTTAAAGCCCATTGAAAACAAAGGTAGTCCATTAGCCTTCCTACCATCCTGCTCTCCTAATTCAGGCAAATCTCCCATTGACTTCCAGGTGCATGCGTTACTTGTATTTAGCTATGGATATTATTTGAGCAAAAGGACATGACAAACTGCCTAGCAGTGCTGATTAATGCATGCCCTGGAGAATAGTGAGGCATGAGGTGAAGTTAAACACCTCCAATATGCATTACTCAAAGCTGCCACACCACCTGAAATGTCTCATTGTGGCTAAAAAATGGATTCTCTGTTAAAAAGGAACATTTTTAATGTTTCACATAAATTTTCTCAGCAATCCTTACACCATGAAAACCAGTCCTGATGGAAACCTCCAGCCCCTCACCTTCCAACCACCTCTTGGTGCCTGACAGGCATCCAATATATCTTTGACAAGGTGACATATTTGGGTGCACACATTAATTTTGAAAGTACATATCATTTACATGATTAACCATGTGGCCCATTGGAGTCTGCTGTACTCGTGAGTTGTAGTATTTTGAAAATCAGTGGATTTCTGGTTCAAGATAAGACCAGCTGTGAGACACTTTCACTGCTGGAATGACCATACAATAGTATGAGATTGTGCAAGCCCTGTAGCTCTATCTTCAGCTAGAGTGAATTATTGTGGCTCCATAAGTCTGTTTACACCAGCTGAGGATCTGACCCTGCAAGTGCTCTGCAATGTTGTTATTGCTACCTGTTTGCTTACAGTGGGGATGACTTCCACTAAGGTCAATTTTATCTGCATGCTTCAGTGGCCAAATCATTCACTGAGAATTAGCCTGAGTACAAATGTCGTGCTGTTCCCATTGACTTGCAGAAAATACTTCAGCGAGATTACTCACATGGTTAAAGAGATGCATATGCTTAGCTTCTGATCCAGCAAAACATTTCTGTCTGAATGCTCAAAATCCTCCTGCAGCTTCGTTAGACAAAGCATGCACAATGGGTAGACCAGGGTCCTTTTTCTTCTAATATTATTTTCATTAAGATCTATGGGTTCTGAAGATAAAAGACTTAAAATGTGGAAATAAAACAGCATCCTATGAATGTATCCACAACAGATACCAGCTAGGGCTATTCATTCTTCCAGCACAAAGATCCACGCACAGCTACAAACAGCTTGGTCATTCATAACGCGCTGGTCCTCAGAAAACCATCCAGATAAATAAGGGAAACAACATTTTCTAAAAGAAATAACTCTCCTTTGAAATGTATCCACTCTGTAAAATATTAGCCCAAATGGTGGAGTAAGGAGCATTAATGTTTCAATTTAAAAAATGTTGCTATTGGGTTATTGCAGCATGAAGCCCATCCGTTTCTCACAGACGAAAGCAGCTTACGACGATTTTTCGGCCATAGTGAGGTAAATTTTCAATAGGGCTGATGTTTGGCTTATCTCTTTGAAGCTGCTGTTTGTGCTTTTCTGCATGCAGAGTGAACTCTAGGTATAAACTGGAGTCTGGGATCCTGATTCTGATCTCATGGACACCAGCACAAACCAGGAATAATTCCCCTGAAACCAACATATTAACAAAGGTTTTAAGTCGATGTAACAGCAGAAATTATGGCCCCTGTGCTTCTAGCTCCCTGATTTTCACCTTCAGTTAAGCAATAACTGCTGCACAGATTCTAATCACCTGTAACTCTGCTGCAGAGACACTAATGCGATGCAAATTCTGCCAGCACCAAATGCACCTGCCAATGGGAGAACACCCTGCTCCAATGTATCACTCAGGTCAGTTGTGCAATGCCATAAATAACAAATCCCCAGCTTTGTGCCAAGGCTAAGGCCTTGTATGATGGATTTGAAACCAGGGGAAATTTTGACATAGCAGTACAAGCCCCTGGCCTGGGAAAAAGAAATTTACACTGTAAATGCTGATGCTGGTGTGAGTAGCTCTCTCATCCAGGTGACATTTTTACATAGCTTTCTTTTCCCAGGGCCCACTGGCGGATTTTATTGAGCTGGGGACTATGTCACAGTGACAGCACTGAAGACAGTAATCAAACAGAGTTGCTGGGGTAGGTAGAGTCACTGAGTCAGATAGGAAGTAAGGGTGTGGATACAATTCTGTCCTCTGTTCCCTCTGGTTCAAGGTACAAATCAGCCCTCAACTTGTGGATCCAGCCAGAAGAGGAATCTTTTTGTGGAGAGAGAGACACATAAGTGCCACTTCTGCTCTTACACCACCCATCCTCTTAACCCTGGGTTTAGGGACCTTAGTCCAAGCTGAATGCTAGCTGCAGGAAGGCCCCACAGATTATTGACAAATAGTCTATTTTAGAGCAACCCTCAGGCTGCTCTAATTTGTGCTGGGGTCAAACCAATACCTGGATGGCCTCAGGACTAGTAGAGCACCAAAGTAACTTAGTAACCTTTGTGCATGCAAGAGTACATATGCGTCCTGAGGTGCACCAAGCAATTCTTAGCTGCAGTGTAAAATCTGGGCCATTTCACCTTCCAGTCCCACTGCTAAACTGAAGATCCAGTGGGGAACCTTGAAAATTGATTTCCAGTACAGTTTCCAGAAACAAAAATGGGGCCAGGAGTTGTCCTGGTCCCAAAGCAGTAAGTAGGGGCTTGTTGAATCAAGACAGGAGTTGCTTTTCTCTTCAACCCCGTGGTCAGAAGTGAAGAAAACTGGGAATTTATACTTGACCCAACTGACTAAAAAGGGATTATACCATGAGCTGCTTGGGTTTTGTGAAACATACAGCCTCAAGCAGTTGCTTGTCTTGCTTGGCTCAAAGTCAGTAGTTCACTGGAAGCTAAACAATCTCCTGCCCTCAATCCAAGTATGAAATATTCACCAATATTGACTGAGGGTTCTACACGGGGTGCGAGATCCTGAGCCTGTCCTAATTTTTTAGTCCATTTTTACTCTGTGAAACCAAAGAGATTTTGGCCTGTATAAAGATTTCTGGATTTAGCCCAACCCTAGAAGGCCAGATATGGACTTATTAAGAGGAGTTGTAAAAATACAAGATACAAGAAGTCATTTGCAATGTATGACAAATTGTACTGGTTCTACACAACCAAGAAAATGGGCTACATCTTCTTCAGTGTCACTCACCGGCCCCTGATCCATTTGCTGCAAACCTCTCTGGTGACAGGGTCATGGGGATGTTCCATGTGTGAGTAGCTCAGAAGCAGAATACACACACACATGCCAGAAACTTGGACCTCTTATTTCCCAGGCTTTGAAATGTAATTGACACAGGTGCAGGATCATACATGGCTGGGATGGGGAGAATAGCACCATCAAATGTTGTGTGTGTCTGCTGAATGCACCAGATAGGTCTTCAAGGGCCTGCCAGATACTAAAACGATATATCTGAGATGGAGTTACTCCAGGGATTATTAAACTGGACACACTCACCTCTGTTCTGCTCTGTGATAGGTAATGATTCACCATTTAGAAGGCCTCAACAGGGGCCAAAAGTCACAAATGGGTGAATCTGAACCAGATTTCCATGATTTACTGTGCTTTGTAAATTTAGGTTTGAATCCAATGAGCAGAACAAGGCAGTAGATGTATACATTGTTGTTTACTCAGCAGTACCTTGAGATTTTCCACAGGGACACTCCTGAAAATTGGTCTGAATTAATTTGGAAAGTTAAGTGAATTAGCTACGCCCCATTAAACTGCTGTGCAGACATTCTCATCCAGAATTCAAGCAGCGTTAATTCAGCAACAGTCTACACTGAAAAGTTAGGTCAGCCCAATTACATTGCTCAGGGGAGGAAAAAATCCAACCCCTGATTGGTAGTTACCCAACATAACCCAATGTGGAATGCATTGTAGACCTTGTCCCATCAACACCGCTGTCACCTCTCATGAAGGTGGATTAATTATATTGACAGGAAAATCCCTCCCATCAGAGTCTCAGCATCATTACTAAACCGCTACAGGAATACAACTGTACTGGTGTAGCTTTAATGTGCAGACCTGCCTGTCTAGCATCTACGCTGGGACTTGACTTACTTGACTTAAATCTTTGTTCTCCAAGTAAAGCCTAGGTCATCCATAAATCTTCTCCACTTCAATCTGTCTTGGGATAAAACTTCTAGCTAACTCCAGGAATAACCCAGTTGTTGTCCTTCAATCTCAGTAGATTTTCTCCATGTTGTTTGGGGTTTTCTTCTTCTGCGTCTTCCTTGAGGCGTCCATGTGAGAGCTTGACAGACTATGCTGGATGATGGTTTTCTGAGCATGTGGCCTAGCCATCCCCTCTTTTTTCCCTTGATTTGAATGTCAAGTGGTTCTTGTCCTGCTCTGTTCCAAAGCTGCTCATTTGTGCCAAGTCTTGCCATTTGATGTGTAGGATGTAACTCAGGCATCTGTTTATGGATGTCTGATTAACTAATTCATTTAAATTCACAGCACTAGTTAATTCAGATTATTTTTTCGGAGTGTCCTGGTGCACCATGCTTGTATAAACAGGAGCATTCAGTTTTCATCTAGTGGCTTTCACCAGTATGAAATTCACTTACCAAAATGCACATCAAGAAAACAACAAAAAGATTTTCCTTTGTCAGTCCCTGGTTTTGTTGGAGATGGGGGCAAGGGATTGTTTGCAAAAAGGAAAAAAAGCTGTTAGTGTTCCCCCAATAATTTTAGATGCCATTGCTCATCAACAACAAGGACTCATTTTGCACTACTGTTGACAAAGTGATTTAAAGGGTTTCGCCAAAATGAACATGGAAAGTACTGATGAATTTGCAAATTGAATGGAATACTGTTCTATTTTGCACCCTGAACATGAAACTCTCAATTTGGTTGCAAAAATATGTTATGAAGTGAAAAACAGATGCTGCTTTCCAGCTCTGTAACTCACTTCTTAAATGTATTGCACAGCAGTCATTAAAATACAGCATTTCCAGCGATGGGAACATCTGGGGCATAACATTTGTTTTAACCCAGATCATGGGAAAACCCTGAGCTGATACCTCAAGATTAATATAAAAGACTGGCAGCTTTACTGAATTCATCCATGTTAGCTGAATATGTACAAACCACTGAAACTCTAACAGCCCGATCTTCAGCCAGTTTCTTTTTTTTTGTGTGCAAAGAAGACGGGAGTGTTGGAAGAGTGCTTTCTAAAAGGGGATCTACACGCAGCTCTCAGAGTGCACGTTAGTGTTCAAGCTCTCAGAGTGCACATTAGTGTTCCCTGTAAGCTGAACACTTGGGCAGCCACCCAGGAGAGATCCAGATGCTGCCCAGCTGATTAGCAGAGCACCCACAGCCAGCAGCCTGTGTTTCTATTATAGGTTGATACTCTGAAATCCATCATTCTCCCATCCAGCAGCATCCATTGTCTGGCAGGACCATGCATCTTGCTGGGCCAGAGCGTCCGAGAGCTGGGCGGAGGAGGGGCCAGCCAGGCCAGCAGCAGGAGACCCAGGCAGGGCAGCCATAGGTGATCTGGTGGTGAGGGGAGAGAAGCCAGCAGCAGCCAGGGAGCCTGGGTTGGTAAACTGGCAGCACAGGCTCATGGCAGCTCATCTCTGGGGCCAGGCAGGAAGCTGCAGCCCTGGGAAGCCACAGCCAGCGTTGCATGCAAAGCCCCTGGCCAGGGAGTGGTGGCTTATACCCAGGGATGGGCAGGGTACTGCAGGCTGGGGAAGCCGTAGCTGGGGAGGGGTGGCTGGCAGAGGAGCGAGCCTGCAGGCGTGCAGGGAGAGTTGGAAAGCCACAATGACAGCGGTGAGGGGATCCCAGGAGCAGGGGCTGAGGCCAACTGGGGTGGGTGTGTGTGGAATTGACCACCCCATTCCAGCAAAATCCCTGGTCCAGGACCACTCAGGTCCTGGGGGTGCTGGACCAGGAGGTTTAACCTATAGAGGGAACTCTGGTGCACACCCATTTTTCAAATGGGACATCATTATTTCCACATACAGAAAGGGTGACAATGCACCTGACTAGGGTGAGCAACTGACGGATATGTATCCACAAGTGGTTACCTGGAAAATTTTGCCCAAGTAGGCCTAATGTAGGATTCTGTGGGACAAATTTTCCTGTCAGATACTTCATCTTGTTTAAAACCTAAGCTAAAATTCTTCCATGTTCTTGTACTGTGTTTGGTCCAGGATGGTAGGTGTAGGGTGCGAGAAGACTTTGTAATGGTCGAGAGTGCAGTCCGACCCCTCTGTGAATCCTCAGGAGAATTCCAAACAGACCAGTCTGTGCAAGGTGAAAAGCTGCAAAACAACTAACCGTGCCATGGCAACAACTGCAAACAAGGCTTGCTTGCAAAGACTTCAAGGCTACGCTGGCAGTAGGCCACAAGAGATAGTGATAAGAAATGCATAGGCAATTTTAGGCAATCTTATGTTAATGAGTTCAGCTTTATCAGCTAGTGTTAGGAGGCCTGTTACAGAGCCTCTCCCCGAGCGAAGCTCCGACGCATCGGGTTTTCCCCCACTGGTGACTGCGGCGTCTCCGGGGCTCCCGTCACGGGTGTCATGCACTTTCAATAAACCAAATATAGCACTCACCTTCCGGGTGCAGCCTCGTTTCTGGGGAACCCGAGCCTGGTTGGCTACAGTAGGCAAGCTCCATCCAGAACATGGTCATTTTTATCTCCAGCAGCACCATAGGGTAGGACACTGCAGCCAATATCCGCAGCAGAAAATACAGAGAAAGGTCAAACTCTCATTTCCAGTCCTTCACCTCTCCCTAAACACTTATCTCTACATATTCTATCACTGCTGTGAGCCAGAAAGAGCCCTGGACGTATCCCATACAAAATGAAGAGCAAACTTGAGAAGCAAGCTCGTTCGCTGATTGTACACTAATTAGTGTCCTCTCATCATGCCCTTGTTTTAAACAAAAGTTTTCTCAGACATGTTTAGTCTGAGGAAATGCCATTGTATGGTTCTGGCAGTTGTATTTCCCCCTCTACCCATCCCCTAATTTGAACAAAGTGGACTTAATTTGAATTAAACTGTCAAAAACCTTCCACTTAAATTGATTTATCTTCCTCCACAGCTGAAATGGATTCATTTCTACATGTTGTATAAGAAGAGAGTGTTGATGGATTGCATTTCATGGAAGGAAAGCAGTTTGTATGCATCTCCATTAGACTCAGCTCAGGTCTACAAAGAAAGAGGAAAAATTAGGGAAGGGGGTGAGAGCAAGAAAGAAAGGGGGTGCAAGTCTGAGGAAGAGAGCTGAGGGAGCTGTGTGTACAATAATGAATAAAACCCTCATTCACTGATTTTTCTATGGCAGAGCCATAACTCTTACAGCTAGAAACCAAGTGCCTGAGCATTTGCCATTCTTTCCCACTGGCAGATTCAAATGATATCACTTCCACCATGAAGGAGGGGCAGCAATATAATCTTCATTTTACAGCTGGGAAGCTGTGGCACGGAGACAGTAAGGGACTTACTGAAGATCATGATGCTGCTATTTGATGTGTTGATCACCATGTTATTGTGGGCTTCCCCTATCTGCTGTATCTACCTGTTGGGCTTATGTTTGGATTACCAGGTGTTTGTGGTGAGAATCATGTCCTTCCTAGGTGTCTATCCAGGGCCTAGCACAATGGAGCAGAAACATTAAAGGTATGTCTACACTGAACTGTGCATCCATGTCTAGAGGACACGGTTTTTCCAAGCCTGCACTTGACTGTCCACATTGCCTTGTAAACCTGTATTTACAAGGGCTAGACCCAGCTTTCATAACTCCTGGATCAAGGTTTTATTACTGCTTGCACAGTCCTTCTTGCTCCAGTATAAGACTTGAGCTCCAACCACATTTCAAATTGCCAATGCTTGGACCCAAGTCCTTGTAGGACTCTAGCTCAAATCTATCCCCTGGCTGGTCCATTGACCCTTCTCCAGAAGGGTTTTTGGTCCAAATTATGAGTTTGGAGCAAAGGGAATTTGGGCTTAACCTGAGTCAGGTTCCAGGCTCACTGTGCAGTGTAAACATGGCCCTAGACACTACCACAATACAAACAATGAGGACACACTGAGTTTCGAACTGAATGTGTCTTTTGACTTGGTTGCACACTACACCCACAACACTTCCTCGCTGCAGTGCCTTCTCCGGCAATGCTCAACTCTTAGAACCCTCCCTATGGCTTTGCAAACCAAGTGGAGGTAGGCCTGTGCAGGACTGCCTGGTTGCAGTGTTCACTGCCGGGTTTAGCCTGCAGCCTTAGTTCTAAGATCCTCCCTCCTTGCACGGTCCCAGAGCCTGGGATCTAACCCAAGCCTGGAAGTCCACACTTCAGTTAAACAGCCCCTTAACCCAAGTCCCATGGGTCATTTGGACAGGCCAACCCCAGGGGGCTAACTGCTCTGTAGACATACCCTAAAAGCACAGACGTCTCCATCCCTTTGTCCACTTCGTCCTCCAGGGTCTGCATATATATTGGAGTTAAGAGTTCATCCACCTCCATTGCCCTTGCCCATAGGGTGTTAAAACGAGGAGCCTTCTGTAGGTTATTTCGAAATTGCTGCTCCAGTACCCACCCCTGCATCCCAGCAAATTTAATCCTTCTTATACCATACAGAAGTCCTCTGCAAATTCATAGTTCTAATCAGACAGTCAGTCTCAACCGTTTTGCAAATGGGATTCCCATTTGCTCAGCAGGAGACAACCTCCACCTCTCTATCTGGGACCCTCCCTTTAGTCACAGTAATCACTCTTGACACTTGTTCATGACTCCCATACCTGGCTGAGAGGCCATGCTTTAGGGGAGACTTGCCTTGGCACATTGGGCTGTCCGATCACAGGGTGATTCGACCAGTCTATAGGCTAAAGTGACTATTGATGTCTCAGAAGAACATCCTCTGCACTCATGTAGCATTCAGGGCCTTTCACAGCAAGGTGCCTTTAAAAGAGGCAGAGCGGGTGAAAACAAATATTGGCATGAAAGCAGAAAAGCTCGAGCTAGCTCTACTAAAAGCTTTTCAGTTATAAAAAATTGTTATTGTCTTTGTTTCTGCTCTTTCCCTGACCTGGAGTGTGTTTAATGCAGTTGGAACCATTTGGCAAACTCAATTAATTTCCACTTAGTATAAGGTGTTGGCTTCCCACCCACTCCCCCCATTTGAAGAATTTTAGATAAAGTGGGACAGGTGCAGTTTGCATCTCTGATTAAATTAGGCTTCTGCCCATGCTGGGACCTGAGAATCTTCAGAGACTTCCTTATTCTGCTCCTGTCTTTGGGTGTCTTTTCTTTCCTGTCTTCTGGAAGGAGGAGCAGAGGATGGGGATGGACTGGTTTTAAAAGTTGGTGTTTGCAACCCTGCACATTGATTACAGTTTTCAAAGGGAATAGCACCAATGGGAAGATTTCCAGATGTGGAGAAACCAATGGAAAAGACCTCATTCCCTGGATGTGCTCATAGATTACATCACGATCATCTGGTCTACCCTCTCCTACCCCCAACATTGCAAGCCACAGGACCTCACTCACCCACTCCTGTAATACACCCCTAACTTCTGGATGAGTAATTGAAGTCGTCACATCATGATTTAAAGACTTCAAGTTATAGAGAATCCACCATTTACACTAGTCTAAACCTGCAGGTGACTCATGCTCCATGCTGCAGAGGAAGGATTAAAACCCCCCAAGGTCTTGGCCAATCTGACCCAGAGAGGGAAAATCCTGCCCAACCCCAAATATGGGGATCAGCTGGACACTGAGCATGTCAGCAGGTCCCATCAGCCAGATACCTGGGAAAGAATTATCTGTAGTGACAAAGGCTACTGTTATGCTACAGCGATCTGTCGAAAGAAGTCACTGTTGGAAGAGATTTCCCAACAGAGTGTGGCCACACACAAAAGCCAATTGGAAGATCGCTCCACTTTGTCAACAGAGAGGCCAAACTGCCTGGTTGCTCTCTGGACAAAACAGGCACCAGGAAACACAGCAGACAGGGCTGCTCATTGTCCCATTAAGAGAAGCTCCCCCAAAGCATCCACACAGCTTTTCTGTCAACAGAATCTGTCGATAGCAGTGTTATGCCTCATGGCTGAGACCCAGAACGCTGCCAGCAAAAGTGCTGAGTTTTGTTGACAAACTGTCAACAAAATGCATTTTGTGTGTGGACTTTCCACCAGTTTTGTTGACAAAACCAGGTTTTGTTGGCAAAACTCGCTAGTGTAACTGTAACCAAAGAGCCCACCCCATCTAGAATCCCATTACTAGCACTGGTGATATTTGCTGATAGCAGTCATAGATCAAGACACAGTCATTGCAGGCAGTATCTTTGTACCATCTCCTCTAGAAACTTATCAAGCTCAGTCTTGAATCCAGTCTGGTTTTCACCGCATCTCCATATAATAAAATAAAAATGTATGGAGATACACATCTCATAGAACTGGAAGGAATCTTGGGAGGTCATTGACTCCAGTCCCCAGGCCTCTTGGCAGGACCAAGCGCCACCCCTTTTTTTTTTTAATCTATTTGCCCCAATCCCTAAATGGCACCCTCAAAGACTGAAGTCACAATCCTGGGCTTAGTAGGCCAGTGCTCAAACCACTGAGCTATCCCTCCCCACCTTAGCAGGCTCTTCCTGAATTTCACTCTGTCAACCTCAGTCTCAGCCACCAGACTGAGGTTTGGTGGTCAGAGAGCAGGGTATGGCCACTGCACTTGGGGATATGCTTTAAAATGCTATAGGAATTATTACAGGGGATTCCCAAGGCATGGCCTATGTAGGAGGTCAGATGAGATTATCACAGTTGTCCCTTCTGGCCTTACAATCCATGAATATCGGAACCTTTTCTAGCTCTACATGGCCAGATTTTTTACAACAACTCAGTGCTCTGTGTGTATCCTGAGTGCTGAGATCTTTAGGAAATCTGGGCCCTGTTTTGGGTACCAAGTGATACACCATGGCTCACAAGCGAGAATACCAACCTCAGGGCAGATTATGAAGAAACATAATACAACCCCTGCAATCTTAGATTATGCCAACGAAGTAACAAATCCTCAATGGCCAGAGATGGGGCACCTGACGGAGAAGGTTCTGATTTACTACAGACTGTACTCTCACAAGCATCTGGCTGGTGGTCTCATCCATTAGCTCAGGTTTCAACTGATCCCCATATTTAGGATGAGGAAGGAATTTTCTCCCATGGCAGAATGGCAGAGATCCAGAGAGTTTTTTTCACCTTCCTCTGCAGAATGGGTCACTTGCTGGTTTAATCTAGCTTAAACGGTGGATTCTCCGTAAAGTGAAGTCTTTAAATAAAGAGGTGAGGGGGCTTATTACAGGAAGTGGAGGGGGTGTGACAGTATGTGGCCTGCAATGTGCAGCTCAGGAGTCCTGACCATGATGGTTCCCTCTGACCTCACGACTGGACTATCCAATTATGTGGACTCCCTCCTCAAACCCAATGCCACCAAGACTCCCAGCTATCTATGAGAAACCACTGACTTCCTGAGGAAATTACAAATCATTGGAAAAATTTCTGACAACACCATCCTTGCCACCATGGATGTAGAAGCTCTGTACACTAATATTCCACATGAAGATGGATTACAAGCAATCAGGAATACCATCCCTGATTTTACCACAGCCAATCTGGTGTCTGACATCTGTAACTTTGTTCTCACCCATAATTATTTCCAATTTGGGGACAATTTATACCTCCAGATTAATGGAACTGCTATGGGCACCCGCATGGCCCCACAATATGCTAATATATTTATGGCCGACCTGGAACAATGATTCCTCAGCTCATCCCCTATTACCTCTCCTCTACTTACGATACATTGATTACATCTTTATGATCTGGACCCATGGTATAGAGACTCTAGAAGAATTCCACAGAGACTTTAACTATCTGCACCCCATTATCAACTTATGCCTCGACTACTCCACATGAGAGAGACATTTCCTGGACACTACACTACAAATCAAGGATGGCCTGATTGGTACCACACTCTACCAGAAACCCACTGATCATTATATTTACCTACACGCTTCTAGCTTCCATCTCGCACACGTAACTAGATCCATTGTTTACAGTCAAGCCCTTAGGTACAATCGCATTTGCTCTGATCCAAATAACAGAGACCGAAAACTACGAGATCTTTGTCAAATATTCATAAACCTGAATTACCCACCAGGAGAAATAAAAAAAACAAATCGCCAGGGCCAGACAAAAACCCAGAGACCAGCTACTCCAAGATAGGCCCAAAAAAGCCAAGAACAGAACACCACTGGTCATTACCTACAGCCCCCAACTCAAACCACTGCAATGAATTATTAAAGGCCTACAACCTATCCTTAATCAGGATGCCACACTCCAGAAGACCCTAGGTGACAGGCCTGTTTTCTTCTACAGACAACCTCTCAACCTTAGGAGGATTTTCACCAACAACCACAGTCTATACTGCAGGAACACCAGTCCTGGAACTTTTCCTTGCAACAAAGCCCTTGCCAGCTTTGTCCACATATGTATACTGGAGATGCCACCACTGGACCTAACCGAGCTATTCACAGAATCACGGGCACATTCTCATGTTCCCCAACTAACATCATATATGCCATCATGTGCCAACAATGCCCAGATGCTTTGTATATTGGACAGACTTCAAACTCTCTTAGACAAAGAATTAATGGGCACAAAACAGGCATAAAAATACTCCTGATCCTCAAACTGGTCAGCCAGCATTTCAATGGAGTGGGCCATTCTGTTAATGACCTGAAGGTTTGTGTCTTACTGAAGAGGAATTTTCACAACAGATTGGAAAGAGAGGCTGCTGAACTCTCTTTTGTATTCAAATTCATCACATTAACATGTGGTTTGAACCAGGATGGGAATTTTTGAGGTCATTATAGGGGCTCTTTTGCATACTTGGCTTAATCTAATTCTTGACTCCCCCCTCCCTCCACCCCTCTACTCTCTGATTTGTTCACCTTGATAATTTTTTTTCTGATTTGTCAACCTTGATTGCTATTTTTGGTTCTCTGTGCCTTAAATATTGAGTCTGTTCTGCTACAGCTATGGTCTGAACAAGTGGATCTGTCCCACGAAAGCTCATCTAATAAATTATTTTGTTAGTCTTTAAAGTGCTACTGGACTGCTTTTTTGTTTTCGTAGTATATAGATGAGCATGGCTTTCTGTCTGTTACTATTCCAGCCTTAAAGTCTATCCATCGAAGTCCAAATGGATTCAGTAGTCTTTCCTGACGGAAAGGAGATAGCAACTTATGTAACATCCAGCATTTTTCATTAGAAATGCAAACATGGTAAGCAACCAGCTTGGCTTCATGAGGAAATCCTTAGTCAGCTTAAACACAAAAAGTTTGCATACAAGAAATGGAAATGTGGACAGTTGACTAAGGAGGAGTATAAACATACGGCTGGAGAATGCCGCACAGTAATCAAAAAAGCAAAAGCACAATTAGAAGTGCAGCTGAGAAGGGATGTGAAGAGTAACAAAAAGGGTTTCTACATGCATGATAACAATAAACTGGTTATCAGAGAAGGTGTGGAGCTGTTACTGGATGAGGGAGATAATCTAGTGAGAGAAGATATAGGAAAAGATGAAGTAATCAATGCTTTTTTTGCCTCAGTCTTCATGGACAAAATCAACTTCCACGTGACGGTCCTAGACAATGCAGTATGGGAAGGTGGAGGGCAGCCATCTGTGGGAAATGAACAAGTTCTGAGCTATCCAGAAAAACTAAATGTACACAAATCCATGGGTCTGGATTTAATGCACCTGAGGGTACTGAGGCAATTGACAGAGGTCATTGCTGAACCTTTGGCCATTATCTTTGAAGACTCTTGGAGGTTGGGGGAGATACCAGATGACTGGAAAAAAGGCAAACATAGTGCCCATCTTTAAAAAAGGAAAGAAGGGCTATCCAGGGAACTATAGACCAGTCAGCCTTACCTCATTCCCTGGGAAAATAATGGAGGGAATGATCAAGGAATCCATTTTGGAGTACTTGGAATAGGGGAATGTGATCAAAAGTAGCCAACATGGATTCACCAGGGGCGAGTCCTGCCTGACCAATCTGATTAGCTTCTGTGATGAGATAACAAGCTCTGTGGACATGGGGAAGTCAGTGGATGTGACAGACCTTGACTTCAGCAAAGCTTTTGATATGGTCTCCCACAACATTCTTGTCCGTCCATAAGTTAAGGAAATATGGATTGGATCCCTGGACTATAAGATGGATAGAAAGCTGGCTTGATGGTCGGGCCCAATGGGTAGTGGTCAATGGCTCAATATCTGGATGGCGGTCGGTTTCAAGCAGAGTGTTGCAAGGCTTGGTTCTGGGGCTGGTGTTATTCAACATCTTTATTAGTGACCTGGATGAGGGACTGGATTACACCCTCAGCAAGTTTGCGGATGACACAAAACTAGGGGGAGAGGTAGATATGTTGGAGGGTAGAGAAAGAATCCAGAGTGACCTGGATAAATTGGAGGACTGGGCCAAAAGAAATCTGATGCAGTTCAACAAGAAGAAGTGTCGAGTCCTGCACCTGGGGCAGAAGAATCCCAAGCATTGTTATAAGCTGGGGACTGACTAGCTCAGCAGCAGTATGATGGAAAGGGACCTAGGGGTTATGGTGGATGAAAGGCTGGATATGAGTAAGCCGCGTGCCCTTGTAGCCAAGAAGGCTAACAGCATACTAGGGTGCATTAGGAGAAGCATTTCAAGCAGATCTAGAAAAGTAGTTATTCCCCTCTATTCGGCACTGGTGAGGCCACATCTTGAGTATTGTCCAGTGTTGGGCCCCCCCAGTATAAAAAGCATGTGGATTTGCTGGAGGAGGTTCAGCGGAGGGCAAAAAAATGATTAAGGGGCTGGAGCACAAGACCTATGAGGAGAAGCTGAGGGATTTGGGCTTCTTTAGTTTACAGAAAAGAAGACACAGGGGTGATTTAATAGCAGCCTTCAACTTCCTGAAGGGGAGCTTTAAAGAGGGGGGTGAGAAACTGTTCTCAGTGGAGTCAGATGCCAGAACAAGGAGTAATGGTCTGAAGTTAAAGAGGGAGAGGCGTAGGTTAGGTATTAGGAAAAACTACTTCACCAGGAGGGTGGTGAAGCATTGGAATGTGTTGCCTAGAGAGGTGACGGAATCTCCATCCCTCAAGGTTTTTAAGTCCTGGCTTGACAAGGTCCTGGCTGGGATGACTTAGAGAAGGTTGATCCTGCTTGAAGCAGGGAGCTGGACTAGATGACCTCCTGAGGTCCCTTCCAGCCCTATGATTCTGTGATTAGGTGAAGGGTAGTTTTCCCTGTGTGGTGGTTATATTGTTTCAGAATAAACATTTTTCAGTTACAGAGCAAGTACTACCTTAACACAGGAGACAGGTAGGATAAGTAGGATTAATACATGGAGCATCCTATAAGCATTCCATAAAGACTAAATGCATTCTCGTAACACTAATCTCTATTTTAAATGTACTGTCACATATGGGAGACAGACTTGTTTCCAACTATGCATTTGTCAGCATTCAGTGAGGCCCGGCGCCTTCACACAAGCTAGCACCTGGTCAACAAGAGTCATACCAAGCATCCAAAAGCTGACCCATTGTGGCTCTTCTGAAAACTTGTCTCCATGGGTCCAAATTAAAGCCCATCTAAGTCAATGGAAGTCTTTCTGCTGACTTCAATACACTGGGTTAGGTCCTAAACCGGCAGGCATGTCAATTCCAGTTGTGAACATCTGGATAATTTTTGTACAATGGAACTGCAGAAGAGGGATGGGATAAGTACACCAAGGCGTTTGCTGACGGTCTATTGCACTATGTAATAGTATGAAAGGACAGCATGTTATTTGCAAAGATGTTTTGGATACACATCTCATAGAACTGGAAGGGACCTTGGGAGGTCATTGAGTCCAGTCCCCGGCACTCACAGCAGGATCAAGCACCATCCCTGACAGATTCTCCCCGCCCCAAAATCTGTTTGCCATAGATGCCTAAATGGCCTCCTTAGGGTTTGAGCTCACAACCAGAGGCATGGCAAGACAGTGCTCAAACCTTCAACGCAAGCTACCATTCCAGCCCTGTTCACACAGACTGACAGCATGGTGCCTCAGTCAACCCTTTCCCTTTGGCAACCAGTGCTTCTCCCTTCAAGTTCTAGGTTGATAGCTGCACCCACTTCTTGTGCACAACTTGGAAGATCATCACCCTTTTCTTGTCTCACTAGGCATGAACCTGAATCCTGGAAATAAATGAAAGTATTTCCATGTATGCTAGAGTGGAGGATCTGACAGTGTAATGGGCCGGCTGCTCCACTCTGATCCGGAGGGGTTAAAACAGCTTGGAGGGGGCCTGTACAGAGCCTCAGCCAATGAGGAAAAGGCTCCTAGGGAGCCAAGTAGAGGGCAGCTTGCTGGAGCAACCCTGTTTATAAGGCTCTAATCAGCAGAGCAGTGGACACACATCTTCACCTGGGAGAGTGTAGGACTGGTTCCCATAGGGAGAACAGTGCTGGGCAGGCTCAGGGGAGCAGGGGAGAGGCTCTGATGGATACCTGCCAGATTGTGGCCTGGATATAAGGGTCAGGAAGGTGCAAGGATCATGGGCAATGTTCTCTCTAATTTTTTCCATCCATGGGCAGAATGAATTTTGGTTTGTGCAGCAAGGCATGTGCAGATCTGCACCACCCATAGAAACACAGGCTGCCAGCTGTGGGCGCTCTGCGAATCAACTGTGGTGCACCGGAATTTCTCCTGGGTGGCCACCCAGGTGCTCAGCTTACAGGGAACACTGCTCACAGGGGAAATAGCCCAGGGAACAGAAAGTAGTTAATGAAGAGTAAAGAAGGGCTGAACAAAGCTGACACTAGAGGGTCCCTGGGCTGGGACTCACAGTAGTGGGTGGGCCTGGATCCCCCTCTTTCCCCTGTCACCACACCTTGGCACCAAGGGCTGAGGCCAATACAGACTGGCTTTCCCCTGAGGCAAGCGGCTAGACTTTGGGGCTGCAGTTGACCACAGTGACAGGTGAGATGGAGGACAGCTACTACCCCCAAAAGAGGGGGAGAAACCCGAGTAATGGGCACTGCCAAAGGACAGTGGACTCCCTTCGCTGCCAGGACTATGGCATGCTCTTCAGGACAAAGCCAGAGAGTGGCGAGATGAGAGGCAAGATGCTGACCAGAAGGTGACGCACTGCAAGCTAATTCCCAGTGAGACCAGCAGGAGGCTCTGCAGTGGCGAGGGTGTAAACCCTTGCAGACCTCCTGCTTGGAACTCAGCCATCCCCTTGTGAAATCTGCTGCAAGGAGATACCAGTGTCCAGCTCCCCCTTCACTGCTCCCAGTAGGAATATGAGTCAAGCCCTGAAGAGACCTGTCAGCAAGGGATGATTTTGCTGTGATTATTGCTCAGGTGAGAGATGATGTCTGGGAGTGTGGGTTGACTTGTTTTGGATTTTTTTTTTCTCTCAGACTGCCTTATTTGCAGAGCAGAACACGTTGGGCTCATGTCCTATTGATACATTTGTCTTCAAACAGCAGATCCAACTACAGAGCGAGACGCAAATGTAATTATTCCACATGCAGGAAACAGAAACAAAATCTCATTGTTATATTTGTTCTCTCACACAGGAAAGATAAAAACCAAAAAGATTCTGAAGTGGCTGGCGTGCATGGAATACATTTCCCTCTGCAGTGCTAGCAGGATTTTTTTTTTCTTTTTTACAGAAGCTCCCTCCTTTTCTCTCCTGGGTTGCAAGAAAAGGCTGGAACACCCTTCCTCTCCCCTCAGACCCCGAGCTTGCAAAGGGTTTATCGGCATCACCGTGCTTCCTATCAAAACTGAACTCCAGGGATCAAAGCTGAGGGATGCTGCATGAGTTGGGCCTTGGAAAAGGGGCCATCTGACCTCAGAGCTAAGACAAACAGTGTTGCTTAAAGGATTCGTTCCACTTGCCTTCACCCAGTTAACAGCTGCTTTGGAGAGGGCCATGTAATCCCTGCTTCCTGACTGCCACTAAAATGTTCCTGTGGAAAGGGAGGACTCTTTCTCCTCCTCCTCCTCCTCTCCAAGTCCTTGAAATCAACTATCTTTGGAGAGGCTGGGGTCCGATTTGGAAGGATTTTGCTCTCTGCCTTGCTCTGAGCCTGCTAATTGCCTTGGAGGGGTTGAGAAGAGTTCCACTGTGATTGTTGCAGGCCCTTCATCCCCAGGTTGGGAAGCTTTAATTGGACAGGAGCAGGGGTGCCCCAGGGAAGATACAGACAGACAGATTTCCAGTTGGGAGCAGTGAGTTTTAAGTTATTGTCTCGCAGGCATCACACAGTGTTTCAGTGGCTTTCGCCAAGATGAAGGAAGAATGAAGGTGGTGAGAGCATGTCAGAAGGCAAAGGGAATGCAGCCTCCTCAGGGTCTGCAGGCTGGCATGGGCCAGCCAGGTCACCTAAAATAAGAATAGGCCCAAACTTTTGTCTGAAATGAGGTCCAGCCCTTTATTGCCCCTTTCTGGGCTTTCTGGAATTTCCAGGTTTTAGGAAGGATCAGGAGCCAAAAAGTCCAAAAAGCTGCCAGTAAGGTTGTTCTTGTGGCATTTCTTCAGATTACTATAGGGATGTTCCCTTGGAACGGCTGACGTATCTCAGGGTAAGCGACCATCCTTACCAATGTGTGTATGCAGTACCTTAGTATAAAAGAGGCTGGTGGCTTTATACAAATAGTGAGGCAATTATAATTCTTTCCAAACTCACCTCCAAGCCTTTTGAGGTTTGGTCATTATGAAATAAAACTCAGATTCATTTATTGACTGGCCTTGGTGGGGGGGAAATAACCTGAATAGTGGAGTTGACATTTAAGCCCTGAATTTCCACAGTAGAAAATAATCTGCCTAATTTCTTGTGGCCCCTCCGCCCTTTGTTCTGCATCCAGATCACATGTTCTCCCTCCTGTTTCCCCATTCAGTGCCTAGAGCACTGATCTGTGCAAGGACTGGCCTCTCAGTTCCTCATGCTGCTCTATTTTAATTCCCATTTACAAAAGACTGTGAGGCCAGAAGAAATTCAGCATTCCATTACTGCGGGAGGAGGAAGGTCTAGTGGTTAGGGCCCTTGGTTAGCATTTTAGAGATCTGGATTCAATCCCTCTTCCTCCACAGGCTTTTGGGTTACCTTGAGCAAGTAATATGGCCTTCTAGGCCTCAGTCCCTACCTGTAAAATGGGAACAATAACACTTCCTTACTACACTGAGGTGTGAGGAGAAATATGTTCACAATTGTGATTCTTTCAGATACTACACTGGTGAAGATAGATGAATATCTCTGTCTGAAAGACAGAGATCCCCTGTCAGGAGAATAATTTAGCCCACTGCCCTGGCAGCTAATTCTCTTCCTTCCAGGATTCACTGAACAAAAGCTCCATATCTTGTATTGGGGATCAAATCGATGAGGTGTCTCCAGGAGGCCTACAAAGACAGCTTTGTGAAAGCTACTAAATTCAGTTGCTGAAATATGTCACTCAACAAGACACAGAGCTCACAGCCCCATGTGTCCTGCTTGCTTTTCTTTGTGAAAAGAGGGAGAAAGGTCCCAAACCCAAGAGGAATGATGGCCTAGTGATAAGGGTGCTAACCTATGGTTTCGGAGGCTGGGTTTGATTCTTTGCTCTGCCACAAACTTTCTCTGTGACCTTGGGCATGTCATTTAGGGCCAGATTGTCACAAATATTTTGGTGCCTAAAGATGCACCTTATGGGGTTTTCAAAAGTGCTTAAGCACCTAACTCCTGCTGCTGCCAGTACCAAGCTACTTTAGAAAGTCCAAAATACCCTTACGAGTCTGCCTGTTCATCGCTCTCTGCCTCAGTTTCCCATGTGTACAATGGAGACAGTTGCACAGGTCTCCCTCACAGGGGTGTGGTTGGGACAATTGAACTAAAGAGTGGGAGGTGTTCACTCGCTACAGCAACCAAGGTCATAAAGTATCTATGCTAGACAGAGACCTGGAAAGGGGCAGAGATGCAGAGAAAGCATTCAATCAGCTGGTTCTTTATAGTACACCTCTACTGGAACATGTCATTTACCTCAGGTTGCTTGCTGGTTGCCTGCTAAAATATACACTGAAGCAGGAACTGGAAACTAGAGAGGATGGAGAAATCACTCTCATTTTTTTTTCTGGAAAAATAAAAACAAACCTGCCAGCTTTCTGTAGAGATATTGCAAACCTAATTAGCTTTGTTTGCTTGGGTTTAAACCCATGTATTTCCCATTTTCCTGAAAAGCCATTAGAAATAATATTTGCCAGCTCTATTGGGAATAATGGCCCCACTTGTTCCACCACAGAGCGTCGATTAGAGGGCTGTTAGGCTGATTTATTAGCTTTCACCCCAAGCTCTTACAACATTAAGGATCTGATTCTCATTTACACTTATGGTGGCTTTACACAACTCTAAGAACATGACTGTACTTTATTCCCATATGGAGGCCCCTTTATACTGCTACAGTAGCCTGGCTGGGTTTCCGTGTAAATGAGCATTAGGCCCTATATATAGGAATTGTTTGACTCACTATACATGTGAAATGCAGCAGTTGCTCAGGGGTACGCAGCCTGCAGCTAAACACCACAGAAAGGGCAGGAAGGAGGGTTGACGATTAAGCGCAGTTAGCTGGTGCAATTAACTCAAAAAATGAATGGTGATTAAAAATTAATTGTAGTTCATTTGCATTTTAATCGCACTGTTAAATAATAGAATACCAATTGAAATGTATTAAGTAGTTTTGGAAATTTTTCCACATGTTTAAGTCTATTGATTTGAATTAGAACACAATTTATACACTGCTCCCTTTATATTACTATTTTTGATTAATAACTATTTACACAGTAAAATGATCAAAGAAAAAGTATTTTTTAATTCACCTCATACAAATAATGTTGTGCAACCTCTTTATCATAAAGGTGCAACTTATAAAGGTGGATTTCTTTTTGTAATATAACTGCCCTCAAAACCAAAGCAATGCAAAACTTTGGAGCCTACAAGGCCACTCAGTCCTACTTCTTGGTCAGCCAGTTGCTAAGACAAACAAGTTTGTTTATATTTACGGAAGATAAGGCTGTCCACTTCTTCTTTACAAGGGCACTAGAAAGTGAGACCAGGTGTTTGCATGACACTTTTGTAGCAGGCATTGCAGTGTATTTACATGCCAGATATGCTAAATATTCATATATTCCTTTGTGCTTTAGCCACAATTCCAGAGGACATGCTTCAAATTTGATAACACTCATTAAAAATGTGTTAATTAAATTTGTGTTTATATTCCTTGGGGGAAGTACTGTATGCCTCTGGCTCTGTTTTACCCAAATTTTGCTGTATGTGTTATCACTGTCTGAGATGCTGACCCAGCACATGTTGTTCGTTTTAAGAATACCTTCACTGCAGATTTGACCAAATGCAAAGAAGATACCAATGTGAGATTTCTAACGATAGCTATAACATTTAAAGAAGGTTTAGGAACCTGATGTGCCTTGCAAGATAGGAAAGGGAAGAATTATCAGCAGTCTTAAAAGAAGAACACGTTGATGTGGAAACTACAGAACTCGAACCACCAAAAAAGATCAACCTTCTGCAGGTGCCATCTGAGTCAAATGATGAAAAAGAGCATATGTCAGTCTGCACTGGTTTGGATTGTTATTGAGTAGAATCTGTCATCACTATGTGCAAGCATGTCTTTTGGAATGGTGGCTGTGGCATGAAGGGATGTGTAAATCTTTAGTACATCTGTCATGTACGTATCTTGCGACACTGGTGTAGCCTTTTATTCTATTTATAGTTAATCATGCTTTCCTAGGTTCTGCTCTGGTGGCTACAGTCTCAAGTTCAACAGAAGTGTCTCTGTTAGTTCCGCATCTAGCGCCTGTCGGAAGACAGGAAATCGTAGGCACATAACTCATACAAATACAAGCACATCTGCCTTTTAGTAGTTTTATTTAAAACCACCAATAAAATACTAAAGTAGCAGCATATGTGATTCCAAAAGTATGTACATGCCATGCATTACCTATATCCACACATCCTCTTAGGCAGTGGTAGAGTCTATTGGCCCCCCTCAAAGTTTCTCAACCCTCACATATATTAACTGTCACTACAAGCGAGGTTACTACTGGAGTTTCCAAGAGGAAGTTTAGTTTCCTCTCTACACCTACATTCTCCACATGTCCATGAAAGTCCTTTTTTCTTATTGGTCTGTGTCCCCTGGAAACTTAAGGGATCCCAATTTTCTATAGACTGTGTAAGTTCACTTTATTTTCATTAGTGTTAACCTGTATCCAATGATTAAGACACATGTCTGAGACAGAGGCACCTTTATAGTATTTTTATGATCTAATATTAACCTTCTGGGCAATTTTGCACAATATTATCACTTGGTAGCTCTTTCCCCATAATCTGAGGGCATCAGGTTATTCTCTGGTCATTTATGTCATCATTTCTTGTCTTCAGGGCCTAAAAATAGCTAAGCTAAAATCTTTCAGGGCCTAACCTACAGCTTCTTGAGTTTTAGCTTCTCTTAGTCATGTCTGTTACGTAGGTCAGTATTTAGAGGAACTATCTTATACTTTTGTAAACCTACATATTTACTCTTGGTGGTTACTCAATAACAAGTAGGATGTCTTCATGTCACCCTCCTATTCGTGAGTCCATTGATGACTGATTGGCCCAATTCTGGAGCCTGACTATATAAGATATGACATAATCGTAACATCACACAAGAAATGAACCAGGAACTAAAATCATTGGCTACGCTAGCTACAACAATGCCACATGAGCACCTGTTTTCACTTCCAGATGATGTTGTGCACAAGAAGCAAGCAACATTTATCTCCTGTGAATGAAGACAAACTTGTTTGTCTGAGCAGCTGGCATGCTGAGCAGATATGAAGGCTCTAAAATTTTACATTGTTTTGTTTTTGAATGCAGTAATTGGTGTATGCTGTTCTACATTTGTAAGTTTAAATTTTGGGATAAAGAGATTTCACTACAGCACTTATTACGTGAATCAAAAATACTATTTTTTTTATTTTTGCAGTGTGAATATTTGTAATAAAAATAAATAGAAAGTGAGCCCTGGATGCTTTGCATTCTGTCTTGTAATTGAAATAAATATATTTGAAAATATTCGAAAACATTTACGTGAATTGTAGGCTGTATCGTTGTCAATCACAATTAATCATGGGATTAACCATACTGTTAATTTTTTAATAGTGTGGCAACCGTAGCAGGAAGTGGAGAAAAGTGCTGTAGCACATGGGAGCTGCAGGAGGTGTTTAAAAGTGGCTGAGTGCATTGTTACTTGGCTAGGATACACTTACTGCTGAAATTATTAAAAGCATAACAGCCTGTTGTGTGAGGAGCTCATCTCGGAGATTGCCCCTCCTGAATGTCAGGGAGAGCACCGTCCTCTGAATCTCTGATATCATTTGCTGTGCCACTTTTGTTTATCACTGGAGCTTTCCCATCCAATAACTCAGCAGGCCAAACACTGCTCAATTGGTGAGTCTGAGCAGGTAGGAGCCTGGTGCACTGCAGCATGAGCCCGCTTGGGTTAGACCGACTGCTGCCGAGGTGCCCATGCCTCATGCCACACCCAAGATGGATCACAATTACGAGGTTCATTGATTACAGCTCAGATCTGCGGATAGCGAGAACAGATCCTCTGGCTGTCACTCAGGGGAAAACACATTCTTTTATCTCCCAACACATCCCTCATCACTGCAAGCTATTGACTAATACCAGTGCTCTGTACAGGTGGGATAAATGCCCATCAAAAGATCCTCCGTAATGGATAACACATCACTCCACGAAGCAGCAGCACTCGGGGGGCATTTATCTCCTCCTGGCCTTAGTTCCCAGCCTGACTGCATGATCATCTTTCTCAGTCAGTGCCATGTAATTTACTTCTGCTTACGACTTCCATGTGCAGACTGCTGGGGGTGTCGGAAGCTGCTGTGGCACAAGTGATGGGGCTGAGCATGTGCAGCTCCTATTTATCTAATTGGGGAGCTTAGCAGAGCCGGGTGTGTATTGTGTGTATTTTTTTTTCAAAAGACGGGGAAATTGTTCTGTTTAAATTTTTCTGAGACATCTGTTGGCAGCCGTGGGCCAGAGTCATACTTCAAACTCGGCCTGTATAAAGGCTACTCTATGAGAGGAGCACGTGGGAATTCCTGGCTACTGAGTGCATGGCCATCATGGAAGACCACCAGGATCTACGTCAGACAGAGTGTTATCATACGTGGACCACACAGTCCTCCCTGAAGGTCCGTACCCAGTGAGCAGCAGTACCAACAGCCGCCCTGGGACATGGCAGGAGGGGAACACAGCTCTGTGCCCTGGGAATAGGGCATGGCCAAGAGTGGACGGGACAGGGCCAAGAGCTCTCAGCCCTCATCTCCATCCAGACCATGGAGCTGTCTTCTGCCCAACAGCCGGCCACAGTTGGAGCAGTGCTGCCTTCGAATTTCAAAGGGACCTAGAGCTGCAACCGCTTCTGTGGTCAAAATAGCGATGTCCCAGAGCTCCAGGCCCCTTGGAAACGCCAGGCCGGGGGGAAACTGCTCCCTATGCCTCCCTACCCCCATTGGCAGATGCCAGTGAGTGAAATTGTACTTGCACCAGTAGAATCCTCACTCATATTTTGGAGCATAAGCTTTCATGGGCAAACACCCACTTCGCCAGATGCATGAATGGGGAGGTAATAGAGGAGGGTTTAAAGAGGGAGTGTCAGTCAAGGGGAGGGCCTGAGTTGACAAGGTCTGCTCAGTCACAGAGGATGTGGCCCAATATCAGCAGTTAATGTGGAGTTGTGAACATCAAGGCTGTGTCTACACTAGCCCCTGGCTTTTAGAAGGGGCATGGTAATGAGCCACATTGGCAGATCCTAATGAGGCTCTGCCGTCAATTTGCAGTACCTCATTAGCATAATGCTGACCGCGAGTGGTTTGAAAGTGCCACTTTCGAATCGTGCACCACCCGTGTAGATGGGGTCCTTTTGCCCAGAATTCCAAAGGCCCTTCTTTCTATTTGGTTTTAGGAAGAAAGGGCTTTCAAAGTCTGGGGGGTCCTTTCTAAAGGCCTCTGTCTTCACGGGCAGCACGTGACTTGAAAGCAGCACTTTTGAATCGCGTGCGGCTGGTATTATGCTAATGAGGTACTGCATATTCATGGCAGTGCCTCATTAACATCTGCCAATGTGGCTTATTACCATGCTCCTTCCAAAACGAAGGGACTAGTGTAGACATAGCCCAAAAGAGGAGAAATCAAGTCTGTTCAGTCAGGGAGGATGTGGTCCATTATCAGTAGCTAATGTAGAGGTGTGAACATCCAGAGAAGAGAAGCTGCTTTTGTAATTGATCAACCGCTCCCAGTCTCTGTTTAATCCTTGGTTGATGGTGTCAACATAGGGACAAAATGGACACAAATCAGACATCAGGGATGGTAAGATACGAAATCCTGTAGGAGAACAGATTTAAAAGTAGCGGTTGTACAACAAAAAAAAATCTTCAGAAATAAACTCCAAAGACAAACTTCAGAGCTGCAATTCATTTGCAAATTCGACACTGTCAACCAAGCTTTGAACAGAGACTGGGAGTGGTTGGCCCATTACAAAAGCAGTTTCTCTGCTCTTGATGTTCACACCTCCACATTAGCTACTGATAATGGGCCACATCCTCCCTGACTGAGCTGACTTGATTTCTTCTCTCTTGATGTTCACAACTCCACATTAACTGCTGATAATGGGCCAAATCCTCCGTGACTGAACAGACCTTGTCAACTCTGGCCCCCCCTTAACTGAGACTCCCTCTTTATACCCTCCTCTGGAACTTCCCACTCATGCATCTGACAAAGCAGGTCTTTGCCCATGAAAACTTATGCTCCAAAATATCTGTTAGTCTATAAAGTACCACAGGACTTGTTGTTTTTAAAGATCCAGACTAACTCAGCTACCCCTCTGATGCATTATCTGTTCAGGAGACAGACCTTTCTTGGGGAAGGTCCCTGCAACTCACATCCAGCACAAACCTCACCAACTTCTGCTCCAAGTGCTTGGTGCATTTGTTTGCCTTGTTTTCTCTTACATAAGCCCTGACCAAGTGGTATATTTTTACAAATCAGAACCCAGAAACCCTACCAAAACAAACCACTCTACTGCACACACTTCTACCCCTTGGACGAGGAGGAGGAGGAGAGAGCAAACAACATGGGACAGTCCTGTAACTTAATGCATGATGGAATGCTGCACTGGTCTGGATTCACAGAGGTACTTTAGGGATTTAACTCCCATTGACTGCACTGGGAGTGAAGTGCCCAGATTCCTTTGTGAGTCTGGGCTACAGACTGAGTGCCGTGTAAAGAATAGAATAGAATAGAACCATTCTAGGGGGAAAGTAACAGAGAGATAGCCGTGCTAGTCTATATACTATCAAAACAAAAGAGCAGTCCAGTAGCGCTTTAAAGACTAACAAAATAATTTATTAGGTGATGAGCTTTCAAGGGACAGACCCACTTCTTCAGACCATAGCCATACCAGAACAGACTTAAGTTTTATGGCACAGAGAACCAAAAATAGTAATCAAGGTTGGCAAATCAGAAAAATATTGTCAAGGTGAGCAAATCAGAGAGCACAGGGGCAGAAGGGGTGGGGCATCAAGAATTAGATAAAACCAAGTGTGCATAAGAGCCCCTATAATGACCTAGAAAATTGCCGTCCCAGTTCAAACCACGTGTTAATGTGTCGAATTTGAATATAAAAGAGAGTTCAGCAGCCTCTTTTTTCAAACTGCTGTGAAAATTCTTCTTCAGTAAGATGCAAAACTTTCAGGTCATTAACAGAATGGCCCACTCCATTAAAGTGTTGACTAGCAGGTTTGTGAATCAGGAGTGTTTTTATGTCTGTTTTATGCCCATTAATTCTTTGTCTAAGAGAGTTTGAAGTCTGTCCAATATACAAAGCATCTGGGCATTGTTGGCACATGATGGTATATATGTTAGTTGAGGAACATGAGAATGTGCCCGTGATTCTGTGAATAACCGAGTTAGGTCCAGTGATGGTATCTCCAGAAGAAATATGTGGACAAAGTTGGCAATGGGCCTTATTGCAAGAAAAAGTTCCAGGACTGGTGTTCCTGCAGTATAGACTGTGGTTGTTGGTGAGAATCCTTATAAGGTTGGGACGTTGTCTGTCGGGGAAAGGGGAAAGTTACTCACTAAAGACATATTTATACTTATCCAGGGATTGATGGTATGGCAATCGATTCCCTGGGGGTCAATTTAGCAGGCCTAGTGAAGACTCACTAAATCGACCGCCGATTGCCATCTTGTCAACTCTGGTATTCCACCAGAACAAGAAGCATAGGGGAAATCAATAGTAGATTTTCTCCCATCAACTCCACACAGTGGAGACATGCAGCAACTCATCCTAAACTACATTGACTCCAGATATGCTATTCATGTAGCTGGAGTTGCATATCTGCAGTTGACATTGCTCCCTTGTATAGACCTGCCCTATGGAAAATCAATCACTTTGAGGCAGAGAACAGAGGATGCAACTTAAGCCCTTTCAACCTGCCTGTAGCAACCTTCCCTAAAACATGCACAGGTTTTTCATTGATTACACTGATGCATAGCCTCACGGTCTAATTTCCTTATTCCTCCTGCCAGAGGTAATCAGAAGCCCACTGTGGATGGTGCTCCAACAGAAACAAAAAAAATTGCCAAAGATTTGTCATGAAGATGCCACTTCACGCATTCTCAAAAGTAGCAGAGAGCCCAGCTGCTGTTATGGAGGTGCACACAGGTAGTCCTCCAATTCCAATTCTTATCTACTACTTCTGGGGCCTCAATCACCATTGGTGTTGAGCACCTCCCAGTCTTAATCCATTTATATACTGATGACAGCCCAGGGAGGTAGGGAAATGCAGTCGTCCCAGTTTTACAGATGAAGAAGGGAAGTGTGGAGAGGGTGTGTTCCCCAAGATCTCAGTTACAACCCCTCCCAGCTTGGTGTTATCTGCAACTTACTAAGCATATTCTTTATGCCACTATCTAAATCATTGTTGAAAGTATTGAACAGAACCAGTCCCAAAACAGACCCTTGAGGAACCCCACTTGTTATGCTCTTCCAGCATGATTGTGAACCATTAATAACAACTCTCTGAGAATGGTTATCCAGCCAGTTATGCACCCACCTATAGTAGCCCCATCTAAGTTGTATTTGCCCAATTTATTGATAAGATCATGTATGAACATATGAAATGCCTTACTAAAGTTTAGGTAAACCATGCCCACCACTTCTCTCTTAACCACAAGACTTGTTGTCCTATCAAAGACAGTTATCAGATTGGTTTGGCATGATTTGTTCTTTACAAATTCATGCTGGGTGTTACCTACCATCTTATTTTCTTCCAGATGTTTCCAGATTAATTCCTTAAATATTTGCTCCATTAGCTTTCCTGGCACAGAAGTTAAACTGACTGATCTGTAATTTACTGGGTTGCTCTTATTCTCCTTTTTATGGATGGGCACTATATTTGCCCTTTTTCCAGTTTTCTGAGTTGTTCAGTAGTGACGGATGGCAGAACAAGGAGCAATGGTCTGAAGGTACAGAGGGATATGTGTATGTTGAATATTAGGAAAAACTGTTTCACCAGGAGGGTGATAAAGTACTGGAATTCTTGACCTAGAGTTGTGGGGGAATCTTCATCCCTAGAGGTTTTTAAGTCTTGGCTTGACAAAGTCCTGGCTGGGATGATTTAGTTAAGGTTGATCCTGCTTTAGGCAGGGGGCTGAACTAGATGACCTCCTGAGATCCTATCCAGCCCTAGGACACTATGAATCTCCCCAGACATCCAGGACTTTTCAAAGATGATAACTAAAGGCTCAGATACCTCCTCTATCATCTCCTTGAGTATTCTACAATGCATTTCATTGGGCCCTGTGACTTTCAGACATCTAACCGTCCTAAGTAATTTTAAGGTGTTCTTTTTATTTTATCTTCTAAACCTACCCCCTTCCTATTATTATATTAATTATAGTAATGCCCCACAGACTTTGCCTCTCATCTGGAAGCCGGAGGCATTGTGTATATTGGACATTTGCTAAGTCCTGAGAACAGTGACCCTGTTACTATGGAAAGGTTGAGAGCCCAGGAGCCCCTGTCCGTGTTCTAGTCCAGCTCTGCTAGGATTCGTTCTGACACAGTCACACCAAGGGAAGGCAATACCAGCTCTCTTCCAGGAATGTCAATGAGCAGAAAGAGGGGCACACTTCCAAGCTATATGTTTCCTCCGCATTACAAATCCCGGGCATGGTGCCACGTGCTTCATTTGCAGGGAACAAAAGCCAGGGTTGTGCTTCCCCCTCACCCCTCCTTACATCAAGGCCTTCCTAGGCTCAGTTGAATTGCTTCCCCATGGCCCTCAGAGGAGTGCAACCAGGAGTTGCACAGCCTGCTTGCCCCTCGAGAGAACCCAAAGCAATGTTTACTCTGCTCCCAGCATCTGCCATGGCTCACCCTGCCTGGCCTCAGCAGCAGCATCTCCCACCTGACCTCCCTCCTGCTATCGCCCCTCTGCTGAATTATTACTTGTGGCTCATCCAGTTGAAGAGCTCCTGTCTGTTAATAATTCATGACCGCTCGACGGAGCTGCAGGCTGGCAGGCCAGGCAGCACCAGGGTCAGGGCTCTGGTGGGCACCGAGGAATGAAGCATAATAAAGCAGGAAGGAAATCAATAGTGTATCACTTGTCATTACGCACGCTGGAGACTCTCTGTTATACCTGAGAGGTGCTTCATGTGATTGGGACCATCATTACTTCTGTATTCATTTCTTAACTTCTGCTCCATCATGGAACCCGCAACACAACATAAAGGCCAATTGCTGGCAAACAGTTGTGTCCTTTCAGTGCTTGGTGCGGAGCAGTAGGAGAATGAATGTTTCCTTCTCTCTTCCACTCGCAATGGGATTTTTCCCCTCAGAAGCAAGGTTTGTGGGTAAAGGCTGGACAGAATATACCAACCCTCTTCCCGTCTAGAAAGGGCATCACTTGGGGGTGGGGTCTGAGCTCATAAGAACCCCTGCTCAGCCTTCCAAGCAACCACACAGGACTTGGGAGTCTCGGTACAGCATTCCACATCATGGAACAAGCACTAGGAGGTAAATGAAATTTTAGGTACGCAACTCCAGCTCTGAGAATTGCATAGGTGGAGCAGACTGATCTCAAATTATTTTTGCCACCATTCACAAAGCAGAAGGTCAACAAGAGAAACTCTCTGTTGACTTCCCTTACTGCTCACGACTGCCAGGATTACCAGGGTCAACAGTGGTGCCACAAAAGTTTGATTTAGTGCATCTCTAGTAGACATGCTAAATTAAACCTCAGAAGATCAAATGCCAGCACATCAATCTTCCCATAAGCGTACACATACCCTGGGCTAGGGGTGCAGCTCCCCAGGCATGGGCGTGCCTCTAGGGGAAAGGAATGGAAAATGAGCTGAGGTGAAGGTATGGAAGATGTACAAATTAAAGTGGGAAGGGGGTTTAGCAGCATGTTGGTGGAGTAGGAAGGAGAATGCAAAAAAGACTGAGAGGAGACTTGATTACTGAGTATAAGTACCTTGATGGGAAGATAATACCAAGTACTAAAGGGCTCTTCAGTCTAGCAGCTAAAAGCATAACAAGAAGCTGTGGTGGAAAATTAAAGCCAGACATATTTGAGTGAGGAATAAGACATTTTTAACTGTGAGGGTGATAAACTATTGGAACAAAAAGACCATGGGCAGTGTTGGGTTCCTTATCTCTTCTTGTCTTCAAGTGAGGAGTGAGTGATTTTGGAAAGTTATGCTCCAGTCAGGCACAGAATATTGGGCTCCAGGTAGGTGTAACCAGCAGAAATTCTCTGGCCTGTGTTACTCAGGAAGTTGGAGTCAATGATCGTAATAGTCCTTTCTGGCCTTCAAATCTCTGAGGCTGTTATTATAATGCTGAGTGCATACAGGGCTATGGGGAATAAGTGGTGTATCAGTTCAGGTCTGTGGATGTTTACGGGCCACAGCAGCATATTGCCAGAATTAGCTGTGGCTTGCATCTCCCTGAATAGGCTTCACCCAGTGGCAAAAGTTGCATTGGTTTAATGTAAAGGAATGGTTTTGGACTGATTTAGTTAAACCTTGCTAGAAGCTATCTTAAGCCTCTCATTTCATTTTAAATCAAGCTTACTCCATCTTATCTTGAGTCAAGGAGTCAGTGCAAGCTAAATTTTGGGGCAGCGCATCAGGCTTGTTGGTTTAGACAGCAGGTCTCGTAGTCTGCGCCTCCAAATCTAATGCGTCCTGGATCCTCTGGATGGGGGTCTCAGCTGGGTTCAGCTTCTTTATTGAACATCCATTGCCAATCATAGAATCATAGAATTCTAGGGCTGGAAGGGACCTCAAGAGGTCATCGAGTCCAGAATGGTGAATTCTGTCACCATTGAGAACAGTCTCTCTCCATTCTCTTTCGAGCCCCCTTTCAGGAAATTGAAGGCTGCTATCAAATCACCCCTCACTCTTCTCTTCTGCAAACTAAATAAGCCCAAATCCCTCAGACTGTCCTCATGGGTAATGTGTTCCAGCCCCTAATCATATTCATTGCCCTCCGCTGAACCTGCTGCAATGCATCCACATTCTTTCTATACTGGAGGAGCCTAGGACTGTGCTTGGGATTCTTCCGTCCCAACTTCAGGACTCTGCACGTCTCCGTGTTGAACCTCATCTAATTTATTTTGGCTCAATCCTACAATTTGTCTGTGTCACTCTGGATATCTGTAAGATGGATAGAAACGAAAGGAAAGTGACAAGAGTAGTCAACGTGGATTTACCAAGGGCAAGTCTTGCCTGACCAATCTGATTAGCTTCTATGATGAGGTCACTGGTTCTGTGGACATGGGGAAGTCAATGGATGTGATATTCCTTGACTTTAGCAAAGGATCAGTTCTAAGACCAGTACTGTTCAACATCTTTATTAATGTCCTGTTTGAAGGGATGGATTTCATCCTCAGCAAATTTCCAGATGATACTGTGCTGGGGGTCAGCTAGACAGATCCCTGCCCTCCAATGCATTCCACTTGAAATGGACAGCCAACTAGACATTGAGCCATTGACCACTACCTGGTAGGCCCATCCATCAAGCCAGCTTTCTATCCATCTTCCTTTACTTGTAGGCAAGAATGTTGTGGGAGACTGTATCAAAAGTTTTGATTACTTTGCCCTCTTCCAAGAGTTTCAAAATGGATTCCTTGAGGATCCCCTCCATGATTTTTCCTGGGACTGAGGTAACGCTGACTGGTCTATAGGTCCCTGGATTGTCCTTCTTTCCTTTTTTTAAAGCTGGGCAGTACATTTGCCTTTTTTCAATCTTCTGGGAATCTCTCCCAATCTCCATGAGTTTTCAGATATAATGGCCAAAGACTTTGCAGTCACATCTGCCAATTCCCTCAGTACACTTGGATGCATTAAATCCAGCCAGGCCCATGAATTTATGTACCATTATCTTTTCTAAGTAGCTCTTAATCTGTTCTTTCTCCACCGAGGGCAGCCCACCTCCTTACCATACTTCATTGCCTAGTGCCGTAGGTTGGGAACTGATCTTGTCCATGAATGCTGAAGACCTGCATATCCCTGGGCTAGACAAACTGGAATCTGTCATGTTATAACCATTCCTACCGTATAATGGAGACCAGTGGTTCCCAATTTTATTTGGCCACGGAACCCTGTTGAACACAAAAGAATTTTGAAGAACCCCAATACAGTTTTATATACGGCTTAGTCCCTCTCAGCTCTAAACCCACCCGCCCCATCCCCAGGATTAACTCATTTGAGCCCCAAACAGGCCCCCAGAACTAACACCTCCACCCAAAGAGGCCCCCAGCCTAACCCAGCCTGAACAAACTCACCCTGAGTTAGCTTCTCCCGTCACCCAACATGGCAGACAAACCTACATTAGCCACCGCTTCTCCTCTGACTCTTGTCTCAAGGGCCCAATTTCACTGGTTGCCCTATGGCAGGGTAAGAAGCCAGTCGCAGCCAATGAAAGGCTAGGATGATTCAGGAACTGCAGGACTTGTCTGGGTCCCCTTCTGGATAGCCATAGGCTCCCCTTGCCCTGCCCCCATTGCACGTGCACCAGCTACTTTGCAAGTGAGGGGCTCTCTGTGACTCCGTGCCCTGTCAGTGCTGAAATAATGGAACTAAATTCAGTTGGTTTAAAGGCCAGATCCCTCCTGCAGCCCTGCTGGCTGTTGAATTAATTAAACTTAAGTTCCACTCTTTCAGCAGCTGCAGGGCAGGGATCTGCAGAGGAGTCAGTGGCAGCAGCATCCAAAGCCGCAAATGATTCCTTCGAGCTGCATGTGGCTCTGGAGCTGCAGGTTGCCAACCCCTGATCATTTTCTCGATGAATGCTTATTTTCACTTCACCGAGCACCACTTGGGAAACACTGGTGTAGCCTATGGTTTGATTTTAAATGTGAATTCTCAGCTCGCTGTGAGGGGGTGGGAGGGCATCTTTTTGTTCTGTTTGTACATCTCCTAGCACAGCGGGGCCCTGAGTCCTGCTTGGGACTTCATCCCACTACAGATATACAGTTCTGACAACATGTGCCGCTCTCACTGGGTGTGTGCTCTAAAATGAAAGGTAGTCAGCAACCCAAGGAGAGAGTTATTTCTTTCATTTTAGGGAGCTCATACCAGCACTGGCAATTCTGGGGATGAATGTGGAGGTCAGTCTCCATGGCCCATCAGCCTCCGGTCTCTCTGATGTAGCTTCATCAGTAAGAGCTGGATGCTGGTTTCTGTAGTGAGGGTAATGATGATCTCTCATCCCCAGCTGCTCAGGCAGACAATCGTCTGGTGGACTGGTTCAATGGACAGTAAAATAAATTGTGATTCTGCTGCCACTGATTGGCCCTTACGTGGCAAGATTTCCTATGTCATGGGATCGCCATCCCTGATCCACCTGCTCTGAAGGAGCTCGTGCTAACTCTGCCCCCCCATGTTCTAGGTTGTGGATTTGATAGGTGCCTCTCCATGGTGCCACTTGGAACTGGGGTAACTCTGAGACCTCTAGACTCCCTCTCTCACTGTGCTCTGGTGACAAGTGTGGCAAGGCTCGCCTCGCTCCTGGGCTCTGAGCCTCTGTTTAATCCACTAACCCCACAGCCAGAATATCCGTTGCCCTTCTTGAGGTGGTGGCGGGGGAGATGGTGGTCTGGGCGGAACCCAGGCCCCACCCACTCATTCCAGGTTCTGGCCCAGGGACCCTCTGTGGCTGCTAGTGGTGAGGGAGGGCTCCTTGTGTTATGAACAGTGCAGCTCTTCCCTGGGCCACTTCCCCAGACTATTCCTCCCCACCCCCGTACCTCCTCCAGGTAGTGGCAGCAGCAGCAGCAGCCACAAGTTCTCCCTCTGGGATTGGCTCCTCCTGTGTGGTCAGTGTGCTTGGCCTTACACTGAATCTCAGGGCCTCCTAGGCAAGGGCCTTAGCCCCTTGCAGCTGAGCACGCCTCTTCTCCTCTGGTGCTTCTAGACGAACTCCTTTTGCTTCTCTCCTCTCATGCTCTATCTTCTCTTCTATCACCCTCCTCTCCCCCCGTCCTACTGGACAAAGGGTTCTGCTTTTAAAAAGCAGGCTTAAGTGAGACCAGCTTGCCCCAGTTGGCCCAAGGCAGCTTCCTTCCCAGCTGCTCACACTCTGCTTGTTTGCCAGTCCTGCTTTTCCCTCTTGTTCTCACCCCCTCCCAGCCTTACCGTGTCACACAAGATACAGACCCTAGTCCTACGCTTCCATGCAACATTCACACAGGTAGCGACTCACCCAGCTGTTAGGCGGGCTGACCAGCCCCTGCAGGGGAAGTCTAAAGCCACAGCAACTCCCAGTTCCTTAGGCATGCACTCCCTTTGGATTACGAATCCAAAAACATGCCATGTTCCGCTGCACAGTGAACTGTACAGTGGAAGCTGATAAAGCTCACCTTCTCCCTCAGGTGTGAAGAGGAGTATGCCCCTTGAGCTATGATTTGAGCCCTTTGCCCCTTGAACTATGATTCCTACACACTTCACTCCAACTCACTGGTTTAGATAAAGCAAAGTTAAGTTTATTAACTGCAGAAGATAGATTTTAGATGGTTGTGAGGGATAGGAAACAGATAGAAGCAGATTATGTAGCAAATAAACAAAAAAAGCCCTGATTACATTTAATATACTAGATTAATTGGAAATGAATTAGCCAATTCTTACCCTTGACATGATATAAACAGGCTGAGGAGTCTTAAGTGATCAGTTATAGCAGCTGTTGCTTACAGGCTGCCCAAATGCCCACAGGAAGGCTAAATTATTCCACAGTCCATTGTCTTTACTAATGGGCCATCAGCCCCATCTGGCTTCTTCACTCTTGTACCTGAAAGGTTGGCTGTGCGTGTTTTCCAGAATAAGCCCATTTGAATTACAAATCCCTAGTCAATATTCATAACATCACATACAAAAAGGATACATGCATACAAGTAGGATAATCATATTCAGCAAATTGTAACTTTTCCAATGACACCTCACATGACTTATCTTGTACAAAATGTTTTATAATTATTACATAACCCTATCATAATAATATTACTGTGAGCAAAATGGGATGCAGTGTCACAGTGGAGATTATTTGAAATTCACAAACCAAAAGAATTTCATTTGAACAGAGGCGAGGTTGTATATGTGTTTGGCAGAGCCCAGCTAGCTGCTAGAAATAATATTAGCCTTCACTAATATTAACTTCTGGTGGCATTTAAAAGCCTCCAAACAGTAAAAAGGTAGGAGATGATTATCCAAGTGAGACAGTCAGTTCCTCGTCACTTTCTAATTCTCCTCAGACATCACCCACTCACCCAACAAAAGCAGTTTGAAAGCTTTGTGGACTTCATTGAACCTCTCTGTTTTAGGGTGTCATGACTCAGGAAGTCCTTTTTCCAATTCATTTCAAATTTGGTTGAAAACCTCTGCTTTGGCCCTATACTAACTTACCAGTTTCAAGGCTCAGAGTTCTTTATTTGTGGATGTGGGGAGTTTGGTCAGCATACAAAATTGGGTTTATAATAAAAATTGAGTTGTAAACTCAGTCACGGAATAATTTATTACCAACCTGTGATAAAAACCAGCTACTTGATCCTAATAACTCCCTTTTGCAGTTCTCTGGATGCATAAACTGGATCTAAAAGTATAATGAGCAGATAGCCAATGATTCTCTCACCATGGGGGTCTCCTTAGCTGAGGCATTCACAGCCAACATGGAAGGATGTATAGAGTGGGATACCACAGAGATCTATCTTGATTCTGGTTTGTTCAATATCTTCATAAATGATTTAGATAATGGCATCAAAAGTATACTGAAAGAGTTTATTCTATATAAGTGTAAGGAGTGAATTCTTTACCTTTATCAAGAGTAAACGCGTCCTCTACATAGTAATCTAACGCTGCCAGCTTTGCCCACCTGTGTGTGTACATATTTGTGTTTGTATATGTATGTGGCAGTGTTATATATATCCCTGCCAAACCAAAGTTTCCACTTCGGGCATCTGCTGAAGTGAGCTCCAGTTCATGAAAGCTTATACCCAAATAACTGTCAGTTTTTAAGATGCCACAGGACTCTGTGTTGTTTTTGCTGACACACTAACATGGCTGCCCCTCTGAAACATATAAAGATTGCAAATTACAGCTGGGAAGGGTTGCAAGCACTTGGGAGATAGTATTGGAATTCAAAATGATCTGACAAAATGGAGAAATGGGCTGAAGAACAGGATGCAGTTGAACAAGGACTAATGCAAAGTACTGCACTGAGGAAAGCCCAATCAATTGCACAAATACGAATTGAGAAATAATTTCCTAGAAAGGAGTAGTGCAGAAACGGACTGGGAGGCGGGTGGTTATAGTGGATCATAAACTGTATATGAGTCGACACTGTAACATCTTACTGTAGGCTGGATTATTTTTTTCCTGATGGGTGACGGAATAACATCAGACAAATACTTCTGTCTGCCTCCTGGTGGGGCAGGGGGTAGGAGTCTGGGAGAGGGACCAGGGTGGGAGGGGAAGCCTCCCGGGCTGGCTGTGCCACTCCCCAATACCCTCCTCCCCCTGGCAATGCTAGGCTCAGGGAACCCTGGCAGCCCCTGGGCTGGGAGCCAGAAGAAGTGCATGGCCCCATTGGTAGCTCCAGCCCCGAGGGCGTAGCCAGGCGGTGAGGAAGCCTGTCAGGGAGCCAGCTTGGCTGCAGAGTTCTGCTGGCAGCCCCAAGTGAGAACAGGATGGTGGCTGGCTCAGTACCAGCTCCTCCTTCTCTACAAAAAAAACACTGCCAGTAACAAACACCTGTCAGGGATGGTCTGCACTGAAGTTATTCAACCTGAGGTCTGCAGATGCTGGGGGGGATTGCAACTGTCTCAGGTTTCTAAAGGGGACCGCATAAACATTTGTAAACTAAAAATGTTGAACACCACTGGGCTAGATAATACTTAGTGCTGCCACAGTGAATGGGACTGGCATAGATGACCTGTCATGGTCCTTTACTGTCCTACATGCCTATGACTGTGATTCTATGATGTTATCTATGCTTCCTTTCTGCTCCCTTCCTCTAGCATAGAGACAGTGTTAGAGGTATGTATGGTGCAGGAGGAGATGGAGAACAGCTCCTGAATGATCTCCAATGGGGGAATGTAACTTACACTGGGGTGGGGGGAGGCATTTGAATATCACTTCAACTCAGGAGTGGCAGAATCAAGAGTTTTAGAGCCCCTGTCTATCTCCTGCCCTACTCAACTGCACCAAGTATCAGCTCAGTGGATCTGAGAAGCCAACCCTATAGCTTTAGAGTTCCCATGCTAGCCATCCTAGAACCTTCAGAAGCAAGCAAAGTTGGATCTTCTAGGCCAAGTTGGTTGGGAGCCAGAAATAATTCAGGATATAATTTGAAAATAATTCATTTTCAAAAAGTCAGTGATGGGGAGCATTTGTTTAAAACTCAGTTTCTGGCTTTTCCAAACTTTCTCCAAAAAATCACACACACACATCTGCTATTGGGATGTGACAAGAGAACTTCAGGGAGATTAGGCAGGGGTGTTAAAGTCACTGCATTTACAAAAGGAATCTGTCTTAACCACAGTGAGCTGGCACTCTTGGTCAGTACACAAGAGGACCTCCAGTGATAAAAGCATGAGTTCCTACAGCATGTATTTAAGAGTAAGGATGCAGCAAGTATGGGTTGTGACAGCTCTTGTGCTGATGGTGTTATTATAGAGAGGTATAACCCACTGGTGTGTATTCATTACAGATGTTCTTCTGTACTGATTCACAAAGAACAAGTCAGAGAAGAACACGTTAAAAAATTTTAAGAAAACCAAACATGTATGGAGTCACACCCTGGTATTTATCAATCTACAACAGTAGAAAAAGGTCAAACTAAATGTGGAAGGATGAGAAATCGCTATTACAACCAGCACTTATACGCAAGAGGTACCAAACTAAGAATGTGTAGAACTGTGAGTATGGTACTCAGGACCCCAACTGGCACCATGTCCTATGTTTCTTTCTTTCACCATTTTCTGTGTTGACGATTAATGGAAGGTGCCTGTTGTCCCTTGAGATGTCAAACCTGCGCCCTAACATGATAGATTAGAGATTCTATTGCCCTTGCAAGACAGCAGCTAAGGGCTTGTCTACACTTTCAGGGAGATCAACCCAGTCAGGGTCAATCTTCTGGAGTTCGATTTTGCAAGTCTGGTAAAGATAAGTGAAATCAATCTGTCTGGGGTCAGCAGTTGACCCCTTTACTCCTTGCTATTGTGAGGAGTAAGGGAGGTCAATGGGAGAAATGATCCCGTCAACCTTCCTTAGTGAAAACAGCCAAGCAAGATTCATCATTTCCCATTCAGCTTTGGAGCTGAGTTCTTTGGAAAACCTAACTCCTGGCGTGCACAGTAAATAGTCCAAGATGGGCACAGAGCAAAACCCTAGATGCGAACACCTCTAGGGAAGCTCTGATCCAAACGCGGACCCAGATCTAGAATCCCTCTGTTCAATAACATGATTTTCCACTTGGTTTGCCTTCTGCTGTTTGCTTTGGGTATTTGTTAATACATAATCCTAGTTTGTTGTTTCTGCTTCCCCACTAAATGCTAAAATATGGTGCCTTCACTGTGCTTTTGCCGCTGCCTGTGATCTGTCACTTGATTCAGAAGATTTGCCTTTGCAGCCTAGGCAAATATTTTCTCAAAATTACAAATATTCAGAACGTCAGTAATATATGGGGTCTTTGTTAAAGCACCTTGTTTTATGGGCAGAACAACAGGCTGCGACTCAAGATGCTGATATGCTATATGTACATTGGTGGGGGAAAAATAATCAAACCCTCCATGCACAAATATCAAGCTCAGCCCATAAATACCAAACATTTTAAAAAACCTTAACGCACCTGTCTCCTGCAAAAAAAACTATAATCAAAGCAAAATGTGACCATCCTTCAGTTAGGAGGTGGCACCCCTTTTTCTGCGCAAGTGGGTGGGAAAGAAAATCAATGCAGACAAGCATTTCTGGTTCAGCACATTTGGAAACGAAATGTGCCTTTGTGTCTAAAAATCAGAGTGCCATGAATATTTAACGAGCAGAGAAAAGAATGATTTTGTCAGCGTACAAAGCACTCCCAGTGAGGCTTAAATTCTGCCTGTCTTCTATTAGCTTTCCTTCTCTGTCAACGGAGTGAGTCATGTGCTGCAGATGGGAGGGGGAGCAGGAGAGAGACAGAGGCCAAGAGAAAACGGCCATTTGGGAAGAGAAAGGAATGCATCTTATAGGATACAGTTAAAGCAAAGAAGTGTCTCCATCCCCAGCTCTGTTCCTGTGGAGGTCCAATAAGGCTCCATTGTGTCATGAGTTTCAAAGTCCTTCTTCAAAAGGCCTGAGGAATAGGTGAGGCTGCCTGAGTAACGGCACATACAGCAAAGCAGAAGCCACGGGGGAAATTTCCTGCAGCTGAGAACATACAGAGGGGAAAGTAGCCACTGTATTCTCTCCCAGTCCAGAGCAGTTTAAATCTAACCTGTCCCCTGTGGAAGGGACTTGTCTGTTACGGGAGCAGGATTGGTTTCTAGAAGGCTGTTTCCTCTGGCTGGCAAGCCACATGTACAGCCTGAAACCTACATGCTACAAATGTACCGCACAGCACGTGTGGAAATAGACTCCCATCATATCCCAGAGCAAACAAAATAATCAGGGGATAAGAGAGGGAGGGAGGCAGAGAGGGAGGGGGCTATTTTTATACCCAGGTAAGATGCATCCCCACTCAGGAAATCAGAGGCGCACGTGCGTAACTTAAAGTCACGACCTTCGCTCATACTAAGTCCACGTCTAAACCAGACCTTAAAGTCGATCTTAGATACGCATTTCCTGCTATGGCTATTGCTTACCTGGAATTGACCTATCTACAGTCGGCTTGTCTGGATGTTCTCACCAAGGGAGATTGACAGGAACTCTCCCATCTACCTCTCTTACTCCTCGCAAGAATGAGGAGTACAGGGGACCAGTATCGACCTCTGAAAGTTTGATTTTGTACATCCCTTCTAGGTGCATGAAATCGATCCCCAGAAGATTGACCCTGACCAGGCCAATCTACTGGTAAGTGTAGAGGTACCCTTAGAGTTAAGCTTCTGTGAATCAGGGCCTCAGGGTGTCCCACTTGTTGACTTTCCTCCCTTTTTCTCCATTACCCAACAATTACCTTTGCCAAGATCTGGCTGCATGTTGCATTTTGAGCCCTGTGTTTGGAGCAAAGTGGGATTGGAGAGGAGGGGCAGTTAAATCAGTTGCTGCCAGCTGGACGCAGGGCAAGACATTGCTTTGTATGTGTTTGATACCCGGGCCATCCTTTTCATTGTTCTGTCTCCATATTTTAAGCTGGAAGGGACACTGTCCCTGCTGGCTGCTAATGTATTCCAGGCAGACCCAGTCCCATTGCTGTGTCAATGGAGCGGGTTTAGAATTAACAAGACATTGAACTCTTTCTTCCAGTTTTGCATTCCCTCCTGCCTTTGCTCTGCTGGAGCTAGTTAGGCATGGAGTCAGAGCCTTTGAGAAAGGCTTCCTTTGCTAGGCCACCATACTGCAGTAAATGGGGAAGGGCTGTAAGCCCCAGGCACATGGTGAATAGACTCACAAAGGGGCAAGACTGTAGGAAGACTAGGACGCTTTTAATCTTTTCCTTCCCTGTATTCAGAACAAATGCTAGAAAGGGTTCTGAACCTCCTGAAACTTTGGGGATGGTCAAAGTCTGACTCAGGATCTCAGGGCACTTATTCTAAATGGGCCAAAACGAGGCCCCAAACACAAGCTTTTCTCTTTGTTAGACACCTGGACTAGGTCTGAACTTGGCAGCAGGAGCCCCTCTGGGTGTAACATCTTTAAGGTACATCGTCTGGTTCTGGTAATCCCAGCAGTTGTGGATGCTCCGACCTTGAATGGAATTGTTTTCAACCCCAATATCTCACCAGTGTGAGAGCAGTTCAAGTGGAGATGAGAGAGTTCAGGAGAAGGCAGAAGCTGCTGGTTGGTTCCACCATGGCTCTGTGATGTCATTTGGTACAGCTGTCTGCAAAGGCTGGGAATCATCTCAGTATCTTCTATACCATGTCCTCCACCACTACACAAACGATGATTGAAACAGTCAGAAGCAGAGTACTCAGCCGGTGGGAATTCCAGTCTTTCCTTTGAATCAACAGAGCAACAGCCATTTCCACTAGCTCAGTCCATGACCCCCAAATGCTGACTCTGAGTCAAATGTGCTACACACATTAGCTATTGCCTCTCTCCCCTGGTGCATCAACTCCCTGGAATTGCAAGCTGTACTTCTCCTTTGGGTGCCCCTCTGCAATTTGTTCTGATTCATGCTGTTGAAATGATTAAGCTGGAATTCCCTCACTTGAGGTAAAACAGTGACAGGGCCTTTCTCTTTAGCTTTTTGAAAGGCTTCCTTTTGTAAAAGAATCAAATTGCCCAACTCCTCTAGCGGCATTGCTAAATGTGTTGCTAATCTGATAAATTCACAGGACCCAAATCCTGTCTAATAAAATCTTTTACTACCTTTGTAAAAGTTCCACCATACGTCCAGTTTTCCCGGGGGATGTGCAATTATTGAGAGGTAGGAGAGACAAGTGTTTCCAGCCTCTTGCACATTAACAAGGCAGAGACAGAGAAACAGAGCTAGGCCTGGGCATTCAAGGGCCCAGAGTGAGACCCCCTTAGTTCCATGTAAAACCTGTATCTGTGTTTGTGTTCCCAATTTCCCCACAGAGTTCAAATTTAAAGTTTATCTAATTTTCTTACTATGTATTTTAGAAAGGTGCATCTGTCCATCCATCTATGAGACCATTTGTTCAAGGACTCCTCCTAGAGTGTAAGAGCTAGAACTGCCAAATTTGGCATAAGGCTTCCTCTTATCATAACTTAAAGCAAGGTCAGGGTTTAGCTGTGCCAGGATAATGGGATGTGCCTGGAATGTGATTGTTTCACATCAAACAGAAAGGGAGGGGTGTGAGAGCAGGTACTGTTATACTTATGCATGACCACAAGGGGGCAGCTAGTGTCCCAGTAAGCAGGTTGTGGCTGGCAGAACAGCCCTCACGCCCTGAGCCAGCCCCAGAGAGAAGTTGGAGGGCTGGGTGCACAGCCCCGGGGAAAACTGGGTTAGTCTTCTAGGTGTTTCTATTACAGTAGCATGCAAAGGCTTCATTTCACTGCATGCGGCATAAACATATTGAAAGAGCCAATGCCAGCCCCAAAGAATTTACATTCTCAGTCAGAAAGGCAGGAAAAAGGGGGAGAGGACAAAAAAGGAACTGTTCAGCATCAAATGGCACAGCAGGAAGTAGCACCCTGACTGCTAACCCAGTGCCCTGGCCACTTTGTCTATGGTGCATACAAATAAAGAGTGCTGGGTCCAATTGCAAGCCCCAGGCTGGGGGAGCGAATCAGGAGATTTTAGAAAGAAGGAGCATGACCAGAACAGTTTTCCCACTGCCTCCCCTTGGTAGGGACACCTGCCTAAGCCACGTTTTGGGTCGATCTTTTGGGGTTCAGTTTTGCATGTGTGATGATGATGTACAAAATTGACCCATCAGGGACTGGCAGTTGACCCCTGTACTCCTTGCTGTTGTGAGGAGTCAGGGAGGTTGACGGGAGAAACTGTCCCGTTGACCTTCCTTAATGAGGAAGGCCAAGTAAGTTGATTGCAAATAAGTGGATTCTAGCTATGCAGTTGTCCTAGCTAGAACTGCATATCTGTAATTGACTTATCTGCCTAGTGTAGACCAAGCCCTAGAGTGGTGAAAAGTTCTGCTATTGTTGGGAGCCAGCCCTGAAAAGAAAGCTGGCCCTCAGCTCTCCTTGCCCAAATCTTCAGGGTGCAAGGTGGGAGAAAGACATGGAGTATCATGGAACAGGGACAGACTGTTCACTTGTTAACAAGGTGTTGTCATGCCTTAATGGGCTGCTGCTCCTGAGAGGCCGTCTGCCCATGCCAGCACAGGCACAGCTTCATCAATACAGTTCAACCACACTAATGCGGGGCTGGGAGAGAGAAAGAAAGCTCTGCCGGCTGTGTTAGGTTAAACAAAAGGATCTTCAGTCTCTGGAGCTAATGCATATGGAAGGGGGTGTTATGTAAGGACACTCAGCATCTTTCCTCTCTGTTAATTAACCTCCCTCACCTCTGCACTGTTACAGACACAAGCCGTTCTTAGTCCTGCATCAAGGGTGTAATTAGCACAGGCTGAACAAACTGCACACAGCACATGGAAGTGCGATTTCAAGATAGACAGGAGCTAGAGCCAGGCACCGGTGGGGCCAATGAGACACAGTTCTGTGGGCCAGATGCAGTGGCGGGGGGCTTTGCAGAGAAAGGCTAGAGGGCAAGACAAAGCAAGGCCAGAGCTGCCAATCTACAGCTCACCCCCACGCTGCAGCTGCAGGCCACAAATGAGTGGGATGTGTCCACAAGCTCCATGCTCCAGAGCGATGAATGGGACAGAAGGGCCCTTTTTCCTAGTGGGGAAATCTCTGACACATACCAGAGAAACTGAGCATGGAGCTGAGGGTGGACAGGAGAAGATACCTGCCTGGGCAGCAGGACCTGGGCATTCCTGGGGGACCTCCAGGCAGCCTCCAGCCTCCCTCAGTTCCCATTTACTCTGAGGGGCAAACTTGGAACCAGCCCTGGCAGTGTGAGCAAAGCTCCACCTCTCTGGTGCTCAGCAGCTGCCCTGTCTCTCACATGGCCTGGCTCCCCATTGCAGACAGTTAGCTCCTACCCCCGCTGCAATTTCTCCCTCAGCCCTGCCTCTCCTGCTCCCCCTGCCTGCAGCTGCTGCTCCAGATCTCTTTGTCTTACGCCTCCCCATCCTTTCCAGCACACACTTGCTCCATTCCCCACCATGGATGCAGCACACCCCTCCTGCCTCTCATTCAGATTTGACTGCGAAGGCTGGTCTACTACTGTGCGCCATCGTCAGGGCCCTGGGGCTGCATAATCTACACTGCACCTCAGTTCCCCGTCTGTAAAATGGGCGTCATACCATTTCACCACCTCCCAGGAAGGTTGCATCAGTGATTGTGTGAAGTGCTGAGATATTAGGGTGATAATGCCCGGATAAATACCTAGACAGAGCATCTGAAAATGCACCACATTCCCCGAGGGGAAGTCTCAAAGGAGTCACAGAAGGAAAAGTGCCTTTTTCCCCACTCTTCAGCTCACAAGCAGACTTTTCTTGCTAACTCCAGAGCAGCTATGGAGGGTGGCTTCCCAGCACTGATGTGCAGTCTTCTGTCCCTTGCAGTCTGGGGACTTATGCTTGGCTTTCCAGCTCTGTGCATTGCAGTAGCCCACCCACCCACCTGTTGTGTCTTCTCTGTTCTCCTGTTGGATCTCGTTTGTCATAGAGAATGTGAGCTGGGCCTGGGACAGGGCCTCTTTCCTTTGTGACCAATCTGTACAGCTCCCAGCATGATGAGGGCCTAATCTTTGACAGGTTCCTTCATGCTACTGCAATGGAAATAAGTATAAGAAGGGTGAGGACCAAAAATTGGGGGCAGAGTGGGGTGAAAATCTCTAGCCTTCCTTGGCTCTCCCCTCCAGACTTTGACCCACCAAACTCCCCACCCCCTGTGCCTCCAATGTTCCCAAATTTTAAATGCAGCTGTTTTGGAGAAGCATAGCTCCTGATCCAGCTGCAGGCACTAAATCATCCCTCTCTTCCAGACAAGTGCTGAGGCAGAGAGGCCAGTGATGAATGGGGCTGTCCATATTTACATTGGGAGCAGAACAGCTGTGTGAATCTCACTATGCAATGAGTATTCTGTGCAAAGTTGGCACACACACACACACACACACACACACACACACACACACACACACACACACACACACACACACTGCACGTCTCCCTCCACACTGGTCAGTCACAGGGACTGATCATGCACTTCTGTAGAGTACTGCCCAGCAGCTCACACCCCAAGGGAATGGGGAAAAGCCCCTGCCAAAGCCCTTTGGGGCTGCTGCACACCTTTTGTAAATTTCACTTGCCATGGTGTCCTTGAAGACATAGAAATGCAGGGGGAGGAGTGATCTGGAGGTGCTGGGGAGAAGGGAGAGGGATTCACACTTCCGGCTTAGAGGTGGATCTGAACTGTGCAATCTCTGCCACCCCGTTCATCTCTCAGCCTTCTGCTCAAGGCAAAGGCCCATTCCAAAGTGGTCTGTGTGTAGTGAGACCATTTGCCTGCAGACAATCAGAACCTCTCAACCAGGTGAACTCCAGCCCCCATGGCTCTCAGGGTCCATTGCTAATGGCTACAGGTAGTATAGGATCCATGCAGTTTTCCCACTCTCTGCTCTGCTAGTGCTAGGGAAGTTACAGGGATAGCAATTAACTGTTTGAACCTAGATCCCACCATCAGACCTGCCCAACCCCAGCGTCCCGCTGCTGGATCCACCACGGCTGCAGGGTCCTGCTGCCCCACCCACCCAACCCGCCACAGCCAGGGGAGCCCAGCATGCTTGGCCGCCACAGGAATTAAGGGATTGAGTGCAAAGAGCCATGTATTATATATTGATTTCTACCTATTGATTGATTAAAAATAAGTCTATAATAGGTAGAGCAATGCCCTCCCGTTTCCCCAGAACCAGGCAACCACAGGCCCCCTGTCTAACTTGATGCGAGCGACTCACCCAAGCTACTGCCACGTCACTGCTGTGACCACCACGCATTTCTCCCACCAAGCACTGGGGCGCACGCACAGAGTGGCACACAGCTCCTAGGAGGAGTCACTTTTAATGACTCAAAGAGCCCCATGCAGCCACGCTGCTGTATGCTAACCAGTTAGCATCCCTAGCTGGTGCCTCTCATCTTGACTTGCATCACTGACTGCTACCCCAGTCAGCCCACAGCCTCTACACAGAGCTCTATTAATGCACCTCATCCTAGCCTGATTAACCCCACTATTCTTGTACAGAGCCTCCAGGCAGCCCTGCAACCCTCAGTCCTTACCAGCCTGCCCTGCCCTGCTCAGCTGTTGTGCCTCAGCCCTAGCCTAGAACACCTCACAAAGAATGCATGACAGCTTTCTCCAGGACCTGCAGCTGAGGCCCTGAGGTGCAAAATAAACCAGGACAGTGATGAGTGGAGGCTCATTGCACACGGGTTCTCCTAGGTGGCACTAGGTTCTCTCCCACCAAGGGCATAGCACAGTGCTATGAATGGGCCAGAAGGGACAGAGAGTTAGAGAGTCCCTCTATCAGATGGACACGGGAGGTGTTTTCCTCTCCTGCTGCATTCTGTTGTCCAACCCTTCTTCATCTCTGATGGGGTCGCTCTGGAGGCTACGCAGAGGGGTAGAGGGACTATTCTTTTTAGTACCTATTCCTTTCTCCAGGGGTCTCAAAGAACCCAGACTTTGGCATCCCAGGGCCAAGGTAGGGCACCATGGTGAATCTGTCCCAGTGTCTAGAAGGAGTAAGCACAGCCCAATCCCTGCTGCTCTGAAGTTTTTGCTGGAGGTGGAACAAGAGCCTCACTTTCTGTGCGAGCTTCAGGAACCTTTAGCCCTTATACAGGCAAAATCCCTCCCAATGTTTATATATGGACAAAGCATCCAATGTCCTCCCTCCCCCAGTGGGGCTCTGCTTTCTGAGAGGCATAACAAATCACTTTGATAGGGGACCACGATGTTGACCTCCTTTGGGAAGACCTGTGAGATCAATGGATGAAAGCACCACCTAATAGCTGGACATTATTATTGTTCCATTCAGGGCTGAGTTTCTGACTGGTCTGTTCGCAGAATCAACGTGATTTCCAGTGCTGGCAAACGGATGAGACTTTTGCTCAAAGCAAACCCCTTTTGGGTGTGAACACAACTTCCTCACCCCTGTTCCTGAGCTAAAAACCCTGGAAATAAGCGGGTTGGTTAGACAGGGCCCAATTAAGCCAGGAGAGGCCCATTTTTGCAGGGCTCCTGTTGTCTGATTTTGCAGCAGGGTGACAGGTAAGGAATTGTGTTTCCTTTTTTTTTTTTCTTTTCTTTTCTTTTCTTTAAGGGAGCCTTTGATGTCTGGAAGTTTTTCTTTTACGTGTGTTGACAGCAGAAAAAAAGGTGACTTAGAACTGAAGTGTCTTTGTTTTGGCATCAGAGGTAAACAAGATGTTAATGTTTTTGTGAGACAGGAGGGGAGAGGGAACTGGTGGAGACACCTGGGAGACAGTTAGGTGGAGAGAGTCAGATGGTGGAATCCTGCTTCCTTAAGCTGAGGTGAGAACCTCAGGGCTGGAGGAGAAGTTAGGGGGCAGATAAAACTTCTGCTGTTTGGGCACAGTTCGAACACATCTCCTTTATCAGAAGACACACAGGCTGTGTCTACACTACAAAAATAACTTCGAAGTTGCTTACTTCAAAGTACAACTTCAAAGCAAGCAACTTCAAAGTAGAACATCTACACACATCCTACTTCGAAGCTGAACTTCGAAGTAGGGCAGTACTCCATTCCCGGAAATGGAGTAAGGACTTCAAAGTTGGGCTCCCTACTTCAAAGTTAGCTTCTAAGTAAGGGAAAATGTGTGTAGAGCCTCAGCTAGCTACTTCAATGTAGTGCCTAACTTCAAAGTTAATTTCGAAGTTAGTTCCTAGTGTAGACACACTCACAGAGAGCTATTATTGTGCTAAAGGAGTAATGACATCAGCAACCTCACGAAACCACTGTACATGATGATTAAAATCTTATCAACTTTCTCCTTTCCTTCCATCCTTCAACCTCCAAGGGCCTGAAGCCATTCTCTGTTGCCTAGGTTCCTCCATCTTAAAACCCAGCCAGCTCCTACTTGAATCCTCAATCTTCCTTCTTCACTCTGATGCTTCTCCTCTCTCCTCCGAAACAGTTGATCTCATGTACTTTTTATCCTGGGGCCAGGTTGGGACATCTTCATCTAAAATTGGGGTTTGTTTGGTTTTTTTTGTTGTTGTTTTCTTTTGCTTGTTTGAATTTTTTTTCATTGAAACATTTTCCTCTTGTTGTACCCCTCCCTCCAATCTTCTCGCCTTTCTCAGCCATCTTCACTTTCTCCATCCTACCCTCTCTCCCTGACCCCAGCAGGACCTGGCTTTTTTTTTCTTTTGTCACCTGCACTCAACTTTTTGTAGTCTCTCTAGTGTAAATTTCAAAAGGGACAAGTTCATTTCCATTGGAACACCAATATTTTTGCGAGTAGAAGACATCAAAGCCTTTTTAAAAGCCAGTTTATAGAGTCAGATCAAAACCTGTTTTGCAAACACTTTTGGTTTTGATGAATCAACATGTTCAATGAAACAAACCTCTAAATTGAAAATTCCTCATTCTAGTGCAGACTTCATACCAATGCCTACAAATTGTGCCATGGCAAATCATGCCCACAATGAATTGCTCAGCACAAGAAGCACAAGAACCCAGCAACCTGGGGTCTTTGTGGGTGTGTCGACACAGCAAAGTTATTTGGAATAATGGCTGCTATTCTGAATTATCTTTGTGAGAGTCTATGCAGCAAAACCACTATTTCAGAATAATTTTGAAATGGCAGACAGCTTATTTTTAATTCTGGGAACCTCATTCTATGAAGAACAGCACCTATTCTGGAAGAGATATTTTGGAATAGAGGATGTATAAACAGGAAATAGAGCTATTTTAAAATAAGCTATTCTGAAATAGCTTATTCCAAAATTACACTGCTTTGTAGACAAAGCAGTAGAGTGTTTCCAGGGGCTATAATCTGAAAGGGGCTCTACTGTGCATGGATATGCTATTCCAAAATAAGGTTTGCTTTTTTCGGTGGTGGGAGCTTCCCTGCAGTGTGGATGTATTACTCCAGAATAGTTTATTTTGGAATAATAACTCCAGAATAAATTATTCTGGAATAAGTTTGCAGTGTAGACATACCCTGTAATGCTTTTGCTGAGTTTACAACTGAAGCAGGAAAATGGTTAGAAAGACTCTTCCAATGCCTTGTCCAGTTGGAGAGAGTGCAGGCAGCTAGGCCAAGAAGAATGGAAATAGGGTGACTGGCACAGGTTTAGAACCGTTTCTTTCGTTTATGTCTATGCCACTCCACTCAGCAGGTAGATTAAGTGTTGCTTTTTTCCTCAGACTTCTCCTTTCCAGTCACACACTCAGTTGGTTAATTCTCTCCTCGCTGAGATCAGAGATTAGATAGAGCCTGGATTTATAGCTGGTGAAAATAAAAAGAGCTGCTCCTATCAAGGATTCAAATGATTAAATATCCCACCACAGAAATACTTTTAACTTCACTTACAGTACAATCTCACTTACAGGTTGAAGTTGATGACAGTGCTAACAAAAACTGCTTGAGTAATAAGGGGCCTGAAGAGAGAGGGGAAGGAAAAGCTGGAGAGAATGAGAGAGAACAAGGCAAAAGGAACAGAAACAAGAGGTGTGAGGAGAGGGAGCCTGGACCCCTCAGCTGGCAGCATGAGGGCTAAACAATGAACTTAAAGGAGACGTTTAAAGGAAGGGCCCTGTGAAACTGCTGTTCTAGTCCAGCTCATTTATTGCTCTTTACATTTCCTCTCATACTGATCCCTGGACACCGCCCTGCTGAGCACCTGAGGGGACTTGCATCTACCCCGTTCGCCATCCCCTCAGCCTTCTCCCACACACACCTCAGCCTCCCTCGCACGCCACAGCAGCAGCCCTGGGTGAAAAGGATGGTCTTGTGGCTACTGGATTTGGCCTATCCGAGCTCTTCCATGGACTCCCTGGATATGTGGCCTTGGGCAAGGTGCTTCATCCCTCAGTTCCCATGTGTGTAAAACTGGGTGATAATCCTGCCTGGTCTGTTTAGATGATAGCATGTCCAGGGAGGCCTGTGTCTCACAATGGAGCAGTGTGTAGTGGTATGGAGGGTTGATCTCAGCTGGGGCCACTGGTAGCTCCTAGAATATGAATGAGAGCGAAGACATCCTGTGTGCAGCACCCTCCCCTCCCCTCCCCTGCACTGCCTGTTCTTACACACCTCTTTTCCCCTAGACCCTTCTTGTTTGGTCTTTTGCTCTTTACATATCACATCATGAAAGAATCCAGCTGGCATAGAGTCCGTCTACACAGACTCAGAGGCGTGGCCATGCTAGTCTCTCGGGGGCTACAGGACTGCTTGCTTTGTTTTGTGAAGATACAGATTAACAAATTTATTGATTAGGTAGTGAGCTTTTGTGGGTCTTATTGGTCTTGGTCCTACCCACAAAAGCGCATTGCCAAATAAATGTTGGTCTTTAAGGGGCTACAGAACTGCTCACTTTGTTTTCTCTACACAGAAACACACAACAGGTAATTCCTAACGACATCCACATCCCGCTCCTCTGGCTGGTTTTCCCACTCATAGACCACAGTGAACACCCCAAGAGGATCTGCCAACAACTTAAAGTAAAGGACACAACCCAATTCCTGTACACTATAGATTCTTTGTGCTCTGTTCCTATATATGTTTTCACCTTGCCTTTCCTTTTCCTCTCCTGCCGCATCGGTATCTGCTTCCTCTCAGTCTCATGTGGGCTGATTTCTCTTTAATTCGTGTCCAATGTGCCTAATTCAGTCTGAGACCTGCTTTGACACAGACCTTCTTGCCTTGACCCTCCTATCTTGCATTTGTTCAGAGAGCTGAGGCAATTTTGTGTCTCCTCTGGCAAAATCTCTCACACGGTATGACCTCTCTCTGCTCATCATGGGCTTACATCAAAGGTTGGTGAAGGTTACTCAAGAAAAGGGCCTGTGAGTCATGATTTCCTTGAGGCGATTGACCCTGGCTTCTTTGCAGCTGTTGGCTTGAGGCACTGTGCTGCTTGGACTTCATTTTTCCCTGCACTGCCGACAGACTGAAAGGCCCAGCCGTATGTGAAATGAGAGAGATGCTTATGGAATTGAGGGTTGAAAAGCATTTTTCAGTTGTGTTTGACATGGAAATGTATTGTTGAGCTGCCTAATAAATGGAGGCCCCTGTCTTTGTTAGAGAAGGTGATTTGGCAGCTCCCAAGCTCAGCCCAAATACTGCCACCAAGCCAAACTGGAAACAGCTGCCTCCTTGGAAGCCTGCAGACAAAGAAAGCCCCACCACATTATGGGTAATTACAGTCTGACTACCTGAATTCCACAGGATACAGTGTTCTTCTTCACTTCCTGCCCTTAAACAGTTTCTCAATGTTGCTGAGTGCAATTAAACTGCTGCCACACTCCACCCCAAATGTGGCTGCATTTGGGGAGGGGGAAATGCTTACAGTTAAAAATCTTTGTGGGGTAGTACACTACACAATGCAAAGGCAAGACACTGTGCTACACCAGGGAGTGTGTATGTGTGTGTCACTCACCTTTACCATACAGCATCAGGACTGCTCACCCGTGTGCCATAAGCCCTCTACTGCTGCCAGTTAAGTGATTCTCCTGTGCCTCAAGTGTTACAATCCCATGCATCTGGACCTGAATTGCCTTCCTGCTACTCCCATAAAGTAGCCACTGTGTGAATCACAGTGACCACCATGTAGTCCGAGATGACTATGAATTATATTGTTACTACCTTTCTGACTATATGGCTCAGCTCCCTGTACCTCATGAGTGAGCTGAGAAAACTGCAGTACTCTACCCACCTCCAGAACCTGAAAGGCATAACTATGTAACAGTTACACTGTGCTCTTGTTACAGAAATTTGATGCAGCATAAATTGTCAGCTGGAAGAGCAGGGTATCTATATGAAAACATAAATATCAAATATTAAGGAGCACCATTCCACAGAGACCTAGTCTATTTTTTCCCCTTTCCCTGTTCTCCACTTATCAGCATAGGGTGAATTACAGGTGTGTGAGAGAACTCTTAAAACATCCTGGCTGAAATTATCATGTCTGAAGTGGTGCTAACTGCACCTCCCAACATCCTGGGCCTCTCACTGGGTAATTTCGGCTTGCTGAAGGCACCTTGCGGGGCTGTCGAGGGACGTGTTGAGTGCGTCTGACAGGAGAAACCTACTTATCACCTCGTGCGCGTCCCGTCAGGGCACCTGCCCCATTACAGTCAAATTGCCAATGAATAATTAAAAGCTAATTTGCATAAAGTGATTTGCTTTCCTTTACTGCCTTCTGATTTGCCCTCCAGTGAGAGGCTCTGCTGCGAGAAACAGCCCAGTGTTAACCATTCCATGGCCACCAGGGCCCTCATACAATTAAAGAGATGGAATTGCCCCTGCAGTGCCTACTCAGTGCTGCAGTAGGAGAGAGGTTCCATGGTCCCTTGAGTCTCTTGCAGAGAAGATGTTAGGAAGGAATGGGAGTAGATCACTCTGAGCTATGAGGTGCAGGATAGGTGACTTCCCATGCAAATGGCTTCCCTTTGGCTGGGGAGTTGTCTGCATGATACCTCAGTCTTCACTATAGAGCCGTATAAGTTCTGCTTGTGCACAAGGGGGTTGAGCACAAACTTGCTTTTGTGGACTTGGCTGGCATGCACTAAAAGTTCACGAGTGCACGTCAATGTGGTATTGTTTGAAACAGGACTATGTTAGTGCCAGCTAGGGAACTTGTTGTGCACTCCAGCTGGGACCTGGCAGGCCAGTTGGAGTCTGCTACACGACACACACTCGATTTTACATCCCATAATGTGCACTCGTGCACCATGTGGGCACAACTGAAGTTGTTTTTATGTCTCCAGTCACTGGGCAGATCAGGGTGGAAACTGGATTTTCCACCTGGTGGGGAATTCTGCATTTTTTAAAATTTGGAAAGAGAACAAAACCAAAACCTTTGTGAAGTGACGTTGGAGAAAACATTGGGTTGGGCGAAGCTAAACAGTTCATTCCTAGTCTGACTTTTTGAAAACTGGTTGAAACAAGTTTTTATTTGAAGAAATATGTGAAAACCTTTTAAAAAAGACATTTAAAAAAATCAAAAGTATTTCATTCCAAAACTATCCCAGCAGGATATTTTGACATCTAACTGAAGTATTTTGATCATTCTACTCAAAACTTTTTGTCAAAATTAAGAGTTTTTAAAAACATTCTGATTTTGAAAAAAGGCCCATTTGGGGGGTCAGTAACCCATTTTGACAACCTTCTTTGTTGGCGGCATCAGTCAGAAGTGGATGGCCACAGAAAATTCTCTCCCACCATGTTCTACCACCACAACATGAGACAGATTCTTTGGTGGCTGCCTCTATTCTATTACTCCAGCATCCTCTGGGTGCCGGTGGATCTAGCTGATGTATTTCCCAGCTCATGACTGCCTCCAGCAACATGGGAACAAAGGATTTCCCAGACTGGGTAAAAGCCATGGTCCACCTAATGCAGCATCCAGTCCCCAACAGTGGCCAAATCTAACTATTTCTGAGGAAGAAACCCAGACAGTTACACATTTAAACGAGACTGTGTCAGTCACAAGACACTTCATGCTACAAGCTGCTGCTTGAACAAGTTCTTTATATTCCTCCCTACACACACGTGTATCTTTCCATGCCGTGGGTGGCCGTGCTTCTAATCAGCACTTTTCTTGTCTAATTGCCTCCTTGCAAGCTCCTCCCTGAACTTGTCAGACACAAGCTCACACTTACTGTCTCTTGTCAGAAGGAAAATATTCTTTTAGAAGTGTTTTTGCAAAGGAACAGAGAAGCTGACTGTCTGGTTAGACTCATCCCAGGAGTACGTTTCCTGTAAGAAGAAACAGGTGAAGTAGTGAATTACTATGATTATTTATTACATATTATCTCTGAAAGTGCTCACAATGCTCTGAGCACTGCACAACAGTTAAAGAAGCCAAAGTCTTTCCCCTAGAGTTTTCAAGGCAAAGTACATTGAAGATTAAAAGTCACCATGGAAATAAGTAGTATTGTGCCAAGAAATGCATGGTTCAGGAATGGATACACTGTCTTGTGGTTAAAGTAGGGGAGTCAGAATAGCAGAGTTCCATTCCTGATGTTGTATCACTCTTTCTGGGTAGTCTATATCACCCCTCTCCTCAGTATCTGCTGTGATGGCAAAAAAGACAAGTCTGTGGGTTTCTACTGCCTTGCCATAATACTGTAAGAAATCTCTGTTCTGTCAGTGAATGTAGGTGGCAGGATTTTACCTTAATCACAGTCAAATCATTGCCTCTGCATGTCCTCTGAATTACTTTGTTTGATTCACACCCAGTGATGATGGACTTGATGGCTTCTTTAGGTCTCTTCCAGCTCTATTGTTCAGTGCAAGAGGAGGTGGTGTCGCCAGGGAGAAGGCTTGGATGGTTCTGGTGATGAGCTAGTTGTGATGGTCTTCTTGCTCGTTGACACCTTGGCATCATGGTTGGGGGATAGGGGGAGTTGTCTACCTAGAACATGCTGAAAACTTGAAGGACAGCCTAGTGAGCTTTCTTGCTTCCTTTGCTAGATGAGATCAAAGAAAGGTCCTGATCTTTGCCTCTCTCTGGTGTTGTCTTGACCATGTGAGTGCAATGTTCATGACATATCTAATGTTTGCTTGCTGGCTGAAGGTCAGGTCAGTATGTGTGTGTGTCCAACAATGTACAAGATCTGTGAGAACTTGTGCAAGGCCCATGGCTGTAATGCAGACGCCCCATGGAGGGGCCATAGCATCCTCGGTGTTGAGTACCTAGATGTTGCAGCCAGCAAGAAATCCAGTACTGCCCCTTAGTAACCATCACTGTGCTAATCATTGCCACATGCATACCAAAGATATTGCCTCTGGCCTGAAGAGCTTACCTTCTGTGTAACTCAGAGGATTCCTGGTTGGTTAGTTCCTCAGAAAGTCTTCCAGGTCCTTACCTGGAGATCCATGGACCAGCAAGAACCCTTCGTTCCTTTTGTCCTTCATTTTGCATACCCTGTGCATGCATTCAGACACCTTCTTTGCTGGGATGGGGTGGTGTCTGCATCCATGTTTGGAGGGGAACAGACTTATACTCCACCTCCCTTTTTGTTGTCTTCTTTGCCTTTTTCTGGGATCTCACTCAGTTTGCATTGTATCAACAATCTGGCCGGGGCAGAGGGAAAGAGCTACCTGTGCTTGTATAGAGTTTGTTGTGCATTAAACCAGGTTCTGGAGGTGTGGCCAATATAAGGTATTGGGGAGAGGATTAGCCTGTGGGTAGTGTTGGTTTTGTGGATGGATGACCTTGATTTCATCAGCGGGGGCACGAGGTGTTTGTCTTCTGCTGCCCTGTCTTGGCATTCTGAATGAAGAATCCAATCAAGATATTAGCGTCAAGTACTGCAGATTTGCTCCAATGGTCTGGTCTTTTTATCCCTTCTCAATGATCCTCAAAATAGGCAGCATGTGGGTTCTGGATCCCTTGAATGGGGTTCAGGCTCATATTCTCCAGAATCCCTCATTTGGTCTGTGTTGAACTGCTCAGATGTTTCCATGGTGGAAATGAAAGGATGCCACTGGTGTCAGAGGCTGCTGAAACAACAACGAACTTCCTTTTGCTGTCTTGAGCTAGCCACAAGGCTGGAAGGAGTCAAACTCCCACATGGTGCTATAGAAATGATTATGCTGTTTAAACTCTGCCTAATTTTTTATCTGTGTAGAATTGTGAAAATAGCACTTACTTGCTTCACAGGAATTTGTAAAGGGCTTTGAGATCCTGAGGCAGAAAGAACAACAGAAGCGTAAAGTGTGACAGTTTACTATACACCTGTGATGTGCAATATAATAGAAGACTTACCCAGAGTTGCTTGGGACCTTCAGGGCAGGGGGCTGGAGCATGGGGGTGAAGGATTCTGGGCAGGGGCTTGGGAATATGTGGGGCTCAGGGTTGGTGTGGGGGCTGCCACCAGCGTTGCTCTCTGGGGCCACAGGACCTGCACTGCTTGGGCAGTGGCATGGCTCCCCAGGGCTGGCCCAAGGACAGCAGGGGCCATGCTGTCTAGACAGTGACTGCTTCACAGCTATCCACAATTTTTGTGGACACGCTTGCTTGCTGCCCCCTCCCATGGTCATTCTGGAGAATGTTTCCCTCCCTTTCCATTTGATGAGAAACAATTGCATCCCATGCACATCCCATTGTCCTGGCACCACCAATCCCTGACTTTGGTGTAAGTTTGAAGAAGAGGAAGTGTCGCACCAAATTTGGTGGTCCTAGATCTTTCCATTTAGCAGGAGTTCTTGAACAAATGGACTCACGGATGGATGGACACACAGAGAAATGTACAAACTCTCTCAAATGTACAGTAGACACCTGCCTCTTTTTTCCTATTTAAATAAGTAGAGTGGTTGGTAAGTGTAGTCTTGTGACTAGGGGTCTGGGAATAAAGGGCCCTGGGCTCTCTATTCCCAGTGTAACCAAGGATCTACTGTGTGAGCTTGGGTAAGTCATTTCCCTTGTTTCTGGCTATTTATTGTGGTTTCCACCCAGGTCTGAAGCAGTAGCCACTAGAGTGGCTATTGCTGAAGCAAACTAGCCACATGATTCTGAAAATATATTTATTTTTCACAGAAACCATCCACACTCAAATGGCCAAGTGTGGCTAGTGGCTAGCACGTTGGAAACCATGGAGTCATGGAGTAGACAGTTAGCATTTGGGAACAGGCTCTGTCCTTCATTGTGAAGCCAGACTTGATACCTCTTAACTGAACCTTAACAGAAATCATCACCATCATTTCCTGGTGGACACCCCAGAGACTGAATCTATGGCTCTACCAGCCATTTAAAGGCAGCACAATGTCTGGGTAGGTTAGTCAATTCAATTGCCCCTGCATTGCCCCAGCTTCTGGTTCCACACAGCTCATTAATCACCAGTGGCCAGAATCTGCCTTGTCAGCCTTCCCACATGACCCCTTTTTTCTGCATTCCCACCTCCACGCTTCCCGTCAGACTGCTCCACTCACTTCGGTGAGATGGATGTCACATTATAGCTCTTACGGTGCCAGACACCATTACAGCTTTATTTAGACATGCGGAGGAGCCATCTGTTCCATTTTGCAAGTGTCTTGACTCTTGCGTGCAGCCCTTTACCCTCCAGGTCCTGTCGCAGTGGCTTACGCAAGAGTTCGCTGATGTGACGGCTGACTGAAAGCTAATGAGCAAGGACACTGCAGTTCTGTAGGGAGATTTGAAAAAAAATCCAACGTGGGTTTCTTTGCCAATATTTCTCCTCTTTCCACATATATTCAGCTCCCCGGGGATGAGATGAGGCCGGCGGCGAAAGGAGACCTAGTGCTTAAGTCAAAAAATGCTCAACAAAACATTTTCCTATAAAGAAAAGCAGTTTCCATAAAACCAAAATGTCAGCAAAAGCTGCCCTTAAAATCACAGAATCCTAGGTTGGAAGGGACCTCAGGAGGTCATCGAGTTTGGCCCCCTTCCCAAAGCAGGATCAATTCCAACTAAATCACCCCAGTCAGAACTATGTCAGGCGGGAACTTAAAAACCTCTAGGGATGGAGATTCCACCACCTCTCTAAGTAACGCATTCCAGTGCTTCACCACCCTCCTAGTGAAGTAGCTTCTCCTAATATCCAATGTACACCCCACCCCCCAGTAACCTGAGACCATTGCTCATTGTTCTGCCATCCATCACTACTGAGAACAGCCTCTCTCCATCCTCTTTAGAGCCACCTTCCGGAAGTTGAAGACTGCTATCAAATCACCCCTCACTCTTCTCTTCTGCAAACCAAATAAGCCCAAATCCCTCAGCCTCTCCTCATAGGTCATGTGCTACCCTTCTATCTCAATGGCCTGATGGTTGACACTCTTGGCTGGGATGGGGACACCCACATGAAAGTCCTCTTCTAAATCAGGCAAAGCAGAGGTTTGAATCTGGGTCTCCCACATCACAAGTGAGATGAGTGCCCTCACCACTGTGCCAGTTCTGGGGTCTCTCATGCTATGGAATTGTTGTTTGCTAGCCAGTGCTACTTGAGTTCTCTACATCTGTGGGTGCCAGGTCAAGGAAGGAGGTCAGTCTCTGCTCTGGGTGATACTGGCAGAGGCAGTCATATTGCAGAACCAGCGTTATTGGAATAAAGGCTAGAGCAGAGCTGTTCTTGTGACTAATGCTCCGGGGCTCAAAAGACCTGGGTTCAGGTGCTGGTTCTACCACTGACTCCCCTAAAGACCTTAGGCATGTCATTGAGGGTCAAGTTCCATCACCTTTACAATAAATCGTCCGCTACTCCAATAATTGTCCAAGTAGCCCTCTTCAACTCCAAGGACGGCTGATGGAATACAGAGTACTCACTCTGAGGAGGAGGGGTAACAGAACCTGGCCTTTAGTCTCCTTATGTTTCAGTTACCCATCTGCAACAGGAGGATAATTACTGGTTTACTGTTACTGGTTTCATCTTTCTTGTTTGCAAGCCTGTCACATCAGAGACTGTCTCTTCCAGCCTCGAGCACAATGGTGCCGTAATCTCAGCGGATACATCCAGCTGCTATCACAATACAGATCACAATAATAATAATAATAATAGTAATATTTGTTGGATATTCATTGGCGAGAGTTGATGCCACTAGTGAGTTCCTGCTGGAGTTGATAGGTTTCAGTAGGGCAAGGGACCATGCTGCCAAGACCCAGGAGACATTCATAATGCCATGGCTGGACCAGCCAGCCCTTAGCAGTCTGTGTCCTCATTGAGCTCCCCACTCTGGGTCTCTGCATTAAGGATCAGTAGCAAGTAGCTAAGGAAGGAGACAGACGCCCACTAGCACAAGGCAAAGAGTAATAGCCAGTTCTGCCCCTTCAGGTGAAAAGAGAAAGATATTAGCTGGGAAGGGAGGGTGGGAGCACAGAGATTCTTTACAGGCCTTGGCCAAGTATTTTACCTGACAAAAATTACTTTAACCTGCACATTTAGGCTATACAAATATTTCCTCAATCAAGAGAAGGTCTGCAGCTCCCAAGGACAAAGCTAAGGCAGCATCTTCTACCTGTCTCACAAAATTAATTTGAAAGAAAATAAGTGATGAACTCTGCAGCACGGGAGAGAGAGACCTTTAATAATCTCCCTGTGTCCCAGTGGATTGGAATGGAGCTGAGGCACAGTCCTCTCTACCAGGGAGAGAGGTCGTGCCCCAACCCCAGCCCAAAGGGAGTTCAAGGAGCTGCCCAGAAAAGGTCTGTGATTGGTGCTGACCTTGCTGTTATGACTCTCTTCATTGTGATTGCCTGTAGCTAAGTAGGACTAATAGTCTAATGACCCCGCCTAAGCCTAATATCCAGCACGTTTCTTTTAGACAAGGTTTCATATGACCCACAATAATGGATCAGAAGCTGAAAGGTCTTCTCCCAGTCTTCTGAGCCATGCACCGCCCACCCTCAAGAGGCCTGCTGGCCCAGCCACCTCAGGAGAATTTAGTCTTGGTGGCTTAATGCTATGTTCCAGGTGTGCTGGATCCCTTCTTTCCTCAAATGTGCTCTCTCTCTTGGACCCACATCTCCTCCCTTCATCCTCCCCTGCCCCCCAGGAATCTATCATTACAGCTTCCCACTCTCCATGTGGACCATCTGACCCCATTCAGCTGCCTTCTTGGCATTTAGAGCCTGCCCCAAGGCCAGTGGAATGACATGGAGTTTCTCTCTGCCTGGATCACCTCATCTGTGTCATTCTGAGGGGCAGTTGTGTCTCCTTGCTACTTCCTAGTGTCTGTTTGCCACAAGCTGGGAATGGGTGACTTGGTTGGATCACTTGATGATTGTCTGTTCTGTTCATTCACTCTGGGGTGCCGGGTATTGGGCATGGTCAGAAGACAGGATACTGGGCTAGATGGACCTTTGCTCTGACCCAGTCTGGCTGTTTTCATATTCTCCCAACTGGTGCACGGTATTCTCCGTTTTCATCACACTGTGAGAGCAATCAGCCTCACTGTCCAGCAAAACTGATGGGGCATCAGCCTTGTACACTCTACTATTCTTCACATCCCAGGATGAGTCATTACTCCTGTGCACTAACTCCAGAGTTACGGCAGCGTAACTGAGCAGAGACGCTGGCCTGCTATCCATTAATATGAGTCTCTTTATATCCATCTCCACTCTTCTGGCTCAGTGGTTCTCAACCTGCAACCTAATCATCACATAGCTGCAGCCCAAGTGACTTCCTTGGGGGTCTTATATTAACATATGGAGAACTGCATATTTGGCCCACTATGGTAAAGAGGCACGAAATCCTCCTCTAGCCACTCTGCCTACAGGATAAAGCTGGTTAAGTTCCTCTTCCTCCAGTGGAACGTCAACATTCTAACCTCATCTCCATTGCATGGGTCAGATCCGGATCCCTGCAGAGCTGCAATCAGAAATGTCAAAACAGATTATTTCCATGCTTTAGAATTAAATTTTGTCACAGTTTCTATTCCATGAAACATTTTTTCTTTTAACTCTCACACGATAGTCTAGCTCTCATTGCATTATCCAGGAATCCGTAATACTAAATGGCAGGTCTGATAAAGACCTATCGGCTTTCTCCAACACCCTCCCATACTCCTATCCTCATGATACCTGGCCACAGAGTTCTCTCAACACCTTACAATTTAATTTTCCCACTGCAAGTATATGCCCTATAAACATAACAGGATCTCATACGATCTTAGCATTTGAAAGCATTTCATAGCCAGTGAGAGGATGCATATTGATTTTGTTATTAGACGTCATTGTCTAGACATCAGTGCTGGAGGTCCTTTGACATCACCTCAATCCATTCGGCAGTCCTGGCCATATGGTGCCCTCTTTCCACTTTTTTTCCCCTGCTCAAGGGAGTTAATAGGGAACACAATTAATTCCATCGCTGATTTATGCCGAGAGCAACCACAGCATGTTCCTTCAGCTGGGATATGATTGGATTTCACTTGCATCTTTAAAACAGGGGCAAATGTTCTTCCACCTGCTAAAAATGGGTGGAAATGTTGCCATTAGCAAGAAAAAATGGGCTGTGTGGGTTTTTTTTCATAATTCTCATATTTGGTTTCGCATATTCAGAGAAAAAAGAGTATTTTTTTAAACATTATAAGCATAATCTCTAGGTGTGAAGTTGTTATTTAATTTCATTTATTTACTCTTTATATTTTAAAATATTATTCCATGGATAGATAGATATCAACATATGGTGCTCTTGATCATCTTCCTATCGATCTATGTTTTTATATAAACATCCATCATTATGGTAACTGAGCACCTATTGATAATCTTAAATGATTAACTAAAATAAAATTAGTTTTTATCATAGAATACTAGAGCTGGAAGGGACCTCAGGAGGTCACCAAGTCTGGTCCCCTGCCCAAAATAGAATCAACTAAATCATCCCAGCTGGAACTTGAAAATCTCTAAGAATGGAGATTCCACCAACTCTCTCGGTAACGCATTCCAGTGCTTCACCACCCTCCTGGTGAAATAGTTTTTCCTAATATCCACCCTACACCTCTCCCTCTGTAACTTTAGACCATTGCTCCTTGTTCTGCCACCTGTCATCACTGAGAATAGTCTCTCTCCTTCCTCTTTAGAGCATCTTTTTAGGAAGTTGAAGGCTACTATCAAATCACCCCTCAGTCTTCTCTTCAGAAAATTAGATCAGACCAAATCCCTCAGCCTTTCTTCATTATGGCACATCTTTAATAGGAAGGAAAATTCTAACCTTCCTGATAGTTCCAAGAGTAACTAAAATAAACTAATTAAATAAATAAATTCACCAAATGTATGTTCTCTTCTAACCCCACCTCCCTTCCAAATGCGTTAGGGAACAGATAGGTCCAACACACTGTAATAACATGTTGAGAAGTAACAGAGAAGAAGCTGGAAGGGACCTGGAATTTGACACATTAACACGTGGTTTGAACAGAGATGCAAACTTTCTGGGACATTATAGGGGCTTTTTGGCATACTTGGCTTAATCTAATTCTTCACTTCCACCGCCACGCCCCGCCCCCCACCCCACCCTTCTGCTCTCTGATTTGCTCACCTTGATAATTTTATTTTCTGATTTGTCAACTTTGATTACTGTTTTGGTTCTCTGTGCCTCAAGTATGGAGTCTGTTCTGGTCTGGCTATGGTCTGAAGAAGTGGGTCTTTCCCATGGAAGCTCACCTAATAAACTATTTTGTTAGTCTTTAACGTGCTACTTCACTGCTTTTCATTTTGATACTGTAATAACATGTTACCTTCTCTGAGACAGAACATATTGCAGATTGTGTACAAAACACAGTCAGTACAAATGATCTGGCTCTGATCTGCCTCCCACCAAAATGAATCAGAAATCGCTCCACCAAAATGAATGGTGTTACGCCTATGTCAAAGCTCTAAGGGCAGAATAAGTCCCCAGGAAGTGTAACAAGAGGGGAGAAACAGAAAGCTAAAGAGAGAAGGAAAGAGGCAGGAGTGGAAATAGGGGAAATGACACCACCTGAAGATAATAGAATTGAAGCTGGTCCAGATTCGATCCAGGAACATTTTCGGGAACAGCAGTAATCAGCCGCAGCCCACGGAGCCAGTGGGAAGACACAGAGCACAGAAGATGGTTAAGTGCCTGCAGCAATTTTCTAACATTTCTAATCTTGTTCTTCAAGAGCCAGAGACCTTCATGCATACTAACCTGTCGCCTTAACCATGGAGTTTCTGCTCCACAGCCAGCAGCCTTCCCCGGGCACCCCTTTCATGCTCCTTCCTCTCATAACACAGAGAAGAATTTCATAGACATTGACAATTTCTTTAAGACCCGAGATCACAGCTTGCTACTAATTATAGAAATAAATAACTGGTGACTTGAACCATCTGTTCTTTATTTGGCAACACATTTCTTCTTCAGGAAATTAGTACCACCTGCATCCCACAAGCCCCCACAAGAATCGGTCACTCTGCCCTCTAATTCCACAGATGAATTTTCATGAGAGCTCTCTGCAGAGGCAATCTACAGTGTTGCCCCTATCCCCCACCTCCTCCTCTGGAGGAGGAAATAATTAACCATCGTTTGGAACTAAATCAAGTAGGTTATGTCAGGAAATAGTTAATCAGTTAATAACGGTATTAATTCAAAGGACAGAAGGTTTATCTTGCTCCACTTGCCAGGGTGGGGTATAATTTCTTTCTGTTATAGTACTGCCTAGTCTGATATGGGGTACCACTGTGCAAGAGGCTGTACAAATCCCTATTGAGTATAAGGACCTGGCTAGGACAGGGAAGAAGAGGCACAGGGAAGGGAGACCAAGTGCAGGGAGTGAGCAGGGGAACCTGCACTTTGCCTCTTCCAGAATGGGCACTAACGAGCCTCCAAGTAATCCAAGGCCAAAGTATCAAGGCAATGATCACCTGTCAGCAACTCTGATGGACTGGTTACATTGTCCAGATGCCGGACCATTGCCTCTCAAAACAGGCCCTGTTCTCTTAGCTGAAGGAAGTTCACTGTCACGTGGACAAACAAGAGAGGTGTGATAAGGGCTTGCTGAAGGATAACTCAAAGAAGTGCAAAATTGACATAGACATTTGGGAGACACTGACCCAGGATCACTCAAAATGGAAACAAGTCCTGTGCATTGGTCCCCTGCCTTTTGAACTGACAAGCTGAGGAGGACAAGAGGTGCAGGAGGAAGGAGAGACTGGCTTCCAGTCATGGTCAACAGCCTCCTGTAGTACCTAGAGACATCTGTCCTCACTGTAATAGAACTCATGGTTCAAGGAGAGGCCTTAGCAGCCCCCTGAGGATCCACAACTCCCATGGAAGATGGTCGTACTTGGCAACGAGTGATTGTCATCATCACTAGTGTCCCAGGCGATACTTATTGGGGGTAAAGATCTAATTAGGATAGTGGTCTGGGAAGGGATAAGCATCCCATTGGCCCCCTGACCCCAGGGCTGTTGAAAGGGGTACATGAAGCAAGTGCAAGTTGTGAGAGAAAGAGGAGGGGTACTGTGTTAAGCAAACAGAGTAGAGAGAGCTCTGTTCCCAGGTATTGCTGACAGGGTCTGTACCTCAGCAAGCACTGCAAATAGGTGGGGTCATGGGGACTGTTGTGATATTGGTAAAGAGGACTTGAAATAAAGCTTTGCTGGGCACACACCTGATGGCCTCTGGAAGGAAGAAGGCAGGGTGTAGGCAGGATGGGGTATGATTTTTCTCAAGGTCATGCGGCAGGTCAGTGGGAGAGCCACGACCAGAAAGCAGGGCTCCCTTGTGGCAGCCAGTGTCCTTTCCACTAAACCACACACTATACAGAAGGCACAAGTTATCTTACCATGGAGGGCAAACCCTCCTTTCACTCCTGCGTCCTTTAGGAATCAGGCCCAGTGCTGGAGAAATGCAGAGGGAAGGCCTACATTCGATGAATGCCTCTCCAGGGGCAATCACACGAGGCAGAGTGGTTTAGACCAATCTCCAGCATCGCTGTTTTGCATTCCGGACTCAGCCCCAGCAGCCCAACATCTGCAAGGCACCCCACTGTCTCCTTCAGGGATAAAGCCAGACCTCCCTGGAATACATTTCCCAGACCCAAACATGAGCTGTATGTAGGCTCAAAAGAGCCTCTCTCTTACCAACAGAAGCTGGTCCAATAAAAGATATTATTTCAATCAGCTTGTCTAGCTAATACTCTGGACCTCACATGGTTAAAACTACACGATAGACCTGATGGGAGTGAGACAGACCAGGAGCTGCTGGAGAAGTGACAGGGTGTTGTCTGGGAAGTTAGGGAGAGCAACTTCTCTCAGAGCTAGGAGATCCATATTGGGAAATGAAGACATCCTGACCTCAATGAAATCATTCAGAAACCCAGTTAGTTGTAAGCAAATGAGGAGTCGGTCCTGTTGAAGCACTACAGCACATGACCTATGAGGAGAGGCTGAGGGATTTGGGTTTATTTAGTTTGCAGAAGTGAAGAGTGAGGGGAATTTGATAGCAGACTTCAATGTCCTGAACAGAAGCTCTAAAGAGGATGAAGAAAGGTTGTTCTCAGTAGTGACAGATGGCAGAACAAGGAGCAATGGTCTCAAGCTACTGAGCCAGAGGTATAGGGTGGATAGTAAGAAATATATTTAGCCAGGAGAGTGGTGGAGCACTGGAATGTGTTACCTAGCAAGGTCATGGAATCTCCATCCCTGGAGTTTTTTTTAATTCCTGGCTTGACAAGGTCCTGTCTGAGGTGATTTAGTTAGAATTGATCCTGCTTTAGGCAGAGGGCTGCACTTGATGACCTCCTGAGGTCCCTTCCAGCCTAGGATTTTATGATGCCATGATTCTGTAGAAGGCTTTGCTGAAGACCCTTTTGTGAGGACCTTGCAAAGTAAACAGTCACAGAATAAGAGGGGAGGTCCTCTCATGGATCAGTACCTGGTTAAATGACAGGAGACAAAAGATAGGAATAAAGTATCATTTTTTTCACAATAGGGAGAGGTGACCCTCAGGGGTCTGTACTGGGATCAGTGCTGTTCAACATATTCATAAATAATCTGGGAACAGGGAGGTGACAAAGTTTGCCGAGGGTACAAAATTACTCAAGACACTTCAATCCAAAGCCGACTGTGAAGAGTTCCAAAGGGACCTCATCAACCTGGGAGAAAACAAAATGGCAGATGAACTCCAATGTCGATGAATACAAAGTAGTCCGCACTGGAACCACAATCCAAATTATGCATACAAAATGATTGGGTCTAAATTAGCTGTTATAATGCACAAAAATAGCTCAGAGTTGTTTTGGATAGCTCTCTGAAAATATCTACTCAATGTGCCGCAGCAGTCAAAAAAAGCTCAGAGTGTTAGAAAGCATTGGCAAAAAGACTGATATTAAGACAGAAGATATAATGCTACTATATAAACCATGGTACGCCCACATCTTGAATACTGCATGCAATTCTGGCCATTCCATCTCAAAAATATATATTAGAAATTGGGAAAAGTACAGAGAAGGGCAACAAAAATTATTAGGGACATGGAACAACTTCCATATGAGGACACACCAAAAAGGCTGTACAGCTCACAAAAGCATCAGCTAAAAGAGGATATGAAAGAGGCTTATAAAGTCATGAATGGCATGCAGGAAGTAAGTAAATGTTATTTATTCCTTTGATTACCACCACAGCCAAGGGTCATTCAATTAAATAAATAATAAGCAGATTTAAAAATTAAAAAAATAACCACAAGGAAGTACTTCTTCACACAAGTATTATAGAGCTCATTGCAAGAGAGGTTGTAATAACCAAAAATATAACTGGATTCCAAAAAGAACAAAAAAATGTTCACAGAGGATAGGTCCAGCGATGGCTATTAAATAAGATGGTCAAGGATGCAATCACATGCTCTGGGTTTCCCTAAATTTCTGACAGCCAGAAACTGGAGCTGGAGGACAGGAAATAGACCATTAAATAAATGCCCCCGTTCTGTTCACTATGAAGAGACAGGACACTTGGCTAGGTGGACCATTGGTGAGACTCTCTATGGCCAATCTTCTGGACCAAAGTTCAGCATGTGTGACGTGTTTTTTGTCTAAGTCAGGGACTTTGCCCTTTAACTTTATTTGAAGTCAACAGGACAAATTTTGCAGCTAGCCAGACATAAATCCAGAATCACTTATTGACCAAGGTTTAGATAGATCAGTAATAAGCTGTCACAAAAGTTTTTAGTTCGAGAGGAAGGCTACGTCTACAGGACAGGTGTTACTTCAGGATACAAAGATATCTTTGGAATAGCAACACTGTGGTTTTTCACAGTGCCCAAAATAGTGCTGCTATTTTGGGCAGGCTATTCCAGTTCTGGTACTCCTCATCATACAAGGAGTAATGGAAACTTTGGAATAGCCTCTTTTTCTGAAATCTGGTGCTGTTTGGAGGGAACCAAGTTCGGAATAAGATATCTCAAAATAATCTCGCCATGTAGATGTAGCCGAAGGGAATTACTCTGGATTTACACCCAGCTTCGCCAGGAGCAAGGTCTGACCAACTTTCTGGAAGTGGCCAGCACCTCAGGTAGCTAGAGCAGCAGCATAGGAAACCACATGACTGAAGGAGTCCCAGCATTGACATTTTTACCTGTATGAGGGAAATGCCATAGGCTGTAGGCTCAGGAGCTATCTGGGGGGATCCTATGGGCCTCTGATGTCTGCAGTCTCAGCCCTTCTCTAGCCAGCTCATAACACTTTTCACACCTTCTACCATGGCCTCCCCACCCAGCCTCTTATTGCTGCTCCTGTCACAAACCACTAGGGGCATACTCCAGAACTCAGTCAAACAAATGGGTGTTTGGATCAAGCCCACCCTAAATTCCATCTCTCTCTTTCTCTCCTTTGTGTTAATCCTCCTCTTCCTCTTCTAGGTGTTCGCTTATATAAAACAGACATAGAAATGAATTTAAAGAGGATTATTAATATTTTGGGGTGCTTGACTTTTAGCTTCCACTTGGAAATATTTCAGGTCTTTAGAGCCATAATTAGATGTATTGTCCTTAGCCAAATGCCAGGTAATTTGTACCCACTTGAAGTAAATCTTCCTGCAGAAAGTTAGGCAAATATTGAAATAAGTAATGAAAAGGAAAGGCACCATGAATGAAAAGCCCTAACTATTTTAAAGCCTTTAAATTACTTTCCTTTCTCTCTCTCATTAGCAAATGTTTTAGTTAGTCTTGCACTGAACTCTGCTGTCAGGGTCTCTCTCTGTGTCTTTCTCATTAAAGTTCTCAAACTATAAAAATCTAGCTATTTTTAAAATTCATACCCGATACGCACTAGATGCAGGGGACTGGCAAAAAGGAGAAATACCAACTTTCTAATTCATTCTGGTCTGCGTTTGTTGTTCTTTTGGGGGACGTCAGGCATAGGTCGGGTTGGGTGAATTGTTCTTTTGCTTTTGCCTTTTTTTCATTTGATACGAGAAGAAGAAACTTTTCTGTCCATCAGAAAATGTTCACGTATGAAAAGCACTTTGGGAAATAAGACAAAAAGAGAATTTGGAGTGGGAGGATGGAAAGGCTGGGAGTGTTACACAATGGCAAAAATAATCAGAGAATTTACAACCTATTTATACGTCTTAGACATCTCAAAAGAGAAGCCAGTCTTCTGAAAGCTAAGTCACTTGCCATTCCTTTAGGACAGTGGTTCCCAACCTTTTCCAGACAAGGACCCATTTAGGAAGACTTGGTGACCCAAGGAAATTCAAAAATGGTGGGGAGATGGAGGGAAGCAGTGACATAACTAACTAATTTTGCGCCTGAGGCAAGAATAGAAAATTGCGCCCCTTTGTGTTTATATATTCACAGTAGTTATTTCATAGAAAAAAGGAAAAATACATTAATAATAAAATAATAACAGCACATTTCTTATAGTTAATTATTATTGTATTATAGTTGATCTGAGTTGTGGTGGGGGAAACACCCTCATCCCCAAATTGCTTTCTCCCCTCCTCCGGCTTACAACCCACACTCAGAAGCTGGAGTGGCTGTGGGGGGTCACACTCAGGGGCTGAGAGGAGATAGAAACAAAAAAATGAAAACTGACAAATCAGCTACATAGAAGAGAAGGGCAATCAAAAGGGGAGAAGGGAGTAGGGGTGAAAATCACTTACTGCAAGAGTCTATTAAGTGGCTTGCCTGATGGCTATAAATATCAAAGGTGGAGAAGTGGTCTTCGTAACGTGTAATTGCTTCTCTATTGCTAGAGATAGCTGATGGATGAGGCAGTGTTAAAGAGCTGCAAATGACTTCTTTAAGAGTCACATGCAGCTCCAAGGTGCTGGCGACCCTTAACAAATCTAATTGTGACCCATGTTTGGGTCCTGACCAATTGGTTGAGAATCCCTGCTTTAAAAGAAAACAAATGAAGAGTCAGGAGATATTTGCTACTACAATGAGAAAAGAAAGAGTAGCTACAAAATACCTTACATTTCAAAGTGTTCTTGCTATGTGCTGAAAGAAGAGGTAGAAAAGATACAACGTTGGGATGACCTTGAAGGGGGTTCAAACATCAGGAGACAGGGCCATCAAGGTTTGGAAACCAGGATGCAACAAGGAAAATCATAAGGACATGACGAATTGAGGACATGGAGACCAAGAATTAATATGGAAAAAGGAACTGTAGGAATTAGGCACAATCAGGAGATCTGAAATAGTGACCAACATGGAAAGCGTCAGGACAAGTGGCCCAGCAATGAGAAAGAGGAAATCCACTGGACATGACGTCATCAAGACTATGGACAAGGTGAGAAATTGGGATTATACTGATAGGGAATCATCAAGAGATGGAGCTCAGCATAAGGACATAGCTTACAGGGAACACAGTACAGCACCTCCATTTGTGATACCACTGAACCCCAAGATTCTTATATCCCGATAAAACTGTGTGCTTGTGTAGAGATTCATATGGTGCCCAACTGATGAGCAGAGTGCCCACAGCTACATCTTTTGTGCCTGCTGGGGATGCACATTCGCACATTCCTCGGTACACTTAAAAATTTATTCCATGCATGGATGTCAAAGATTAGAGAGAACATTAATGCCAGGTTTTAGGTTCATAATCCCAGTCTGATAGCAGTGTAGTGAGGCATTTAAGCCAGAGTTTAATTAGCTCTTGCTTTGCCCACTCACTGTAATTATTCAGAAATATAGCAAGCCCCCAAATCGACACCACGTGTATTGTCAAACCTTTCTTAGCCCTGAGGTCCTAAAAAGATGGGTTTCACAAACTCACTTTATTTATCTTTTCTTGCAGGGAGAGAGATTTCTGTTTTTCAAGCTGATTCACCCCCGGAGGCACCTCCTCTGCAATGCTCCCCTTCGTTCTCCAGTACCACTCTGAAGTATCAGAGAAAGGGAATTTGTGATCTGCTGCATGAGGAGCAATATGCTGGGAAAGCAGAGAGCAGCATGCTCACAAAATAGCTTCATTCTGTAATTTTTCATTTTCCACCCACCCTGACCTTTTCCAAGCAATCCTGCTGTCAAAATAAAATGCTGAAGTTCTTTCTCTGGGTACCTAACATTCGCACCCCATTTTTATTTTGTTTTATTTAACAAACTTCAAGTCCGTTTTATATTCAGGACCAGGCCTGAGTAAACCACTGCTGTGCAGAAGAACTGCTAATAGACTCCAAGCACACATTACATGTATTTACCCAGACTTCATGAACTCCACAGCCCTGAGATAGCTGGTTCACAGCGCCCCTGGGGAAAGCATTCCCTGCCTCTCTCACTGCTGGGCTCTCTCTCTTTCTCTCTCTTTCTTTGCACAGGGGAGTGTTAGTTGGGCAGTCAAAGCTTTGATGTCCACTGCGGATTTCAACCTTGCCTCTTTAGCCTCTCTCTGTAATGGCTGCAGTTAGCAAAATAACGCTGGTGATAGATAAGCATCTAGTAACCCATGGCAACCAACTTCCTTTAGAAAATGGGCTTCCTGTAATTTCATCAATGTAAGTTTTATTTTATTTTTTTTTCCTGGAAAGGAGAAAGAAAAAAAACAAAAAGAAAAAGAAATGGGAAAAAAGGCTAAGAGATGTGCATGCAGGTACATAGGGGATAACTGATGTGTACACTCATACCAAGTTTACTAGCATATCCTGCTAGAAAAAGTCCTCTTGAACATACCTATGCACTAAAACAGGCAGATGCTACAGCTAATAATTAGAGGGTCAAACCAGTAGATTGGATTAGGTTAGCTAGACATATAGACAGGAATACAGACAGTGAGACAGACACCCACGTGAGTTGGGGCTGCAAGATCAAGCCAATTTATTCTATTTTAGATTTGATTAGATTGGATAAATAGACAGACCATGAAAAGTGAGTCGCCTGGCAGAGCCGGGTATTTAACTAAAGGTCAAACAAAATTGCACTGAAGAGCCCTGGGTACAGTGTAGTGGTAACATAACCTGGTGGAGTCATTAGGGCTGGTTTCACTGAGGCAGACAAGTGGGTGAGGGTTAAGTGATGGAAATTTTAAAGGCTGTTTGGATGTCCTGTGGGCAAAGTGTTTTATACAAATACACCCTTCTGGTGATGTGGTGGGGTGGGTGAGGATTTTATTCCCCTGGTTAGTTTTCATGTGTTCTCTACTGTCTTGTAGCAACCTGGGGCATGTACCCCTGTTTCCCTAGGCACGGCATCAATGCATAGTGGTGAGGGGAGTTTTGGTGGGATTACATCTCACACATAGGCGGTGGTCCTCCAGGTGCTTTGTAACCTAGGCAACCAGGTGACACTTTTCTTCCCCCAGAAAAAGGACAAAGGAGGGAGGAGAGCCCTGGCTGGTTTGAATCCTGTGCTGTTGAGTGGGGCAGTCTCATCAGGTTGGTGAGGGAGGAAGGAGGACCAGGGCCCCAGCTCGGGGAACACCTGTGGGCCCCATATCCCCAAGATGGATTGTACTGACTGCTTTTGGATTCTGTGCTGACAAGTCTGTTCTGCACTGTGTCCCTGTCACCCAATAACCCCTCTGTTCTCCCTGCAGAATGCAGATCACATCTGACTGTGAATGAAGTGCAGGGCCTGGTGACCCCACACTCTGTGACACACATACACACATGTATACACATATGGCACCATTCACCCCCACCCTGCCACAAACCACCACACAGGCAAGCAAACACCACAGCCTAAACCCTCTCTTGCTGACACTCTGGGCCCCATTTCATGCTCCAGCTGGCATTCCAAGGGTGCAGTACAGACCTAAGCTGGTCTCTCTCAGAAATTGCCCCCATCTCAGGGAGCCACAGGCATGGGGTATACCATACTGTGATGGGACTGGAGTAGGAGGGGGCTGGAGTCAGATGCATAGTGGTGGCCAGAGAGAACTCACTGGTGATGGTGCACACCTGCAATGGCTCGTAGGCGTGGAATTTAAGGCAGTCTTTGGGGCTGCTCTAGCCTTTGTGGGGGCCAAGATGCACCCACAGCCATTCTGGTCCCCAGAGCAAAGCAATAAATGGGCTTTCTGTCCCCTCCCTTGGCTGAAGCCACAAGTAACCTCCTTCCCACCAAGGAAGCCCTAAATGTACACCCACCCCATTCCTGAAGAGCCTTGCAGCCCCATCCCACAACTCCTCGGCTGAGCTCAAGGCAGCCACACTGCACCTCCCCTACCTTCCTTGGACCCAACTTGCCTTCTGGGGAAAAGCCACAGCAATCTCTTGGTTCAGAGTTATACATTGGTCTGTTTCAGCAAAAACAACAAGGAGTCCTGTGGCCCCTTAAAGACTGACAGATTTATTTGGGCCTAAGCTTTCATGGGCTGGAGCCCATTTCATGAAATACATCTGAAAAAGTAGCCTCCAGCCCATGAAAGCTTAAGCACTAATTAATTTGTTATAATCTTTAAGGTGCCACAGGACTCCTCCATTGCTCTTGAGTCAACGATGCTATAATGTGCCCGATGCAGGTGCCAGGGCCCAGTAACCTCACCCCAGAACGATACGGGGCATAACAAAAGGGTATGGATCAAGAAATGCTTTTGCTTTTCCCAGAGCAGGTGGAGCTATCATGGCAGCGGCCAGGGGGAGGAGGGGTAGGGGCAGGGGCAGGCCCAGGCCCTGTTAAATCACCCAGGCCTCTGGCAATTGTCTCCTTTTCTCCTCCATCTGGGAGCCTGGCCTGGCCACACTGGCCCCTGATGCTAGGCTCACTGACAAAGGGGAACGAACGGGGCAACTACCCTAGGGCCCAGGGATTCAGTAGGGTCTGGGGCTCCTGGCCACCACCACCAGAGCCCTGAGCCCTTAACGTCACCATGAGGCATGCATGCTCCGAGTCACTCTGAGGACTGGCGGGAAGAGGGCTTGGCACAGCACATTCTAGACGGTGTTGAAGACTGGCTCATCTCAGCCCCGCCCCTTCTATGTGAAGTCACGCCCCTTCCAAGAGCACAGAAACACACCCCTACACTTTGCACAGGGGCCCAGGAAGTCTGTCAGCCTCCCAGCCGCCCCATCGTTTGCACTGTCCCTCACACTGGGATAAACCCAACCAATAATATTTGAACAGCCCAAAATACCATCTACTTTTCCAGCCCCAATCATAAATGGAAACCATCACACAGACCCAGAACAGAGGGAGTCTGACACTAGCAGATTGTGCTAACAGCATCTGTGTTATTTCATACGCGTATGTTTTAAAATGAACTTTTCCTTTACATATATTTTCCAGCAGGCCATATAATTATATTTCCTTCATTAAAAGAGGAGAACATAAATTACTCCTGTTGGGTGCAGATTAGGTTATGGAATTTCTTTTCTTCTGTCACCATCAATGCCCCTGTGTCAGAGAGCTTTAATATTTAATGCATTCCTAATTAGTCTCCATTGGCCCAGGGCACTTAGCCAAACCTGACACCAACCATACAGTCAAGTTCATTTAGTGAGCACAATTATCCAGCCATCATTTCCATACCACAGCCCGTGCACCCCTACAACTTTTCACCCCCTCCCTCCTCATCTTCACAAGTTAATTAAAAATTAAAAAAAAAGAAGCTTGATTCCCTGTGACAATGGACACAAATTATCTCATTTGGTAGGAGCAGTGACATTTCCAAGACTCCTTTAATCTCCTGGAAACCGCAGCGCACTGAACAACGTTTACCAAAGGAAATTGCTGCTTGTGTCATTTTGACGGCTGACGCCTTGTTGCGTGCATGCTCTGAAGATTGAAGTTCATACTTCCCCGGTGCCCCAGCTGAGCTTCTGAAGAAAAAAAAAAAGGTAGTTTAAATAAACTGTCTGCCCATGGAAATTTAGCCTTCAATCAACAGGCACGCCAGCAGGGTGCATCAGGGAGATTAGCTCACAGACACTGATCCCCAGCACTAGGACAGCAATGATAATAATTAGAATTTGCACTACCAAGGAGCTGAGAGGCCCAGAGGAGGCGAGAGTCCCATTGTGCTAGGAGCTGTACAAACCCACTGGGGTGGAGTCTTGTCTCATGACAATCTCACTGGACAAGACACACAAAGAGCGTGAAGATGGAAGTAGACTTATCCCCATTTTCCAGGTGGGGCACTGAGTCACAGAAATAAAAGGTCAGATATTCAGTGGAGTTGAGATGTTATCGTCAGGAGCAGGGCTGCAAGGAACACAGCTTGAGTTCAGAACGGGTGCTGAGCTCCTTAGAAAAGCTAAACCTAACCGTGAGTGCTGCACACGAGTAAATGTGGCCGGTGCGACGTGCTGCAGGTTGCACAAGAAGTCTGAACATAGAAGGCCTGAACACCTTTGCAGGTAGCACTGAGTGAACTGAGCCCAGATCCCCCAAGCCCCATCCTTTGCATTAAGTATATGGCCATCCTTCCCCCACTATGCCGACGTGTTTTGTTTTCACAGGGATCTTTCCTTCAAGAGCCTCAGCAGAGCTGGTTAAAAACTTCCTAAATGAGCTTTCTATCAGGGTGTGCTGACTGAAGGAAATCAAAACAGATCATGGGAACCTAGTGATCAGATGAAAAATGCTCCAAACATTTCATGGCATTAGTGTCAATGAAGTCAAAATACTTTGTTCCAATGTTTCTGTCTCAATGGTTTTGTTAATATTTTCATACCTAAGGCTATGAAGATTTTGCAATGGAAATTTTTAGTAAATTATTTCCTGGCAGAGGAATGAGGAAAAAAAAAAGAAAACAATGTCACAGACTAAGGAAGTTCTGAAAAATGAGGAGTGAGGTTGGTTGGGGGTGGGGGCAGTGAAGTGAATCCACCCTGCTCTGATCCTGCAGCAGCATCTCCTGTTGTACCAAGCTGGGTCCAATCTCTCATTCTGAGCACGGCAACGCCCACCCAGGATCCTAACATCACTGCAATTGGTCTTATCTGCCCTTCCGTCTGCTTCTCCAGAGGGTCAGAGGTATCAGCCCTGAACAGCACTACACATGCGTGTGCCAGAGTGTAGGGCTCATCACAGACTTTATTCAATTTTGTGATTACTGTGAACACTGTAACCTTCCTGATGAAAGTATCCTTATTCATAACATTCATATAGGACTGGTCAGAATAAATTTCGTTATGTGCACTAAGGCATGTGGGGATGTGCACCACCATTAAAATCACATGCTGCTTTTTGTGGGCACTCTGCTAATCAGCTGAGAAGCAGTTGAATCTCCCCTGGCTGTCTGCCCAAGCATTCAGTTTACAGGGATCACTGACTTAAAGGTAAGCTGGTACTGGCACAATACCTGCAGGCAGAGGAGTGAGCCCGCAGAGACTTCCCAACAGTGGGCATTGTCTCCAGGGATCACGAAGTGCAGATTCCAACAAGTTTCACCTTCAGTCTTGGTCCCTGGAACAAACGTCAGAGACACCATGAAAGTGCAAGCTGATGCTGTGAAGTTTCACTCTGCTACAACCAGTAGAAGAGCATGAAACCTGATTCACAAATTAAAGCATCAAATTCACCATGGTTGATGGGCCATACACCCTCTATATGGTTGGTGGGCCATACACCCCCTCTAATCTTGTAGAGGCATTGAGAAAACTCATTTTCATATTGCTGGAGTTGTAAAAGGCATAGGGTTGCAGTCTATAGCAGAAGATATCATAATGCCACTATGAATCCATGGCATGCCTATACCCTGAATATTAGGTCCAGTTCTGGTCACTCCAGCTAAAAAAAGCATAATATGAAACTGAAAAAAGTTCAGAAAGGGGCAAGAAAGATGATCAAGGGTTTGAACCAGGGTATCCTCGAATTTTTTCCAACCTTGGGAAGAATAAATTTTGTTTTCTGCACCAAGTTAAATGTGGATGTATACCACCAGTAGAAATACATGCTGCTTGATGCGGGCACTCTGCTAATCCATTGGGAAACAGCTGACTCTTTCCTGGGTGGCCACCCAAGTGCTCACCTTGCAGGGAACAGGGGGTGTGAAATGACTTCCATATGAGGAGGGCTAAAAAGATTAGGGCTGTTCAAAGAAACAACCAAAAGACAATATGACAGAGATCTATACTAGCGGTGTCCAATAAGAATTCAAAGATTGCCACACTTATGTTTGTCTTCCTTTCATATTCTCAACAGTCCCCACCTTCCCTCCAAAGGAATGCCCTCTCCCTCCCCCTCCCCCAGAACCAGGCTCCCCAAGGCCTCCATTCTAAATCAATGCGGGCGACTTGCTGAAGCCAGGCCCACTGCTGCCAGAGCATCTGGGACCACTGGAGTTGCCACTGCCACTGCTGCCACGAACTTCTCCCACCAAGCAGTGGGGTGCATGCACAGAGCAGGTGGATGGAGGAGCCGCATTTAAAGGCTGTAAGAGCCAAGTGCAGCTCCAAAGCCAGAATCGCCACACCATGGTGCCCTGTTTTCACATGTGGCAAGTGGTGGAGGTATTGGGCTCTGCAGTTCTATACAATCATAAAGGGTGTAGAAAAAAGTGAATAGAGAAGTATTGCTCACCAGTTCCCACAGTACAGAAACCAGCAGTCACTCAATAAAATTGAAATGTCATAATGGCCAAATTGTAAGTGGGTTAAGAAAACAAGTCAATCTATTCATGAAGGATAGGTCTATTGATTAGTCAATTGATTAGCCAATCTTCAGGGTTATAACCCCATCTCAGGACGATGGTAAAACTCTGCTTGCCAGAAGCCAGGAATGGAAGAGGAGTGGAGCTCTCTGAGCTTCTGATGCTCGACACTGTTGGAGATAGATGACTGTGCTCGATGGACCGTTGATTTGACTCGGAATAGCCATTCTTATGTTTTCATGGGGTGACTATATGAGAATTTTTGCTTTTGTTTCCTGAACTCATGGGTGCAGAAAATGGCTTAAAAACATAAACTGCACTCTAAAAACTCAGAAAGCAAAAGGAAAGTAAAAGAATACAAAGTTGGGGGGGAAGGTGTTCCTAACCCAACTCATGATTTTTTGAATATTTGGGGTCATTCATATTGCTGTTATTAGTGTTTGGATGAGCAACAGGTAATTGTGAAAATGTTCACAAGTCCCAGAATGGCCACACATTTTTGCACAATTGAACTGTTTATTACGTGACTGGAACAAACATGTTCTCCAGTTGAAAAAGTTTCAGTCATCAAATTATGCAGAAAAAGCAATACATATCCCTTACGGGACCAACTTCACACCAAGAATACTAAACAGCAGAAGAACACACATTTACACACTTTAAAGGCTGAGGAAGCTTTGCCAATTTCTTCAATGAACACTAACAGAGAGCAAACATGGTACTGAAAATCTGGGTCGTTTTGAATATTCTGTCTAGCTCTTCTTTTAAAATGCAGTAGTCAGGCCAATATTTTCAGCATTCAGTAAAGAACTTATTTATCCAAGCTGGCTGAAAAAATTAAATTTGGCGTCATGAATGAAATGTTTGTCTACATTTCAAATTTCAAGAAAAACAAACCTTTATGTTTTCATGAAACTGTGTTTTATTTTTCGACCTCTTATATGTGCTCATATTGGAATGAATAATCATGAAAAATAGGGGAGGGTTGCTATCGTATTGTTAGAAAAAAGAATTCAATATTTTCAAATTTTGACAAAGTAAAATTTTATACAAAAAAGTTACAGAATTTCAGTTTTTTATTGTCTCAAGTAACTACCTATAGGGGCTATAGATAATGGGGATTATTTGTTTCATTTGAAAATAACTTGCTAAAACAATACTGACTAATCTTAAGGAAAGTGACACAAGAAGAACATAAGAAGGGCCATACAAAAGGTCCATCTAGCTGAGTAACCTATCTTCTGAGAGTGGCCAATACCAGGTGTCTCGGAGAAATGAACAGAACAAACTAAGTGAGCAGAACAAATCTTCCCTGCTACTCACTCCTAACTTCTGACAAACAAGAGGCTAGAGACTCCATTCCTAACCATCCTGGCTGATGGCCACTTATGGACCTATCCTCTACCTAACATATGGTAACAGAACTTAGGCATATTATTTACAATAAATCTGTGGTCATATAGGGATGGTATGGTTCTGACTATATTACACACTGCATTTGAACAAATATTCTTTGCCAAGCTCTTAGTGCACACAAAAAAATGTATAGCCTTAGCAAATAGCTAGAAAAACAGTTTCCATGGTTATTCATTCAAACGTAAGAGTAAATTTGAATTCAATTACATGAAAGTTCTTTGTAGAGTCCCGAGCACAACACAGTTCTGGTTCATGATTTGGAGGCCTAGTCACTGCTTCAATACAAGTAATAATAATGATAAATTTACAGCTACTGCAAGTTCACTCTCCACACATGTTCAGGTTGATAGGGTGAATCTTACTCAAGAGCACATTTTGTAGAATACACAGTAAAACATTTGGCAAAAGCAAATTTCAAATTGCGTAGCCTAATGTACAATCCTCGACTCACCTTATGGTGGTTGGTTTCCTTGGTCATGTGATGTTGCTTTTCTTTCCTGATTGGGTGAGCCCACTGAACCTTATGGCAATTTGTTCCCAATAATGTAACAAATCAGTGTCCAGCTAGAACCTGTGGAGCAATACAGATCACCTAATGGAGCTGCTAAACATGCAGGTAAAGCTCTCATTAGTCCTCAGGAAAATTCTAGATGGCAATGTGAAATACTAAGAGACTCCAGCCGTGTATGTCTTATATTCCCACCCAGTGACTGGGGGATAAACATAAGTGGCCCCAAGCTGTTGGATCATCCCTGTGATGTGGCAGCAAACAAAAGGTTAATCTCAAATATTAATTTGTTGGATGGATAGTCTGCCCCTGGGCCATCCAGGAGCTTAAATAGCCAACCGTTAATTAAAAATAAACTGACACTTTACTTTAAGGATAGTTTTAATAACCATTTATAAATGTTACATTAAAAATTCATGCACTGTTATCAACTCCTGCTAAGGATTTACAGCACAATGGAGGTGTTATGAATGTTTTATAGGTGCTGTGGAAAACCTCTTCCTGAACAGATATTTTCAGAGGTCTATTTGTCTTTCCTGAGATGCATCAAAAGTGCCTGAGAGCACCGTAGCATGGCAAATACAAACTGCCTCCCGAGATTCTCTGCTCTGCAGCAAAACCACATACCTTGGGCCACACACTTGCTACTTCACTGGTTTGTTCGCTGTTGGAGTCTCAAGCCTTTAGAGCTAGGCTCCAAAGGTGACACCTAGCTCATCCTTCCCAGCAAGCTGGACTGCGGTCACCAAAGGCTAATTAGCACAGGAACTGGTGCAGGGGATGGGGACTGTTGACTAGATATTGTCTCTAAACCCGTAGGTCAGGACCCCAAGAGGGAGGGCAAGGGATGAACGGGGCAGGTAAAAGCCACTGAAAAATTTATTACCAGCCAAAGCAAAGAAAAATCTCACACACAGACACAGACACAGACACAGACACAGACACACACACACACCACCCACTTCCCAGTCTTCCCTTTAAAGGTCAACATCTCTACGTACATACATGATCAGGGGTCAGCAAAACCCCTGCCCCACCTTTGCACAGGTGCCAAAAGTGGCACATAAGCCGATTTTCACTGGCATGTGAGGTGGGAGCTCAGTCCGGCTCCTCCTCCCCCATGCAGCCTGTAGATTAACAAAAGACCATCTAATGCTACCAACCATCACCTAGACGATAAAGCTCTTCAGCTTAACTTATTTATTAAAGAAGCTGTGGTAAGTAGGACTATTAATGACTGTATAAAATATCACTGGCACTCAAACCCCATAGAGGTCAAAAGGTCAAATTTCAGCGCTCTGCCTCGGAAAGGTTGCTGACCCCTGCTGTAAATGAAGCATTAATATATGTCTTATCCTGACTTGTTTGGGAAATGTAAAGTGGTGGCTAAAATTATTAACTTCAGATGGAGGGTTGTCTGCCTGAAAAGGTCAAGAAAGGCTGGCTAAGATCACTGTATCAGGGTGCAATCCTATGTCCTTGGGGCTACCCTCACTGGAAATGCAAAGGTCAGGAGAAGTTGCGAAAAGGCAGTGGTGGGTAACACTGAAGCTAAATTCCCCGACCAGTCACAAATTCCACTTCTGTGCCTCCATGCAGGTTATTAAGAAGCTGGAAAAGAAATCCTACCACCACCATCACTACCTCCTGCCCACTGCATTCCAGTTCTGTGGCTCCCAATCACCACATAGGTCCAGTATGGTGATAAGTTATTCAAAACCATGTTCACCATATGAAATGTTCTTCTGACCCCAAAGGACCAGCCACATAGCCAGATCAGGGTTAGGTTGGATCTTCTCCAGAGCAACCACACTTCCAGCCAATCCTTTAGGGTCTAAAACCACAGGTTTATTATAGAGAAAACAGAAAGAATCAGAAGACAGTTGTTAAATAATAAAGCATTAAAATATATACAAAGACTTCAGATTCTTAGCAGTATTGACTAGTTTGCTGTCTGAAAGTCTCTGTGGCATGCATCCCCAGCATGGCTGGGTCACTCAGTCCTTTGTTCAGAGCTTCATTTGTAGAAAAGTTGCTCCAGAAGTAAGAAGCAGAATGGAGGATAAAATGGAGATGATGAGGCAATTGCCCTTTACAGTCCTTTTGCCATGTCTAGGACCTTCTTTGTCCCAAACACAAACTCCTAGCACATGTCACTGAAAGGCCTTAGCATTCTCTCCATAAGTACAGTCATAAGGGTTAGTCCCTGGGCCTCTCAATGGATTCTGTGTACAGCTGAGGTCATAGACTAGAATCATAGACTCCTAGGGTTGGAAGAGACCTCAAAACCCCTGCCCCAAATCATCCCAGCCAGAATTTTGTCAAGCCAGGACTTAAAAACCTTGAGGGATGGAGATTCCACCAACTCTAGGTAACGCATTCCAGTGTTTCACCATTCTCCTAGTGAAATCGTTTTTCCTTATATCCAATCTACACCTCCCCCACTGTAACTTGAGACCTTTGCTCCTTGTTCTGCCATCTGCCACTACTGAGAACAATCTTTTGAGCCCTCCTTCAGGAAGTTGAAGGCTGCTAGCAAATCGCCCCTCACTCTTCTCTTCTGCAAACTAAATAAGCCCATATCACTCACCCTCTCCTTGCAGCTCATGTGCTCCAGACCCCTAATCATTTTCGTTGCCCTTTGCTGGACCCTTTTCAATGTGTCCATATCCTTTCTGTACTGGGGTCCCAGAACTGTATGCTATACTTAAGATGTGGCCTCACCAGTGCCAGATAGAGGGGAATAATCACTTCTCTTGATCTGCTGGAAATGCTCCCCCAGTGCACCCCAATATTTCATTAGGCTACAAGGGCACACTGTTGACTCATATCCAGCTTCTCATCCACTGTAATTCACAGCTTCTTTTCTGCTGCATTGCTACTTAGCCAGTCAGTCCCCAGCCTGTAACAATGCTTGGGATTCTTCTGTCCCAAATGCAGAATTCTGCACTCATACTTGTTGAACCTCCTCAGACTTTTTTGTCCCAATCCTCCAATTTGTCTCGGTTAGTTTGGACCCACAGGTCTATTGAGGGGCCATTAAGGAGACCAATCTGCCTGGAAGTGTCAACCAGAAACAGTGCACAAGTTTGGAAATGCAGGTAAACCCTACATAGCTTGAAGTCATAATACAAAGATGATACAAGCATGTAACCAAAATTATCATACTTGGCAAATAGTAACATTTTCATAGATACCTCCCATGGCATTTCTGGTTTGATTCATTGCAATTTTATCATATTGGTATCAGCAATATCATAATCATAGAATCATAGAACTGGAAGGGACCTTGAGAGGCCATCAAATCCAGACCCCTGCCCTCATGTCAGGACCAAGTACTGTCTAGACCATCCCTGATAGATATTTATCTAACACGTTCTTAAAATATCTCCAGAGATAGAGATTCAACAATCCCCTTAGGCAAATTATTCCAGTGTTTCACCACCCTGACAGTTTGGAACTTTTTCCTAATGTCCAACCTAAACCCACATAAAAACCCACATATTCCATAGAGAATCACAAAGGCATCTTAAAAAAAAAACAATGAGGAGTCCTATGGTACCTTAAAGACTAACACATTTACTTGGGCATCAGCTTTGGTTGGCTTGATCTCACTTTGTCAGATACATGAAGTGGATACTACTACAGTTCAGAAGGGATACATACATAGATGCAAAGATGGGAGCCTTCCTTTATTATGTGGAGGACCAATACTAATGAGGCTAATTCAATCAGCATAGGCGTGGCCTATTCCCTATGGCTGATCAGCTGGCAATACCAAAAGGGGGGAAATTAAACTTTTTATAATGAGCTAGAAGCTCCCTGTCTCTATTCAGACCCAGTCTGATAGTATCAAGTTTTTAATCAGAATTCTTGGGTTCTATTCCTGTCCCCCGTTGCTGTGGCTTTGCATAAGGCACTTGCCTCATCTGCACTTTAGTTTCCACAGCTGTCCCCTACCTCACTGGGGTGTTGTGAAGACAATTCATTTGTTTTGGATGTGGCCAGACACTACAGTAAGAAGAGCTACAGAAAAGCTCATAAATATTACATTAGAAGTGCCAGGTCTTGTTATTGTTATTATCAATTTTGAAATGAGTTTCCTTTGACAGTGTTCATGGCCCCTTCATGTTAACTTTCTGCATGCATTGGAGTGATTATTTTCGCCGAAACAAATGTTCAGAGAAAGCAAATATTAAGCTTGTGTGCGCTAACTGATCTGTGCTACTTATCTACAGATCTACCTTATTTATACTCTTCTGTCTATACTGTACATGATATGTGGTATATGGGACACGACATTTCTTGACTGAGCTAGGAGATCACGGTTCCCTAAGCCACAGCCCTGGCACAGGTGTGATTAAGGAGCCAAGTGAAAATCTGGCCACATCCTTTGTAAGTAGCTCTGCACATGCTGTTACTTTGTGTGTTTGTTGTGAGAGAAAATGACACAGAGGAGCTGTGCCCAGGCAATGAAATTACCAGTACAGTAGTCTTGTTTTTTCCAGCAATGGTGCCCTGAGTATGCCTGGTTTGGCCCAGAAAGAGAAAGGCTTAAAACTGATAAAGATGCTCTACATTTTGCAGGATTGGGATCTGTCGGCAAGGGAGGGACTGAGATGGGAATAGAATCCAAGTCTTTAGCTAATGTCCAATCTGACAGGCTAAGGCAACTTTTGATGCTGTTGCAATTTATGGTGGTTCCTTTTCTTATCCATAGCAGGGGCCTCCTCTGTCCTGCAACAGGTGTGGCAATTTCCAGATTCAAGACCATCATTTTGGGAAGCCAGGATCAGGACTTTCATGACTACATAGAGGTGGCACTGATATCCCCATTGGCCTCAGATTTTACAATTAGAACAAGGTCAGAATGTCCACTGCAAAAATACCCAAAGGAGCTTCTCTGGTGCTACCCCAGCAGACAGAGTTTTGTATCATGCATGTCCAACCACAGGCAGATCCAAAACCATCCATTGAAGGGCTCTGGTGCAACAGCCATACAGTCGCTTCTTACAGCAGGGATGGATTTGGTCTGCTCTGCCACTCAGTGGCACCAGGTTTCATCTTCCCTCTGGAACCCTTAGCAGTCTTGAGTTCTTCATTGTTCATATCCCACTTCCCCAGCCTGAGGGGACTTTCACTAACTGGAGTGTGGATGGACCAAGGCCTTGGCACAGATGCTCGGTACAGGCTTTGCTGCTTTCTGGAATTGGTATGGGGATACAAGGTGGCTTTAAGCCACCCTTAAATGCCCCCAGTCTGGGGAAAGGGCACCATTTTGGGAGGGCAGCAGCCAGGCATACTGGAACACCAACTGCTCTTCTTCCAGTTCCTCTGACTGGGGTAAGAGCGCTATTTTGGGAGAGCAGCGGTGGAGCAACAGCCAAGGGTACTGGGAACACAAGCTGCTCTTCTTCCCATTCCTCTAGCTGTCAGTGAGCCAGGGGCGAGTACATGGATTGGGTGAATTATTCCTCTGCCCCCTTCCCTCATCAGTCGGGAGTGAGAGGCATGCACACAACCTGTGTACTTTCCCCTCACTCCCTGACAGTCAGAGGGAGGGGAAGAGGAGCAAGTAGCATCCCAGTATGCAGGGCTACTGTCCCTGCACCCTTCCAAAATGGCCCCTTGATCTAGGGATGACCTGATCTCCCTCACTTGTGGCATTAAAATCATGATTAGGCCTGTGCTATTTAGTATAAGTCAGGGACAGGGCATGGGCAATAAACTAAAAATCACAGAACATGTCCCTGGCTTTTACTAAAATTCAACATAGCAAATAGGGACCTCAGCAACTGTATTCCCACACTGCCTGCAGTGGCTATGCAGCTGTGGGGCCTGTTTAGAACTCAAAGGACCCCCACCACCCACTACACCAGGAGCTCCAAGGTTTCCCCACCAGGAAGCAGAGGCACCCCGCAGTCCCTGCCCATTGTAGGCTGAAGTCACAGAGGTCACTGGAAGTCAGGGATTGCTCCTTTTCCCAGAATTTGAATTGTTACACAGCTCCACCCAGACAGCCTCTGCCATGTAGCTACCATGAGGTCAATACTACCCAGATAGGGTAGCTTTCAGCCACATCTCCTTTTTCTCTCAACATCCCCCTACATTCTGAGGGTTGATGGGAATAACCTTAGTGGTAGTGGGTTGGTTCAAAGCATGACTAAGCTCTGACCCCCTGTCTATCTCACACATACTTGAGGGATACTGCTTAGGAAATCTTCATAGACCAATAGTCCAGGTCTGTCCTCACTCGTCCTGCTGTAAGTCAGGGACAGCTCCTCACAGGTCACCACAGTTGCAGGAGTATGCGAGCATGTGAGCAAGAGGAGAATTGGGCCATTTGGAGCATGGTTTAAGATCTGATCTGCGTTGTACTGAAGCATGTTATAATTGTCTGGGTAGGTTGTGGAAAGTCCATCACTGGAGATATATTTAGGAGCAGGTTAGACAAACACCTGCCAGGGATGACCTAGATGGTGCATGGTCATGCTATGAGGGCAGGGGACTGGACCTGATGACCTCCTGACGTTCTTTCCAGTTCTATGATTCTGTTATTTTATGTCCTGCTCCAGGCTGAGGAGCAAGCATAAGCACATTAGAGGAAAAGACAGAGCCAAAGGCTCTGACAACATGCCAAATGAGGGCCTGATCCAAAGGCCACTGATGACATCAGGAAACCTTCCACAGATTTCAAGGGGCTTCAGACCGGGCCTGGAACTAGCAGCTGTTTAAAATGACCTGCCTTCTATCCCGTGTTTCCACCCTGTTTTTTTTACTGATGACAATGGCTTTGTTCTGCAGGAGTCATGGGATTTGCTAAATATAACGAAGGGCTATTTCTGTGGGGACTTCAAAAAGCTTGTTTCATTTGCTTGGTTCCTTTCATCCTTTGTTGTCTGTGGTTGTTTTGGACTCCAACTGCTACCCAGCCTTCTGAGCTCAAATTTCTGCCAGGCATTGGAGACAGCACAGACAACAGCCACTTATGATATGGCATTGTGTGTGTGTGTGTGTGTGTGTGTGTGTGTGTGTGTGTGTGTTGGGGACTAGCAGCTCTCATACCCATGCTGAAAGTTGCCCAGTGGGGCTGACAGCCACTGCAGACCTGGGGCTAGGGGTGGGGAAGACACCTGGCTTTGCACACCCCGGAAGAGGAGTGGCCAAGGGCGGAAAGAGGTGGACCGTCGCGTGCCCCTGACCACCCCAGCATTTAGAGCAGCAGAAGCAGCAGCAGCTGGGAGCCCCGAGACCCTTTGAATCGCCTGGTCCCACGGTATAAGCCTCCTTTGCCCCTTCCCCCATCAGTGGGCTGAAGGCACCTTACACACATAGCTACCCGAAGACACTCTCGCTGTTACACGCAGACTCAAACACTCTCCTATCTAACACGTACATCCTACAGGGTCCATAGCCTCGCACAGACACTCAGAGACACTCACTTCACAGAGCCACCTATGTCTCCTCCCACGCCTGCTCAGAAAGGAACCTCAGACACAGGCGTGTGCACCCCTGTATCCACATGCTCACACACACAGCCCCAACAGCCACTCAGAAGCCATTACAATGCTGCTGGCATTCAGAAACTAGTCTGAGGCACTTACTGTGCGTTTACGAGCATCTCCCACACACACACACACACACACACACACACACACACACACACACACACGCCCTCTCTGCTCACACATGCAGGCAACTCTCACTCACACCAGCTACCTGCACGCTCCCCTATGAACACACCAAAATGAACCTCCCCCACGCAGGCTGAGGCTGTCTCAGCTATCTGTGGCTATCTGTCCAGTTCCCATTATAATTACTGGAATTTGCACACCTGAATTCCACAGGCGGGCTTGGCAATCTCAGGTATGCTGTGCACTCATCACACTGGCTGTGCACACACAAGCACACCTCCTCCCTGACTCCCTATGCTCACATACAGCCAGCTGCACAGCCCGTCCTCCACACATGCCTGCACAATCAAAACATACTTTCCCCATCCTTGTACCATGCCTGTGTAACCCACACACCTGCTGGGTGTGGTTAGCTGTCCCACATGGTCGCCCCTGGACTACTTGCAGAGAGAAAAAATGAGTCTCTGCTACAGCCTTAGCTGGGAGGCAGCTGGCTCAAACTGTAGAGGATCCTGCACTGTTTCCGAGGTCCCAGGTCTGCGTCCATTACACAGGCACCCTCTCGCACAAGTCCATCTCCCGTAGTTGCAGTTCTATGCCGCTCTTCTCCCAACCACCTCCTGCCATGTGTCATTGGATAGGGAGGTGCAGCGAGCCACTCACATCCGCATCCAGAAATGCAACCACTCACTAGAGCTGTGAAATGCCTGTGCCCATGCACAATCCACAGGTGGATAAGTGTGCCTGCTTCCCCCACACTTCCCTAGCTCACTAATCGCCATGCATAATACACATAATACACACAGAATATGAGCTGTGATTGTGTATTCACCTCTGTCGGTATGATATGTGTATGTAAGAGAGACAGACTGACTCTATTCACTCCAATTTGCTCTTTTCTTTCACCCCACAAGTAGATTGTTTCCATGTGTTCACTCTCCCTGTAGAATTTTTAATCTAATCTCTTCTCTAACTGTGAGGAGTGGGTCATTTATAGATATTTTTTCATAAAAACAGTATTTCAACACAATAACAACAATAAAAAACCCTGATACAGAACGTGTTGGAGAGCGGGGGTGAAAAAAAAAATCACTCACACAATAAACACAGAGGATTGTCTCCCTCTACCGGGCTCTACTGGCAATAGCGAAGAATGTTCCCCTAGTTAAACTTGGCTCTGAAGAGGAAAAAAGAAAAAAAAAGACACACAGCCACTGCATCTTTTGACACAGTCTTTGCAGTCACACACAGAGGAGAAAAGTAGAGGCAATTTGAAGAGAGTTTGAGGGAAGGTGAAAGAAAAATATGTCCTGTGTTCATTAAGGTTCTATTCTTGTACATTGGAACCAGAGACAGAATAGACCTAGGTCGGCTAATCCAACCCTCTACCACCACAAGGTTGTTAGCTATTGTATATTTTTTAGTGCTCTGTTCAGTCTGGTTTTAAATCTCTCAGACAGTGGGTTTCTCTTTGAATGTTTCCAGCCTAACTAACCCTCAATTTACACCCCAGCGTCGCAATATCTACCGGAACTCAGCATGTCACATCACTGTTTTATTCTGTTCCTAGCCAAAGCCCCAGTTCTGAGTTTGGATCCCTGTTGGTGAAAACTTTTGTCCCCATGAAGCTGCTGTCTGAAGGCATCAACAGGTCTCTGTGGGGTGCATGTGTGGGAGGGAGTCTGCAGGAATGAATCAGATTGCACGATCAGGACCCAGGTTTTTAAATCAAACCTACTGCCGTAGGATTTCAGCTGATGAGCAAAACATTTGCTTTCTTAAAAGTTTCTTTTAAAAATACACAAGTGCCAACCATTTCCCATCAAAATACTGAAAACTCTTCCACTTTACCAGCTTCCAGGATTGGTTTGGACTGACACATACACATTTGCAACCATTACATTTCCTGTGGCTTTTTGCAGAATAAGCCAAGGTCACGCTAAATTGCTGATATTCACTTCTGCAGATTTGCCGTGGTGCCTGGGTCCTTGGGGCCAGATATTAGCTGAATGATATGAGTTTTAGTCACTTTCTAAAGAGCCACAGTCTTTTCTTACTACTTAATAATCTGCCACGTTAAGTCTGTATATATGAGAAGGTGCTTCTTCCTGGTCTTATAATTACTTTTATTGTAAACAGCTAGGGACTTTTGGTGTAATTTCTTCTAATTCACAATTACTGTTCTTGTGGGCAGCAATTTTAAAGGAAATTGACCAACTTCTGCTGGTGAAAGGGACAAGTTTTCAAGCTACAGGGAACTCTTCTGGTTTGGGAAAGGTACAAGTCACAGCTAAATATAAGGTGAAATCGATTCTTTAGAATAAGTTGTTTAGCACATATTCTAGAAAGTGTAAGGGAGACAGGATGGCCCACAGATTTCCCAGCACCTGGGCAAGGACAGGGGAGGGTGGCTCCATGCTCCCAGAAGGGGCGTAGCTTCAGCTGACAGGGATGTGGCAGGAGGCAGTCAGCCCTCAGTACAATCCAGAAAACGTTGCACTCAGCCCCCTCACCACAACCAGACTTCAGCGCCACCCAGAACATGCCACTTGCCTCTGACAGAGATCTAAAGTGTCCCAGGGATCCCAGCAGCTGCTGTTGCAGAAGCGACTGGCAGTCCTGGGCCCTTTTGAATTCCCAGGCCAGTTTAGCCCACTGACCTCCCGACAGCAGGCCTGAAGAGACCCTTCAAGGTGAAGTGGCTTGTTAACACCTGTCTGGGGGAGAGGGAGGCATTAGTTAGCTGGTTATAGATTGTTGTCATAAACCATAAATCCAGCATCGTTATTAAGGCCCCGATTTTTAGCATCTAGCACAGTTACGAACTTAAGCTCCCAGGCTCATCATTTTGAAGGTCTCTTTGGAGTACAAGGATGGAGAAGTCAAGTATGGAGAGACTGGCTTGTGAGAAGGGCTTGCTGGGGCGGTAGAATGTGTCCTTTGGTCAGTGCTTTACTGTGGGAGTTCGTTCTCAGTGAGCTCCATACCACACAGCTTTCAGGGTGCTATGGACGAAGAGGGAATTTAGAGCAGCATAACTGCCCAAGCTGGAATATAATCAGTACACAAGACTTCCCACTCTCGGATTGAGTGCTAGGGGACAGGCTGCTTATGAACACAAGTGGTCAAACACTAGAGTTACCTTTTACCGACCACCACCAGGAGGCATGAGCCCAGCAACCAGTCCAAGCCCACCCAAGACACTAGTCACGTGCTCAGAGAGTTACCCAGTCTTGCCCTGTACAAATGCTGTTATCTGATTGAAGTATGAGGCATCTGATTTAAAGATAGACCCTGGCTCAGTCAGCTTAGGAGCTGATTAACCCTTTCTGGTCTAGTGCCTCATTTTAAGACTTGGAAAGATGTGTACGTAAGTAGGCTGTTACATTAGGCTAGGATAGAAAGCTGAAAGGCCAGGTTGTGTTGTTTGAGCAGCTGAATGGAAGGTGTTTGTTCAGGTCTTATGACGTGAACAAACAATCCTTGTCTCTTACTCTGGCTTTCATTCCACACCAGAAGGGAATATTAACATTTAAGGTCAAATTTGATGGGAGTCATGTTATTGTTCATATGTCTTTCTGAAGGTTGTGTGAACTGCATGTGAATTGTTTAATGAATACATTATCATGTGCTAATTACCATGACGTTTGGGAGATAGAAGGCTATGTCAAAAGCCTGTTGTGCTCTCCCAGGCCAACTGGCTGCTGCAAAGGTATAAAATCCATTTGGACAAGAACCTTTTGGTTCCAGGGAAAGCTGCAAGCCATAAGAAATGAGATCCCAGAATATCCTGATGCCCATTTTGAGGCCCACCAATGCGGGGCAAAGGGGCCAACTGCATTGGGGCCTGGCACTTCAAAGGGGCCCAGAGCTCCCAGCTGTAAGCAGTGATGGCTGTGAGCGCCAGACCATTTTGAAATGCTGCAGGAGCATCACACCACTGCTCTGCATGGCTCCAGAGGGTTGCGGGGAAGCCCCAGCAGTGTGATTGGAGCTAACTGCTCTTGGCTCCACCCCTTCCATCCAAGTCTCTGCCCATTCTGGGAAAGTAGAACCCCCTGCCCCTTCCCCTTCCCCCACACACACACCTTGCCCCCAAGCCCGTGGCAACTCTGGGCCCCGCTGCCCCTTTTTAATGGACATTGACTTAAGGCCTCAGATCTGGTTGAGGTTTCATACAGAGGAACCTATCCACAAAGATCGCGGTCCCAGTCAGCTGGAGTCACCCTGGATATGGGTTTGGACTAGACCCATGGACTAAATTCTTAAAGAACTATTTTGCAACTACAAGATCACCATCTCAAATGTGCAACTGAGCCTCAAGAATTGAACTGAAGTTTGGAGGTATACTAGTCTTTCAACCAATACGCTCTCTTTTTTCTTTCTTTCATAACTCTTTAGTTATGTGTCTTTAGCCATATGTGTGTGTTTGGGATAAGATATGAAATACTCATTCACCTTGCAGGTAGTGTCTCCAATCCTTTGGGAGTGTTAGAACTTTTTTTTGATGGGAGTATCTGGGCGATGGCCAGAGGCTGGGTTATTTTAAGGGTGCTGTGTGGGTTGGACTCTGATTGACCAATGAATACAGAAGCTATTTTTATGGACTTGGTGAATATAAATATTGGAGTAACCACCAGCTTTGGGGATCGGCCATCCCATTTCTTGCAGTGCATCCTAATGGAGTTACCTCAGCTGGATACCCTGAGACCAGTGTTCCCAGTAGGCTGTGTGCTTGAGCAGCCACCCAGGAGAGATTCAGGTGCCGTCTAGCTGAACAGCAGAATGCCCACAACCACCCACAGCTGGCAGCATGTGCTTCTAAAGTTGTGCACATCCACACATGCCTTAGTGCACAATATAAAATTTATTCTGCCCATGGATGGAAAAACTTAGAGGGAACACTGCCTGCAACCCTGAGCATCACACCTTGCACCTGAGGTGCATCTACATAACCTGCTCCACTGCAAACATACCACTGTGGCTGCAGAAAAAGAAAAATCACCGTCTACTGAATAATTTCAGTCCCACTTCCTGCAGCAGTTTCCTACAGAGGTTTCTTATTGATTCAACCCTCTTTAGCTTGTGAGATATGATGAAATCATTGCCTGCAGCCACTGCCATAACCCCTCAGGCTATTAAAGCTCAGATGCCATTCTTAACTTGTGCTGTTGGCTCTGCTTTATTCCTGACGTGACAGTGAGAGGCTGAGGTGTCAGGCTTAATGTTAACATATCCTGGCACCGGCTGGTTTGTGCTGTTCACAAACTTTGCCTCACTCAGGAGACAATCTGTATATTTACAATTAATATGGATTAGATATTATTATCTATGCAATATGGCAGGCAAGCAGTTTAGAGAGGATAACAGCTGTTCAATACTACAAATGATGCACACATAAATTACAGTTTAGTAATGGGATATTATTACTGAGATGCACAAAAGTTCAGAAACCAGGGGTGGCAATATATAAATAGACATTGCATGGAAATTTACTCAGACATACTTCTGAGTTGTAATTAAGAGAGTCTATGCTCTAAATTCTCCATTATCCTGCAACTATTGTCATCATTTATAGTAGTAATAAACACATGTAAAAGGTAGAGTTGGTTAAAAAAAGAGAAAAACTTTTTTCCCCCATGAAAAACTTTTTCTTTTTTTCCCCGTGGAAACCAAAATACTTCACAGAACCTTAATTATTTGGTGATCATTTTGTTGGAAAGGTTTCAGGTCTAGGATGGAATTCTGGTCATGCAGAGAGAGCGTGAGACCAACCCCAGAATAGCTTGGTGATTAGGAGGTAAGAAACCCAAGATGAAGTGTTTGTTTTGAATCAGGTTGATTTCAATGGCAGCTGGATGTCTAAATACCTGAGAGGTTTTGGGAAGGGCAGACTAAGTGTTACCAATTCTCATGAATGTGCAGTAAGTGTCACGATAATTATTGTTTTCCTTAAAGCCCCGGGTCCTGGAGTCCAGTGACTATGTGATGATTTCAGCCTTCATTCTTAAAGAAAAAATTAAGATTTTAGCTCTTGTGGATGCTGAAAAAGCTTCAAACATGGGAGCCTCTAAAGGCTCATGAAGCAGAAGACAAATCATGCATCCAGCTCCCCTAAATTCATGAAATTATGTAAAAATAAAGATGCAGTATTCTTTTTATTTTTGAACATTTGGGGCTGGCCATAACGCATGTCCACCATGACCCTGCCTGTATTCGCAACAGTGCAATATTTTTTGTTTCAGAGAAAATCTTAAATCAGGCAAGGCTTAGAGTTGAAAGCATGGTTCCATTTTCCTACCTTCAGTCACTGGCAGAGCCACCTGGTCCATTGGACAGTTCAAGGTGGTTACTATAGGCTCTGTGCTTTGAGGGCTTTCCCCATATAACAGGGACATGGTGCCTGGAAAATGTGGGGACTGATGGTAGCACAGCTGGCTCCGTCCTGCTGGTTCCCTGTGTCACTTGGGAGAGGAGGGGACAGAACGAACATAGGGTAGGGGTTGAGCAGGAGTGAGTTGGGGTAGAATCCTGGGGGCAGGGGGAGAGAGGGGTTGGAGCAGATTTGGGCCTGCAGAGGAGCAGCAGGTGTGGAGCAGAGGCATGGGTTTGCAAGAAGGGGTGCAGTAGGGATGGGATGCCATTGAAGCAGAGGCAGGAAGAGAAGGGGTGGCAGGTGAAGCCTGGGGTGGAAGTGGGCTGTCCTGTGTCCCACACCTCCCTAGGGACAGCTCTGGTTCTTGGCTATCAAAGTGAGTCCTAAATATTTGGAATGTCCTCCTTAGGACCTGGACTGAGAGCACTGGACTGAGATCCCAGTTCCCATAGACCATAAAATGTGATCCCCATAAGCAGACACACATCTTCCTCTTTGTCCCCCTCCTCAAAACTCCACGATGTCTACAAAAAACTAGACAATGGCTAGGCAGTTGGTGTGCAGAGACCACTGCCACCCTCCCAAGCAATACAGCCTGATTGTTTTCCCTTGCACATCTACACCCATCTTTCTATTTTCTCTTATAGCTAGTAAGCCTTTTGATGTAAGGACCAACTTTCTGTGCTGTGTTTGTACAGGGCCTAACACCATGAAATCCTGGTCCATGATGAAGGCCCCCGGTGCGCCAGTAATGTAAATAATAAATAATAGCAAACACCTTGTCTAAATTTGGGTCAGAGGAATTGGAAAAGAAAGGCACCCCCAGAACCAGACACAGATGCCAATAGCAGATCTTCTCTCATTTACACCTGTGCAATGGGACTGACTTTAGTGGAATTGCAGAGGGTTGTGTTTCTCTACACACAGACAACACAGAGAGACAACTTTCAGCAGCAAGATCCCAGTCCAGGAGAGCATCCCTATCAGGGTATTATGCATGCACATGATTGTCTTTAAGCATGTGACTAGGTCTATACTATTGCAGAAATCGACCTGTTCAGGGTCAGTCTTCTGCGGTTTTGTTTTGCACTTCATGAAATGGTGCTTTCCAGGGTCAAAGTTGACCCCGAACTCCTTGCAAGTGACATGCAAACAGACATTAAAATCTATCGCTGATATATTGATTTTAGCTATGCAATTCACTTAGCTAAAATTGCACATTGGTGGTTGGCTGCTATCTGTAGTATAGACCTAGCATAAGTATTCCTCTCAATGTGGATGCAGTTAAGCACTTGTATAAGTGCCTTCCTCAATCTGAGGGGAAGGGAACCAAATTAGACAGGACAAATGCAAAGTCTTCAGTGAAGAGTTTGGTGGGTATGTCTTCACTCTAATGGCCTGCAATGAAATGAACCCAAAACGACTACCAGTGCCTGCAGACAGAGCCATCTTTAGTCCAGGTTTATATTAACTGCATACTTCAACAAGTGATATAAACCAGCCCCCTTGAGCAATATAAGTTACACCAACCTAAGCACCATTGTGGATAGTACTATCTGGACAGCAGAGCTTTTCCTGCACACATAGCTACCACCTTGCAGAAGTGGATTTATTGTACCAATGAGAACAAGTCCTGTGGTACCTTATAGACTAACAGACATTATGGAGCATAAGCTTTTGTGGGCAAAGACCCACTTCATCAGATGCAGCTGATGAAGCGGGTCTTTGCCCACGAAAGCTTATGCTCCAAAATATCTGTTAGTCTATAAAATGCCACAGGACTTCTTGTTGTTCTCAAAGATACAGACTAACACAGCTACCTCTCTGATTATTGTACCAATGTCACTTCTAGTATAGACTAGCCCTTAGAGGTGTGAAGGGATATTTCATAGCAATCAAAGACACTATAATTACATAGAGATCTACACCACATGCAGTTGTACGTAATGGTAGCATTTGGCACGTACACTTTAACTAGACATTTCACCCACAGAGAATTTCAAAAATGATACAGTGAGTTGATGCCAAGTCTACATTTTTCCTTGAATATGTTTCAAATTTGGAAAATTGCTTTGGTTCAAAATAAAATTTTTTTAAAAATGTAGGTTTTTTTATTCTTTTTACATTAACTGTTTTTTGTTTCAAAAATGGTTCAATTTAATTTAAAAGTATTTTTTTAAAAAAGCCCTCAAAAACTGAATAAAACAATTTAAGTTGAACTAATGTTTCATTTGATCCAAAATAACCATTTTTGACTTGTTCATGTGTGCCACTGTTCTGAAATCTCAAAGTTAGCTATGCACACAATTCTAACACATCTTCTAACACAGCCTATATCTCCGAGTTCCTATAACAATGCCAAATGTACTCAGCAACATAACACTCAGTCTTGTTAACAGTATAAAATAAAACCGGACTAGCTGCAAAAATACAAGAGAAGTAAGTACCAAAGGAGTGGGAAGCAAGGCATTAGTGAGGCTGTGACCTGTGGCTAGGAAAAGTTAAGGAGTCTGCAAGCTAAAATACACAGATCCATCCTCTAGAGACCTACTAGAAACATATGTAAATGTCTGTTAGGGCCCCTCCATGTTCCATAGGCTAGAACTTTGAAATGCAAACCTGTATTGTTAGAAAATTAGAGGTGACAGTAATTGTGTATGTTCACTTACATCTGGTTAGATTTTGGCCATGTAAACAGACAGTTCCTGTCGATTATTGTAGCTATTGATTCAGAGATCAAAAGGGAATATTAACATTTATATAAGTCTTGGCTGAAATAATGTCATTGTCTATATGTCTCTTCATAATCTGTGATAACTGCATGGTTAACAAAAGCTAATTATCCATTGAGCACTTTATATAGTTTAATTACCACCAGTAAGGCTTAGGAAACTGAAGGTTCTTTCAAAAGCCACCCAGCGCTGTATGGTCACCTGGCTACTAGAAAACTGTATAAACAACTACCCTCTGAGACTGCTTGGGACCTGATCCTTTTAACCTCCAATCTGCTTAAGCTTTGTCAAGGGAAACCTGAATCACAACACCGTGGTCTCCAATGCTGTTCTGGACTGCTCTGATATTGGATATGAACAAAAAGCAGTCAAGTAGCACTTTAAAGAATAGCACGACTTGCTCTCTGTTACTATTGGATATGAACATTGGACTATAATCAGTGAACTAATTCTGAAACTATTCTGTGCAACTCTGAAGCTCATGATCTCTGTCCTGAAACTGATCTTAGAATCATATTCAGGTATGTGAGTGTAATGGTCTTTTAACCAATACTCTCTCTCTCTCTCTCTCTCTCTCTCTCTCTCGTTCCTTTTTAACTAAATTTCAGATTTGTTTGTAAGCAAGTATTTGGGTGAGCTCTAAAATATTCATTAACCTGAGAGAGAAAGTGCCCAAATTTGACATGGCTATCTGTGAGGGAACCCAGAAGTTAGGTTACTTTAGAGCCATGGTGTCCAAGATGCAAGCCATTAGCCAAGTGTGTCTATTTGGCCAGCTGAGTGTCACTAGTTGGCTTGAAAAAAATTTTAGAATAATGTGGCTAGCCGGCTAGCATCAGAACTGCTTGGACACCACAGTATTAAGGGGATTGTGTTTTGGCCTCTATGTAACCAGGGAGGTAGTGGGGGAGCTGTTTTGCGGCTAGCTTGGTAGATCAGAATATTAGAATGACCACCCGTATGGGAGACCGCCTGCCCTTTCTTTGCAATTTTCCCCAGTTAAGTAACCTCAGTGAGGCCTCCAGGGGATCCTGGTCTCAAAGGGCTTTTGATTTCCATGTGCTAGTGTATGAAGCACATTTTGACTGTAAGGAAATAACCTAGGATTTCTCAGTCACCACTTTCTGAGCAGGTGGAGTAACTGTGATGATCGGACAGAAAAATCAAGTCCCCAGGGCTCATCAAAATTCTCATGTATGTGTGGATAAATTGCACCCCATTTGCCTCCTTGAATCATGTTACAAAGTAGTTATTGAGGTGCCTGTGCCTGCAGAGTCCGTTCAGTGGGCTTCAGATAAAATCCACCGCTTCCTTTTCCATCCCGTGTTATAATTCTGCCTGAGATGACACACCGCACTGTGGAGGAAAATGCACAGCTTTTCACACATGCTGTAAATAAGGCTGAGATTACTGACGATGTAGAATGGGACTGACTATTGCAATATTTAATCTGCTGGGTGGGCAATTCATTAAAACGGATATCCAGGGCTTTAATCACTCTGCCAACCTGCCATCTGCTTCCTCCACACTCCTGCCTGGCTTAGGCCGGGTCTCAATATACGAGGGGACAGCTTGTGAGAGGCACACTGGGGCCTGTGTCATAATTCATCTTCTGAGCACGACACAGCAAGCTGTTTGGGGCTATGAATCCCCATCACATGCGCCTGCCCAATAAAGCTGTTCCTGCATAGGAGCAGCAGTGGAAGAGGTTGGGGACAAGGTTCTCTTTGGCCTTGACAATTCTGGGCTTGGACCCTTGGCCTCATACCTGGGGTTTACATGAAGTGCCACTTCTAGACATCTTCTTCACAAGCACACAGTTAACCCTTCCACCACATGTGACAGAGGATCTGGCTGTTGCACTGTCCTTGCCACGTCCTCACCTTCCTTGTGCGCTGCCCTCTCCCTGGTGCTCCAGGTTCCACCCTGGTCCCTTGTCTTCATAGACGTGACCTCCCCCATGCTGGGCTGCAATGTGCATCGTCGGGATGCTGCTAGTGAAACCGAGACACCTGCCTAGCCAACCACGTACCCTCAGCCCAGCAGGAGGGTGAGGAAGGACACAGCCCTCTGCTCAGCCATGTGAGAGGGAGGTGGAGCTCACAACTGAGCAGTGGGGCTGAGCGGCGGGAGGGGGGTTCTCTGTGGGGGGCCCAAGCCGGCATGCTGCAGCAGGGCCTAGCCGATGGCAGGTGCCCAAGGGCAGCACACTCACTTCAGGGCCCAGCACAGGGCCCAAGGCAACTGCCGTGCTCGTCTGGCCACAAAAGCCAGGCCCTGGGCCTTGGCGGAAGGGCAGGGCTGCAGCTAGCCAGCCTCATGCAGGCAGGTCTCAGTGCTGCCCGAAGCGTGCCGCATGAGCTTCCTGTGGTGATTTCAAGGGCTGTCATCACTGCCTCAGGAGCAGCACTGACAGCTCCGGGGCCTTTTGAATCTCTGGGCCGAAGGGCAGTTTCCCCTTTTCCTTGCCCTATCCGCCAGCAGGCCCAGGTCTGGTGCCCAGCACTAGGTGATCTCTGAAGAGAGCAGGCAGGAAGCGGTCAAAGAGAGGGTAGGGCCCATGCTCCCCAGCCACACACACCCCAGCTCAGCATGGGGGAAATAAGCTGCAGCAGTCTTTGGTGGAACTGCCCCTCCAGGGCTAAAAGGGGAGAAGCTGTGATTCTCTGGGGCAGTTACTCTCCGCAACTCACCCAGCACTGGATCTAGCCCATTTGGGGGTAGCCCCAGACCCAATTAGGCCCTTTACTGCTGGTTGGAGCAGAGCACCCATAGGCTGTGAACTGATTCCTTTCCCTCCACCACACGTTGTCCCTACTCTTCAGCACTGAGCTCTCTGGCAGGACATGGGTGGAGAGCTGGCACTGGTTTGTGTGCTGTTTTGTAGCTAGAGGATATGAACCCATGGGTTGTCGGCCTTGGAGGAAGGGCGATACTGGGGCCAAGGCAGAGGGCTGCCAAGCAGGATGCATGTAAACTCCCTGTTTGATGGGCTGTGCTGTAAACTCCCTGCGTGATGGGGGGAAGTCAGTGTCTGCTTTAGATTCCCTCCCACCCCGGCAATCCAAGGATGATACTTGCCTTGTATAATTACACAGTAAGATCTCCAGGCTGAGGCTGTCTCTTGCTGTGAGCTTGCACAGCACCTGGCACAAACATGCCCTGGTCAGGAGGTGGCTTTAGTATATAACAGATAATAAAGTCGCCCCTTTTCTCTGACATTAAACTGACCCACAAAACCCTTCCTCCCTGCGAACACTCATGAGCTAATGGATTTCAAATTTCTTCAGAACAGTTACAGCAAATGACTGGCAAAACAAATAGCTGCTTAAATGCTCTTTCCTTGCCATTTTCATCCCATTTTCTCCAGTGTTTGTGTAGCACTTCGAACAACGGGGTCCTGACCCTTGACTGGGGCCCCCAAGTGCTCTCACAACACAAACAACAAATAGTTGCCATCAGGAGCATCAATGCCCTTCTGGGATTTCAGGGGTGCTTAATAATGGTGAATTGAGCCAGGAGGCAGAGGTCCCAGGGACGTTGCCTATTGTGACTAATTCCTCTCTCGCTCGGCTGGCTGCCATTCCTGCTCCCAACTTGGGGAGTTTATCAAAAGACAACTAAAAAGGCTGTTTTTCTGACAGTCATCCATCTGTCCTGTTAATTTGCTTTAAGTGCTGCTTTACTGGGGCCAAGCTTTTAAGTCCATTAAAAAATCTAACTGCTCGTCTCTAGCCGGGAATGCGATAAAAAGGTGACATCAATCCTGCTTCCTCCTCCCTCGTGTTACGGACAGTCTGACGCTTGCAGTTTAAAGTGCCAGGAGTCATATTTTCTCAGGGCAGCCAGGCAGGTGACGGATGCAGGGGAATTCAGCCCGGGGGAGCAGGGCTTTAGTGTGTCAGCTTCAAGGTGAGTGTTTGGGTTCTTTGGAATATTTTGTAGTGGTCCCTGGGAAGGGGGCTGATCCTATCCTTGCTCACGATGGTGTAAAACAGGAGAAAAACTGCCAGTGTTAAACTGGTGTGAGTCAGATGTGGAGGAGATTCCCCGATAGCGCTGGCTTCACACAAGTTCCACTCCATTGTCCTTGGCGGAGTCTCTCCTGACTTACACCATCCTGCCTGTGAGGGCTGCTTTCACCACAGACTTTCAACAGCAACAGATGGGATCTTGTGCTTAGGTCAGTGGCTGAGTGCTTGAGGGAACTGGCTGAGTCCCTACTCCCACCATAGACTTCCTGGGCAAGCCATTTTGCCTCTCAGGGTAAATCTACACCAGTGCGGCTGTCAACCACCACAGGCCTGGAGGCAAGGTGGGAGGAGTGCCCAGCTCCCCAACCCCGGAAGGGGCAGGGAAACAGGTGGAAAGAACAGGGCTTAGAGCAGTCAGCCACAGCCACCCCCACCCATGCTCCCTCCAAGCCGCATGCAGAGCAGCGACACAGCACTGTTTCAGTGTTTCAAAGAAGACCAGGGCTCCGTCCACCACTGCTGCTACTTCAGCAGTGGTGGCGGATGGAGCTCTGGGCTTCTTTGAAAGGCCAGCCCCCAGGATAACGCCCCCCTTTGCCCCACACTGTTGGCAAACCTGGTCAACACTGAAATTAAAAACCCACAGCGGGCCTGTGCCAGTGGACAGGCCGATGAGGAGCAGGTTCCTGGGCAGTGTAGACCTCCGGCTTTGGGCTGGAGCCTTGGTTGTAGGACTCTGTGAGGTGGGAGAGCCCCAGAACTTGTGCGGAAGCCTGCACTTGGAAGGCTACAGAGCCTCAGGAGCATGAGGCAACTGACAGGGGTCTGCCACTCATGCCGAACCTCAGTGGAGACCTACGTGCTGTACCTTAGTTCCCCTTCCACGTAACTGGGTAATAGAAGTGCCCTACCTCCCAGGGATGTTATGAGGAGAAATGGTAATACTGTGATGATGGCAGAGCACATCAGGAACTAAACTAGATAAATCCTGGCTCTGGTATGAAAAAGAAGCTTCGCTTTTAGACTCCATTACTCTCTCAGCTTCCTCCAGCTGTTCCACCATTTCCCTTCATTTGCATGTGCCTTCTGGGCCTGAGATAGTTCAGCAATTGTCAATAAGCAGCCCGCTGGCTGGACACAGTTTGACAGAGTTAGCTCCTAGCAGGACACCAGATGCTTTATTTTCCTGCACAGGTACAGCCTCATGAGGCTTCCATTGGCTGGGGATCTCTGTTCCCAGCCAATGGAAACTGCAGAAAGTAGTATCCCAATCCTTGTTGCTTCCCATGGCTTCCATTGGCTGGGAATGGTGATCTGTGGCCAATAGCAGTTACAAGTGATTGTACCGATGGTTGCACATATACATAATGTGTGTGGCAGCTTACCAGGGACTAATTCAGGCAAATCACATTGTCCCATGGGCTGCATATTGGCTGCCCCTGAGATAAACTCATATTGTGCCACCCTGAGCACTACCAATACTTGTGGCACTAAGCCACTGTTTAGCCTGAGAGAAGATGGTAGAAACTAGTCCATACCCATGTAATTCAGTTACAAGGTGAAGAAACATTCCCTACATTTAACTATCCCTCTAAACATTTGAGAAGGGATCAGAGAACCATATGCCAGCAGAATGGAACAGATAAATACCACATAATGAGACAGTGTCACTTGTGTCCCAGGGAGATTAAGAGAGAAATGTAGAGGAAGGCATGGATGTTGTGGGGACTGAGATGAAGCAAGAGGAATTATCACCACCCATAAGGGCAGACTGCTCCCCTGGGAGGCAAACTTTAACATATTCCTAGTGAAAATGTACTAACCCATGTTCCCTATAAGCCAAGCACTTGAGGGGTGGGGCATCCAAGAGAGAGCCAAATGCCGGCCAGTTGATTAGCAGAGCACTCACAGCCTCCCATGGGTGACAGCATGTGTTTCCATTGGCGGTGCATCTCTGTACATGCTTTGGTGCACATAACAACATTTATTCTGCACGTGTGGAAAAAAATAGCAAGAACACAGTTCGTACCACTTGTGTGCTGAGTCCTTCCATCTCCCCCTTTTTTGCCCAGTACCTGGCCTAGAGGAAGAACAACCATCATATGGCCCAGGGTGAAAGTGATAGACAGGAAGGACCCTGAGATGGACTTTCATGTCAATCAGGAATGGACTGCAGGTGCAGACTCAGGGTAGAGAAGAAGTGGACCTTGATTGGTCAGGAATTTGGGAATGGACTATAGGTATAGCCCATGCTGCAAGGAGAGGAACAAGCACCCATTTCACCTAAAATGGAATGAACACGTGACAGATGTTAGTCCCCTCTCTTACTGCCTGACTGGGAGGCACTCAGATGCTATGGGGGTGAAGGTATTATGAGAACCAGAATAGAACAGAGTTCAGGACTCTGCTTTTGCTCAAAGGAGGAGGACAAGTAAATTATTACAATTTGTGCCTGGCATTGATTTAGTTAGACCACTGTGGCCCCTCTTTCTCCCAAAAATCAGCCAGTGGCCTAGAGGCATGATCTCGGAGAGCTGGGGGATGTTAGAGAGCTAACAGTAATGTGTTCTGCCCCTGTTCAGAGGTGTTTTCCTAACTCAGCTGTTGAAGCACAGCACAGGAGCACCACAGCCACAAAGATTAAGGAAACATTAGGCCAGCCAGGTGGCAGCTTTGCCCCAGTGAGAAGTCCATCTTAAACAGCAGGGGCTCAAAACTCATTTGTCCCTTTGATTTCCAAGAAGTTGATGCCTTCAGTGCAGTAAATGAGTCTTGTAAATGCAGGTCACAGCAGGGCCTGTTGTTTGCTGTTGCTTCTGTCAGGAGCCAGGTCTTAGGGCTTGCAGGTGCCA